>NC_072435.2:72187500-72812500 GCF_028878055.3 Symphalangus syndactylus
CATACATTATCCTTGATTTGAGTAGTAGTATATTTGCTTCTCCTATTATATATAGATCAGATTTTTCCAAGCAAATTTGGTTTAGGAACTTATAATTTAACTGTCTGACTTTTTTTTTCTTTTTACTTTATCAGGATGTAGATATGATGGATCAGAATGGAATGACGCCTTTAATGTGGGCAGCATATAGAACACATAGGTATGTAATGACTATAAAAAACTTATTTAGGCCATTTCAGCATAATACAATGTGAAGTAAGAGAGAGGAAAAAGCAGTTAATACTATACTCACTAATATTTACAGTTTTTATTATGACTATATAGTATATATAAGTTACCATTTTGGATGTTTTGGTGTCTCCATACTATCTCTCCCAGCTTCCTTAATCTATTTCTCTTTTAACAATGTCTAAGAAAAGAAGTTATCTTTTTTTAAAAAGTAATTAATTTTTTCATGTGATTTACATATTGACAAATTTAATGTGTTAATTAGTAAGTTGTCTTAGATCACTTTTGGAAGACTCCAAATTTAAATTTTAAAAAATGTTATTCTTGCTGGGCGTGGTGGCTCACGCCTGTAATCCCAGCACTTTGGGAGGCCGAGACGGGCGGATCATGAGGTCAGGAGATTGAGACTATCCTGGCTAACACGGTGAAACCCCGTCTCTACTAAAAATACAAAAAATTAGCCGGACGCGGTGGCAGGTGCCTGTAGTCCCAGCTACTCGGGAGGCTGAGGCAGGAGAATGGCGTGAACCCGGGAGGCGGAGCTTGTAGTGAGCCGAGCTCGCGCCACTGCACTCCAGCCTGGGCGACAGAGCGAGACTCCGTCTCAAAAAAAAAAAAAAAAAGTTATTCTTTAACTGTGTAAGTATTAATGACATCCATTTCTAGGTCAAAAATAGAAAATATCAGGACCAAGCTGCTTATCCCCTGAAACTATTAATATATTACTTTATATGTGTCATACATACTCAATACTTCATATTAGAATATTGTCTCATTGATTTTAAAGTTGTTGAATAGGTTAGAAGTATTCCAAAATGGAATGCTACTGTAAGCATAATCAGTTTAGTATTTGTAATGATTTCTATAATTGAAATTAGGGTTGTTGTTGTTGTTTGTTTGTTTTTTTTTTTTCCTTTTCAGTGTGGATCCAACTAGATTGCTTTTAACATTCAATGTTTCAGTTAACCTTGGTGACAAGTATCACAAAAACACTGCTCTGCATTGGGCAGTGCTAGCAGGGAATACCACAGTCATTAGCCTTCTTCTGGAAGCTGGAGCTAATGTTGATGCCCAGAATATCAAGGTAAAAATATTCTATATTGATAATACTGTATGAAATGTGGCTACTAATATATGAATTCTGTAATATAACAAGTTTTTCGTAGACTGTCAGAGTTGAAAGAAACTTCTTCAATACAGGTTTACAGTTAAACCACATTATGCATAATACATTTTAATAATTCTTTGACTTGGTTATTTTATTGTCTTATTTTTTTAAAGATCAAGAGATTTAAGTTTGATAAATGCCTTTATGGTGTTTATAGGAGGACCCCCACCCCACCATGGTGGACTAATCCAGGAAAAGTTACAATATTATTTAAGAGCCAAGCACAATTAACATTTGCATTCTAAACATTTAGAAATCAGTAAACATTTTATTAATACATGCAGTAAGATTCTATTGCTAGTCTCAAATTTTGGTTATTTCTTTTCATTTTTAAAGCCTCAGGATCCACCATGTCTTTCAGCAACGAACTCGTTCTGTGAAATTACTTTAAACATCTTTTAATAATATGCATTCATATGTAACTATACCCATTGACAAATGTTCTTTAATTTTGGCTATAATTTATAGTATTTTCTGAGTTATGTTTCTTAAATTTCTAAGAGATATGTGCTAATTAAATATGAAGGGGGTTCAAGACACATACTAATCTGAAATGACCAATCAAAAAGTAGGTTATCTCCTGCTGGATCAGGTTGTTGTTTATGTTCCAGTGAATAGTTTGTTCTTCTTTGATTCAGTTACTTTAAGAGGAGAAGGATAAACTACTAAAATAATATAACTTAGGCTAGTTTTATGGAGCATAATTTGTTAAGCTTATCAATTTTTAGAAATAGTCTAATTACAAACATTTAGTTAAAAGTAAATTAATATTGGAAACCATAAGATATTGATAAAATCATATATAATTTTCTTTCTTCTAAAAAAATTACAAGTCTTCTTGTCCCTAACAAAAGTGATCAGAACAGTTCTGTATCTGCCACTAAACATAGGGAAAGAAGAAAGTCAGCATATCGTAGTGCCAGATATGCGATGGGCACTCTAGGTGTTTATTGACTGAGTAAACGAAGATTTATGTAGTCTTGAGTTTTACCTAAGGTAGTTTTCATGACTGCTAGGATACCTCTGCCACTTCAGAAATTATAGAGAGAAATGTTGGCTTTTTAAATGTTTTTAAATAGGATGCTCTTAAAAGTTTATAACACTGGAATGAGTAAATTAGCTGACCCCAGGTCTGAAGGTTAAGAAAAGAGAAGTTTGACTAAACCTGATCAATATACTTAAAAGAAAATTATGTGAGATTACCTCATGTTTTATTATCTGAATTAAGAGTGTTACTACTTTTTTTATCTTTGCTACCAGACAGCCATTCCTAAGGTGATCAGGCACAAGGAATACATTTAAAGATACTTAGTATTATTGAAAAAACAGGATTAATTTTAGTTTGACAAATAGTAAGACTCTGTAGACCTTCTGCCAATAGCCATATCAGTATACTGAAATTATAGTAATACCGAAGAATTATGACAGTAAGATGACTACACAATTCTGGAGTTTGAAACTAGTAGTGTATATTTTTAGAGCTTTTAAAAGTATATTTTCTGTTCATATAAAATTAGGTTAAATTCAGTCACAGTCATTGGGATTTGAGGTATGTTTTTAAATTCAATGTCTTTTCAAGTAAATAATGAAGACTTGTACTTCTCATTAGCCATTGCATAAACTTTTAAATTACTCTTAGTAAAAGGAAAAATCTACAGCAAATTTCAACAGAAAGTTAATGATAAGAGTAGAGATATTTAAAATTATTTAAATGATTTTGAACTTTGTATTTTTAATGTTTTATACGTTCAGGCACAAGAGTTATTTGGTACCAAGAAACAATGAAATAGAATGTAGCTTCCTTAACTGTTATTGTAGTTCATGCGAATACTTTCCAGAGTCTACATTACATTGTCTATAATTGAGCTAATTATTGTGCCTTAGAGCTTTTAAATTCATTTATTTTTTTTCTAGTTATTTTCTTTTTATTAATGGTTTAACTTTATCTGTCACATGTAATCGAGGTTGGCTATTGACAAAAAATTTTTTTCATGTAATTCCCTGGTAGCTTCTGGAGTGATGGTACTTCTAAAGAAAATAAAGTCTAGGGAATTATTGTATTTGCTCAGGGAGCATTTCTACTTTCAGGGGAAAAATTACCTGTATCTACACTGGTGACAAAGTAGATTTTTGTTTTAAAATGCACTTTGTATGTAATTAAAAAGATGAAATGAGTATCAAATGCCTTTTTTTTAAAAATGGGGATCTGCCTCAGAGGCATTCCCAACATTCTTAAGTCTTATCACCTTCTAATAGAAACCATGTATTTATTCATTCAGCAAATTCTTGTTCAATGGTGGGTGGTGGGGAGTCACATTGTTCAAGACAGATAAGGTCCCTATTCTTTCAGAATGTATATTCTATTGAGGAAACAGCCAGTAAGTGAATAACAATAAAAGGCAAATGTGATAGAATGACTGGGATGGAAGGACCACATCTGGTGAGAGTGATTTGGGAATGCCTCTGAGGAGATGACATTTGCTTTCAGAATTATGTAATGAGAAGGGATCAGTTATACAGAGATACGTGGGAAAAAACTTTCCATGTACAGGAACATGCAAGTGCAAGGTCCTAAATAGGAGTAAGATTGCCATATTTGAGGTGCAGAAATAAGGACAGTGTGGCCAGAGTACAGTGAGCAAGATGGTGAAGTCACTTGAGAAAGGCAGGTGCTGTATCATGCAGTGCGATAATAAAGAGCTTTAATTGTATTCTCAGTCATGGGAAACAGTTGAAAGGATTTATGTAGGCTGATTATATGATCTGCTTTTTGTTTTAAATATTTTTTAAACATTACTTTGGTTGATGTATGGAGAATGCATTGAAGAGTTAAGAAAATGGAAAAGATGGAGATCAGTTAGGCTGTTGCAATAAATCAGACAAGTGATAATGTTAGCTTAGCCTAGGATCAGAGGAGTAGAGGTAGAGAGAAATGACTGGATTTGGAGAGGATATTTTAAAGTAGAAATAAGAAAGTAGATTAGGTATGAGGATAAAAGAAACCACCATTGATGACTTAGGTTTTGTTTTGGGTAACTGAGCATCTTGTGATATCATATGTTGAGATTGTGAAGACTGAAGGAGAAGTACTTTTTGGGGTGAAGGTGATAGGAATTGGTTCTGTTTGGTAATATTTAATTTGAAGTGGTGTCTTAGCCGTGTGAACTATTAAGCTAATTAAGTAAACTTAAATTGCTGCCAATTTTGAAAAGGAAACATTTATTTAAAAAAATACCTAGAATATTTGTCCAGGAATCTAACCAAATTTATTTATACCTATACTTTTTCCATTTTTAAGAAAGAATCTTGTTGATATAATGGATTATAACAATAAGATGCAGCCTGCAAATCTGGCTATGGCTTTAATAGCTATAAAAAGTTATATTTTTCAAAGAATATGAAAAATTATGCTTTGTGTTATAATAATTCTATAAGATCCCCTTTCCCTAAAATACCTATTTTCTATATATGATTAAGTTTCTTAGAAATCTTTCTTTATATTAACTAGAGATTTACCTTCACATATTAGTTACTCAGTTCTTTTCATGTATAAACAAATGTTCCTTTATCAAAACAAGATAGAACTTACTTTAAAGACAATTTATACTAAATGAGGCCGGGCACTGTGGCTCACGCCTGTAATCCCAGCACTTTGGGAGGCCGAGGCGGGCAGATCACCTGAGGTCAGGAGTTTGAGACCAGCTTGAACATGGAGAAACCCCATCTTTACTAAAAATACAAAATTAGCTGGGCGTGGTGGTGCATGTCTGTAATCCCAGCTACTCGAGAGGCTGAGGCAGGAGAGTTGCTTGAACCTGAGAGGTGGAGGTTGTGGTAAACCAAGATCGTGCCATTGCACTCCAGCCTGGGCAACAAGAGTGAAACTCCGTCTTAAAAAAAAAAAAAAAAAAAGACTATACTAAATGATAGGTAACTTTAAAATTGCTGTTTTCATCTTTAGAAGGATCAGGAATAGCTGTATACCCTAGGTTTTTTTATCTGGAGTCCCCCCAGTAGACTGGTTGCAGGAGGTGTGGGTCCACGGACCCCTGAAATTGTTGAAAAAAAGTTACTTGTATCAGCATTTTTCTGGGAAGAAGAAAAGTGGCTGTCATCAGAAAAGACTCAAAAGAATTTAAGAACCAAGCCCCTAGATAATAATAGCTACATGAAATAGATTTAAATCTGTTCTTGTAAAGCAACAACAGGGGAAACAAATGATTTGGAATACTAAGAATAAAAAACAAAACACAATTATGGCCTACCCAGTAAGCCCTTTTGTGGTAGTATCTCATTTGTGATTAAAAAAATAATAATCCTTAGCATATGTTTTTGGTTATACTGATAAATTTAGATGAATTGAGTTTGGAAGGAACAGTTAATCTCTGAGTGCTGCCCAAGCAGTTATAATCTTTTCTTTCTAAAATTATCAAAGGACATAGTTTTTAGCTTATACAGAATATAAAATTACTGAGCTCTGTTCATTAATGTATTGAAAGACCTCTTGAAATTAGGTAAGAAACTGTTTTTAGAAAATAGTTTTGTATTACCTCTTAAATACCTGACCTAAATGGTCTCCAAAGAAAAATTGTTTTAAATTTTGACAATGAAATTCAACCTTACGTAGGTGAAATGTTGAGTGATCTTACCCCCAACCATAATGTTTATCTGACCAAAACCTTTGAGTGATTTCTTTTATTAACAGTTACATAGTCTATAATTACTCCATGTAGATTCTTGCTGTTGTTGCTATTGTTAGTATTATTTATTATTTTGGCTGAGACATGGAGTGATCAAATAAATATAGACTTAACTCAGAACCCTGGTTTTAATATACTTCTTTAAATGAATTGAGTGTTTATTTTACCAGCTGAATAAAAGAACTATACAAAAATAGTTAGATGACTAGAGGAGTAGTTAAAAGATATTTTAAAGCTCCCTCAATCTTTTTGTCTAGGCAATCCTTAGGTGTCACATGGCCCTCTAGTGGAAGGGATGCTCAGCTGGACCGAGGCAACTGCAGGATATTCCCGGGGAGTTGTTACCCAAGGGATTGCTTTTATTCAGGTAATCTTTATAGTTTGGATTAATTAGCTGGTTCTGACAACTTAGGTGATGGAATTTTGGAATAGGTAAGGCACTATTTTAAAGTAAATATCCCTATTTGTGGAAGACTCCTAGATTAGCCCATTTCTTATTAAATACCATTGATCTTTAAAGGATTGGTTGGGCTTTTTGTTGTTATTGTTGTTTTGTAATAGTTGTTGCTGTTGGTGGCAGTGGTGTGTTTTATTTTGTTGTTTATTTTTATTTTATAATATTAAATAAACTCTATACTTAATAAGTAATCATCCCTCATAAATAAGGCACCCCCAGGCTCTTTATTGCTTTATTCTTTTTGACCTTGTTTTTGGAATTAAAATTTCGGTGTTTTTTACTTTTTAAAAGTAATTTTGAATATTCATCTTTACATTCTTGAAACTTTGGTAAGCATTTAAAGTTTTGCATTTTTATTTGAAGAAGTAGATAAATAGTGGAACACATTAAATAGAATGGAAATGTAGGTGTCTGACTAATTTGCAAAAGGAGAAGTAAGATTTTAAATTTTAAATTAGTTAAGGCAAAAAGAAGCATAGACCTAAAATTGGGAATACTTATTTGTTTCTTACTTTGATACATTTTATTCCTATCATGTAAATTCCCTGGCATTCTGTTTCTTAGGGTTAAAGGGAGATACAAATTCATAACTTGAATTTGCTATTTTTTAAAATAATTTCTCATTTACTTTGGAAACTTGTGGATGGGTGAACGAATATAAATCAAGCATGCCAGTACAATAGTGGTAGAAGTAGAGACTGACTTTTCGTTTTCTTTCCTATTCTCTTCTGAAGACTCTTATCATTGTTGAAATAAAACTGAGAGATTTCTGGCAACTTGATAATATAGCAAGGTGTTTTGTAGCAATAACTATTACTAATGAAATTTTTAAAGAATATGAAATAACTGATAAACTTAGTGATAGCCTCTGATCCAGCAGGTACTAAAATACCTACTTTTTGATTTGCTGTCTAATACGTCAAAATGCAGGCAAAAATAAAATCTACAGAATATGACGAGAAAATACATTTTGTGATTATTCTTTGGGAAAGCATAATAAGAAATATGTAATGATGCAGGTATTTTTACTAATTTACACAATGTCAAAACAACGTTAATAGGGCAGTAAATTAATTTTTATAGAAGTTCTTTAAAGGTAACTAAGATAGCCTGCTTTTAAACTTTTAATAGGAATTTCTTCTATTTATATTATCAGGGCGAATCAGCGCTTGATTTGGCAAAACAGAGAAAAAATGTGTGGATGATCAACCACTTACAAGAGGCAAGGCAAGCAAAAGGATATGACAATCCGTCCTTCCTTAGAAAGCTGAAAGCTGATAAGGTAAACTCATAACTGAAGATTTTTTTTTTTTTTGAGAGACGGAGTTTCGCTCTTGTTGCCCAGGCTGGAGTGCAGTGGCAAGATTTTGGCTCACTGCAACCCCTGCCTCTCGGTTTAAAGTGATTCTTGTGCCTCAGCCTCCTGAGTAGTTGGGATTACAGGTGCCCATCACCATGCCCAGCTAATTTTTGTATTTTTTTAGTACAGACGGGGGGTTTCACCATGTTGGCCATGGTGACTTCAGGTGACTTCACCTGACTTCAGGTGATCCTCCCACCTCGGCCTCCCAAAGTGCTGGGAATACAGGCATGAGCCACCGCACCCGGCTGAAGATTTTCGATATATAATTTTTTAAGTAGGATTCTTAGGCACACTTACTTAGCATGAGTATTTACAGCCTTTAATTTTGTCATTTCTCAATGCAATTTTTAAGATATTATTATACTCAGAATAAATGAAGGTAAATAACAAAGTTTCCAAGGGCTCTTACCTACGTGGTTGGTGACCTTTTGGGGCTGTCTAATAATTAAGAAGGATGTGTATATATGAAATTATTTAAATCTCCATCAGCTTCTCGTGTAAATTTTGGTTCATTGATTCAACTGGCGTTTGTTAAGTAATAGATAAAAATAAAGGTTTTTCTAGTGAATGCTCATTTGTTAGTATGATAATAAATTGTGAAATAACTTAGTTCTAATACATATCTTTTTAAACTACTCAAAACTCCAGCTCTTGACTTGAGCTTTGCATTCTTTTGTGGTATGTTGTATACCTTTTTTCAGAGAGAGAACTTATATTCTTGACTTTTCTATGGAAAACTCATTTTAGATCATCCATATACCTTCAGTTTTAAATTGTATGACTGTTGGCTCAGTTGCCTAATTATAATAATATGATACTAAAACTTAGAATATTTTCCCCCAGAGAGGGGGTCTAGGTTCTGTACAATCTTATTTCCCACAAAAAAGAAGCTAATTGCCTTAGAGTTTCTTTATGTACCTAAATAATTGTCAAGATGTCTGCTAACTTGTCAGTAATCACAACTTGAGTGGCATTAAGTCTTGAGTACCATCTTTTGTATATCATGTTTAGGCTGTTCTAGTGGCAGTGTTGATTATTTAAAGTTAATATTGATCTATCTGTTACCAAGGCAAAAAGACAAATTTAGGATAAAGAGAAGCACCCTTGAAAGCAGTGCCTCCTTTATTTATAGGAGTTTGGACTCCTTTGATCAGTTGAAAAGTCTACTGGTCCATTACTTAGAAGAATTAGATTCATAGTTTATAAACTTGGCTGTTTTCAGCCCTATAAGCCGAGAATAATGAACAATTTTTGCATGCCATGTTAACTCTTCTATTTAATTATTAGATATGATATAGAAAATCATTTATTTTGTGTTGCTCAGTTTTCTAGGATTTAGAGCAGTTTTGCTCAACAGAGTGAAAAATGGCTGTCTTATGATAATTAGGCTAGTAATAAAAATATCTTGTGTTACTTTGGAAAATCCCACAATATTGGCGCTTTCGTTTTGTTGAATGTGAATATTTTGAAGTTTCATTATATATATATATATATACAGACACACATATAGTCATAAATGACTTACAAATTTTAGATGTTGCATTAATACGTAAAGTTATTTATAGCATTATTAAACTATACATCAGGTTTATGTGTTTGGATATGATTTTTTAAAAAAGAGAACTTCATTAAAAGTTTAGTGCAATTTTAACATTTGTATACCATTGTGGTCAGTTCAGAAATGGAGTTTCTTTCCTGTTTTTTTTTCATTAGTAGCTTTAAATATATTAAAATTTTTATAAAGGTTACTTTTAAAAACCTATGATGATTGGGAGAGTGATCTTTAAAGGTTGAAAGTAACCATCATATATTTAAAAATTATGATGATTAGGGGACCTGTGAGATGAAGCATCTATAATTATGTAGACTGTTCTCTCTTTTTCCATGTCACATTGGAAAAGTTTCAGTCATTAACATGTTTTGATTTGCTAGCCTATGAAGTGTGTTTTATATTTAAAACTAAAAAAGAAAATAGTGACACCTAGGACTCAATAGTGTTTTATTTTAAGAAGTCATTCCCTTAAAAATAAAAATGTCATTCCAAAAGGGGGAAAATATTTTTGAATAGTGCTGGTAGACAGATAAAGAGGGAATCTTTAGCCAGGCGTGGTAGTGCGCCTGTAGTCCCAGCTACTAGGGAGGCAGAGGCAGGAGGATTTGTTGAGCTCGGAAGGTTGAGGCTGCAGTGAGCCAAGATCATGCCACTGCACTCCAGCCTGGGTGACTGAGTGAGACCTTGTCTCCAAAAAAAAATAAAGGGGGACAATCTTTTTAGAAAACAATTTAAAAATATCTTAGATTTTTTTAAGTAAAAGGATTTTAGACAGGCATATTTACGGACTTCTTAATAAGTTGGAGGGGCATCTTTAAATTAGTCTTTAGAGGGGATTTGGGAGTAGGAGGGAAGTTGGCTATAAAAGGGCAATATGAGGAATCCTTTTAAGTAGTGGAAATATTCTGTATCTGGACTATATCAAGGTTAGTTTCCTGGTTGTGATATGCTACTGTTACCATTGTTGTGATATGCTACTGTGATATGCTAGATGTTACCATTGGGGGACAAAGGATATTTAGGATCTATCTGTATTATTTATTACAACTGCGTGTGAATCTATAATTATTCCAAAGTAAGAAGTTTAATTTAAAAAGAGGCTTCTGAATCTAGGTGGTGGATAGACTTCACTATATAATTCTTTCAAATTTACTATATAGTTGAATATTTTCCTAATAAAATATAGGAGAAAACAGATTTCTCACATAGCAGCGCATCACCATTATATTTTTATAGTACCATTTTATGTACCCATACACTCTCTCCTGAGTAGTAAATCTTCTCTAATGTCTTGATATAAAGTTCATACTTATTAGAAAAAAGAATTGGATTAGTTTTTTTGCTACAGCATAAAATTAAAGCCTGAAATTGATGTTTAATTATTACTCTAAGTGAAAATTACACATTTAGTTCAGAAAATGAATTACAGTGGTCAAATTGGGGAAGACATGGTCATTTATATGGAAAAAAAAATCCCACTTATTTCAGTGGAAGCCGATAGAATGAAAGGGGTGCTAAAAATGTGTAATATAACCTTAGCTTTTAGAAAGATAAATATTCAGTAAGGAAAGTAATGTTCATACTCTGCTTTGTTAGACCACAGCTGGTTTTTTTTTTTTTTCTTTCGGTGTGTGTGACAGGGTTTCATTTTGTTGCCCAGGCTCACGGCAGCCTTGACCCTTGACTTCCCTGGGCTCAGGTGATCCGCCCACCTCAGGCTCCCAAGTAGCTGGGACTACGGTACAGGTGCGTGCTACCATGCCCAGATAATTTTTGTATTTTTTGTAGAGACATGTTTTTGCCATGTTGCCCAGGCTGCCCTACAACTCCTGGGCTCAAGCGATTCTCTCATTTAGGCCTCCCAAAGTGTTGGGATTAAAGGCATGAGCCACCATGCCCTGCCTTGAATATCTTAGTTTTGTGACCTAAGGTAACTGAACAGAGACTTGATAACTGGCTATAAGTTTGTGAAGGGCTCTTACATGGAAGAGGCTGTAGACTTTCTTTGGTTGCTATAAAGATAAAATTGTGATAGAAGTTACGAGGAGTTATGTAGGTTTTATACTTACAAGTATGGACTTTCTAACAACCAGACCAGTACAGAAATGAAATGGAAATACCTTTGGAGTATTGAGCACTCTGCCTTGATCTTTGTCCAGAGACACATCTTTTCATTCAGTGAACTCTAGGAGCCTATGGATTGTTTGCATTTATTCTTTATCTCATTTTAAGATTTTAATATGCTATTTATCATTTGAAATGTCTACTCCAGGCAAGCATCTTCAGGTTTCCTTATGTGATATAATTCTTATACTATCAGTCATTCTAGTTGTCCTTGTCTCCCTGGTTATCAGTGCCCCTGTTAAAAAGGGGTGGTATTTTTCATGAACTGTTTGCTAGCCAGTTTATGTGTTAAGCAGGTAGTACTGTCTTCTGTATTTAACCATATAGAACCCACTGCTATAACTTCTGTTCTTATTTTCCACGAGTTTAGCAGTTACTTAAAATTGTTCAATGCCTGTCTCCAGAAGACAGACACCAGCATCTTGAATAGTACTGATACATAGCATGCAAATTTGAATGAATGAATTTCACCCGCTGTTGCATGCCTTCACAAAGGTAACAATGATTCAGATTGAGATTGCTAGAAACATGCAAAAACTTTCTAATTTTTTGTTTCTATACAGGAATTTCGGCAGAAAGTAATGTTAGGAACTCCTTTCCTAGTTATTTGGCTGGTTGGGTTTATAGCAGACCTAAATATTGATTCTTGGCTCATTAAAGGGCTAATGTATGGTGGTGTTTGGGCTACAGTACAGTTTCTTTCAAAGTAAGTGTGTTGTTTTTAACTATATTTTAAACTGTACATGAAATAATATAATTTGTACTTTTGTATAAAATTAATGTTTTGTATGTTGTACATTTGATCTTTATTTAAATAATTTAAACATCTATATGTGAAATCTGAGATTTTTTTAAACATCGTTATGTTATTAAAATGATTCAGAGGCACTTTAATGATAAAAGCTAGCATATAATTTTTAATGCTAAAACATAGTTTGAGAAATATTTGAAATATTTCAGTAAAAGTGAATTTGAATGTGTTGAACTCTAAGTATAACATACATATTGTTAATTTCTAGGTAATTATAATACTTGAGCTCGCCTTTCTATAGGAATTATATTTTCCTGTAGAAAATAAGGCATAAACAATAAGCAAGGAAGAGGTTTTATTTCTAGTAGCAAGGTAAAGTCTAAGCATAGTTAGGAAGGCGGCTGAGTTTTTAAGATTATTTTCTCCCTCTTTTTTCTTTAAACATCATGATCATTCTGTTTTCTTCTTATTCTTAAGTCTCATTGCTCTTAAGTCTCATTGCTCTAGCCAGCAAACCCAGACAGGTGTCTGTGATCTAGAATTTCCCATCGAATTTCCAATCCTTTAGTATCTTATTTTCACTTGCATTTCAGAAAAGAATTCTGAAAATAATTCACACAGAGATGAGAATGACTAGTATTATAATATGCTGAGTGGCTTAAATCTAGTTAGTGAATCTCATTTTAGTATTTCTAGGAGCTCCAAGAGGTATAAATAGGAAGTCACTAAGACTTCCTGCCTATATGGATAGTTGATTCTGTTTATGTTTAATAAATGGATTAATGTTTATTTTTTCCCAATTTTAAGTATTAAAAACACAACCCTTCAGTTTCACTAAGTTGGCCAGTTCATTCTACTTGAAAAGATGTGCTCCAACTTTTGCTGGAGTGTTATAGGTAAGGAGAAATAATGAAACAGAGAAAAATGTGAAGCTTGGTTTGTATTCATTTGTCAAAATTTTAACACATCTTTGGTGAATAATATGCTGGATGATAGCTACTATATATACTAAAGTCAGTTATTGACTTTAAGAGAATAGGAGTGCACTAAAATTCTGAAATTGAAAAGTATGTGGAATATAATTTAAATTTGGGGGGAATTAAAAGGAACTTCAGAATCTTGCTGAGTCCTTCAGCTGTGAACTAATTTTTATTGATGACTGAAAAATTAAGCATCCTGAACTCTGGATTCTGGTGAATCCAATGCTTACTATACAAAATGTGTGTCATTTTCGTTTAAATAAATATTCATTTTTACAATGAAATATAGAACTCATATTTTATAAAACTTGTGTTTTACAGATCCTTTTTCGATCATTCAATGCATAGTGCATTGCCCCTTGGGATATATTTGGCAACCAAATTCTGGATGTATGTGACGTGGTTCTTCTGGTTTTGGAATGATATCCTTTGGTTATAAAGATCATACCTAAAACAAATTTTGTTTGTTATTTGAACAGATGTTTAATAATTTGACATTAGGACTGAACTACTCATTCATAATACATTAAAGTAGTGTTCCGAGAAAAATTAGTAAACGAATATAAATAATGTTTTTAAATATTTAATAGGTTGCTTTTGAAAGCTGTCTTTAATAACAGCATATAAATAATAGTAGCTATCACTTATTGAGTGTTCAAAAGGCATTTTTGACTACTCATTTAATTGACATTTCATAAATTAGTATTGTTATCCCCCTTTTCCCCCTTTTTGTTCTGTATTTTTTATTTTTATAGATTCAGGGGTTATATGTGAAGGTTTGTTATAGGGATATATTGTGTAATGGAGAAAAGAACAAGCATCCTCATTTCAAAAAATGGGTAAAGGACACAAACACAGACAGACATTTCTCCAAGGACATACAAGTGGCCAAACATGAAAAAATGTTGGACGTCACTATCAGAGAAATGCAAATTAAAACTACAATCTCACACCAGTCAGAATAGCTATTTTTAAAAGGCCAAAAAGCAACAAGATGTCGAGGATGCAGAGAAAAAGGAACGCTGTTGGTGGGAATGTAAATGAGTACAACCTCTATGGAAAACAGTATGGCGATTTCTCAAAGAACGAAAGATAGAACTACTGGCTGGGCGCTGCAGCTCACGCCTGTAATTTCAGCACTTTGGGAGGTCGAGGTGAGTGGATCACGAGGTCAGGAGTTTGAAACAAGACTGGCCAATATGGTGAAACCCCATCTCTACTAAAAATACAAAAATTAGCCAAGTGTGGTGGCACGTGCCTGTAGTCCCAGCTACTCGGGAGGCTGAGGCAGTAGAATTGGTTGAACCCGAGAGGCGGAGGAGGTTGCAGAGAGCTGAGATGCGCCACTGCACTCCAGCCTGGGTGACAGAGTGAGACTCTTGTCTCGAAAAAAAAAACAACTACCATTTGACTCAGCCATCTCCATTTTACAGTTGAGAAAAATTTAGGCTTACCGAGTCTTAGTCTCTAATCAAGTTGGGATTGAAACTTGTATTTTTCTAACCAAACATATTTTAAGCCTTTCTACCAAATGGTGATTTTTATGTGTTGGTATCAAACTATTTTCTCTAAATATTTTTTTAATACCACTACTTATTTTGTTGTGGTAAAGAAGAGTTAATCTTCTCTCCCCACCTCTTTTGCCTTCATGAAAAGGTGTTTCATCTCTTTTGCCTTCATGAAAAGCATGTAATGCTGTATTTTCACACATTTGCTAACTTGAGCAAATTATCAGTGTAGTATACTTACCCTATTTAAAGAAAATTTTAATTTTTTTAACCTGTTCCCCAGGTTGGAGTGCAGTGGCACAATCATGGCTCACTGCAGCTTGAACTCCTGGGCTCCAGCAATCTGTCTGCCTCAGCCTCCCAAGCAGCTGGGACTACAGGCATGCACCACCACGACTGGCTAATATACTTTTTAAAACTAATATAATTGAAATTGTAACTGTGCCTGTGTGCCAATAAAGAAAGCAAGACAATGCCAATTTTTGATATTTTTACATAGAAAAAGTTCAGTCAGCAAGTTAGACTGATTTATTGTAATAAAGGAACATGTTTCATAAGTGTTAAATATTTTTCAAAACATTACAAAAAGTATATGATGTTTTAAATGGTATGCAGTTTTTGGTGACTTGTAACTGTTCTAAACAATTTTATTTATTAATACCTGGTTTCGTTTCACAGCCTTGCATAATATTGTATTCTTTTTATTAAGTCTTGTGTTTTAGTTGAAACACAAAATGTGCTTATTGTATTTTTGAGACCTAAGGCACAGAATTGTAACTACACTTTTAATTCTTAATATTTTTACTGCATTATGTAATTACTTTCAGAAAGTATAGTACTTTTAAATATTTTCTTAGTTTAAGTGTCTATTGAAATTCTTCCATATGGCAGTTTTCACTAGCAAATTCTGGCCTTTTATTATACTTTGACTTAACAATTGTTCCTCAAGGATTTATTAAGCATTAGAATTGCCATATTGGAACACTTAGTATAAGTAAAACAGATCTGTTGGTTTTCATTACCTCATCTATTTTAAGCTTACAATAAGCATTGACCTCTGAAATGACTTTAGTATTCCAGACATATTTTCTAACTTTGTGTTTCCTAAATTGGACATTAAAGTTTATGTTTGAGGAAAAAACTCAGAATCAGATCTCAAAATAATGTTAAACTGTTTCTGTACTCATGTGTAAGTGGCAAGAAGCAAGAAAATCAGGAACTTACCAAATAATGAAAAATTAATGCTAGAGAGCATTATATAGTAAAATTTCATTTTTTTCCTTTATTCAGAGTTAGTATAAAATAGCTAAAGCTAGGGAAATAGTATAAAATAGCTAAAACTGGGAATTGAAAATGAGAGGCAGATTTTGAAGGAAAGACCAGAACAATCAAGTCTATCTAGCTTACCCTATTTGAATACTTCTGCCTTTAAAATAGATTGATATAGTTTTCATTTTGTAAATAACATTGAATAAGTTGCATGTAAATTTTTCAAATAGGAATTGCAGTATGAGAATACCAAGTTTTATTCTTACATGTCTGTAAAGGAGAGATAATAGTAGCACTGTCTCCAAGTTCTTGAGCAAATAAACACCTGAGGACATATCTGACACGTAAAAAGTGCTAAATAAGTGCACGTTATCATTTCTGATAACTTCTAAAATCTAAGTTTATAGCCAAATTGATTTTAAATATGGATTCACAATTTTTTTGTTTTTGTTTTTTTTGTCTGTTTTTGTGTTGGGTTTTGTTTTGTTTTGTTTTGAGATGGAGTCTCGCACTGTCTCCCAGGCTAGAGTGCAATGGCATGATCTTGGCTCACTGCAACCTCTGCCTTCCGGGTTCACATGATTCTCCTGTCTCGGCCTCCCGAGTAGCTGGGATTATAGGTGCACACCAGCATACCTGGTTAATTTCTTAAATTTTTAGTAGAGACGGGGTTTCACTATGTTGGCCAGACTGGTCTTGAACTCCTGACCTGATGATCTGCCCGCCTTGGTCTTCCAAAGTGCTGGGATTACAGGCTTGAGCCACTGTGCCCAGCCTGTGGTTTTTTTTTTTTTTTTGAGACATGGTCTCACTGTGTCACACCCAGGCTGGAGTGCAGTGGCACAATCATGGCTCACTGCTGCCTCAACCTCCCAGGCTCAGGTTATTCTCCCACCTCAGCCTCCTGAGAAGCTAGGACTACAGGCACAAGCCACCATGCCTGGCTAATTTGCGTATTTTTGTAGAGACTGAGTTTTGCCATGTTGCCCAGGCTAGTCTCAAACTCCTGGGCTCAAGTGGTTCTCTTGCCTCAGCCTCCCAGAGGCAATCCCACTCCCCTGGGATTACAAGTGTGAGCCCATGCCTAGCTCACAGTTTATTTGAACATTTGTGTATGTGTAAATGGTACTCATGGAATATGTGATGAAATCACAAATTAATTTAAATACCAATTATGTAAAAGAAAACCATATACTTTATGTTATAAAGGAGCTGTATCTCTAGGCCCTCTACGATTTTGGAACTATGTTTTTCTCCCAGTTTTTTAAAGCCAGTAAGAGAAGCTTAAGAAACCTCTAGGAAGGGAACAGAAAAGAACACAGAGTAGGTTATAATGGAGGCACAAAGGGTGTTAGACAGGAAATAGCCACAAGGCTTATAATATATGGTGCTGATTCAGGTACCTTGAGATAAAATAGCAGTTGTCCAGGATCACTTCTGATGACCTCAGGCTCCTTTCTGTTGCTTTTACCACTTTTCTTGTGCAACTCATGGCTACATATGTAATTAAAACTGATTTAGACTAGTTTTGAAAACTAGAATTATAGTTGTTTTTCATTATTCACAGTAGTTCTGTAAAGTTGCTGCAAGCACTGAATTAGAAAATACTGAACCATTGTTCCTAAGAGAAATACAGAGTTAGGTTCCTATGTGGCTCTGGTCACAACAGTATTTATTGATCATCAGTTGATCACTATGTAACCTTGTTTACATGTGTTTCTGTTTTAAAAAACCTTATTTAATATGTATTGTTGATTCATTAATATTGAACTTACAGCCAACAGCACTATAGCTCATTCCTCAATGAAGCTTATCTAACACATGTATTTTTTCTGTAAAGCACATCACAGCCTCCTTGTGCTTAAGAGCATGTTAGCACTTCAGCACTGTGCTTGAGGGCCCTTTTAAACAGCAAAGTCAACACAAAAGCACAACAGTGTGGCCCTAAATAGACCATGTAAAGGACACTTGTTTATAGTATGAGAGCCTCAGCTGAGATTGTGCACATTGGGTGACTCAAATTTTTCAGTTTTGTTCATGCCCGTTGAATTCATGGCACTTTTTCAGTGCCATGAATATTGATTTTGGTGTTACAAATAAATTTTATCAAGGAGGTGTGAGGATCAACTGTATAAACTTTATTTTGGTTTCCTACGTAATATGATACCCAGCTCATTAAGTTACTCAATAAGTGTTTTTATGGTGGTAATGAATTTTACATTGATGTAAACTATTTGTTCTAGTAAGTTCTTACTGTTCCATTCTTTGAATAATTATTTCCCCATAAAACACCATATGTTTATTTGGTGCTTTTTGGTTTATAGTTTTTCAGATATATCATTTTACTTGGTTCTCCAAATAATTATTTGATTTTTAAAAAAACTATACAAATCTTAATACCGTTTTCTAACTGATGGAAAGACTGAGGCTCTGAGAAGTTGTTATGTCTTGCTCAAAGTCACATAGGTGGGAAATTATTAAGAGTTTGGTGTTGGACTCAGCTTTCTGGCCTGATTCAGTGTATCCTCAAATGTCCTTATATTATACTCTGAATATAATTTTAAGTTCATAAATCCTCCTGGAAAACAGTTTGGAAGCCTCTAGAATGATCCTTAAAAATACTCTAATCAGCCAGGCGCGGTGGCTCACACCTGTAATCCCAGCACATTGGGAGGCCGAGGCAGGCGGATCACAAGGTCAGGAGATTGAGACCATCCTGGCTAACATGGTGAAACCCCGTCTCTACTAAAAATACAAAGAATTAGCCGGGCATGGTGGCGGGCGCCTGTAGTCCCAGCTATTTGGGAGGCTGAGGCAGGAGAATGGCGTGAACCTGGGGATGCGGAGCTTGCAGTGAGCCGAGATTGCGCCACTGCACTCCAGCCTGGGTGACAGAGCGAGACTCTGTCTCAAAAAAATAATAAATAAAAATAAATACCCTTTAATCTCTTAATCATATGTCAGTAAATAATCAGATGTAAGACCAAAGATTTATTTACAAGGATGTTTCTCTTCGTATTATTTATAGTAGGGGAGAAAATGAAAACAACCTGAATAGCCAACCTAAATAGGGTGAGAGTTTTATCAGTTACGCTACCTATGGAATGGTATTACATAACCACTAAAATACTTTCCTGCCTTAATGAGATGGGCTCATACTTAAGATATAATAAGTGAAAAAATACTAAATTATATTTACAGAATGAAGTTTAAAATGCACAAAGGAAAAGAGCTGGAAGTGAATATGTATCATTTTAGCAGTGGTTATCTCTAGGAATTGGACTCATGAGTGATTTTGTTTTTTTGCTTTTTATTTATTTTTTAAAATTTTTCTCTGACTATGCTGTTTTTATTATAATTAACTCTAAAATTCACTGACAGTATAGTCAACTGCTTATTGTGTTGACAACACTTTTGAAATATTGACAAAAGTTTATTAGAAATTTTATGTCTGAAAATAAGTAATTTTTCAATGTGGCTTTAAGTTAATTGAGCTTCTTTAAACTCAAGAAAGATATAAACAGTGTGCAGAATCTGGGATGATTACATATATTAAAAAATCAAGAATGTGCAGAATTAATTATCTCCCATGCATTTCCTCTTAAGCATTTTTTTCTGTAGGTTACTTGTTAGACTTCTCTGTTTTCTGTGTATCTCTCCCAGTTTCCTTTTAATACCCTTTAAGCTTTGTAATGTCTGTCTTCAGTTATCCAATCACCACTTTTCATGAATTGTAACAATATTGCTATAAATATTTTTGTATATCTTTTTTTCCCACAAGAGTTTCTCTGAGGTTATTAAAGATATTCTGTAATTTACATTCTCAGTCATGTGCATTTGACTACTGTAAATGAAGACGGATGTGAGGGGAGGGATCAGTATCTTTTTCCCCCCATTAGAGAGGTCCTTGTTCCAGCACACCTTTTCTTCACTCAGTTGCAGTCTCAACCTTGATATTCATCATACTTCCTAGGTACTCTGGTTTATTGATCTGTCTGCCTATATTAACACTGTATAATCTCATTACTGTAGTTTTGTTCTTAAATTATATCAGAGCAGGGTAATTTTTCCAAGTTTGTTATTTCTCAGGAATATCTTAGCTCTTTTTGGCCTTTTGCTCTTCCATTTAGATTTTTTTAGAATAAGCTCTTTGAGTTCCGTGAAAAGCATTATGCCTTTTTTCTTTTTGGCAGTCTTGCCGTGTTGCCCAGGCTGGAGTGCATTGGCGCAATCTCAACTCACTGCCACCTCCACCTCCTGGGTTCAAGCAATTCTCCCCCTTCAGCCTCCCAAGTAGTTGGAATTACAGGAATACACCACCATGCCTGGCTAATTTTTGTATTTTTAGTAGTAAAGGGGTTTTACCATGTTGGCCAAGCTGGTCTTTAACTCCTGAACTCAAGTGATCTACCTGCTGTGGCCTCCCAAAGTGCTGGGATTACAGGCATGAGTTACCATGTCCAGCCAGTCTTACACCATTTTGATTGAAATTCTATTTGAGCTGTAGATTAATTTACAGAAAGTAACTACTTTTGATACTTAGGCCTTTTATGTTTTTGAATGAAGTCATATAATTTCCTGTGTAGAAGTTTATATCTCTTGTTAGATTTATTTTTAAAAGAATTTTAATTTTTTTAAATTATGAATTTTTTTATTTTTAATTAAAATTTCTGTTGTGTCTGGGTTATAGACATGTAGCTGATTAGTTATTGCCAACAACCTTGCTAAAGCCTTTTATTATTTCTAATGACTTGGGGTATTTTGGATATATGACATGGGATAATCATGTATAAAGACTGAATTTTGTTTTTCTTTCTACTCTTTATAGCATTTAACTCCTTTAGTGATCTTATTATATTAGCTAGGATCTCAGTACACTGTGAATAGACACAGAATGAGTATCCTCATTTTGTTCCTGACTTTAAAGGGTATCATCTTTAAAAGATTGACTTTAAAGGGCTAGTATTTTACCAGTGAGTGTGATTTTATAAAGTGTTTACTTGGATTTTATAAATAACCTCTCCCTCTACTCCCCCTCCCTTTTTTTTAAACTTTTTGTGAATTGTGTATGTTTTTTTCTTTATGCTTTTAATATTAAATAATATATTAATAGATTTTTCTGATGTTGAACCGCTTATGCACGCCTGGAGTAAACAAACATGGGCATAATGTCTTATTTTTCTGTACGTTGCTGGATTAAATATGTTACTAGTTTTGCATGTACATTTGTGAATGAAATTGTCTTATAATTTTTTTGTATTGTCTTGGTTATGTTTTGATATCAACATGATAGCCTCAAAACGGGTGAAGAATTGTTCTTTTTTTATGTTCTTTGAAAGGGTTTGGGTTAAATTGAAATTATTAACTACATGTTTATTAGATTATAAAATCATTTTACCTGGAATTTGCTTTATGTTAAAGAATTTTGTAATATATAGTTTGTTTGACTCAATTGTATATTTATATATTTTAGTGATTTGTCCCTTTCTTTTCTTTTAAAATGTGCCACATTCTCTCTGTTTTTTTAAACTCAGCTGCTGTGCCCCCCTCTCATTCCTGGTATTAATTAGAGCTATTTTCTAATCTATTTTATTGGATTTTTCAAAGAAACAACTTTAGGTTTTATTAATCCTTTCTATTTTCACTTTCCGTATGTTTTATTTCCTTTTGTCTGCTTGTTTAGTTTTCATTGATATTTTCTATTAGAAACATTTAAGTTTAAAAAGTAACATTTTATATGCTACCTCAGCTGCATTCCATACAGAAGATTAAGCTTCTTAATTAGGTTGCTCAAGTCACTATCATTACCAAATTTTTATGTGTTTGCAGTGTCATTTACTGAGAGACCTATGGTAAAATCTTCTACTGTGTTGCTATATTTAGGAGTTTCTCTTTGTGATTCAGTCAGTTTTTTGCTTTACATATTTTGGAGTTTCATTATTAAGTATGTGTAAGTTTAGAATTATTTCTAATGAATTGAACCTTTTATCAATATGTAGTGACCCATGGTGAAAAGCGTTAGCAATGACTATTTATTTTAATTAGTATTGCTTTAAATAATTTATGGCCTTGAATTTTGGACATGTCTCTTGCAAATAGCATATAGCATATAGGAATAAGCAAATCTTGAAGAGTGGACACTACATTTCTGAACCAGTTTACCTTTAGATTTTGTTTATTTATCATCTCTGGTCTCCATGGGGTTTTCTTACAAGCAGCTCAGCAACACATTTAAAATGATTTAGGTTTTTTTTTTGTTTTTTTTTTGATACAGAGTTTCACTCTGTTGCCCAGGCTGGAGTGCAGTGGCATGATCTTGGTTCAGGGCAACCTCTGCCTCCCAGGTTCAGGTGGCTCTTGTGCCTCAGACTCCTAAGTAGCTAGGATTACAGGCATGCGCCACCACACCCGGCTAATTTTTGTATTTTTAGTAGAGACAGGGTCTACAAAAACTAAAAAAGTTAGCCGGGTGTGGTGGTGCGGGCCTATAGTCCCAGCTACTCAGGAGGTTGAGGCAGTAGGACCCTTTGAGCCTAGGAGTTCGAGACTGCAGTAAGATATGATTATGCCACTGCACTCTGGCCTGGGCGACAGAGTGAGACCTTGTCTCTATTAAAAAACTCTTTACTCAAGAACACGTTTGTTACCATTGAGATTAAAAAACAACCAGTATGTTTCAGAGGATGTTAATCATTGTCCCTCAGATTTTCTTAATATACAGTGTGTCTTTTCAGGATGCAGTATTTAAAATGGAGGTTATATTTGTATACTATATGTAATTTATAAAAATGAAGGTTTTCTTTCCTTTTATCTGAAATTTTCTGTTAGGATCTCTGAATTCTGTTTGATGTATTTACTACTTCTGGGTTAAAACTATCCATGTGTTGAATTATCTTTGTCATCTGTGTTCATACTTTTGTCTCTACTCTTTTTTATTATCATTATTATTATTTTTTGAGATGGAGGTCTCACTATGTTGGCCAGGCTGGTCTTGAACTGCTGGGCTTAAGTGATCTTCTGGCTTCAGCCTCCTGAGTAGCTGGAATTATAGGTACATGCCACCATGTCCAGTTTTTGTCTCTAATTATTGTTTTGAGTTTTCTTTTTTTCCTTCATTTACTGATTGTCTTTTTGTCCTCCCTGTGTTCATCTTTATAAGTTTTTAGTTCATATATTGTATAATGGTTTTTGTTTGATCTCAGTCTGTTTTTTTCTAGAATCACCCTTTTCATCTGGTTCTAATTGTTTTATGATCTTATGTTTAAGTTTTTATAGGATTTATATTTTAATTATGAAGCATCTTTGGTTAATTTGCCTTTGTCCTTAATTTGTCTTTGTCCAAATTTGCGGCTGCTTTCCATACTGGGTTATTTGCTTTGTGAATGCTGTGCACATTTTTTCTGATTTATTATTTTTGTTTTGTTTTTAAGTACACTAGCATAGTTGTTATGCCATTTCTTTTCATCTTTCATCTTGCTTGTGATTGACCTGGGCAAATATATTCAGACTTTTATGTTTTCTCTGATATATTTTAATCTTTGAAGTTTTTCCTATCCTGTTTGGTACAAGGATATTGAAGGCGTATGACTGCCTTCAGTGTTACAGTTTGGCTAAATTTCTATTCATTTTTATGCAGCCTAAGAAAAAGAGAGCTCAGTTGTAAATTCTTGCTCAGAAACTTAGGTTTAGCTGTCTTAAGATCTTGCTGAAAGTTTTTCCTGAGGTTTTATTCTACGCAGCCTTAGAGATAGAATGATGTCAGAATTATCCCCTGCCAGCCATCCCCTCGATTTTGTTAAGTCACCTTATTAATGACAAGCCTTGGTATTTCTTGATACTTAGTGGAAGCCATGCAGTGGTATTCAGGGACTTATGTTCCTGAAAGGTTTTCTTGACTTGTTCAAATTATCTACTCACCATTTCAATTATTTTTCTCCAATTGAGTGGGGCTGAGGAGTGGAGTGTGTATTAGTCAGTTCAAGCTGCCATAATGATATACCAGAGACCGGGTGGTTTAACAACAGAAATTTGTTTTCTCACAGTTCTGGAGGCTGGTAGTTTGAGATCAGGGTGCCAGCATGTTTGAGTTCTGCTGAGGGCGGTCTTCGTAGCTTGCAGATGATGACTTTCTTGCTGTGTTCTCACATGGTGAGGAGAAAGAGTAAGAAATCTCTCATTCTACCTTATATAAGGAAGGCCACAATCCTATTGGATTAGGCTCCCACCCTTATGACTTAATTTAAGCTTAATTGCTTCCTAAAGACCACATCTCCAGATGCAGTCAGATTGCAGGTGTTAGGGATTCAACATATGCATTGTGAGGAAACACAATTTAGTCCATAGCAAAGGGCCAGGATAAAATGGATGAGAATTCTCATCTACAGTTTTTCATACTACTAGTACAGGTAGAGCAGGATTAGGAACTACCTCAGGCAGCCTGCCTCACCAGAATCATCATCTTTTTGTGGGCTTCAGTTTTGAACTTTATGATACAATGTGGTCTGTCTCCTTTCTGAAGTTGTTGCCAGTATTTTGAGAGGTGCTTGGTTTGGTTGATTTACTGTTTTTAATTCATTTTGCTGAGTATTATGGTAAATAAATTTAGTGTATGAATTTCTATTTTGAAAGAAAGCCTAGTTAGATAAATTTGTTTAAAAATAAAATGAGAGCTGCATTTCATAGCAGACATCAAGAAAACATCCAACTAGATTAAAGAATTAAATGTAAAAAATGATTCTATAAACATTTAAGTGAAAACATTGATGGTAAATACTTGTTTTATCTTTAATTGGAGGGCTGTTTAAACATAAAGGCAAAAAATGTAAATTAAAACGATAAAATAGCAGGTATTTGCCTCTTAAATTGGCAGCATTTTTTCATTACTGCTAATGCAAATGTACTAATCAGTCGTATTGTTAGTGGGGTTATAAATTGGTATATCTTGCTGGAAAATAGTATAAAAGTGTCTGTATATATTTATATCTCAAGCCTTAAAAATGTTCATACCTAAATATATTGTTTCCATAATATTTATTGGCATAGGAAATTGTGTTGAGCACTTTGGCGAGGCCGAATAGCATAGGTCATATGAGTCTGAGTTTTAATACTTGATCTACCTCTAACTCACTCTGTAATCTTGGACAGTGTAGCTTCTGCTTCAGTCGTATCATCTGTAAAGTGGGGATAATAGGATTTATCATAGGGTTCTTGTGCTGCTTAACTGGCACATAGTTGGTGATTAATATATTATTTTGTTAATAATTAGATACATTATGATACCAGTCATAATTAAAAATGCAGAATACCAAAATTAAAAGAAGTTTAATTCTGGGTTGTAGAGTTCTTGTTTCTGTCTTTATGCTTTTTTTAGTGCTTTCTCATTTTCTCTAATAATAAAATTAATACTGAAAACAGCCATATATTCATAGAGTGTGCCTATTTCCATTAATTTTTTTTTTTTTTTTTTTCCGAGACTGAGTCTCTCTGTTGCCCAGGCTGGAGTGCAGTAGCGTGATCTTGGCTCACTGCAACCTCCACCTCCCAGGTTCAAGCAATTCTCCTGCCTCAGCCCCCTCAGTAGCTGGGATTACAGGTGCATACCACCATGCCTGGCTAATTTTTGTATTTTTAGTAGAGACAGGGTTTTGCCATGTTGGCCAGGCTGGTCTCGAATTCCTGACCTCAGGTGATCCACCCGCCTCGGCCTCCCAAAGTGCTGGGATTACAGGTGTGAGCCACCTTGTCCAGCCTATTTCAGTTAAATTTTTAAAATTAGCTTGTCTATTGTTTTTTTTTTTTTTTTTTTTTTTTTGAGACGGAGTCTTTCTCTGTCCCCCAGGCTGGAGTGCAGTGGCGCGATCTCGGCTCACCACAACCTCCACCTCCTGGGTTCACGCCATTCTCCTGCCTCAGCCTCCCGAGTAGCTGGGACCACAGGCGCCTGCCAACACGCCCAGCTAATTTTTTGTATTTTTTAGTAGAGACGGAGTTTCACTGTGTTAGCCAGGATGGTCTCGATCTCCTGACCTCGTGATCCACCCGCCTCGGCCTCCCAAAGTGCTGGGATTACAGGCTTGAGCCACCGCGCCCGGCCCAGCTTGTCTATTGTTAAAGCTAAATTCAATCTATCACTTGAAGATACCTAATTTCTTTATCATTAAAGAGCAAGGAAAGACATTTTTAAAGTTCATTCAGTATTTAATTCCTTAATATACCTTTCAAATATGTAGTCATATATTGAGCTGACCCCCTGCAAATTTAATCCAGGTCCTGAGGGTTTGACTTATTTATTTACATGTTATGTTAGCACCTTTTCAAAACTTGTGATAAATAAAAGTGCTGCCCCTGAGTAATGTCAAACCTCAGCATTCTGCACACTTTATTCTCCAGAATAAACAGCTGAAAGTTTGACTTCTTATTTACTCTCTGCTGGTTATACCAGTATATTTTGTGGAATAAGATTGGAAAAAGTTGGGGGAAAAGAGAGGATTGGAGAAATAAGGAAAAGATAAGTCACTTTTGAATATGCCAGGTGATAATAACTAATCTTTTCTTCCATCTTTTGTATGTCAGGTGGCTATTGAGTGTTCTGGTATTTTCCAAACAAATATAGAATGATTTCATTCAAGAAGCTGTTCTTTTTCTATCTGTGCTTCATGAGAAATGTAAACAGTGGGTACACATGATAATGTCAAAAAATCTTATGAAATTCTTGTATGATACCTGTATCTACATAAAATCTTAAAAATGGTATTTGAGAGTATACTTGGTGTTTTGTGTCTCAGAAATGTATTGCTCTAGCGACATTGCTTTATTTTTTATAGTGTTATTTAAATTGTTTTTTGATAATTATGTTTATAAATGCCTAGTATATTTCTTATGTTTTTATGGGATAGAAAAAATGTGAACATATAAACTTTGTTTTAAGCAAGCTTATATTTTTTCTGAAATCAATTTCAGCGTGTTCAAAAAAAGGCAAAAGTGAGAATTTTTCTTTTTTGACTTTCCTATAGTTAAAAGCAATCTTAAATATACGAGTATGATATCTGTAATATTTGGTAGATGCATAAAGATTGCAGTGCATATACATAAAGTATATGTTAATAACTTTGAACATGAGAAATCCCTTCATTTTTGTCAAAAAATTAGTCATTTAAACATTTTCATTGACTTTTTAATATATTCACTAACTTAAAGTGTCAGATAAGTCTACATGATTTAAAATTTATAAAGAAGTCACATTATTTTTACATGTAGTTATAAACATAAGGCAGAACAGTTTGTATTTTTTTGACTGGTAGGTGTTTTGTAAAATTTTATTGATTATAAGTTTGTATATAATAGTAATTCATTTATCATTGCTTCTTTAGATTCCTTAACCTTAGGCACATCTCAACTTTTTATTTATCCATCTTCCATTCCTTGCCAATAGTGTTGCACTTTTCTACAATTTTGGAAAATCTTGGAAATCAGATCCAGGGATTATTAAAGCAACAGAAGAGCAAAAGAAAAAGGTAGCAAAATACTAAGTCACTTGTGCTTAACTGCCAGATTATCAGTATTTATAGCAGACATTAGAGGACAGAGGAAGTAACTATCTTTCAGAATGTAAAGAAGTTTTAAGCCAAATTGAGATTATGTATCTTTTATTTGGTGCTCATCCTTGGTGCTCTTGTGATGCCTGTCCATAACACTTCCATGACATTTTATAATTTCATGTTTCTCTCCCTTACAAGACTGCTGTGATTGCTTTGAGGGGTGAATACAGTGCCTTAAACATCTCTGTAAATCTCCAGGAAATAATTTGCATTCAGTAGATGTTTGCTGAATGATTATGTAAGCTAGAAGGTTAATAAATTGGTTGATAGTGCAGGTACACCATCCCAGTAGCTAAAATATTTGTATATACTATCCAGGGCATCCCTTTCTTATAATGCAGGTAATTAGGAAACCAATTTTGTACTCTAACAATGTTGTGTATTTAGAGAACTGGACTAGAAGCATTTTAGATTATTTTAAGAGCTGTTTTATTTAGTCTCTAAAAACAAGACAAATTTTGATGAGTTATTCCAGTCCACAATTGACTAAGACAGTGGCAGATTCTTATGGTCTAATGCCCTTTTTTCTGGGCAGCATAGAGATTGCTACCCTGTATTCTTATTGCAATGAAGTAGCAGTAAATAAACAAAAGATTTTATTTCTCTTTTTGAACTCAAAACATCAGTACACTAAAGATGAAAATCATGTTTATTGATTCATAGTGATGGCAAAAGAGTTGGTGAGCATTGTTCAGTTTTGAATTAAATATTTTTTTTTAATTCACAGACAATAGTTGAACTTGCAGAGACAGGAAGTCTGGACCTCAGTATATTCTGCAGTACCTGTTTGGTAGTATTTTCTTCTTTGTTCTTCCCTCCCTTCTCTTCCTCCTGACAGTGACATAGCATAGCGGGTATGGGATGTGGGGAAAAGGAATAATTTCTTTCAATGAACACATTCCCTCCCTCTTGGTATAAGAGGAAAGATGGTTAAAGGATGTCTGGTTCCCAAGGCGCTTATTCCTTGATGGTAGGCCTTGACTGTACTTTTGATTCAGAGGTGCCATTTATTTGTATTCATTGTCTTTCTCTTTTCTTGCTTAAAATGTTAATAAATTAAAAACTAAGTAATAAAGTATTTCAGATCAAAGATTTATGATTCCCTAATAGATTGTTTTCTTTACTACATTTTAAGAAAATTTATACTTGTATTTAAAAGCCACATGGGAAAATCCATTAGATAACTGTTAAGACAACATGGCCTCTAAACAAGTTCAATTTGAGTAGGTGTTTTTTTTGTTTTGTTTTGTATTAGAATGTTTATGTAACTTTGAACACTGTTTTATCATAGATTTTTAAAGTGGTCATCCTCACCCAGGTCATAGGTAAAGATATATATGAAATTACTAGTATTTATTAATAGAGTCAGGTATAGCACTATTGAGATTGTTTATTATTACAGACATTAATTTTCTGTAGGATAATACTCTTATGTTTTAATTATTTTTCACTTAGTTTTTATAATTAGTATTTGTGAAAAATATATATACTGCCACAGTGCTTAAATTATGTTTTTCTACATGGAAATTGAAATATTCCAAAGTCATACATAAAACTAAATGCTCTTTTATACACTGCAAGTGAGCTCATGTCTTAACATCTGATTAATAATAAAGTCATTGACTTCATTTAGGATTATGGAATGAATTTTTGAAACAGTTCTAATTCTGCAAATTCTTTATTACATTTAATATTCTTTGACCAGTTATGATTTTGAATATTCAAAATATATACAGCTTCATGTTTGGTAGCAACTTTAGGATACCGACTAGATTCTTTTATATATTCCGGCATTCTGAAAACAGTTTTTGTTTCTGTGCTTTATAATGGGTAATTTACAAAATTGATATTCTTTTTCTTAATATTTAGAATGTTTTAATACACTGCTGTTCTGTGGAAATACACTGTTCCACAAAGTATGCAGTGCTGATGTACTTGCCATATGGCAAACAAATTATATAGTCATTCAATACAGATAGCAGTTTCATTGTCAAATACATATTTGATGGCAAGAATAAGACTAATTTTGTCATCATAGCATAAATGTTTTATTATATATTATTTATAAGCCACATACTTCTTGTTGTAAAGAAGATTTCCTATTATAAAATCTTGCAGATCAGCAGAGGTAGTTGTCATTATATGGGTATGCTTCACTTTGATAAGTAGACAAGTTCCTAAGGCTTGTAGATCAGAGCTTTCTTAAAAACGAATTACTTTGTTTATTGCACTCCTGCACTCCAGCCTGGGCCACAGAGTGAAACCTTGTCTCAAAAAAAGAAAAAAGAAAAAAGAAAAAAAAAAAGGATTACTTTATAAGTGATCCGAGGAACCCTGAGACCAAGTCACGCCTTACCAGTTAGTCTGTTTTTCAGATTTTTGACTAGTGTTGCAGCTGAGGGTTGGAAGTGGGGATAGAAGTTGTTTGAATATCCTGCTGCCTTCTCCTAAGTAGATTTAGTCTCACAACTGTGGTGAAGAATAACTTACCCTTTTCTTTATTCCACAGATAATTTTGGTAGATGTAAGAACTGTGTATTCACTGTGCCTTTTGCTTGGTACCTCAAAATAGTGTGTAACCTTATGCAAACTAATGGAGAAATGGCAGTGCATTTGTTGAAACACTGAAGTATATTTATAAATTTTTTTCTGGCAAGAGTTAATAACTGCAGCTTTTTTATCATATATCTAGCATTAGGACTGCCAGCCCTTTGAAGATCACCAATGAGTTCTTGTATTCACTTGGCTGATTTAGAGTAATGTAGGTTTTAAAAACCATTTCAAAATGCTTGAAAAACAGACATCATAAGCATGAATTCTTTATTGCCTGTCAATAGCTGAATAATGAATTATATGGGGTTTTTTTTTTTTTTTTTTTTTTTGCAAGAAACAGTGACTTCTTAAGCATGTTCTGCATTCTTAGATATGGTCATTTCAGCAGGAGAAATGCTGTACCTTAATCTGAGATCTCAGAAGGCACTTTACTGAAGAGAAATAGATGTGTACATACTGGTTTTTGCTGGATGTTAATTTGGGGAAGACATATTTTATTGATGATTTTGAATTTTAAGAGCTGTTTAAATTCACTTTTAGCCTGACCTTCCTAGTAAGGAATAATTTTATTTTATTGAAAAACACCAGTATCATGACCATTAATCATAATGGGACATCATTTAGAAGACTGGAGATTGATATGTTTTTATTACTCAGAAATTTGAGGGATGTGAATTAAACATAGCATCATTCATCAAATCAAATTGGTAATTCTTAGCTTTTGTAAATTGATGGTTCAGTTCCATTCTTAAGAGCATATTTTCTAGAGTTGCCTCATTCTTTTATTCTTTGTTTTTGCAGTTGAAATTTTATTAAACAATAGTGATTATTGGTTTCATTCATTTGGAAACCTTGATATAATCTTGTTTAAAAAATATAGTTTTATTTTTTATATTTTGAGAAAATAAATATTCAGCTTTTCTCTCTTAGTACAATACCTTTCATAATCCTTTAACATGCCTATTAACAGATACGAAAACCGGTGAGGTCCAAACATTGTGGTGTGTGCAACCGCTGTATAGCAAAATTTGATCATCATTGCCCATGGGTGGGTAACTGTGTAGGTAAGTTATATTAGTAATTTCTTCTATATCATTCATTTAAGTTACCTTAGGTAATGCATAAAGTATAATATTAAAGTAGGCAGTAGAAAGTTTATTACTCCACCCTTCATTTTCCCAGTTATCTTCTTGTTGACAACACAGCAACTCAGTTGAGAGGGAGGGAAAAAAATTACAAAATTAGTGGCTGATGTCTTTTCTCTGTCAATTCTATCTGGTGCCTACTCTTGATAAGGAGGCAAATTTTTTTTTTTCTAGTTAAACTAGAGAGATGAAGGCGGTAATATTTGAAATGATATTATGCGCAGAGGCAGAGAGGAATGACAAATAAGAACGGTACACACCTTAGTGTTCAAGAGTGGTATAGTCTAAGGAGAGAAACTACATGGTTTGAGAGATGCCCCGGAGATTTTATGAGGTGACAGGAAACATTACAAAGATTGTGTACCTCTTTTGAAGAGAACCCTTTGGATTGTAAAGTTTATAAAAGTAAAGATAAAATAGGGCTATTTTAAACCTCACAAAGAATAGGATTAGAGGTCAGAATTGTGATTTATTTAGTTCTTTGGGACTTGAACACCATTGTTATTATATCTTTGTGTGTAATTGTAAGCATTCTTACTTAAGATTTTTATTAAAACATTTTTCCTGAAAACCACTTCATAAAATAATGAATGTATGTGTGATTATCATCACAATTATAGCACACCTTTCATGGCATACCCCTCAAAGGTGCATTACCTGTTGTTTTTTCTTAGCTGAAAAACCTTGCTTCTGTGTCGTTCTTCAGGTGCAGGCAACCATAGATATTTTATGGGCTACCTATTCTTCTTGCTTTTTATGATCTGCTGGATGATTTATGGTTGTATATCTTGTGAGTACAATTAGTTTTTGGTCTTTTTAAAACAAATTTCTGCATACTTAGATTATACTTACCATACTAACAAATTACTATAATGACAAAAGTCGTTTAACTAAAATTATGGTTTGGACACCTTATGAAGCACAAAAGGGAAAAAAGATATAGCTCTATCAATTATGTCCAATATACAGTGTAAGCAAACAGTTAGCAGTTAACCACCTTTTAATACCTGTGTCCTCTGAAAAACATGTTGGTTTAATAGGCTTTGAGAAGCTTCTGGGTAAAATACATCAATGTTTTCCACATCATGTACTTGCTTTACTATAGTAGCTTATAGATTAAGTGATTGTCCTAGTTCTGTTTCTTACCAAGCATTTGGGAAAATATACTTAAAATTAAATTTGCAGAGAATTTGAAATATTTTGAAAAGTAAGGTATAATTATTGCCTATTAGAGAATATTAGTAAATATCAGAAGTTACCTTTTTAAGAATAAGTTGTTATTCCATCATGTCGGTTTTATACCTTAAAGGAAATGATAGATTTTTGTTGCATTAAGAATGGAATCTGGAAAGAGTTTAAGTGCATACATCACTTACGATGCCTCAGGGCTTGGTGGTGCTTAGCATAAAGATATATCACATCCTGGTTTAAATACAAGTCTTGAAGGATGATTTTCTAGTCTTCTTGCCCCACAGATATTAAAAATAATCAGTGTTATTGCCCTAATGAACCAAAGGAGGTTACCACCTCAGTTAAAGATTAATAAGAAGATTTGGTCAAAGAACTTGACCTAATTTCTGGCCCAGAACACCTGAGGAGAACACTTTCTTGCCAACAACAGCAGTACTTTATAGCAACTCTCCTACAGCAGGAGATTTTGTATTAGGAAAGGCCTAACTTGGCTGGGCGTGGTGGCTTATTGCCTGTAATCCCAAAACTTTGGGAGGCAGAGGTGGGTGGGCCAGTTGAGGCCAGGAGTTTGAGAGCAGCCTGGGCAACGTAGGGAGAGAGACCCCATCTCTACAAAAAATACAAAAATTAGGCCGGTGTGGTAGCGCATGCCTGTAGTTCCAGCTACTCAGGTGGCTGAGGTGGGAGGATTGCTTGGGTCCAGGAGGTCGAGGTTGCAGTGAGCCTTGATTGAGCCACTGCACTCCAGCCTGGGTGACAGAGCAAAACCTTGTCTGAAAAAAAAAAAAGCCCATGTCACCATCCTATTATGTTATATGCCCTCCTTCAAAAAAATCTCTTTCATATATCCTCTTGTCTTTGTGTAAAGAAAATGTTTTTCTAAGTATTGTGTGATGCAATACCAATCAAATAAAATTGTTTATTCTGAAGATACAGTGATTTTTTTTTTAAGATTGGCTGCTCCTTTTCCATTTCTGTCTATGTTTTTTCTCTGAGATATAATAGGGTTATTTAAGAGTGTAAAGACATTTGCTATTGAATGTCATCAGTTAAATCTAGACCGTTTGACTATGTTTTCTAAATGGTGCCAGCACAAATGCCTATATGAGGTACTTGGATGATTATCGAGTAAATACGAGTACTTCTGTTCTGGCTTTAGACTGGGGACTCCACTGTGAGACCACTTATACCAAGGATGGATTTTGGACATATATTACTCAGATTGCCACGTGTTCACCTTGGATGTTTTGGATGTTCCTGAACAGTGTTTTCCACTTCATGTGGGTGGCTGTATTACTCATGTGTCAGATGTACCAGGTATGTGCAAAGGCATTCTTTTTAGTGCACTAAGTGAAAACTCTTCCATCCTTGCATAAAAGATAATATATTCTCTTCCTAACCACTCCTGCTCTTCAAATATTCATTTTATTTTTCAATTTAGTTTTCCTTTCTACCTCACTCTTTTGCCCCTTCCTCTTCTCATATTGTGAACTTTTGAATTTTAGTACTTAACAGAAATTTTAATCTGTTATTCCTGACTTAAATACATCCAGTTGAGTATGTGTGAGCTTAGATTGATGATGACATTAATTTTGTGTTTTTAATGGTATTTTTATTCACAAATACTAATATTTATTCAAAAGCCTTTTTTTAATTTTTAAAAGCTCATTCTCAGGCTGATAGGGAGGTTGTGCATGAATAGTGCCTATCCATGCACAATGTCAAGTAACTGTCTAAATATTTTTCACATTTAACTGGCTACTTTTCACAGTCAAATGATACCATGTACACTAGCTTTGATGATCTCCTGATGGAAAACCAAAAACAGACTTCATTGTTTTTATCTTTATCCTAGTTTTCTTCAAATTAATTTTTTTTACATTAAGTATTTAGAATAATGGTTTACAGCCTGGCACAGTGGCTCACACCTGTAATCCCAGCACTGGGAAGCTGAGGTGGGCGGGTCACTTGAGCCCAGGAGTTTGAGATCAGCCTGGGCAACATGGTGAAACCCTATCTCTACAAAAAAAAAAAAAAAAACTAACAAAAAAAAAAGAAAATTAGCCGGGCATGGTGCGTGCGCCTGTAATCCCAGCTGCTGGTGGGGTGGGGGTTTTGGGGTCGGGGGAGGTGGTGGGGGTGGGATCACTTGAGCCCACCCAGGAGGCGTAGGTTGCAGTGCACTGAGAATTCGCCATTGTACTTTAGCCTGGGTGACAGGGCAAGGCCCTGTCTCAAAAAAAAAAAAAAAAAAAAAAAACAAGAATAATGGTTTGCTTTTTCTTTCCTCTTAGATATCATGTTTAGGTATTACTACAAATGAAAGAATGAATGCCAGAAGATACAAGCACTTTAAAGTCACAACAACGTCTATTGAAAGCCCATTCAAGTAGGTGCATATTTATAAATTTAATATTTTCTCTGGTCATAAAAATTTTCTTACTAACCAGACTCTTTTACTTAGTGATATGTAAAATAGCTTTTAAACCTTTTTAAGATTTCTGTAGAAATAGCATCAGTTCACCATAATAACACCAAAACAGAATTCATCACATTAACTGTGTATAATAAAGTTGTGATATCTCCTTATGTATTTTTTCTTTTTAATTTAAATTTGTATTCAGTCTGGTGCTTAGAAATAGTAGGGTCCTAAGTATATGAAATATTGAAAACTGAGTTTTACTGAAGTTACTACCAACTCTTCAGCTTTTGTGGTGCTGTCAATTATGGCATACTTCTGGAAAGCAAGCAGACCTTTAAATAAAAACAGTTAGTTGGGTAGTTTTGAGAATTCTCCCACAGGTACAAAAATTATATAAGGCACAAAACTGACTGCTTTTCTTTTCTTTTTTTTTTAGACAGAGTCTTGCTCTGTCACCCAGGCTGGAGTGCAGTGGCGCGATCTCAGCTCACTGCTACCTCCACCTCATAGGTGTAAGCACTTCTCTGCCTCAGCCTCCTGAGTAGCTGGGATTACAGGCATGCACCACGCCCAGCTAGTGTTTTTAGTAGAGACGGGGTTTCACCATCTTGGCCAGGCTGGTCCTGAACTCCTGACCTCGTGATCCACCCGCCTCGGCCTCCCAAAGTGCTAGGATTACCGACGTGAGCCACCGGTGCGCACCCGGCCAAAACTGACTGTTTTTCTAAAGGTGTTACTGGAGTACTAAAATTTCGTGAACTTATCCTTGACGTTTCTTTTTTAATTTGTTACCCTTAGGTTCACTGCCAAATTCATGCTATTTATAATTATTTTGTCTTTTACTTTTTTTTTTCTGTTTTAGAGATAGTTTGTGTCCTGCCAAAGAGCCACTAATTAAAGGTTTTTATCAAAAATTGCATATGGAGCCAGGCATGTTGGTGCATGTCTGTAGTCCTAGCTACTTGGGAGGCTGAGGTGAGAGGATTGCTTGAGCCCAGAGTTCAAGGCCAGGCCGGGCAACATAGTTAAGACCTCATCTCTAAAAATAAAAATAAAAATGCATATAACACAGGAAGTATATGCACATTTGAATAAATCTAAAATATAATTGTGTAAGTCTTTAAATTGGCAAAAGAAAAAATTATTGGCAGAGCAGTGGAGAAACATGAAGGCATATACAGTTTATAGAGTTATAAATTGGTTCCTTCTTGCAAGTAACCTGAGTTTTTGAGTTTAGAAAAAAATATATTTATCACGAAAATTATATTGAATTCATGTATTAAATCATTTGTACTGACTGACTGACGTATTTTCTTTTTGGGGTGCTGTTTTTAGCCACGGATGTGTAAGGAATATTATAGACTTCTTTGAATTTCGATGCTGTGGCCTCTTTCGTCCTGTTATCGTGGACTGGACCAGGCAGTATACAATAGAATATGACCAAATATCAGGATCTGGGTACCAGCTGGTGTAGCAACATCTTTATCCTATGAAGCATATTGCTGAGTGGTGCCTGAAAATTGTGTCTGTCCGTGTCTCTCTCACACTCGAATCCACATCCTTTGAACAAGAGCATGCTATGTTTAGGGCTAACGGTGAATTTTACAGTCTTTTTTCCAACACTTTTATTAACAAAAGTAAACATGGACAGAACACACTGCCATTTCTGGGAAGAGTAAAGATGATAAAAAAATAATTTTAATGGTTCTTAATTTGGAAATTCACAACATACTCAACTTTTGGGTTTTGTTCTCACAGTATTTTTCACAAAAAAAGGGTAAACTTATTCTATTGACAGACATGGTGTACTGATCAGAAATGTTCAGTTTTAACTAAAACTAAATTTATGTTATTTGGTTAAATGTTATGATGCAGTCTAGTAGGAGTATTGCATCTAATTCCAGGAGCATTGTTTTAAGTTGACTAGTATTATGAACATTTTAGAATGTACACATAAATACGGTGATGAAAATCATGTGGTTGGGATCTACTGTGATGTTGTCTTCAAAGGCAGGAGAAAATAATGTTCACAATAAAATGTGCTAACAATGTTTTGTTTCTATCAGCTGTTGCATTGCTGATATATTTCTAGTTCAGTGAAATAATTTGTAGTAACCTTACTCTGAGGTTTTACGGTCTGATAATGAAGCACTTGCATGAGTATAGTAAATCATGTTATTTTGTTCAAATTTAAAAGCCTTACTAATTGCATGATACACCACATAGAATGTATACTAGCAGATACTATCCAGTGAAGCATAAATTAGAATTTAATTTGATGTTCAAAAACAGTTCCATTTTTAAGGGTTGAGGTGGTATTTTCAAGAAAAGGCAGAATAATGCAAAATTCTCAGTAATAGTGATACATGGATATGCTTCTTTTTAAATTCTTAGCTGCAAAATAATTGTAGACAAAAAATGGCATTTAACTAAAGATGGAGCATGATCCGTGTACATAGCACATGTGAATAAAAGAAAAGCTGACAGTATATTCTGGTTTCAATAAAATGACCTATCAGAAAGTAAAATTTCATCCCCGAATATTTCAGTTTATCCAATATTGAGTAAGTTCTGAAACACTTTTAGAAAAGATTTTCTTTTTGTTACATGTGATGCACTGATCAATTTTTGTCACAGCTTTTCACACCTTCATGGTGGACTACTAGTCACTGCTTCCATAAATATTGTTTACAGGGTGAGATTTGGTTTATTCATCTTAAGTGCTGTAGCAAACTGTGGTTCGAGCAACCTGTGGAAAATCTGTGAGAGGGAATGGGGTGGGAGATGTGGGGGAATGGTGGTCAGACTGATGACAGATCCTAGACCAATGTAAAGAATATGTATCTGTATATAAATAATTTATCAAATAGTTTTCTCTTTGTGTCTGTGTTAGTGTTTTTAAAGCTGCTCATTTCATTTTGTCCAACCAAAAAGAAAAGGGAGATAACTAATGAGCTTCTAGTGATGTTCAAAATTGCTGTTAATAGGCATTATACCCTGCAAGTTCACTGCATGTCTGATGCTTGGTAAAACTAGTCTTCCCTGTAAAATGCAGATTACAGGTATTAAAGCAATCTAGTGGTATACCCGCCCCTTGCCTTAGTAAGAGGAGCAGTGAAATGTATATAGTTGTTCAGTATTTCCAAGTACCATTTTTATATAGTAGCTTATTTGACCATAAGTCACACATCAAAAAAAGATTACCCTTAGTGTATGTGTTTTAATATTAGAAAATTGGCATATGTACTTTATTTTTGAAAAGGGAAGAGATGGGTGTGGGGTGGCAATAGCATTGTGCCATTTTGTCATAGAATGTAAAAATTGGTTAACTTTACAAATGTCAGCTAGTTTTGACTACTAATTGGGGGAAATTTTAGATAATTTTTAAATTCAAAGTTATTTATAAAATGCTAGAATTTGTTTTAATTTTTTGTATTTTGAGCCACTTCACATGAAGACTCAGTTGTGTTTTTATCGAATACATTTTTATCAACAGTTAAAGACTGTGGTGGTTTTTTCAGAGTTTGGCTAAGAATGTTTCCATCTTCTTTGTTTGTGGTACAATATTTTCAGTGCAAAAGAGATGTCATTCAGTTAAATAGACAAAAAAACCTCTAGATGTGTAATTACATGGAAAATACTAGCAATGTGAATGCTTTTGTAGTAACCATCTTGTAGTACTTGTGAAATCAATAACTCAGAAATGGTCAGATGGTCAGGAGCTAGCTATGCAGCAGTATAGCATCTGTTTAATTATTTTGTAGGTCCTGTGTGGAACCAACTATAAACCCAGTTCTAAAGTTGTGTATGATGGTGAACCTTTGGGAATCGTTCTTACCAACTTAATTGGATACTTTTAGCAAATAGGAACTTAATTCTCAGCACTGAACATGAATTACTTCTTTGGAGTTTTTTGAATTCATATTTTTGTTGTTTCCAGAAATTTATTTGATATTGATGGGCGTAAAACAGCATCATTGTACTTAAGCTATAGATGTTTTTATTTTATATTTTCTTTATTTATAACTGTGCCAAGTATTATTTTGCTACTTACCGTGTTATTCTGTGGAAAGAAAAACCTGTAAAGTGTTTAATAAATTAGCCCTCCTTACATAAATTAAATGTCAAAATTTTGTAAAGTATTAATCAGAATAAATACTGACTCTTAAGTGTGTGCTTATGATTTCACTCAATTTACTTCAGGAAATTGATGAAATGTGATAGTGGTACCTATGATATGACAACATTATACATTTATATCCTGGTTAACTAGGAGTCAAGTGGCATAAGACTAGGAATTTGGAAACATAAAAGATGGTGTTAGTATTCTAAAAAAAAAAAAAAAAAAAAAAAATTCCAATCCTGTGTGTATGCATGTGTGTGTGTAATTTTTTTTTAAATAAAGATAAATTTTTTAAGAATTTTTGAATTCCATGGAGTTAATTAGGATCCTCAGGGACTGTATGAATCTCCAAGTTTTAAATATGTCTAAAGATACTAAAGAAAAATATTGCAAAATACACTATATAAAGAAAAATACTGCAGAATGAAACCTACCAAATGTTGATCTCAGTTACTTGAGAAGATATGCGTGGCAGAGAGAACTTCTTTATTTGGGACTTTAAAAGGCAAAAATTATTAAGGAACTGTTTCCTGTTGTTCCAGTGGTTGTTAATGGTTTGAGAACCCAGTGGTATTAAACAGGAGTATTTTCAAATTAGACTAATACTCTATCCATAATTTTAGTCTGGAGTTCAAATAATATCTTGAACAACTGTATAAAGTAAAGCCACTAGTTTTCATTCCACCCAAGTATTTTCCTCCTTATTTTCTACTTTTTATCTCTCCTAGTCCTTGCTAGATTGATAGATCATACCTGATATGGATGTCTGAGTCTAGGAGTTTCTAGACATAGTTGGAAACAAGTGTTACATACCAGGACAGAAAATCTTAACATCCTGTCAGAAAGTAAAGTGCTTGTTATCAGAGTTTTCTATTAAATATATTTATGTGACTTAGAGAAAATAGATTGAGCATTCAGAATATTCTTTGGTCTGTGTCAGCTAAGTCAGAAACTCAAGGAAACAAGATATGCCTCTTAGAAAACTCTTGCCTTTGAATTGGATATGAATGTTTTACCCAGGTAAATTTTTGCTAAAACTGTCACTCATTTACTAGGACTGACAAATATTTTTAATAGATGGCAATGTTTTTAGATTGTTTCTGTTCAAAGCATCAGAAAGTCCCATTGTTGCTGCTGCTGCTTGGATCTGTAGGTTTACAGTTTTCATCAAAATTTGGAAGTTTTTCAGTTGCTTTTTCTTCAATTATTTTTCCTCCCCTCCTTTCAGGAAACTCCAATTTCACATGTGTTAGGCCACTTGAGATTGTCTTCCAACTCACTGATCCATCCTCTGTTGGCTTTTAAGATTCTTTTTCCCAGTGTTTGTTTTAGATAGTTGCTGTCTTTAAGTTGACTTTTTTTTTTTTTTTGCAATGTGTAGTCAGTATCATTCAGTTTACTTTCATCTTTTTGTTTTCACCTACAATGTTTGATTTGGACCTTTGAAAATATCTTCAATATCTTAACTTTTTGAAAACATGTAGTTCTAACAACTGTTTTAATGTCCTTACCTGCTAACGTTTACATTTGTCAGTTCTGAGTTAGTTTTGATATTTTTTGCCCTCATTCTTACGTGCCTGGTAATTTTTTTATTGGATGCCAAACACTATGAATTGGGTACCTGATATTTTTGTGTTTCTATAAACTCTAGAGCTTTATTCAGGATGCAGTTAAGTTACTTGGAAACTTTGATCCTTTGAGGTCATGCTTTTAAGATTTGTTAGGCAAGACCAAAGCATTGCTCTTTCTTACTGAGGTAAGAGCCTTCTCTGTACTCTATCCAAAACTGCAAGGAGTCATGTTTCCCAGTCTTGGCGGTGGAACAGGCACTATTCCTATTCCATGTGCGCACCAGACACTGTTTGCTCCATGTCTTTTGGATGGCTCTTTCCCTGGCCTTAGGTAGTCACCTAACATGCATGTTCTATCAGAATTCAGCTGAAGACGTGCATGGTGGGGTGGTGTTCTGTATAATCCTAAAGTTTGCTCTCTCTAATCCTCTCCAGTCCTGCAAACTCTAGCCACCTGGATCTCTCTGGACTCTTAGCTGTGTCTTAACTTACGGTGGCTTCTAGCTCTACCTGTGTTCTTCTTCCTTGTACTACAGCCTAGAAACTCAAAGCAGTAAGCTTTGGTAGTTGCTAAGACTGATCTCATTTTTTCCCCCATAAATGGCCTTTGTTGCCTATAATGTGCAGTGTCTTGAACATTTTTTCATGTAATTTGTCTTGTTTACAGTAAAGATAAATCTGGTCCCTGTTATTACATTTTGGCTATAAGTGGAAGTCTGAATTAAAATTTTAAATTTTGTTTAATTTCTAATACAAAATATTGATAGAGACAACTGTCATAAGCAAAAGCTCTTTGGAGTCCTCAATAATTTAAGAATATTAAGGGGTCCTGAGATCAAACTGTTTGGAAACCACAGGTTGAGAACATTTCCCAAGATGTTAATGGTTCCATGGACAACTAATTCAGTGTAAGGTTCTCTTCAAATTAAAAGACTTCAACCATAGGCTCTCAAGGCCTTCAGTAGCTAGTGTGCAGTGTCAGCCTACAGGTCTGTCTCATTTCTGTAACACTCCCTAAACTTACTTGATCGACAAGACTTTTTTGGCACTAGAGTTGCCAGCAGTCCTCAAATATACCAGACCAACATAAGGGGTAGTTTTTAAAATATGTGTTTTATGCAGCACTTTAATATTGCATTTGGATTACTTTGGGGTTACTGACTTACATCCAAATGACCAAGTGATTCCTCCCAAAACAGTCTGGCCCAAAGCCAAATTCCTGTTTCTACTCCTGGAACCACTGGAAACTAATCTCACAGTGTTGGAGTAGCTATTTTGCCATGGCTCTCAATTTAATCAAGAACGATTTAAAATATGAATGGATATCTTGTTTTATTTTACCAGACAGAAATCTCAAATTACCAGTCACCTGGGAACTTCATTTACATTGTTTTTCCTCTTGAATATCTACCAGCAACTCCAGTAGAGTTTGGGAAACATGGTAGGAATGCTAACAAACTACCCCCAAAATTTGGTGGTCTAAAACATTTTTGTTCGTACATCTGCAATTTGGTCAGGGCTTAAAAGGAATAGTTCACTTTGCTCCACTTGGGATCAGCTGGGATGGCTCAAAGACCAGAGACTACAATAATCTGAAGCCTGCTTCACTCACATGCCTGATGGTTGATACTGGCTGTTGAATGAGATCTCAGCTGAGGCCTTGGCTGTAATGCCTACATGTGGTTTCCTCATGTAGTCAGGGCTTCCTCAGAACATGATGGCTGAATTCCAAGAGTAAGCATCCTAAGAGGAAGAGGCAGGCAAAAGCTGTATTGTCTTTTCTAACCTAGCCTTATCCAAAATACTAACAATGGGTCACTAAGGTGGGCCTTTATTCAAAGAGAGGGAAATTAGACTATCATTTGATAGGAAGGTCAAAGAATTTGTGGACATGTTCTACCACATACAGAATCAGAAGTTATTCCATAACTCCTCTCCTTCAGCCTCTTTTATTGCCAATTAACTATTTCCCAGCCTGCTTAACTACCTCTCCTGCCCCACCATGATGGAACTGGTATGCCTCATAAAACACCTGAAGTTGTTCAAGGCTATGATGTGAAATAAGCACCCAGTACACCCTCCACCAACTTCCTCCCGCTTTGTTTCTGCTTATTTTTTTTTTGATGTCACACATACCATATCCCCTTTAGCTTTTCAAAATAAGCAATATATTGGCCAGGTATGGTAGCACATGCCTGTAATCCCAGCACTTTGGGAGGCTGAGGTGGTTGAGTCACTTGAGGCCAAGAGTTCAAGACCAGCCTGGACAACATGGTGAAACCCCAACTCTACTAAAAAAAAAAAAAAAAAATTAGCTGGGTGTAGTGGCATGCCTGTAGTTCCTGCTGCTCAGGAGACTGAAGCACAAGAATCACTGGAACCCAGGAAGTGGAGGTTGCAGTGAGCTGAGATTGCGCCACTGCACTCCAACCTGGGCAAGAGAGCGAGACTCACACAGTATAGTATGTTAAAATGAACCTTGGAAAAGATTAAGATATGTTCACAGGCTGGTTCAATTTTACTAATACACATTACAGACCTATTACACCCTACTCCTGGGGGTGAGAGAGTTGGATTGAATCTCTAGTAAAGAACTAAACTTTCTGGGGGAATAATGAAACCATATAAAGTCTAATGCTCCTCTTCTACCTAAGCCAGCTGAATGTGCCCAGACAATGCAACATTCTTTGCTACTTACACAGAATCAAAATGTGTGAAACACCCCAGTTTCCAGGACTTAGTAGGTCACCATCTATTAGATCACAGTGGAGAGTCTTTAAAAAGAATCATACTAAGTCAAGTCTCTGATTCAATAGTTGCCTGTAGGTGTTTGTACTGAATTTTAGGTATAATCAAAAGAACTTAAAAGTACAGTGGGGAGGGAAAGGAGGAGATGCTGCACTGCTGAACACCAGCTTTGAGGAGCTGAAATGGCGATGCCTGTTGCCTAGCAACCTTTACTTTTTTTTTTTTTGAGACGGAGTCTGGCTCTGTCGCCCAGGCTGGAGTGCAATGGCACAATCTCGGCTCACTGCAAGCTCCACCTCCTGGGTTCACGCCATTCTCCTGCCTCAGCCTCCCGAGTAGCTGGGACTACAGACGCCCGCCACTACGCCCGGCTAATTTTTTTGTATTTTTAGTAGAGACGGAGTTTCACCATGTTAGCCAGGATGGTCTCGATCTCCTGACCTCGTGATCTGTCCATCTCGGCCTCCCAAAGTGCTGGGATTACAGGCGTGAGCCATCGCGCCCAGCCTGCAACCTTTACTCTTAAGGCATACTTGCCTGCTTGAAAGAGAGATCCTTTTCAACAGCTGTAATGCAAACATTAACCTAGTGAGTCAGCTGGGTAATGGGGTAACAAATAAAGGTAGGGACCCAAATGATTTTCCACTAACTGAAATCAGAGCATCTCCTCCAAAAGATTAATTAAAAGACAATGAACACCCAAATCAAGCTGAAGTTTTATTTAAAATGTCAAAGAAATGTTCCCCCAAAATGCTGGTGAATAAAGCAAAAGGATACCATACAGTGCTCTCTTCCTACGAGTTAGCCAGCCTATCCAAGTACAGGGCAATGTACAGTACTTAATGCTGGTAGAATTTCACAGTAGTTTAGTGTTAAAGATTATCTGTGCCTAGATTATGAAGAGATTCTCAGTGTGTGATGTTTAGTTCAGGGTTTACATCTTACTGGGCATGAACAAGAGCCCCTGCTCCTTGGCCATAGCCAAATCCCTTGGGCCCAAAGTTCTTTGCATAGCATCCTACAAAGGAAAAGGGAGGAAGGATAGTTAGTTCAAGTCCATTAAGCTTTGCTAGCACTGCTTAAGACGCACTCAACAAACCCCCATAAATTAAACAAACTGCTGTGTAAAAGGGCTCAACTTATTTAAGATGTTAAATGTGTCATGTACTAAATATCTTAAAGCTGTAAAGGCAAGTCCACGCATTCTGGCTGTATAGTGTTCAGCGTGGTCCTGCTGAGTTGCAAGCATGAGTCAGGCCAGGCCAGGTATGTATTTGTCTATTTTCTTCCACATACTTACGCTTTGCTCAAGACATGAAGGCAAAAGATGGCTATTTGTGGTGTTTTTATTGAGGGGGGGAGTTTTAAATGATCAGGAACTTAACTGTGGTTCTCTGTCATCTATAAGCATCTTGGGATATTTTATTTTCAAATAGTGGCACCCTTTTCTCCTTTTTTTTTTTTTTTTTTAAATGCCGGTGACATTTCATTAAACAAGAACCAGTGTGGAATATTCATATGGACAGCAGTAACTGAAATTAATTTTACCTTTACAATAGATTTCACCTTCTTTTTCAGTCAGAGTTGTTGATTCAAGACTCTTCCCACACTTTGCACATCGGAAACAGTTTTTGTGCCAGGGCTGGAAGAGATGACTGTGTCAGCATGTTTGAGAGGCCTGTTTCCTACAGTTCAATTTAGATGTGTGGCAAGAAGTGGCTCAGGATGATCACCCCAAAGCAAGCTCCTGACTTCTGTGGTTCAGCTCCAATGAGAAGGCTGAAACCAGTCCTCAGTATCTGCACTCTTGATCACCCACAGAAAGGCTGTTTCCCTAAGAGCAGCCTCAGTCCTAACCACAAGCCCAGTCTGCTCCTTTAAAGAGACCATCTTCTTTCTGGCCAAGAACTGCACAGCTCAAAGAGGTTAGCTGGTAACTTTTCCAAATCCACACACTGAATTTGCATCAGGTGTCCTGACTCGGATTCCTGCTTTTTTCACTATACTGAATAACCTGGAGATTCCCTTACAGTCTGGCCTTTTAAAGTTTAACCTTCAGGAGTGCCCCCTATGAAAACAAGTTCTTTTAAACAGAAAAGTGACTTGTCAAATAAGGGAATCACTTCAAAGAAGTTAATGATTCTGATGGAAAGGCATTTAAAGTTTCATATAAGACATTGATTTGTAAGACATCACCCAAGCAAGAAATGTGGAAGGGTTAGGGGAGAAAGGGAGCAGAGAGGAGTCATTTGCTGTTATTAATTCGAAATAGCACTTTACCTTTCCAGCTCCAATTATCTTCTCGGCGGCATATACAGAATCCCCACATCTGGAACACTTCTCAGCACCTCCGTATTTCTGAGCAAATTTAGAAGTGTTTGGATTTGTTGTAGGCCTGTGAGGCTGAACACTTGTGAAAAGAGGAAAAAAAATAGGCAAGAGTTTCCACAGGGCCCTTTTAAGTCCACAAGGCAGGAACAATGGAACTCTGGGACTTAACTGCTACACTGCCTCAAAGCTGGAGGCCTTTGCAGGCCAGCACAGGGGAGGGAATAAAGAAGAAATGACTCAGGTGCCAGCCAGAGTTACTACTTGAACCTATCTATGGGCTCATTATTATTTCAAAAAACCAGATAGGGACCCAAACTTAAAGATCTGTCCCTCTGAGTCTAAACAGAATTCATTTAATCCTCAGTGTTGGCCTCTCCACTAAGCAATTATGTTATGGTATATAAAAACTTACCAGAGCATATATTTTTACTCCAGAATAATATCACTGGAATCATACCTAGCTTTTACTTCACAGGAGTCGGAAAAACCACCATTAAGCAGTTTAAAGATTCCACAAATAGGTAAGTTAACTTTGGTCTGTAACTAAGAAATTTAGGCATGTTTTATAGATTACTTAGCCTCCCAGTATATCTTGAATAAAGGAAAGTGTGAATAGCCAACTTTCTTCATGGAAAAATATTTTAGAAATTTTGATTATTACTATGCGATCTGTTTATCTTTCATTTTTCTCTGGTAAGGGTGGTATTTTTGTCACTATTTGCAGATCACTGAGTAAACCATATTTCTTGCTATCAGTAGGAACTGTTTCCATTCAGTAAGGTGTACCTAGTATGTGCAGAACACTCTCGGGCTTTGAGAAGACTTTTTTTTTTTTAAGCCCTCTTAGAACCTTATAAATTAGCTGAGCAGATAAAATGATAGCACTCCACAACTGTTAATTTTTCCTACTGGAAAAACAATGTCTTCCTAGCACTTTGGGAGGCCAAGGTTAGTGGATCACTTGAGGCCAGGAGTTCAAGACCAGCCTAGCCAATATGGTGAAACCCCACCTCTACCAAAAACACAAAAATTAGCCAGGCGTGGTGGTGCACGCCTGTAATCGCAGCTACTCAGCAGGCTGAGACAAGAGAATCACTTGAACTGGGAGGCAGAGGTTGCAGTGAGCCGAGATTACGCCAGTGCACTCCAACTTGGGTGACAGAGTGAGACTATGTGACAAAAAAAAAAAAAAAAAAAAAAAGTGTGTGGGGGGAATTCTAAACAAATAAGTTATTTAACCTGAATATGAACTACTAAGTGAACTGTAACAAATTTAGCACCTTGATACGTTGGCAACAAAGCCTTTAAAGTTTAACACTACTCTCTCAAAGAATCAAAAACAAGAAATAATTTCCATTTTTAAGTAAAAAATGTTAAGTTAGAGAAAAATGATTTCTTGATGAAAAATGTTTACATAGAAGGAGTGACTGAGGAATTTTCACTGACTGCTTACATTGCACATGAGAAACACCTCTCATGATTCACACAGCACATTTCTCTACCATTTAATTTCGTGACATCCGGTCTCCAAGGTGCTGCGAAATGGAAGTAAATACAAATCACTTGCTTTTGAGAACATGACTCCTTGATACAGCTTGGAATGCTATAAAGCCAGAAGTAGAAATCACTGGAATTATTAATAAGAACTTTGTTAGGTCGAAACTCAATATTTTGAACTAGTTTACATTAGAAAATCAGAGTCCCATTTTATTTGCTTAGTTTCAACTAAAAATCTGGAGACTCCCAGGTTCCTGTTCAGCAAGCGGCACTAACTGTCGCAACTCATTTCTGAAGGTAACCAAAGGTCTCCCAACTCACCTCTCTGGCTTGATGCCCAGCCTCTCGCCACGGTCCATGTTAAGTGTGCCAGCGCCCTGGCCGTAACCGTAGCCTTTTGGCCCATACTTCTTTCCGTAGCAGGATTTGCAGTAGATCTCTTCATCGTGAATTGCCACTGTTGTGCTATCTAAATTTTTCCTGCAAACCACTGCAGGGGAAAAAGTTAGACTTTACACATGTTCCAAAGATGCCTTTTTCCTTAGAACAATAGTGGCACAGACACATGGCCTACAAATGGTGAAGGCTGAGGCTCCCTCACATTCCTGGTTTATCCTGTGGCTTCCCAAAAGCCATGAGACAGCATCTGGACTGGCCAGCTACATTCGAGGATTATTTACATTCCTCCATGGATATGACAGTTGCTTCAGAAATGTATCAGAATATAACATCCGGAAGCCTCAAGCTTTATTTTTAGTTTGTTTCGTTTATTTTTTATTACCTTTCCTATGGTGCCGATCAAACTCTTACTATGATTTCCCTTTCTGGGAGATCATATTAAGGGAGAAAAGTTTCAAAGGTGGCTATAAATTACTTAAACAAAAGGAATAAAACACCACCTTGCTCCCAACCCTCAACACTCTTAATCTTTTCAGCCTTCTCTTAACCAAGTACTGTTAAATCACAACCTAAAACAGAACAGAAGGGAAGCTCAGTGCCTTGGGGGACTTGCCTCTGTAGCCTTTCCTCCCCCAAAAGCACCCCCTGGGATAATAATAGTTCTAAATCCTAAATTCCAGTTTTCATCACTAGTCTAGACTGGGAAGTATCGCCCTTTCCTCTCCCCAGCAGCTTCTCCAGCAGTGATGAGTCCATCTGAAAATCGTCAAGTGCTTTAAAGTCTGCATTTGTTTTCCCTTCTGTCCCAAAGGAGAATGCATTCTTTCTTGATGGATCTCTTGCCACAGGACATTTCCACGTGTCCCACTTCATAAAACTGCCAAATGTCATCGTGTTTTCATCCAGACATTATTTCACTTTCTAAAACTTCAATTAAGCTTGAGAAAAAAGTAAATTGTGAGGAAACTCACTGGTAGCACACAATCTGGCAGCTGGAAATCAAAGATCAGAATTTCTCCCCCTTATTTAAAAGACAATTATATGACGATGCAGAGTAGAATGATGGTTACCACAAGCTCGGAAGGGTAGGGTGTCAGGAAGGTAGTGGGGAGAGTTAATGGGTGTAAAAATATAGTTAGATAGAATAAGATCTAGTATTTGATAGCACAACGGATGATTACTATCAACAATGATTTATTGTACATTTAAAAATAAGACAGTACTAACTGGAATGCTGGTAACAAAAAAATAATAAATGCTTGAGGTAATAGATACCTCATTTAAGATGATGTGATTAATATACATTGTATGCCTGTAGCAAAACATCTCATGTACCCCATAAATATATATACCTACTATGTACCCATAAAAATTAAAAGTAAGAAAAATAAAAGGGGAGGGTTGAATAAAAAGGAAGGAGGACAAAAGGAAGGACAGCAAAGAGGAGGGGAGGGAAGCAGGACTAGCTGGCTGGTTTAAAATAGAGTTAAACTTTGAAGGTTCTATTATCTTAGACTAAAGTCTTCTATGGTAGAATGAAATGGCATCTACTCTGGAATCTAACTGTTGAGGCTCAAGTGCTGAAATACATCTGCCTAAAGATGACTATATCTTAAACCATAGTTAGCCAACACCATGCACTGCTGAAGGACAACTACCCTTAACAGACAGAATAAATTAAATACTGTTTTGAAAAACCTGTATGAACCAAAACAAGTGTAGGTATATGAAAGTGTTACTATATAACCACCCCTTTCTTCCCCAGTCCTCATCCCTGTTCTCTGCAGTAAAATTCTCATAGGTCTGCAAACTACTCTGAATTATTTCCTTAAAAGGCTTTAGTCAGCGAGACAAATATTAGAAAGGATTGGTAGAAATGACCAGTAAAGAACTTGACATTTAGTAAAACAAATGTCAACAGCATACACGCATGTGTTATTATGGTGTAGACATTGTGGCTTAACCCAGACAGATGAAACTGAGAGCAATTTCTAAAGTATTTGCATTCTGTTTCCATACTTTCTTGGTTACAAGCCTGCTGAAAAATAGATTCCTTTTTTAAAAAAGTAACTTCTAAAAGCAATGGTTAAACCAAGTCTTCTGAGGAACGCATACATAGTGAACATTCCTATGTAGTATTTTTATTTTTTTGTAACTGCAACTTTCTGTTGTCTGCTTCTGGTTGTCTGCAAAGCAGTTATGCTATTAAAGAGGTCCAGATACCTTGAATGCTGGCTCCAATGAGGGAAAAGGACAATTCAAATTTGAGAAAGAAGTCTTTTCCTGAAGATTATTTCTCAATGTAACCAATTTTTAACCTATGGTTTTCTATAGGAATTTTCCCTGTACAATACTATTGATAAGGCAAACATCTACCCATATGGGTGGGTTTACCTGACATATTCATTAAAGAAAATTCTGTCATTAAATCAGAAGATGATTAATGAAGTGCTTTAAGTTGCTACTCTACAGTTTTAAAACCGAAGACTTTGTTGTCATTAAAGGGAACCTGAGAAAGAGAAAGCTGGGGTGGATGAGGAGCAATCATTTACTCAAAAATGGGAGCTAAGCCCTTGTAATGTGCCAGAAACTGTGCTAGGTGCCAGACCACATAAGTGACACCCAGCTCTCAGTGAGGTGGGGGAAGCAGATGTGTTAACAAAATAAAGGCCAAAATGGAGGCCAAAAGCTATGGGGACACAAAGGGAGGCTGGGTGTCTTGAGCCACCCCCGTCTTTGCTGCTAGGCTGGGCATTTACAACATCTAAGAAGACAGGTAAAAACCATTCGTGCTTCAAAATGATCTTTGTTGGCAAAACCACAATTTTTCCTTAAATAGGCATATTGAAGCTCTGTACATAAAATTCCGTCAAAGGTGGAGCACGGGGAGCTACTTACTGCAGAGAAAGCAGCAGCGGTGGAAGCTCCTGCCATCACACTGCACCTCTTCTGCGTGGTACACGGTCCTCCCACAGGCCCCACACTTGTTTCCACCTCCCCAGACAGGCATTCTGAAGGAATAAAGGATTCATTAGAATGTCCCTGTGCTGGTCGTATGGCTCCCTAAGGGCTGTTTAAGCCCAGGGACAGCTGCAGATTTTTGTTTCTTTATGAACCTCTCTAACCACATCTTTCAAAGGCCTGCGTTCCTCCAAAATAACCTCATCTCCTCTCCCAAATCACAACTCTTTCATTAGGAAACTGGCTTGTCGTGCACAAGATTTTTTTTTTCTTGCCAGACAAAGGACCTGCATTCAATACAACAGTACAGGTCACCAGGCACAAAACAAGCTATGCTGTTAGAATCCACAGGAGTTAAGAAAGAAGCATGGGGAGGGGAAAGGCAAGCCTTGTCCCCCTCCCTAATTGCCCATTTTTAATAAACATTTTTTTTAAACCCAGCTGAAGATCTTACCCTTGCGTGAAGGTTTTCATTACATGTTTAATTCATTGTAACAACACTAAATTCTTAATGTTTAACATATATAAGCTATGACACGCTTTCTAGGGAAGAAAGTGTGTTGCCCTGCAAGAAGTTTTATATTTGTTTGCCGAAATTACACGATTGTAGCATAAGTAGCTGTGTCTGTGACTCGTACAACCGCATGCACAGAGCCTTTGCTGTAACCACAACAAACGCCCATCCAGATGGCTCTGGCTTAAGTTTCTATGCTTCACTAACCCCAAGGCCCACTAGTGCAGCCAGCAGTTGGGTTTTCCTCTTTGACAAGTCAGTCAGGCCATACAGAATCTGCTACAAGTTCCCTTCCTACCAATTGAACTGTTCGCTGAGCATGCAGGAATAGCCTCTGAATAGTATGGTCTGCTGTAAAGGGCAAGCTGGAAGTACAGATCCTAGGGTGTCTCACTGTCATGTAGGGCCAACATTTTCTCATCTCCCGTCTCAACAAATTGGTCTGCCTCGACCACTTTAAAATGCCTGGTTCTGGCCGGGCATGGTGGCTCACACCTGTAATGCCAGCACTTTGGAAGGCCAAGGTGGGTGGATCACCTGAGGTCAGGAGTTTGAGACCAGTCTGACCAACATAGCGAAACCCCGTCTCTACTAAATTAAAAAAAAAAAAAAAAAAAAAATTAGCCGGGTGTGGTGGCAGATGCCTGCAGTCGCAGCTACTTGGGAGGCTGAAGCAGGAGAATTGCTCAAACCAGGAAGCGGAGGTTGCATTGAGCCAAGATTGTACCACTGCACTCCAGCCTGGGCGATAGAGCAAGACTCTGACAAAAAAAAAAAAAAAAAAAAAAAAGCCTGGTTCTGAATGGCCAGCTTCCTCAGATGCCTTAACCAGTATAGAAAGTTGTCCTGCTAAGAAGGCATGTTATGTCTGCCTGCCCTGAGTGGTATCTAAAAACACAAGCGATTAATTCCTCTTTCCCCATCATCTTTTTCGAGCTTCCTTCTGTAGAGTGGCATTTGCAGCCCTTGCCTGTTAGGTCTCCTTAGATAGATTGCTTGCCTCTCTAGGAAATAGGTGGCTAATAAGGCCGAGGCCTCTTACTAACCCAAACCTGGCTAGAAAGAGAAGGGAAACAGAGTGCTGCTAAGTAGAAAAGATTAAAGTCTCCAATCCTTAAAATCAAAAGGTATGTGGGAAATTCTCATCCTACCCCATTAAGGTGATCCAGCACCTGACGATTTCCTGAACACAAAGATGAGGCCTTTCCAAAAGAAAGATTAATGGAGTTGATCACTGTGGTGGGGAACTTTCCAGCACTCAGTATTCTCTTGCCTCTCTTCTGGTGATACCTTCCCTAGACTGTCTTCTGGGAAAGCAGCCATCTCTTTCTTAGACCATGTGGTTTAGAGAAGTGCTTATTAAAATGTGGTCTCCTGGTGATGGATGGGCCACTATTCTTGTTACCAATTTGAGACAAAATTCAGGTAAGCATTTAGAAACTTTTGTGCCACAAAAACTAAGAGAAGATCAGTGAACTCATCTTGTTGAACAGAGTCATCAGTCTGTACTTGGAAATTAAAAATAACAGTCCTTTACTTATATGGTTTGGCTGTGTCCCCACTCAAATCTCATCTTGAATTGTAGCCCCCATAATTCCCATGTGTTGTGGGAGGGACACGGTGGGAGGTAACTGAATCCTGGGGCGGGTCTTGCACATGCTGATCTCATGATAGTGAATAAGTCTCACAAGATCTGATGGTTTTATAAAGGGGAGTTTCCCTGCATGCGCTCTCTTGCCTGCTGCCATGTGAGAGGTGACTTTGCTCCTCATTCACCTTCTGCCATAATTGTGAGGTCTCCCCAACCATATGGAACTGTCAGTCAATTAAACCTCTTTCCTTTATAAATTACCCAGTCTCAGGTATGTCTTTATTAGCAGTGTGATAACAGACTAATACGTTTACCATAGATGATTTGAAAAGCACTGGTTTTAGATGGTATTGACTCTACCCCTATCTTAGTCTGTTTCGTGTTGCTATTACAGTATACCAGAGACTAGGTAATTTACAAAGAACAGACTGAGAATATAAAGATTTGAAGGCTGGGAAGTCCAAGATCAAGGTATGGTGGTTTAGTGTCTGCTAAGGGCCCCATATCTGCTGCAAAATGGTGCCTCCAATGCAGCATCCTCTGGAGGCCAGGAACACTGTACCTTACATGGCAGAAGAGCAGAAGAGGGTGAACCCGCACCCACCAGGCCTTTTTATGGTGGTACTAATCCATTCAAGAGAATGGATCCCTCATGACCTAAACATCTCCCATTAGGCCCAACTCCTAACGCTGTTGCATTGGGAATTAAGTTTTAACATGATTCTCAGAGGGGACAAAAACACTTAAACCATAGCAACCCCCAACTCCGAGGCTGGGCATGTGACTCAGTCATGGCCAATCAACTGTGCCTTATCTTATCCTGCATGCCTCAGTTATGAGCCAATAAATTCCCTTCTTAAGTCATTTGGAATTGGAGCTCTTGTTCCGTAAAACAAACAACACACACACACACACACACACACACCCCTGACTGGTATGGCTTGTTATCACTAAACTGTAAGTCTGAATTTGCAAAAAGCCAACTTCTCTTAACCAGACAGGAACAAAGTCATTCCAAGGGTCCACAAATGTTACCAGGCTTACGGTGAAGGCATCCACATAGGATCAGTATCTTGCAACAATAGGACATGTTTACAAGCTTTCCTTTTGTAGCTGCATAAATCTTTTATTCTCCTCTCTGGAGACAGGCACTCCATTGTTTAAATCCAGAGTGAAACATAAGCCTGGCTGTAAAACCTAAGACATAAAGCCTTGGCTCCAACAGCCTGCACTGACCCGTGTTTGTAGTACAGTCAGAGAAACTGACCTTGCCCCTTGCCTCCAAAGTTACCTGTATTCTGAATGCTCATGGATGCAACAGACATCTGCTGGAAGTTCCTTCATGATTCCTACAGAACCAAAGGCCAAATCCAGGCCTCCAGGTAATGACACTACAATTACTTATATTGGATCCCAAGTATCAACTGGTTCTTAAAATACTTTGTTGTTGTCGAGGCATTTCTATCATTGAAACATTTCTCATATTAGAAAGTGAACTGTTAATACCAACTTGGTATTTTTCATTTTCACACATATTTACTTTGCAGCAATCACCAGTAAGGAGCCAGACTGCTATCATGACTGAGGCTAGACTCGGCTGTCTTGGAATAACACTTAAAAATACATTAAAAGGAAAACCCAACTAATAACCTTGTTATTCTCTTCCATACCATTGAAGAACAGCCTGGATTTTTAAGAAAGAAGGAATATCTTCCCTTTCTTTATGTAATTCAGGGTTTCTTTAAACTTACTTATTCTAAGTTAACTGCACCAGCCAAACGTAAATGTGTCAGCTTTTCAGGAAATACCTAATCAAAGTTCCACAGCATTCAACTTACTGTGCAATGTTGCTGGTCCCTTGAGGGTGGGGACCACATCTCTGTATTCTCCACACCATCTACAAGAGTATTCGCATATATCAAAATATTGCAGTTCTATCCAGTTTAAGGGCTTTCCTAAGGATTTCTGAATAACCTTTTCTGTGATAGAGGGAAATGATGTAACATAACATCTTCAAAAAGCTTCAGTTGGATTTACATTGTTTTTTTTTAAGATGGTTAGGGAGCCAGGTGTGGTGGCTCACGCCTGTAATCCCAGCACTTTGGAAGGCCGAGGCGGGCAGATCACAAGGTCAGGAGATCGAGACCATCCTGGCTCACACGGTGAAACCCCGTCTCAACTAAAAATATAAAAAATAAGCCGGGCGCGGTGGCGGGTGCCTGTAGTCCCAGCTACTCGGGAGGCTGAGGCAGGAGAATGGCGTGAACCCAGGAGGCGGAGCTTGCAGTGAGCCGAGATAACGCCACTGCAGTCTGGCCTGGGTGAAAGAGCGAGACTGTGACTCAAAAAAAAAAAAAGAAACGAAGTTCAAATTTGCACTTTTAGGCTGAACCTCTAATGGACATTTCCTGAATTTGGCTGGAAGAAGTATGACGATCTTCCATTTCTGTCACTCTTGGTATTGCTGTGCATAAAACAAAAAAAAAAAGCAAGTCTTCATTTTTCTTACAAGCCTTTGGCCGCACTACTCCACTACAGCTGCCATTAATCACAGCAAACTGGATTTGCACTAAGCAATCTGGGCTGCATGCCTTTCCCAAATCCTAGGCATTAATTTACAGAATGGTAAAAGCAAAAATAAAATCCCACTTTACATCTGATAAAATAGGGCAAATTCTGTTTCTCAGTCTTGTTCCTTGCTTTTCAGTGTCTGAAAGAGTTCCAGCACTAGGATTTATCCACTGTATTACATGTTACAACATGATTTATATCTGAAGACCTATGTGCAATTTCTCTTTGCTGCCTCTCCTTAGCCTAAGATACCACCCAAAATTCGTAAGACTCACCCATGGGGAAAAACTGACATAGTCTAAGTCTGAGTCGTCTTATGGTACAGTTACCTCATTCTCTAGATAACTGTGGTAGGAGTTATTAAGAAATTATTTTAGGCAGATAGAGAGGAAAAGGGGTCCTTGCGAAGTTTTCATTTTTTAAAGCATCTCCGGAAAAGTTTCTTGTAAAGCCCTGGCTCTTAGAGCCAGGCTGGCAACCTTTGATATGCAAATGCAGGCCATGTGGGCCACGCAAATGCCCACCTATGCCTGGTGACAGGGCAGCTTCCACATATCCCCATGTGTGTGGAACATCATGGTGCCCTGTATTTGCATATTAAAAAGCTAGGATGTGAGGGCCAGCTTTTTCTTGGGCTACATGAATGACATGCCTGGTCAAACCAATCCCCTAAGCCCTATGTAAATCAGACATCACCTCCTCCAGTCTTTGCATATATACCAGGCTGGTATCCATGGCAGGTGGGGACCTCCTCTTTGGGCTTTGGAGCCCCCCTCCCTCTGTCTCTGTACTGGGGAGCTTCTTCCTTCTTATTAAACTCTCCACTCCTTAAAACCACTCCACATGTGTCCGTGTCGTTTTATCTAAACCGGTGGCAGGACCAAGAACCCTTGTGTTCCTGCACCCATCAGAGCCGTATCATAATCAAGAGCTGACTACCTGAGCCATTCTCATACCATTAGTGCCGCATTTACTGTCTTACTTTAGAATCAGAATGATTTGAATCTATGAAATTCAAATCTATATGTTACCATTTAAAGTTTAAGTTAGCTGCTCTAAAAGTTTGGATTGAATTAGTCTATATTCTATATTTACCCAGATTCTAAATGCCTACAGAAGTTTTGACATTTTATTACTACATGTAGGGCCTTGTTATTACACTAGAACCTGACTATAATCCAATTTCCCCTAAAGGAGAATTTTTTATAAAATACAGTCTCATCTTGAGCCACATCCAGGGGGAGTCACTTGTTAAAGAATGTAAGTTAGTAGCACTGTCCCCAGTTACGATGACTTTTTAGCAAGGCCAGGATTTGGCAGCTGTAGGTAATTGGAAATTAAGCTTTCAGTTGATGCCTGTTCTACAAATTTTTTCTTCTGTTACCCTGACTACCTACTTACTCTACTTCTCTTACAGAAGTGAATACCACTGAACCAAGGATGAGCTCTTCATGTCTTAGTGATCAGCTCCATACTCCATTTGGCTCCTCCTACTGAAGCCAAATCCTCAACCTGGCCTTTAAGTCAGTTCAGCGTAAGGGCAAAGTAAGAACACACGTTTGGAGTCCAGGAAGTGTCATTTCTCTCATCCGTAAACTTAGGGCAATAGTACCTTTTTTAGAGAGTTAAGAACAGTACCATCTTTATAGAGTTATAGATGAGATAACGCTTGCATAGTAGGGACTGAAATGATAGTATCAATATTTAGCAATGTTCTAACCTTTGTTATCAATACTCATCTTGCCCTACCATCTCACATATCTATTCCTTCCTTATCCCCCAAACCCTCCCCATCAAGGCAACTGCCTTACCTGCCTTCCATCCAGCTAACTTCATTTCTGTATCTCAAGTAATTTTTCTAGGGTAGAGGCAGCTTATAAGCACTGTATAACGCTTTACTGTTTATGAAGTTCTCATATAAATGTATTAATTCAACAATATGTCATAAACCATGTACTGGGTTAGGGGCTGAGGATAAATGGGTCGTAAGGAAAGGCCCGTTTTGCACAGAGTTCTACTGTGGTGGTAAAAACATGTGGACAAATAACAGCAATATAATAAATGACACAGAGCCATGCAAAAAGGGCTTTTGAAGGTCTGCACCATTTACTTTCACAGGCATGACAAAACAGTTTCACCTTGCAGATCCACTGATAGTGGATTCCTGGAACTACGCTGAGAAAGATTCTGAAATTCAGTCCAGGTTCTACAATCAAGAGAACTGTGATTAATTATTTTTACCATGGAAACCGCAGTACACATGCCACCTTTTAGACATGCCAGATATAAAAGAAACAGTGTGGAGCTTAGAATCAGACAGACACAAGCTGGTTATCAAAGCTAGTTATCAGCTATGTGATCTTGGCCAAATTTCCTTAACCTCTGAGCCTTAACTTCCTCAGAGGTAACTTGGAAATGGATGAGAACTATCTTATAGGTGGTTGTAAAGATTTGATGAGATAAAGCTTGTAAAGTACCTGGCAAAGAGCCTGTACTCCACAAATGGGCGGACTTCCTTTTCCTTTTAGGAGCACTCGGGGCCTGAATATACCAAGTTCAGTCAGTTAGGTCAAGGGTCCCAACCCCCAGGCCACAGACTGATGGCTGTGTTTTGTGTTCAGGCTACTTGCTACTAGTCTGTGGCCTGCTAGGAACCAGGCTGCACAGCAGGAGGTGAGTGGAGGGTAAGTGAGCGTTACCACTTGAGCTCTGCTTCCTGTCAGATCGGCAGAGGCATTAGATTCTCATAGGAGCTGGAACGCTATTGTGAATTGTGCAGGTGAGGGATCTAGGTGCCCACTCGTTATGAGAATCTAATGCCTGATGATCTGAGATGGAACAATTTCATCCTAAAATTTCATCCCAAAAGCATCCCCCCACCATCCATGAAAAAACCGTCTTACACAAAACTGGTCCCTGGTGCCAAAAAGGATGGGGACTGATGAGTTGGGTGACTTGCTGAGGTCACAGATCTCCAAAGAAACAAATCAGGCTCATGTTTTGATTCCAGAACCACAAGCTTTCCTCAAAACTCCTGTATCTGACATGTACAGAACATTAAGGGTTGAGACTATTCAAATGATCTGAGAATTCTCAATCCTTGAGTTATCAAATTACACATACAAATTACACACCTTCCTCTCCATCCAACTAGCAGTCAGTAAGTGGTCTCTGTGCACCACTCTCACACCCAAACTGCTACTTTCAACCAAAAAGCTTTTTATTACCTCTCTCTGCTAACCTAAATCTAACCCCACTGAAGGAAAACTCTCTTCTAATCTAGTGAACACTCCTGTGTGTACCTCAGCCTCACCATTCTTACTCCTTCTGTATTCTGCTACCACTCATGTCTTCAGTTAGAGTGCAGCAAAATTGGACACAGATTTGAATCACTATCTGCCAAATCCTATATTGTAATTAAAATGCAACTATATATGCTATAAGCTCAGTAACCCTGATCCCCAGCATCTGCCATAGCAATCCACAATCTGTGCAAAACTACAAGTTATTTAATTATTCAAACAATTTAATATTTGCATGATTTTTTTAATGGAATCAGACCTAGATATATATGCTGAGACTCTTGTTTATTTGCGAAATGATCACAGGTTGTTCATTTGATCTGCTAGCTTTCTCATTTTAAAAATGCAGACAATGCTTATGTATACAATAAGGCAGTTTTTAGATTAAACAATATATGCAAAACACCTAGAATCATGTCTGCCACATGACAGGTAATAATAATTACAAATACTTCTATAAAGCTTAATATAAGCTTTACTTGGCCGGGCGCGGTGGCTCACGCTTGTAATCCCAGCACTTTGGGAGGCCGAGGCGGGCGGATCACGAGGTCAGGAGATCGAGACCAGGTGAAACCCCGTCTCTACTAAAAAAATACAAAAAATTAGCCGGGCGCGGTGGCGGGCGCCTGTAGTCCCAGCTACTCGGAGGCTGAGGCAGGAGAATGGCGTGAACCCGGGAGGCGGAGCTTGCAGTGAGCCGAGATTGCGCCACTGAACTCCAGCCTGGGCGACAGAGCGAGACTCTGTCTCAAAAAAAAAAAAAAAAAAAAAAAAAAAATATATATATAAGCTTTACTTATGTTTATATTACCTCATTTAATCCTCATAACAACTAAAGTAAGCACTACCACTGTTCTCATTTTATGAGTGGGGAAACTGAGGCATAGAGCTATTAAATGACTCATAACTGTGAAACCAAAATAAAATTACCAATTCAACTTAAAAATGAATACCAAAAAAACTCCAATTCAAAATTATTTCACTGATGTTTTGCTAAACTAAACCACTGGTAGCAATACAGATATAGTACTGACCTCCATGGCTATGGCATAGGTTCTTCTTAAGCTGAGTAGTTCCTGTACTGTGTGCTGGATGAGGATTCATTCCTCTCTGCTTATTTTCCTTTGGAAGTACTGTGAAATCACCATGAAGCCCTCTTTCCTATAGTGAACTGGGAAGTAATTTGGCCCTAATGTATTACATGGTGTCTGTTCTTATTAGTCAAAGACAGTTAATAGTACTGTTGGCACAATGAGATTGTAAACAAAAAAGCAAGGAACCCGATATCCTTTCCAGATCATTCACCATATACTTCTATTAGTTCTTCCTCTGTGACTTACAACAATAAAATTTTTAACAATCAGAAATTGTGCCTGTGGTAAAAAGCAATTTGAGGAGGAAAAAATATTAAAAAAAAAAGAAATTGTGCCCAGCTTCTCCACTATCCAGACTAAGAAATATTCCCTTAATTCAGGATTCTTAACCCAGAGGCCACAATTCCTTTTAATTCTGGGGTTGGGGAACTTGGTACCACATACTTTATGTTACGTCATTTTGAGAAGGGGTCTGGAGGCCTCACAGGAGTGCCATGATATAAAAACAGTTAGAAACCCCACCTAGGTAATCAAAGACCTAGAGGTGTCTGGGGATCCCCACCCAACAGAACCCAAGGGATGGCATGCTGGCAGTCAGGGTAAGGTGCCTTGAGGAAACCTGTGAACATCTGCACAGAGAATAAAGCTGGGCTCCAGGCAAGGTCTAGGAAACGCTATTCAGGTGTGAGCCAGCTCTCTCCTGAAACAGACTTTCACTGATAGCCTTTTCCCACATATATTCAACCAAGTGCACAACTTTGTCTAATTACAAGGAACCACTCCCAGGCTGGGCTGGGCTTTGTACAAGTATCCACAGGCCTTATGACAACCCTGCAAGGTATGTGCCACTACACCCATTTTACATGATGAAGTATTGAGGCCAAAGAGTAAAGTTAATTTGCCCAAGGGCATCAAACCAATGGGTACTGGAGTTGAGGTGTGAATTTGGTCCTGCGTGGCTTTGTTCCTGCCCTTTTCAGCCAGGCCTCCTCCTTCCATAGGGGGCTCCCTTTTGGGGTTCATTTGATTCACTTCACTTTTGACAAAGAAGAAAAATTAGAGACCCAGATCACTATAGCAATTTAGTGTCAGAGTTGCCTCTGGACTCAGGCTTCTAAAACTCCTCATTTATTGCTGTCCCCTCTATACCAACATTCTTGCTGTTTCAGGATAAAATTCAATCTCCCCCAAATCCAAGTGATTTTGCAATTTCATCAGGACAGGCCTCCAGCAAGTACTGCTTTCAGCACAGTACTTAGCATATACCAGTATCAATCAATATTTGTTAAATACATTTGGAGAAATGCATTAAAAATGTATGATACAAACTTTCGATCAAATCTGCAAACAAATACCTATTGTATGAGTCAAATTATATTTTTGTTCCCTATAATCACAACCTTATTCGCTCCTTCCTTCTTTCAGTCAATTGTCCAAGGCACCCAAGCAAGCACTGTGAGTTTCAAAGACTCATGTGATGCAGGTCTGGTCTCAAAGGTAACACAGCACCAAAAGAGCAAAGAAAACTACAGTGCAGAGGAGAAAGGACCCAGAGAAATACTGACAAAGTATCAGTGACAATGGATGACAGCGATGACCCCAGGAGTATTGGGGGAGACCACTTAGTACTTCACAACATCCTTTGTAGCTTGGCATGCAGTTCTGAAATTATGTTAGATTCTCCCTTTCAAAATCTATCATACAATTCTTTCTTGAAAAACGTGAGTCAAAGTACAGTCAACTTTGTGGCTGTCCTATTTGAATTCTTGGCATTTTATAAGTAGAGTTTTAAAACAGGTTAATTGGAAAAGTCAAGAATTAAATACGACGATTTTCACTGCCCGGGTTAAAAAATTACTAACCGCCCCCGCCAAAAAAAAAAAAAATTCTGTATGGAAAAGCATTTATAAAGGGAAAATGTGCTTGGTTTGCAGACTGCAAATAAAACAGGTTAAACATTTTGGGTAGCCATTTAAGTAAAAATCGTTTAACAAATGTCCTGGCTTAGAAGGGGGAAAGGGATCCGCCGGTTTGGAAAGCCCGCCCCCCGCCCCCAGGGGGTGCCTACGTGGAGCTCCTGAATCTGGCTCTGGAGAACCCAGAATGTGATTCTCAGGACCTGTCGCATAATTTCACAACCAAGCTCTTGCATTCTTCTTCTGAATCGTAGAAAGTTCTGGAAACAGCTAGGAGTAAGCGATTGACATTTCCCTGCTGTTCCTTCAACACAGAGGGGTTCGGTGCTTGGTGGGCAGACACCACCAAACAATGGGGATGCCAGGAGCCCGGTACGGCGGCAGGAGCAGTACCCTGGGCTCGGGGGGATGTAGAAGCCCCATTCCACCCCTAGGGGACCGAATCCGGTAAGGTCGCCCTCGGTGCTCACCACACTCCGGGCAGAGGGGGCCCTGAGACTCGGACCCCCACCCCAGAAAGAGCCTGCCGCTGGACGAGGGGACCCACGGCTGCTAAGAGGCGGATTAGCAGAAACGCGAAACTCACGACCCGCCTCTCCCCCAGAGAAACCAGTAAGGAGAAATTAAAGGTCACCTAAGATTATTTACCTGCCCCGTGGGCCTGGGATCCCACGGCATGGCCTGGGCGGACTCGGGGACAAGGGCAGGTGTGTTTGGGGGATGAGAGAGAAAATCTGGGGCGCAGGGGTGAGGAGGCTGGCAGGGACACAAATGCGGGCCGGGATGGGGATGTCGGAGGAGACCGGGGCGTGCCGGCCGGGCGGCAGCACGATCCCGGGAGGCGGTGGAAACCCCCTGCAACTCTCGCCCCGGGGTTGGCGGCGGCGCCGCGGAACCGCCCCACCGCCCCTACTCACTTGAGTCGGAGGCGGGAGCACGTACAGCAGGCGGAGCTAGCGAGGCTGAGCTGGAGGGAGGGTCCAGGGAGTCGGAGATCCGAGGCTAAGCGCGCGCCGGTGCCTTTTAAAGAGCGCTCTGTGGGCGTGGCCTGTGTCCGCCCCGCCCGCCGGATTCCCGGAGCCGCTTGCCGGGCTGGGGCGTGTAGCGGGCGGGCTGCCCTCGGCCCGGCTCCGGGCTAGCCACCAGGAGACAAAAGGCAGGAGGCCCGCCTCTTCCTGCAGCTTCCCGCCCGCCCGGCATCTTCCCACGTCCCGGGACCGCTCCCTCCCACTGGGACCCGGCAGTTCCAAAAGCCACTGGGACTTGGAGAGGGACTTCCTTCCCCTCCAGGGAGGCCCGGAGGCGGGACGGTCCCCGCCACTGGAAAGTGGCCCCCGCCGCCCTGCGTCGGACCTCTCCACCGCGAGCGCCGATCCCCGTCTTCGCGGAGACAGTCACTGGCCGGGAGGCTCCAGCAGTAGAAAGTCAGCCAAACGGGGCTTTCCGCCACCTCCCCTCTTGCCTTGTCCTTGTCAGTAAACTCAACTTGATTAACTTCCCTAGTTAACGCATATTCTCTCGTCCGATTTCCAGCTTCTGGGAATCCACAACTTTCTTGTTCTTAAAGAGCGAAATTCCTCATCTAGACTAAATAAATGACGTTACGAAAACGCCCCATTCCCAAAGTGTTTCGCTCTTCCCCTCCACCAGGGCACAGCACGCGATGCTGAGGGGGAAGAAACTTAAACCCAGGCAGAAACCCCGGCCACCACAGGGTTCTGCGTTTCTATGTGTTAATGTCAGAAAAGCACAAGGATACCGTGACATCCGAAGGGACCTAATGCCTAAGCTACAGGATGATTTATTGTTTTAGATGAAAAGGAAAATAAACAATGCAATCTCTATCTGGTTCATATTCTAGGCCTCCTCATGACTCTCCTGCCAGAAGCAATGATCCCAGAGAATTGATGCTTGTGGAGTGGGGAGTTCAAAAAAGCCAGTGACCAAAACCCCCTCATGCCATAAATGCTATTGCCTCCTCTGGTCCAGAGTTTCTCATCCTCCACACCATTGACATCTTGGGCTGGATAATTCTTTATTGTAGGGGGCAGTCCTGTGCATTGTAGGAGGCCTCCACCCACTAGATGCCAGTTGCACCCCGCCCCCGACGTCGTGACAATCAAAAAGTCTCTGGACATTGCCAAATGCCCTCTTGGGGAGAGGGCAGGGAGCACATATCCGCATGACAACGTACAAAACCGACTTATAATATTATTATTGCTTTATTTTATATGCTGGGGCCAATCCAGGATAAACTCATTACAGCTGCCTTGTTCTCTGTCCACCAAGTACTGTCCAAAAACACATAGTGGTGATTGACATCTCCTGATACTGTGGCAGGAGTCTGGAAAGCATTCTTGCCTGCTGTGAGCTTTTCTAAATATGGGCAATCCTTATTTCCATGATACCAGCTAGTGTAAGTGACTTGATTCACGGGCCAACAGGAACATTCTACATTTGCTTTAGCTCAGCTGCTTACAGAATTTATTTTTTCTTGCATAAGTTTGCCTAGTGCTTCTACTGAATGAAACTGTGTCAGTGAGTCTCACTGCAGCACTGGATTTTAGCAAACCACTGCCCTTTCTCTCCTACCCTGAGTTCTTCTCAATGCCTCTTTGTGGAAGGGGCCTCCCAAACCTGAGCTGTTTGCTTTCTGTCAAGCTCATGTTGTCCCTAAATTCCAGAGCCATATCTTATCATTTGAAATTGGGCTTGTTGCCCGGGTGTGGTGGTTCATGCCTGTAATCCTGGCTACTTGGAGGCTGAGGCAGGAGAATCACTTGAACCTGGGAGGTGGAGTTTGCAGTGAGTGGAGATCACGCCAATGCACTCCAGCCTGAGTGACAGAGGGAGACTCCATCTCAAAAAAACAAAACAAAACAAAAAAGAAATTGGGCTTGTTTCTGAGCTAAAAGTATTTCTGCTATCTGTCCCTGTATGTATTTGTCTCCGTGTATTTCACAGTGAGTCTGCGGATGATACACAACATGTGATTTTGAACAAATCTGTATTTGTATTTATCAACATTTAAAAAATATTTATTTTCTTCAAACATCTATTTAAACTGTTGACTCTTTTAGTTATGAACATGAAGAAATTATTTAAGAGTTTTTAGACAGAGTGGTGCAAAAGAAAGAGTATGGGCTTTGGAATCAAACACACATGATTTCAACATACAGCTCTGCCACCTATCAGTTTTGTAAGCTTGGGCTAAGTACTTGACCTCTATGCGTCTGTTTCTTTATCTGTAAAAAGATAATTCTACACATCTTGTAGTGTTGTTATGAGGATTAAATCGGATGATGTATGTAAAATGCCAAACATAGCACCTGGCACATGGTAAATACTGAGTAATTGATGGTTGTTCTGTTAAGCAAAGATATCTTGATGTCCTTTTTGCCTCTCAAGAAAGAAATAAAATTGTGCTTTGCTAAGTACTCATGTTGCCTTCTTGAGGGCTTGTTATTAAGAAGGTATGAAGTGTTTTCCAAAACAATTAAGAGTCTTCAGTAGGAAGCATCTGCGTGCCTGCAGAAGGCTAGTGGGAGAAATGCGTCCTCAAGGAGAAGGATAAACCCTTAAGTCCACATGGTCCTAGTCTGTTTGACCCCTTCAACCTTGTAATAGGCAGAATCGAAGGTTAAATGTGTCCAGCAGGCTGTTTCTTTTTCCCACTCAAAATGTGTATTATACTTGTAACAACTCCATTCTCTGGAATTCATCAACCAATTTCAAATCAAAGTCCTCTCTCAAGGTCACTGTCCTAAGGCAAGTTGAACTAAGGTTGTTGCCTTTTGTTATGACCTTGTGCTTCAAACATAGATTTTAAAAATATTTTTATTATTTTTATTTCATGCCCCTTTTGCTTAACAAAACTCTGAATCAGATGAATGTGAATTTAAACACGAAGCCTCTTTATTTTAGGGCAAGGCTTTCTTCCCAGAAGGCAAGAAATCTGTAGTGAAGAGGAATGTCTTATTATAATGATTTTAGTATGAAATAAAGGGGAAAAATTTGCACTTTGCTAACCTACACATTTAATAACACAAAAAGAAGCAGTTTTTCTACCTTATTTCTTAGCTAAGATTTAGTCGCAGTTGTGGGAATTAAAAATTAATCGTACTTAACCCTAATACTCTGTGATGTATTATCTGACAGAGAAAAGAATAATATAAGTTATATATGCTTAAATGTTGGAAGGTAGATTAGAGTATCTTATTCTTGATATTTGTCATAGTTGCTTTTTTTTTAACCTGCTATAAACTTCTACTTTCTTATACTTGCTTCATTTCCTAACTCTCTTTCTCCAGTAGGTACTATTTTCATTCAGTGCTATTATCTTCTATTATGATGTTATTTATTTCTTCTTTTCAACCAGAGCTTGCTTTCTTTTCGAGCTTTGCTTCTGCTTTCATATTATAGCAGAGTTTTTCTAGCTCTACTAGTAAGAAAGACACCATTAACCTCTCAGACAGCATATTCTATCCATCTTATCTTAACCAGTTAATTCCTTTATTTCACTTTTCTCCCTATTTTTCAGCTGGTGACATCACCTTCTCCTTCATTCACATTCACAGCCACTCACCAACATTTCCTCAACCTTCCTCCACTTTGCCTCGAAGCTTCCATGTTTTCTCCTATGTTTGTACTTGCTGTCCCTGATCTTGGAGGAGCAAATGGTTCTCCCACTCCCTACCAACAGTGTCCACTCTGCCTAGGCTTTCGATCCATTTCTTTGGTATTTTTTAGTTATACAGTCATGTGCCACTTAGTGATGGGAACAGGTTCTGAGAAATGCATCATGAGACAATTTCACCATTATGCCAACATTGTAGAGTATACTTACACAAACCTACACCATGTGGCCTATGGTATAGCCTATTGCTCATGGGCTACAAACCTGTACAGCATGTGACTGTACTGAACACCACAGGCAATGGCAACACAATAGTATTTGTGTATCTAAACATATCTAAATATAGAAAAGGTACAGCAAAAACACAGTATTGTAGTGTTACAGGACCACCCTCATATTTGTGATCTCTTGTTGATTGAAAATCTTTATGTGGCACGTGACTGTACTCCCTTGCTCTTCAATTTCTGGCTCTATTGCTTTCTTTCCTTTCAAATGATAAAAACTCTGCTCACCCCATATTTTTTAAAGCTGACATAAACGTCCCTGAGTCGTGTAGTAGGCATTTGTGATTGCCTCTCTAGCATCCATTCCTCTCTGTGTGGTTTCAGGCATGTGAGTTCATGGTCCTAGTTCAGGGTGGAGCACTGGATCCAGTCAAGGCATTTGAGGCTCCGGCTTGGGGATGGTAAGCGTGTGACCTAAGCCCATCCAATTAGAGTGAGTCTCAGAACTCTGCTGGGGTGCGGAGTCAGAGCCAAGCTAGCCTGTTCTGGAATGTGCTATGTGCATGGAGGAGGCCTTGGAGTGGTTGCAGTCATTTTTGCTAGCAACCTGGCCAAGGATGACTTGACACAGACAGGAGGACAGAGACAACAGAGCTCTGAACCAGTATTCACTAAGTTTACCTACCTGCAGGGCTTTTTCATTATGGGAGCCAATGAGTCCCCATTGCTGTTTAACCCATTTTGAGATGGATTTTCTGTTACTTGCAGTTAGGACTCCCAACAGATTGTGATGGCTTAAAATCATGTCCGTGGATTCTTTGTTACTCCCCCCTTCAACAGGTAGAATTTAATTCATGCCCGTCCCCTTGGGTTTGGGCTTGATTTAGTGCCTTGCTTCTAGAAAATAGAATAAAGTGCATGATTTTGAGACTAAGTCAAAAAACGCTTTGTGGCAACTTTTTCCTCATTCTTCCCCCACCCTTTTCTTCTATCCATCCTCCCCCATCTCCAACATCCTGCCAACGTGTGTGTGTGTGTGTGTGTGTGTGCGCGTGTGTCTCATCACTGCTATGGGGAAAGCCAGCTGCCATGTCAGGAGGACACTCAAGCAATTAAGAACAGTGGCCTGTGGCCAACAGTCCCAGAGGGGCTGAAGCCTTCTGCCAACAAAAATATGAGTGAGCTTGGAAGGAGATATTACAGTACAGTACTGTCAAGCTTTGAAATGACTCCAGCTCTGGCTGACACTTTGACTGCAACCTTGTCAGAGATTCTGAGACTCTCACTGTGGTCATTGGAGAGTTCCTAATTGCCAAACCCCCAATTGCCATTTTTCAGTCCTTACCCTACTTGACCTCTTGGTAATTGGACAACATTGAGTAAACATATGATTGTGTGTACATGCACAGAATGAAATATTTTAGAAGGATGACACTTCTGAAATTTCTCACAAGTGTTAACTTCTGTCTCTAGCTACTGTTCTGATGAGAAATGGAAAGAAATTTTCAAAGCTACCACCACTAGAAAGCTTAGTTTCTCCCCTAAAAAACTGTAATGTGAGCAACAGAGGATGCGTTAAACAATGTTTTTTATTATCTCACTTGTGATAAGATATACCATTTTATAAATATATATATGTGTGTTTACTTTCTGACTTTTACATAGATTCTAAAATTCTTGCTAAAGATTCCATAAAAATAAATGTAGGCTGGGCGCAGTGGCTCACGCCTGTAATCCTAGCACTTTGGGAGGCCGAGGCAGGTGGATCACATAAGATCAGGAGTTTGAGAGCAGCCTGGCCAACATGGTGAAATCCCATCTCTATTAAAAGTACAAAAATTAGCCGGGCCTGGTGGTGCACACCTGTAGTCCCAGCTATTCAAAAGGCTGAGGCAGGAGAATTGCTTGAACCTGAGAGGCAGAGGTTGTGGTGAGCCGAGATCCTGCCACTGCACTCCAGCCTAGGAAACAGAGCAAGACTCTGTCTCAAAATAAATAAATAAACGAATGAGTGAATGTATACTCATCCATCCATTTATTCAGGAATTAAAAATTAAGTGTATATTTTATCTTAAATGTAGTTAATGATGTTTCTGTATATATATCTTGATCATTGAGCAAGCTCCAGAGAAAACCTCATAAAAATTTCCACTTAAAACAGTGTGCGTGTGTGTGTGTGTGTGTGTGTGTGTATTTCTCTGGGAAATGATGTCAAGAACAAGATTCTGGAAACAATACATAATGCTATAATTGATTGGCAATTAATCATTTATGGCATATGCCTGCCAGGATTTTTGTGTAATCCTCACATACGGGATTAAAAATCATTCATAAAATAAAACTTTTCTTGTAAAAGAAAATACAAACTGTCACGTCTGTAGCTCTCACCTCATGAGAAAAGTGTTAAGCTATGGGAAAATGTTAATGCCTTTAAAAAAAAAAAAAAAGCTTGTATAAATCCTGTATTTACATGTTTTTAAGGAGTGCTGGCTTAGGTTTTACTTTAAACAGTTTTTACCTACAGTGTTTCAAAAATATTGTGGGAACCTAATTCCCATACCTAATTCTTAAATGATGTTATATGTTTAAAGACTCAAGCTATTACTTTGGGAGGCTGAGGCAGGCGGGTCACTTGAGGCCAAAAGTTCTAGACCAGACTGGCCAGCATGGCGAAACCTCGTCTCTACTAAAAACACAAAAATTAGCCAGGTGTGGTGGTGCACGCCCGTAGTCCCAGCTACTCAGGAGGCTGATGCATGAGAATTGTTTGAACCTGGAAGGCAGAGCTTGCAGTGAGCCAAGATTAAGCCACTGCATTCCAGCCTGGGCAATGGAGAGAGACTCTGTCTCAAAAAACAAATAAACAAACAAAGACTCAAGCTGCTGATTTATTTGTTCCTCTGTTCACTTCAATTGTAAGAGTTCTGAGTGCTACTGCAGAACCAAACTCCACTGACCTGTTAATGGCTGGGTATGAGCTCAAATACCGTATGTGTGGTGTGTGTGTGTGTGTGTGTATGTGTGCACACATATATAAGTACACACACGTACATATGCGTGTATGTACAAACATACACACACACAGACTTGCAAAATGATCTGTGTCCTCTGTGAAAGTGTATTGGGTTATCGTGGAGTGATCATCCATCCAAATTCAGCTGAAAAACTATAAATGAGAAAGGGTCAAAGGAAAGTGTTCACATCTATCCATCAGAGTTCTTAGTGGAAGATAACAGACAGTACAAGAGGAGCAAGGAGAAAAATGATGCTATAGAGTCAGGATCAGTGCCTGACCCCAGAGTGGCACAGCTGATGCCTATACTTGCCTCTTAACATCTATTATGCTAGGGCCTGAGAGTAGACCTTCTACTTCAGCTACTAGATCTGCCATCCTTGACCATGCCAGCCCCTTTTGCTGCTCATTTGCCTTCCATATCTGGCTCAGGATATCTTCCATTAGGGCTTGGTGGAAACTATGTTATGTGCGGAACTCAAGCTGCAAGAGAGTCTTAGAAATGTTTGCCTGTCTAGCCTCTGGAGTACAGGAAGCCTTGTTCAAAGAGTGAGTGGGTGTTAAGTGACCCTGTGTGTAGTGTCTGCAACATCATGTTACATTGCTGTGCAAACAGGGAGGGATCAGGTCAGGCGTGGTGGCTCACACCTGTAATCCCAGCACTTTTGGGAGGCTGAGGTGGGCAGATCACCTGAGGTCAGGAGTTCGAGACCAGCCTGGCCAACATGGTGAAATCCCATCTCTACTAAAAACACAAAAATAACCTGGACATGATGGCACACACCTGTAATCCCAGCTGCTTGGGAGGCTGAGGCTGGAGAATTGCTTGAACCCAGGAGGCGGAGGTTGCAGTGAGCTTAGATTGCACCACTGTACTGCAGCCTAGGTGACAGAGCGAGACTCAGTATCAAAAAAGAATCATATGTATACCATGAGCCTATTTTTCTATCTATAAAAATATACTCTATAAAAAAGTCTGAAAAGTGCACACTAAAATTTTAGGAGTGCTTTGATCAGGATTGTTGTGTTTTTATCTTCTTTTTGGTTCTCTGTATTGACCAATGTTTCTGCCATGAATGAGTATTACTTGTATAATTTCTTAAGAGTGATGCTTATTATTTATTGGCCTATGATTTTACCTGACATAAAGGTGGTATCCCTGCCTTTTTGTGTCTTGAAGATGTCTGTCTTCAAAGTACAGGCCACAGAATTAGACCTTGAAAATAACTTTAAAGGGCAAGTAAACCATATTCCAATTCAGATCATGTTATCAAACTTCTAGACATTTGAATCAGTTTCTTCATGGAGACTCAGACAATACAATAATGTCAGGAGATTATCTGGAGAAGTCTTTTTTTCTTCTTGGAGTCTTTTCACCCTCTCATCTCATGTCTGTCATTGCTCATATTAAAACAATGATAATTTTCTTATGAAGTCCACAGCGGCATTAGCCAGTTTTATGAATAAGCAAGGATAAATTTGAATTACAGATTATTTGCATGAAGATCACACAATCTTATACACCGGAATAGTGAAACAGAATGAAAGATAAAGCTGGAAAAGGAGGTGAGAACTAGACCCTAGCAGTCTTTGAATACTATGTTAAGGGATACCGAATCACTTAAAATCTCCTCTGCTCAGATTCCCTCAATGGGTGCTGATGTTTTTCAAATAGAAAATGCTAAAATATATTCAACCTATTCTTCACCTTGAAGTCTCTTTTTGAACTTGGATCAGTAGTGTATGAGATTTTGAAATCAATATATAATTATGATTCATAAAACTTGGCTTAAGTCATTCGATTTATTTAATGCCACATAGAATGCTGTGAACTATTTCGGTGTTGGATTTCTAGAGTGTTTTTCTTCTAAAAATTCTCAGTTTGATTAAACCTAGTTTTTTCAAGCACCTGCTATGTGCAAGGTACATTGTTAGGCTTTGAGGAATACAGCAATCAAAGGTTTCTGCTCTCAAACAGTTTGCAGTTTAGTTAGGAGAGCCAAGACATTCACAAAACCCTGCAATACAGAGGATAATATGGGACATAACATGGGAACAAAGGAGCTCAGATGGGGAGATGATCTTTATACTAGGATGCAAGAGCAGACAGTTTGGTTTGGGAGGTTAGGGAGGCAGGGGGATGGGAAGAGTAAAAGAAGGTGGCCAATAGGGGGTGTGTTGTCAGGCCAGTTGCCACTGTGGCTGCCTGGAGCTTAATCCCCTGAGGAACCTGGGAAATAATATGGAGACAAACTTAGAGTTATTCTACCCAAGGAGCAAAGGGGCTGAGGTCTTTATTTACCAACTTCCATCAGGGGCTTTTCTGGAGGGAATTACTTGTCAGTGCTTTTGGTCTGTCAAGCGAGTGAGCAGAGGAGTCTCTCCCAGGTGTGGAGGAAGCCCTCAGCCAAAGACAAACTACTGAAGGTAAAGTTGGAGGCATAAGGGTGGGACTTACCAGCATATGCTACAGAAAGAGGTTGATTCTAAGGGCAGAGGGATGTGGAAGTCTTGATACTTCAGGGGGGATGTGGTACTTCAACTGAGCCTTAAAGAGATATGGCATCAACAGATTGGCAGGGAAAAGCCATTCCAAATACAGGGAGCAAAGACGCAGAGAAGCCAAGTTCAGAATACTGTCCATAACTGATATAGTTGGTATAGCGCTATCTTGTCTGTTTCTCCCACTTAATATTATTTAATTCCATTTTCATTGCTGCCTAGCATTTCATGGTGTTAATGACTCTTAGCCATTCCACTATATTTAAACATGCGGGTTGTTTTAAAATTCATTATTAAAAATGTTCATTTAATCAATAGATATGTATTCCACAAATATAAAGGTGAGCAAGATAAATACCTGCTCTTATGGAGTTGGCATTTTAGGTGGGAACACTATTGAAACCTATTCATGGCAGATCAGTCAGGCTGCAGTAGTTCACAGTGGTTCACCCTTGGGAGAGCAAGCAGGTGAATCAGGGAGCTGGCTGTGAGCTCCTCGGAGGCAGGGAACTGGCTTCTTTACGCTGAAAACCTCTTTAACTATCACATCACCTGGCATATAGTAGATTCTGGGTAAAATTTGCTAATTATGGAAGAAAAATCCCTAAGCAGGGTGTGAAAGGGTTAATAAGGAAAACTCGAGTTGAGAGTCTTGTAAGAGAATCATTGTGATTCACAGCACTTTTTTCCTCTATAATTTTCTGTGTGTCCTAAGACATAAAATTTATGTCTCAGACATTTTCTTTTGTGAAGTCTAGCTCAGGAGGAAATGTTTCCTGTGGCTAAGGACACATTTTCCTCCCTTGTTAACATCATAGTATGTAAAGAAAGCTCTTCTTTAAATTCTAGAAGCAAACTATACCACATGCACGTTTTTACCACCTGTGTCTTCAGAGAAACACCTGCCCAGGCTTCTGGCTCTCTCTTGAATTATGTATCAGTCAGCAGTCGCATATGTAATGTTTTATCTTGCTAAATTTGATCTCTTACTAAAACAGTTCATGAATCACTTCTTATGGTTTTTATATAGGCCACAGGATGACTGTATTCACATTTAGATCCAATTCTCTGACTAATCTAGGAGACTACCTTTAACATTTACCCCCAAACACCTATTTTCTTGCTAAGACTTACTTTTCGAGATCTCTCCCCCATCTCCTCCTCTTTTTTTGCTTCTTATTCTAGTGTATTTCCCTCTCCAGAACCAACAGCTAACATTTTTTTTCAGGTTCATTTTCAGGAATTAAATAAGTTTATATTACTATAAAAACTCCCTCATGATGAGCAGCAAACGAGGATGCCACGTTGGAGTGTGTGTTGTGGGCAGTGGGCGGGGCTCATTCTTCATCAGCGGAGTGACTCACTCCCCAGGTGTGCCCTGTTGCTCCCGCAGAATCACAAATTACTACAGCAATGGAGCAACTTCTCATAAATAGCCAACATGCAAAATAGTAAACTTACAAATGCTAAAGGTCTGCATTAGTCTTTCCCAAACTGGCTTCAGAGGAGCATTAGAGTTCCTCAAGTTGATAATACGTGTTTTGCAAAATAAAAGGTTCTGTTGTAAAATAAGTTCGAGAAACACTTCAAATTGTATCTTTCTCTTGGAAAGTTCATAAAACACACCAACATTACAGCTTCCGAATCCTACTGAACTATATAAATCTTTCGCAAAGCACCTAGTATTACCAACAACACATAGAGTACTAATGTTCTACAGAATATCATTTAGGAAAGAATTATTATTATTTTTTTTTTTTGAAACAGGGTCTTGCTTTGTCGCCCAGGCTGGAGTGCAGCTGCATGATTACAGCTCACTGCAGCCTCAACTTCCTGGGCTCAGGTGATTCTCCACCTCAGCCTCCTGAGTAGCTTGGTACCACAGGTGGTTAAATTTTGTAGCAACGGGGTTTCGCCATGTTGGCTAGGCTGGTCTCAAACTCCTGGGCTCGAGTGATCTTCCCGCCTTGGCCTCCCAAAGTGCTGGGATTACAGGCATGAGCCACTGCACCCAGCCATTTGGGAAAGATTGATCTACATGATTTCTACGGAGCTGATTTCCTGTATTAACCAGATAAGAGGATACGAACAGCTTTTTAGTTCTTGTTCTATGTGTCTGCCAATGGATTCAAACAACAATATGTAAGTACTTAAGACTGTGTTTCTATGACTAACAGGTTTTCTCTTGACTATGAATGTGGTTCACACTCTATGTTTGATTAATAGATGAACATCATATGAGATATTGTTAGCTGACTAGTTTAACATAGTGGTTCTGAAAGTGTGGTCCTGTACCAGAAGCTTCTGAATCACCTGAGAACTTGTTAGAAATTCAAGTTCTCAGCCTGGGCAACATAGTAAGACCCTGTCTATAGAAATAAAAAAAATCAGCCATACATGATGGCAAGTGGCTATAGTCCCAGCTACTCTGGAGGGTGAGGTGGGAAGATTGCTTGAGCTTCTGAGTTTGAGGCTGCAGTAAGCTCTGATTGTGCCACTACACTCAAGCCTGCATGACAAGAGACCAACACCATCTCAAAAAATTGCAAATTCAGGCCCCACACGCATTAATTAGAAACTCTAGGGAGTTACATTTTAACAAGCCTGCTGGTTGATTCTAATGCATGCTAAAGTTTGAGAACGCCAGTTTAACACAGCCTAAGACGTCTGCTTTCTGCTTAGAAGGGATAACAGGGACCAGATTTACCCTCCTACCTGAAATGACGGAAAAGCTAGACAAAATATACAAAATAGTGGTTCTCGGATATTGAACATGAGGCAGCACAGGACAGTCATCCCTGAGAAACAGTAAATAAGTGATTACTGCGAGTCGGCCAACTTACTACCTGGGGAGAGTTTCCAGGGTGGTGTCGGGGAGAGGAAAGCCAGGAAGATCCTGGCCATCTCTTTGAGTTAAGGAGATGGATTAGGAGTCCAGGGAGAACAAGGTGGATAGAATTTGCAGGGCAGAGTGCCAGACAAGAGAGAGCTACAGAGAAAGAAAAATCCAGAGAGCTGCAGAGGGTCCCCTCAAGTTTTTTATTGAGTACTAATCAGGGCATGACTTTTAGGAAACGAGCTGAGGCTGGAGAAAGCCCCACCCAAATGGATCAGAGGAAATAATCTCTACAGCCCACACGGGGCTGGGGATAGTTTTAGTTTCCACCAGCCAGAGAGGATGAACCTTCTAGTTCACAGAACAAAGGTAGAGAACTCATCAGGTAGAATACTCAGAGGGTATTATTGCCTCGGTAGAGGAGCACAGTTAAGGGCTTCCCCAATCCTGAATAATAAAGCTTAAAATTTTGAAAGACTGAAACTATCTTTAAATAACATAATTGCATCCCAGAACAAAGCTCAAGAATATTGATAGAAAAATTCATAATGACTGGCATCTAATAAAAATGTACCTGGCATACAAAGAAACAGGAAAATACAATCACAATGAGGGGCAAAATTGATAAATAGAAACATTCAGAAATGATAGTTAATAGAATAAGTAAACAAGGACATTAAAACAGTTATAGCTATAGTCCATAGAAGTTCATATGATAAAGTAGAGAAATCCTTGTGTATGTGAAGCAGATACATGGGATATATATTTTTAAAAGACCCAAATTGAACTTCTAGAGATAAAAATACAAGGTCTGAGATGAAAATGCAATCTATTAAGATATACAAAATAAAATAATAACTTAAAGACATAGCAACACAAACTATCTGAAATGAAACACAGGGGAAAAAACACAGAAAAAAGGCCGGGCATGGTGGCTCATGCTTGTAATCCCAGCACTTTGGGAGGCCGAGGCGGGTGGATCACGAGGTGAGGAGATCGAGACCACGGTGAAACCCCGTCTCTACTAAAAATACAAAAAAAAAATTAGCCGGGCGTGGTGGCGGGCGCCTGTAGTCCCAGCTACTCGGAGAGGCTGAGGCAGGAGAATGGCGTGAACCCGGGAGGCGGAGCTTGCAGTGAGCCGAGATTGCGCCACTGAACTCCAGCCTGGGCGACAGAGCGAGACTCTGTCTAAAAAAAAAAAACATGAAAAAAAATGAATAGAGAATTAGTGAGCTGTGGCATAATTTTTTTTTTTTTTTTTTTTTAAAGGAGTTTTGCTCTTGTCGCCCAGGCTGGAGTGCAATGGCATGATCTCGGCTTATTGCAACCTCTGCCTCCCAGGTTCAAGCCATTCTCCTGCCTCAGCCTCCTGAGTAGCTGGGACTACAGGCACGTGCCACCATACCCAGCTAATTTTTGTATTTTTAGTAGAGACGAGGTTTCACCATGTTGGCCAGGCTGGTCTCGAACTCCTGACCTCAGGTGATCTGTCCACCTTGGCCTTCCAAAGTGCTGGGATTACAGGCTTGAGCCATTACACCCAGCAGCTGTGGGATAATTTTAAGTGATTTACTACATACACTTAAAGTCCCTAAAAGCAGGGGGCAGAAACGATATTTGAAGAAATAATAACCAAAAAAAGTTCCAAATTGCATGAAAACTATAAATCTACAAATCCAAGAAATTCAACAGACTCCAAGAACAAGAAACATAAAAACTACACCAAGAAACAGCATAATCATACTGCTTAACCATTTTCCCATTTAGAAAAAGTGTAGCTCGCTGCCAGCGCTCATTTAGTTTTACATAAACACGCTCTTGAAGGCTGAAGAAAATCTCACTGATTTTCAATGTGAAAATAAAATATGAAAACTGTTCATGAAGCTATTTCTAAACAGAACTAATAGCAGAATCATCCAAATCATCAGAATTGTCTATTTCAGAAAAATCGGATTCATCAAATGAATCTTTGACCAATGACCGTTTAAGAACAACATTAACATCACACGCAGGAATGCTGTGTTTTCTAGGATTTGACATTTTCAGTGATTGAGAATTACCATATTTTGTAAATGGGAGTATCAGTACTAAAAACAATGCTGTAAATAGAATGATGTCTTTTGTTTCCAAAGTTGATATACTAGAGTGATGCAAAAATAATAATAAAAGTGAGATTTCCATGGCAAAACTATCTTGGGTAAATGCTGCAGCTGCAAGCGCTGCCAGTGAGTATTCTCAGCACAAACAGGAAAAGGTTAAAGCCAGTGATAATGAGAAAATCTTAAAAGCAGCCAGAGGGAAAATGCCACAGAGGAAAAATCCCAAAATGATAAGATTGACAGCAGAATTCTTGTGGGAAACAATGCAGGCCATCAGACAGTGGAGCAATGTCTTTAAAGTGCTGAAAGAAAAAAAATCTGTCAACTTAGAATTCAAGAACCAGGCTGGGCACGGTGGCTCATGTCTGTAATCCCAGCACTTTGGGAGGCCGAGGCAGGTGGATCATGAGGTTAGGAGCTCAAGACTAGGCTGGCCAAGATGGTGAAACCCCGTCTCTGCTAAAAATACAAAAATTAGCCGGGCATGATGGTATGTGCCTGTAGTCCCAGCTACTCGTGAGGCTGAGGCAGGAAAATCATTGGAACCCAGGAGGCAGAGGTTGCAGTGAGCCAAGATGGTGCCACTTCACTCCAGCCCTGGGCAAGAGACCGAGACTGCGTCTCAAAGAAAAAAAAAGAATTCAAAAACCAGTAAAAATATCTGTCAGTAATGAAGATAAAATAAAGTTTCTCTCAGACATATGAAAGCTGAAAAAAATCATCACAGCTGACTTGAACCAAAAGAAATGTTATAAAGAAATCCTTCAGGCAAAAGCAAAATGATACTAAAAAGGAAACTATCTGCAAAAGGAGCAAGGAGGAGGCAGAGCAAGATAGCTGAATAAGCTCGCCAGTGATCATCCCCCTGCAGGAACACCACTGTGAACAACCATCCACACAAGAAAACACCTTCATAGGACCCAAAACATTCAAGGCATGCTATCTAGTGCCTTGAGTGAGTGATCACACTTCTGGCTTGAACATAATATCAAAGAAAGAAGTATTGGCTGGGCGCAGTGGCTCACACCTGTAATCCCAGCACTTTAGGAGGCCGAGGTGGGTGGATCACCTGAGTTCAGGAGTTCAAGGCCAGCCTGGCCAACATGGTGGAACCCCATCTCTACTAAAAATACAAAAATTAGCTGGATGTGGCAGTGCATGCCTGTAATCCCAGCTACTTGGGAGGCTGAGGCAGGAGAATCGCTTGAACCCAGGAGACAGAGGCTGCAGTGAGCCAACTGCATTCCAGCGTGGTAACAGAGTGAGACTGTGTCTCAAAAAAAAAAAAAAAAGAGGCACTGAAGAGGGTGGGAAGGCCAGCCTTGCACTACCTGCGTCACTCGTCCCCCAACTCTAGGCAGTGCAGCATGGAGAGAGAATCTGTGTGCTTAGGGGAAGGAGAGCAAAGAGAGTGTGGAACTTGGCTTTGGAACTGAGTGCTGCCCTATCATAACAGAACATAGCACAGGGCAGAATCCTTTCAGTGCCCACAGAGGGAGCATTTAGACCAGCCCTGGGCCAGTGGAGAATTCCTTGTCCCAGTAGGAGGAACTCAAGTCTCAGCAACCTTTACCGCTGGCTAACAAAAGAGGCCTGGGACCCAGAGTACATGTGAGTGGCAGTCAGGCCACAAGGACTGCAGTCTTAGGGAAAGCCCTGGTACTGCACTGGTCTGGGAGGCAGGGGACTTGGGGTACAATCCTGTGCAACACTAGCTGTGGTGGCCAAGGGAGTGCCTGTGTCGCCCCTTCCCCAGTTCCAGGCAGTGCAGCTCCGGGAGAGACTCCTATCACTTGGGGGAAGGAGAGATGAGAGTACAGAGAAATGTGTCTTGCAACGTGGGTACCAACTCAGCCACAGTAAAATAAAGAATCAACCAGATTTCTAAAGCCCTGGATTCTGGGTCTTTGCTGCTGGCCAGTGTTTCTAGACCTACTCTGGGCCAGAAGGGAATCCACTGCCCTGATGGGATGGACCCAATTCTGGCAGAATTCACCACCTGCTGACTAAAGTGGTCCTGGGCATTGAGTAAACATCAGTGGCAGCCAGGCAGTAGTGGCTGCAGGCCTTGGGTGAGCCCCACTGCTGTGCTAGTCCCCAATGCTTCAAGTGTGACCCTGCACAGTGCCAGCTGTGGTGGCCATGGGAGTGTCCATGTCACTCCTCTCCCAACTCCAGGCAGCCCAGCATGGAGAGAGACTCCTTCTGACTGGGAAAAAGAGAGGGAGGAGAGCAAGAAACTGCCTGGTAACTTGGAGAATTTTCCTTTATCTCACCCAAATCCAACAAGGCAGTGTATCTAGGAGTCTGCAAGAGTCGCACACAGAATTCCTGGACTTAAGGTACTCCTAGTGTTGAAACGGCTGCAGCGACTGCAGGCTTAGGTCACAACACTCAATCCCCTTTGAATTTCTGGAAAGCTCTCTCAAGGAGAATGAGTACAAGGAAGCCCAGACTATGAAGTTTGGAATAAATACCTAACTCTTTAATGCTGAAACATCAACCAACGTCTACAAGCACCAATATCCATGAAAATAAGACCTCACCAAACACAGTAAACAAGGCACAAATGAGCAATACTGGAGTGAGGGAGATACGTGACCTTTCAGGCAGAGACTTCAAAATAGCTGTCACAGCTGGGCATGGTGGCTCACACCTGTAATTCCAGCACTTTGGGAGGCCAAGGTGGGCAGATCACTAAGGTCAGGAGTTGAAGACCAGCCTGGCCAACATGGCAAAACCCTTTCTCTACTAAAAATACAAAAATTAGCCAGGCGTGGTGGTGCATGCCTGTAATTCCAGTCACTTGGGAGGCTGAGGCAGGAGAATCACTTGAACTCGGGAAGTGGAGATTGCAGTGAGCTGAGATCATGTCACTGCACTCCAGGGTGGGTGATAGAGTGAATGAAACTCTGTCCAAAAAAAAAAAGCTGCCTTGTGCTAGCTCAGTGAACTTCAAGATAACACAGAGAAGGAATTCAGAATTCAATCAGAGAAATTTAACAGAGACTGAAATAACAAGGCAAAATCAAGCAGAAATTCTGAAGCTAAAAAATTCAATTGACAAACTGAAAATGTACCAGTCTCTCAATAGTAGAATTGATCAAGCAGAAGAAAGAATCAGTGAAATGAAAAACAGGCTATATGAAAATACATGAGGAGAAAACAGAATAAAGCACGCCTACAAATTCTAGAAAATAGCCTCAAAAGGGCAAATCTAAGGGCAAATCTAAAACCTCTCTACATCTAAAGTGGGTGTACAGCAGAAAGTTTATTCAAAAGCCATATGTTAATGAAAAGCCATAGACATGAAAAATGGATAAATGTAATTTTTAATTTAAAAAATCTGTTTAAAAGATAATCAACTTTTTAAATATTTTATTTTTTTAGATATAGGGTCTTGCTCTGTAACCCAGACTGGAGTACAGTGGCATGATCACAGCTCACTGCAGCCTCGAACTCCTGGGTTCAAGCAATCCTCTTATCTCAGCCTCCCAAGTGGCTACGACTACAGGCGTGCACCACCACGCCCAGCTAATTTTTGTACTTTTTGTAGAGACAGGGTCTCACTAACTAGCTCAGGCTGGACTCAAACTCCTGACCTCAAGCAATCTTCCTGCCCTGGCCTCCCAAAGTGTTGGGATTACAGGTATGGGCCACCACGCCAAGCATGATCGACTGTTTAACAACAACAAAAAAATTAATATATACAATGTATTGGAGAGTTTCTAATGTATATAAAAGTAAAATGCATGACAATAATAGTACAGAGGCCTGGAAGTGGGAACAGGGAGTATATTGTTGTAAGGTTTTTGTACTGTATGTGAAGTGGTATATTATTACTTGAAGATTAATTGTAGTAGGTTAAGGATGTATATAAACCCTAAAGCAGCCCCTAAAACAAAATAGTAATAGCTAACTATAAGCCATCAAAAGAAATAAAATTGAATCATAAAAATAATCCAAAAGAGGGCAGAAAATATGAAAAGGGAAACAAAGAACAGATGGGTCAAATAGAAAACAAACAGCAAGAAGGTAGATTTAAATGCAACCATATCAATAAACTCTTAGTCAACGCTCTCAGGCAAATAAACAAGTTAACTTTGATCTCCTATCTGCATTACATTTCTGTCAAAAAGTTGTACAGTGAAAGATTAGAAACTTGAACTAATCATGGTTATAACAGCAAAATGATCTTGGCAGGGATTCCTTTTCTGACTTAAGCAGATCACAGAATGATGTCTAGCAAGTTCAGCCAAGAGACACTGTGCTGAAGGCACTTTTCATTTCTTTCTTCGCAGAGCACTTACATAACTCAGCTTGCCATAGCGTAAAACCCAGGCACAGAGTGCTGGAAAGAGATTTCTGCAGTAACAATTCCCTTTCTCACCAGGCAGAGGCTTAGGAACAATATTAAAGAGACTTTCCTTTGTCCTCATGAGACTCAAAGAAAACCTGGAGATCTTTTGGGTCAAACTCTCTTGTTTCAGTCGTTGGTATCTGCTCCTTATAGTCCTGGTTGAGGATTACCTGGGCCCACTCGCTACCTCATCTCGTGTCATGCTACCTCACTCCCAACACACAGCTGCCTTCCTTCAGGATCAGGGTCCTGTCTGAAGATGCCTTCTTCCTGGAATAGTTTCTCACCTGCCAATCTTGTTCATTTAGTTAATTCCTTTTCATCTTTTAGATCTTAATTCAAAAGTCTAGGCCAGGCGTGGTGGCTCACGCCTATAATCTCAGCATTTTGGGAGGCCAAGGCAGGCAGATCACCTGAGGTTGGGAGTTCCAGACCAGCCAGGCCAACATGGTGAAACCCCGCCTCTACTAAAAATACAAAAAATTTAACCAGGCGTGGTGGCGGGCGCCTGTAATCCCAGCTACTTGGGAGGCTGAGACAGGAGAATCGCATGAACCTGGGAGGTGGAGGTTGCAGTGAGCCGAGATCGCGCCATTGCACTCCAGCCTGGGCAACAAGAATGAAACTCTGTCTCAGGAAAAAAAAAAAAAAATCTGTCCCTGCTCCTCCCAGCCCACTCCCACTCCAGATTCTTATCACATTTTGAAATTATAGACCATGGGATATAATTGCATGGCAGATGGAAGCAAAGACATTGTAAGTGTATTTATCACCTCCTCAGATTAAAATAGTCTAATTTATTTATTATTTACTTATTTATTTATTGCCATTGGGACCTCTTGCCCCCACATTTTAAGGGAATTTCTGAACTTATTATGCAGGTTGGGGAAACTAGTGGAGGAAAATCTTAAGAAACAGTTTAGCCTAAAGGATCCACATGGATCCAGAAAGTACTAGGGATGAGGAAAAGCTGACTCAGACAAAAGTCGTTGAGGCACAATAAATGAAAATGGCAGGGATGTGAGCTAAGGTTGGCATTTTGGTAAAGGATGAGTAATAAAGTATGCAGAGAGGCACTGGGACAATTAAGGGATGACAAAGACATTAAGACTGAGTGAAGAGGGACAAAGGAATATCCAGATGTGTGTCTGTAGGTCACAAATCGAATCCCCTTTGGCAGTCTTTTGAGAGGCACAATTAAAGTTAGAAACTGCTCTAGTGGATACAAAGTTTTAGTGGCTTTAAACAAAAAAAAAATTATTCCTCATTTATACAAAATGATTAATGAGATTGCGTTTCTCACCTAGGGTCCTTGAGTTTACTGTCTAGAACATTGCTGATTATGGTAGAAAAAAGCAAGAACCTGTTTGACCTTGTCCTGTGTTACTTTAACCCATAACCATAGATACATTGGTTGCTATATTTGTCTCCAGGAATAGGAAGGCACAAAGAAATTGGACCGCAGAGGCATTGTGGGGGATAGTGGCTAGCTGCTTTGACTGCCAATGTCCATTTCCCTTCCTTTTGTAAGGCATCCCAATTTCTTCTGGAGACTGAACCTCTGGCCCTCCCAATTCACAAACTTCTCCTGGAATTTGCTCCCCTCCAGCTCTAAGGAAGAGCATGTGACTTAGGCCTGGCCTATCAGAGCACCACATTCCCCCGGCCAGGATTAGTTTAGGAACATGCATGTGATCTACTTCAGACTAACGAGAGTCACACTAAGAATATTTGTTGGAAGGAGTGAAACACTGTTCTTTTATCGCTGGATTTGAATATGAAGATGAAACCAAAATGCAGATGAGTAGGGCTGAAAGGAGATGCACCAGGTCCTGGTGACACTGTTGGAATCCCTACAACAACAGGTGCTGCAAGCAGCCCTTGAGCCAATGAATACTCACCACCCCCCTTCTTTTTTGGCTTATGTGAATGTGAGTTGGGGTTTTAGCTGCTTAGAATGGAAAGAGTTCTAAACTCTATAGCATTCAACTTATATCTGTGTTACATATGATTAAGACCTAGCTCCATGATTTGCCTTCATGAGGACAGGGATTATGCTTTTTGTTGTTGTTGTTGTTGTTGCTGTTGTTGTTGTTGTTGTTCTCTAGTGTATCCCTGGATAAACACATTGTCTTGTGACGTTACTGTCTGTTTCCTTGTTGAACTCTATACTCTCTGTAGGCCAGAAATTTTTGTCTTACTAATCTTGAATTCTCAGACTAATGCACAAGACTTAAAATAAGAATGAAAAAATACAGGAAAAAAAAAAAAACCAGAGCAAGGAATTACAATGCCCATTATGAAAAGGCCAATTAACTTGGTTATTATAAATTGACTTCCCAGATGCATATATTTAATGCCAATAAAGTAAAACCTTGTTTCTTATGATAGATTTAGAAAACTGGAAATGAATCAGACATTTATAACTACCATTATTTTCTTCTTCATAATTTTATATTATCAAAAGATAACTTTTTACAAGTAGACTTTTGCACTCCTTTGATCTAAGAAGGCCTAAGGATATGTGTGTAAGACTTAGAGTAATGGTTAACATATCATTATACAGTTTATACATTTGCAGTATCTGAAGAAAAACAATTGAAACATTATGGTATTTACAATGTCAGAAGTTAAGATAGAAATTCAAGCTACATGTTATGTTTCTAAGTTATTTAAAATTCTAACTTATTAAAGACATAAAAGTAAATATCCAGTAAAAGCCCTAAAAAGCCCACAGATAATTCTAATCCCCACTTATGTATCTGTGCAAGCAATGAGTTTATTCTGAGACCAGGAAAAAAGCTTTTTCATCATTTTCTTTTCCTGTTCAGGAAAAAAAAAAATCATTGTACATAATTTAACAAAGAAAGTAGAATTTTCTACTTTCTACTTTGGTGAATTCCCTCAACCATCTTTAGTAGTGGGGAGAGAAAGCTGTGATTTCGGGAAAATGTGGTTTGCCAGGCTACCTTTTTTCTGTCACAGCAGTGATGGTGAGCTAATTATAATATATTGGCATGTTAGATGGCACTCCCATCAGTGCTATAACAGTTTACAAATGCCATGACAATTTCCAGAAGTTACCCTATATAGTCTAAAAAGGTGAGGAACCCTCAGTTCTGGGAAACTCATGAATAATCCCTCAGCTCCACTAAACTCATGAATTGTTTAACATATGATCAATAAGTAACCATAAAAATAGCCAACCGGCAGTCCTCAGTGTTGCTTTGCCTATGGAGTAGTCATTCTTTTGTTTCTTTACTTTCTTAACGAATTTATTTGCACCTTACTCTGTGGACTCGCTCCAAATTCTTTCTTGCATGAGATCCACGAACCCTCTCTTGGGGTCTGGATCAAGACCTCTTTCTGGTAACAAGATCAATAGCACACTGAAGTTGTGGATATTCTGCTATGATATTAAATATATTATATAAAATCCTTCTTCATAATGGTATTTACTATAATGTTTTATTTGTAATATTAAAAATGCTACAGGATCAATCATTTTTACATTACTTTATATGTATCTTACATAGCTAGTGATATGGTTTGGCTATGTCCTCACCCAAATCTCATCTTGAATTCCCACGTGTTGTGGGAGGGACCCAGTGGGAGGTAATTGAATCATGGGGGCAGGTCTTTCCCGTGCTGTTCCTGTGATAGTGAATAAATCTCATGAGCTCTGATGGTTTTATAAAGGGGAGTTTCCTTGCACAAGCTCTCTTTACTTGTCGGCCACCATGCGTGGCGTGACTTTTGCCTTCTGCCATGATTGTGAGGCCTCCCCAGCCACGTGGAACTGTGAACCCATTAAACCTCTTCCTTTTGTGAATTGCCTAGTCTCAGGTTTGTCTTTATCAGCAGTGTGAAAACAGACTAATACAGCTAGTATACTGTGGGTACTTGGTATTTGTTTGTACCAGATGTATCATAGGTGTTCATTAACTGTTGAATAAAAGAAGATTGATTTGTTTTAGCAAGCCTGTATTAAATAGTTCCTCTAAATTCTTATGTGTTTGTTTTTTTTGGTAAGAGTTAAATGATAATTTAATGTGTTTATCTCTTCCCAACAATGTAACTAGAGATCCCACAGATGTCTAGAACCCATTTGGCAGCTTTCTTAATATTACATTTAAGCACTATTAAGATTAATTCACCTTTTTTTTTTTTTTTTTGAGACGGAGTCTCGCTCTGTCTCCCAGGCTGGAGTGCAGTGGTGCGATCTTGGCTCACTGCAAGCTCTGCCTTCTGCGTTCATGCCATTCTCTTGCCTCAGCCTCCCGAGTAGCTGGGACTACAGGCGTCTGCCACCGTGCCTGGCTAATTTTTGTACTCTTAGTAGAGACGGGGTTTCACTGCATTAGCCAGAATGGTCTTGATCTCCTGACCTCATGATCCACCCGCCTCGCCCTCCCAAAGTGCTGGGATTACAGGCATGAGCCACTGCGCCTGGCACCTTATAATCTTAGAAGTCTTGGATGCCAAAATTAGTTAATAGTGCTTCCCATGCTTCATATATAGGAAAGATTGATTCTCTATATGTCACTTTCCCAGGGTGAGTTTTCCAAATTAAAGAGAAAAAAAGCCTGATTAAGCTTTTATCGTCAACTGATAATTCTCCACATTAATCCGTGGGATAAATATTAGAATTAGAATACCTGACTATTCAATTGTCAGTTCTTTTTTACTAAACAGAAACTTTGAGATGTGTTATTTTAGAGAGGCTTGATAGTGACAGAACTTTTCTCTTAAACTTACAGTGGCCCTGAAATTTGCTACCTCTGACTTTAACCATACATATTAAAGGTGTAAGGAGACTGAGATATGTGACAGATTCCATTTCCCAAGGATGGTCACACACTATATCCCACCCCATATGCTCTTACAGGGTGATGTTGATACTCCTCCTATCAAGGGGATAGGATTTATATTTCTTTCCTTGATCTAAGAGGCTTGTGACCATGGTAGAAGTGTCCCTACATGACTTCTGGGGTTAAGTCAGAAAAGGTGATATAGCTCTGTCTAGGGCTTTTGGATGCTTGATCTCAAAACCCAACCACCATGTTGTGAGGAAGCTCAGCCACATAGCTGGATGTGGGTGTTCCAGACTGCCACTTTGAGATCCTAGATGATAGCCAGAATCAGCAGGACCTATGGGTGAAGAAGCCTTCAAGATGACTCTAGCACCAGAAATTGTCAAACTGCATGGGAAAAAAAATCCAAGAGTGAATTATCCTGCTGAACCGAGTAAACCTCCAGAATTGTGAATTAGTAATAAAAATGATTGTTGTTGTAAGCCCCTAAGGTTTAGGGGGATGCTTTATGCAGCAATAAATAACCGGTGTTAAAGCAAACTAAATATGGCTGGAAAAGGACCCCATATTTCTTTTTTTTTTTCTTTTTTTTTTTTTTTTGAGACTGATTTTTGCTCTTGTTGCCCAGGCTGGAGTACAGTGGTGTGATCTCAGCTGACTACAACTTCCGCCTCCCAGGTTCAAGCGATACTCCTGCCTCAGCCTCCCGAATAGCTGGGATTACAAGTGCCCACCACCACACCCAGCTAATTTTTGTATTTTTAGCGTAGATGGGGTTTCACCATGTTGGTCAGGCTGGTCTCGAACTCCTGACCTCAGGTGATCCACCCACCTTGGCCTCCCAAAGTGCTAGGATTATAGGCGTGAGCCACTGTGCCCGGCCAGGACTCCATACTTCTATATTTGAGTCCTTGTGGACGAACGGCAACCTAACAAGACTGAAAACTTAGCTTAGGAGTATGCGTCTGTAACAATAGCTGACTCCTGGCCAATTCTAGGAGTGCACTTCAAACACTCATATGCTGCCGAGTGTCCAAACTGTGTTCAAATAGGGCAAATGCCAACCTGTAGCCAATCCAGCTGTTTCTGTACTTCACTTTTGATTTCTATACATTACTTTTTTGTCTGTAAATTTGTTCTGACCACGAGGCACCCCTGGAGTCTCTGTAAATCTGCTGTGATTCTGGGGGCTGCCTGATTCGCGAGTCGTTCATTACTCAAACTCCTTTAAATTTAATTCAGCTAAAGTTTTTCTTTTAACACTGGGATAAGATAAAATGAAGTTCTATTTAATTCCCTGAGTAGGCTTTGTGGTCTAAAGAAATTCAGAGACAGTACTCTCAATTTTTTTGAGAGAAGATTTTCTTCTGATCACATAGCAACAAACTATGGAAAGAGAAGTCAGGCTGGACTGTTAATTATGTAGCAGTCAGAACTCATCTCTCAGTTCAGTCGAGATTACTGGGAAAACCACAACAGCCTGACAAAATTAGGGGGATACTTCCAAAACCTAGGACATAGAAAAAGCTAATTACAAACTACAGATATGCAAAATATGGTATAATTTTTGGTTTTTAAAATGTTCTTTTTTGCACATAATTGAGCTCATCGAGGGCATAGATTTTTTTTTGTTGTTCTGTTTTATTCATGTTGTACTCTCAAGGCCTGGGATAGTGCCTGGCACAGGGCTCAATATATATGTCTAATGAATAAATAAATGTAAACACATTTGTCAGAATAAGCACCAAAATTTATTTCTGGCAGATAGGATTATGTGTGAGTTTTTTTTTCTATCTTCTTCATTTTTTCTAATTTCTCTACCATGATCATAGATTACTTATATAAAATACTTGTAAAAGGCCATAGAGTTTTGTTTTAGAGTAGCAAAAGCTTTAAAATACCTACACATACACATCTATCCAAATCTATTTCTGAACAAAATATCCTTTTAGGAAGAATAAAGGTACATAATAACAGATCTCAAGAGAAGGCTTTGTGTTGTGTGGGCAGGGCTAGAAATACATGAAGATTTTTTTGGGCCACCAAATGACTTCTCTACAGGTGATCATTGAAACACAGATTTCTGTCAATGGTTGAAGTATTTCACTTATTTTATTTTCTTATTATAATCTCTGTATTTAGCTCAGCTGGGATTCCGTTGGTCTGCCAGTTTAAAAAAATCACATCATCACTTTATTCCAAAAAATGCCCCTGAGAGAAAATCTCTTGCCCCCACAATTGTTCAAATTTAGGATGGAAAATAGATTTTAGTTTGCATGCCAATTTGATTAATTGTACTCACTGGTGATTCTTAGCATACTCTGTGTAGGATTCTGAGGTTATAGTTATACCTGGTGGATTTGCAATGTCTACCATGAATTAAGTAGAGAGGAGAAGAGGCATGGTTGCCTTGTGAGTGCATGATTCAATGAGTTACTGTTATCTTAATTTGTTGTGTATTAGATGTCACTTCTTTATAAACTATTGATCCTATTTAGCTTCTCAGGGGCCCCCAAAGATGTCCACATCCTAATCCTTGGAATTGGGATAACAGTGAGTCTTCACTGACCTGAGAGATTAGGTGATCACTGATATGTAACTGGCAGTCAAGTTTGACTTCTCTTTCCATTGTTGTTATTATGTAAATATGTCACATGGCAAAGGAGAATTAAGATGGAATAAGTTTGCCAACCAGCTAAGGTAGGGAGAGAAGCCTGGATTACCTACGTGTTACCAGAAAAGGGATCTCATCCCAGATCACAAGAGTGAGTTCTTGGATCTCACATAGGAAAGAATTCAGAGTGAGTCTCAGAATATAGTAAAGTTAAAATAGTTTCTTAGAAACTACTCTATTACAGAGTAGGGCTTGCTGAGAAAGCAAGAGGAGGAATGTCCCTACCTCAGACATAAGGCTTACTTACATGGGATATTAAGGCTAAGAATAGTGTACTTTATTACAAACGGTTGTGTTGAGCTTATGATAGACTTAGTATTACTATTCTCTTGTGTAATTATTACTTTTAGCAAGAACTTATGAGGATGCAATTACCTTTAGAGGGAAACCTATTTTTAAACTAAGAATGCCTTTTCCCATTAACTCGTTTCCTCAACCATAAACATCTTGTGATCAATAGCGCCTAACTTCTGGAAATGTAACCCAGCAGGTCTTGCTTTATCTGGCTTTCATTCAAGATGGAATCACTCTGGTTAGGATGTCTCTGACATAGGTGGGCACATTGTAATCACAGGGTCCTTAGAAGTGGAAGAGGAGCCAGGTGCAGTGGCTCATCCCTGTAATCCCAGTGCTCTGGGAGGCTGAAGCTGGGGGGATCGCTTGAGACCAGGAGTTCAAGACCAGCCTGAGCAACATAAAGAGCTCTCCTCCCATCTCCCGCCTCTTGTTCCTCCCACCTCACCATCCCCCTCCCCCAGGCTCTACAAACGTTAAAAAAAAAAAATTAGCCAGGCATGGTGGGGCACCTGTGGTCCTAGCTACTTGAGAGGCTGAGGTGGGAGGATTCCTTGAGCCCAGGAGGACAAGGCTGCAGTGAGCTATAACCACACTACTGCACTCAGCCTGGGTGACAGAGCAAGACTCTGTCTCAAAAATATAAATAAATCACAATGAAAGTGGAAGAGGGGACACAAAAGAAGTCAGAGGGACTCCTTTTGTGACAACAGGAAAGAGACCCAGAGAGTTGGTAGCATGAGGACGCTGCTTGACATTGCTAGCTCTGAAGACTCATAGAGGGAGCCAAGAGTTAAGGGAAGGAACGCTAGAAGCTGGAAAAGGCAAAGAAACAGATTCTCCTCTTGAGTCCTCAGAAAGGGATGCACCCTGTTGGCACCTTGATCTCAGCCCAGTGGGATCCATGGCAGACTTCTAATGCACAGAAGATAATAAACTGGTATGTTTAAGCCACCAAGTTTCTGGTAATTTGTTAACAGCTGCAAGACAAAACTAGTTCACAAAATATAGCTTATTCTACCTTTAAAAGGAAAATGTGACTCCACAGTCCTCTCCCAACTGCAGATCCATTGGCTTTTCTGGATGCTACTTTCAAATTCATTGCTGGTTTCTTCTCATAATTGTAGGATCAAGTCTCTCAACCTAAATATTACTTTTAGTGGCAAAAACCACAATTACTTTTGCACCGACCTAATATGTTGTAGTAAATTGTATGAGAAGCAAGCAGCTTTTTTCATTGCTGATAAATGGACTTTTAATCTCCCTTCTTTCCAAATAATTCTTGTCTATCTAGTCAGACCACAGGTCATTAAGCAATTAAAAGACAATATAAAATAAAGCATTTGAAATCCAAGCACTGTAGGCCAGGCATGGTGGCTCATGCCTGTAATCCGAGCACTTTGGGATTACTGAGCACTGATTGCTTGAGCCCAGGGGGTGGAGGTTGCAGTGGGCTGAGACTGGGGCACTGCACTTCCAGCCTGGGTGACAGAGCAAGACTCTGTCTCAAAAAAAAAAAACAAAAAAAGAAAAAACAAAAGAAATTGGAGCACTGTAATGTAAAAAAGGAGAAAGGTTAATATTAGCTAGAATTACTAGCTATGGCTTTAAGGAAAAACTATAATCACTGACTATCAGATTATGAAAAAATAGTTATTAAAAGAACCAACTATCACTTCATAAGCATTATCTTATTTAATTGATAGAACAACCTTATAAAGTAGGAATTATTGTCTCTATTTTACACATGAGGATATCAAGGTCTACTCTAGGAATTAACTTGTTCAAGTAGGATTGTAGAAGTTCTTTGGATAGAGTTAGATAATATTTTCCTTTGGGGTAAAAAGATTTGCTTTCTGACCTCCTGTTCTCTCAAATCTGTAGTTTAATGACATGATACACTTTTTGGAACTTTGGGAATATGTAGATGGTTGCTTTAATCTCAGGAACTATGATTGCTTTTTAAGAGGCAATAGCCCTAATATTTAGTGATAACCAAAGCAATGTCTATAGCCATGCTTCTCAAATTATGTGGCATTTTAGGAGCACCTGAAGAACTTTAAAGAGTCCCAATGTCCAGGCTACACTCCACACCAGTTAAATGCAAATGTTTGAAGTGGATTTAAACCTCAGTGTTTTTTTTTTTAAAGCATCCAAGGAAATTCCAAGTTTGGGAACTCTTGATCTATAACCAGGGACTGCATTTTTGGTAGTTTTCTCCCCAGCATTTAACTGGTTTATAGCATGTAATATTCAGTTACATGAGATTACGTTTTTTTTTAGCCACCTTATTTTGAGGAGTCACCAGAAAGGTGTTTCTCGAGATTAGAAGCTTAATGAAATGGCAGGGCGTGGTGGCTCACCCCTGTAATCCCAGCACTTTGGGAGGCAGAGGTGGGCAGATCACGAGGTCAGGAGATCGAGACCATCCTGGCTAACACGGTGAAACCCTGTCTCTACTAAAAATACAAAAAATTAGCTGGGTGTGGTGGCGGGCACCTGTGGTCCCAGCTACTCGGGAGGCTGAGGCAGGAGAATGGCATGAACCCGGGGGGCGGAGCTTGCAGTGAGCTGAGACCGCACCACCGCACTCCAGCACTCCAGACAGAGCGAGACTCCATCTTAAAAAAAAAAAAAAAAAAAGCAAACTGAATGAAATTCAGGTTTGGTTCAACTATAGATTCATTTTTAATGGGTTTTGGATTTCTGAGCCTGCTGGTGATATTTCCTAACTTTTTTTCTTAATTTATGTGATATATATATATATATATATATTTTTTTTTTTTTTTTCCATTTGCAACTCTTCCAATGCCTTCACTCTCTGTACTTTCTCTATTTTTTTCCCTTGTGGATTTCATCTGACTGGAAGTACTTTTTCTATTTATATCACTAGTACGTGTTTAAAGAATGTCTGTCATTCTACTCTGTTACTATTAAGTTGGTCATATTATATTGACATTAAGACAAAAACTCAGAAGCAGGAAAACCTTTTAAACTGTACTGTAAATAAAGGAAATCCAAACAAAGACACTACCAGTCTTGTGATCTAAGTTCCTACAGAAGGGGTAGAAAACTCATATCCCAATGGGACCAGTCAGGAAGTCTAAATAAATGAAATGGATCAGTGTTTGAGGAAAGAATGAGAGGGAAAAAGATAGAGAAGGAAGCTAGAGAAAGAGGGAAGATAGAATAAACAATGTCCATTGTTGCCAGATTTTCCAATTTTTAATGAAAGGCCAGTTAAGTGTCTATATATATTTTTAATGTCTGCTCAACAAGTCTTAAACCACTGTGTTATTCAAACAAAATATGTCTGTACTTGGAAGTCAATCGACTGGCCTCCCATACGCAACATTTTAAGCACAGACAGTAGTGTATCTAAAGGAGTGAGCAGCCTCACGTGGGTCTCCTTGGAATCTAGCCTTAATTAGAATGATAGCAGATGATGCAATCCTAATTTTCTTTTTTTGAGATGGGGGTCTCACTATGTCACCCAGGCTGGACTAGAACTCTTGGGCTTAAGGGATTCTCTTGTCTCAGCTTTCCAAGAAGTTGGGACTACAGAAACACGCCACTGGACCTGGCTCTCTGATTTTCTTTTTAATTTGAAAGAAAAGATCATTGGCTCTGTGACATCAGCAATGAATTAAGATTATTTAATGTGACTATTTATCATGCTTTGTTTATATTACAGCATGATAAAATATATATATATATTTTCTGACGCATAATCGTTTAATCTTATGACTAGGGATACTATCATAATACAACAATTCTGCATTAATTAGTATAATTGCCTGGAGTACTATTTTGTTTGTTCTGTGTAGCTAACATTAATTCTCTGTTAACAGTATCGATCAGTAAAGAATTAGGGAACGAAGACTAATCCATGGCTATAAAAGCTGTCATGGAATTATGATGACAGTGGCTTTTGAGATAGAACAGTTGTTGAGGGACAGGATTTAAGAGTGAGCAGAAGGATGAGAGTGCAGGAAAACTGAGTTCATACCTGTTGGTGGGAAACTGGTGGAGTTATTTACGTAAAAGAGGCTTTAATATGAATGGGGGAATTCAAGATTCAATTTTTATGAATATTTTTATCTCTTGCTTTAGTCATTATCTATTAAACTTAAAGAAGACATTCCTTTTTTCTTCATTGTCTTATTATTGGCAAAACGTGTAGAACAAATTCACTGTTTCTCTGACATTCTTCCCCTACTGCCCTTCAGCTTTTGTTTCCTTTGTGCTAGATTACTAGAATTCTAGTAATAGTAGACATTGGCTGTAGTTGATTATTTCTGATATTCTAAAGAGTGTTAAGATGCATTACCTGCAAGCCCCCATGGCTAGAAGCATAATCTTTTTTTTTTTTTTCTTTTTGCTTAGCTACTGACTTGCAAAATGTGATTTCTCAATAAATTTATTGCCACTTTCCTTTCAGCACTACCCTCTGGTTAGTTTCCTGAGGTTTGCTAACAGTAAACTCTTTATTCCACAAAATAAATGTAATACGCAAAAAGGCCAGTTTATTTTAGCTCCTTGTGTAACCAAGGTGAAAAAGAAGTGATGATAATAATCCCTCATTTTCTAATATCATAAAATTTGATAGCTGGCAGGGATTAAAAGCATAGCTGGGTGAGCCCTTCTGTTTACAGGGTGGGCTAGTGATTTGGCAAGGTCACACACCTGGGCAGTGGAGGTGCTGGGCCCTAACCCTCAGGTCTTGACCTGCACTTCATTGTAAAGCTCCTCCAGGTTTTCAAGGCATTTCCACGTTTGGTCCTTCATAGGCAGAGTGGGAATTACTAACTCATTTTAGAAATGATTAAACTGGGTTTCCAAGGGATGGAAATATATTCAAGGTCAAATCATTAAAAGTCAGAGTTCTTCATCATATCCAGAACCTCTCAAAGGTTGAGAATGCCCAAGCCAGTTCCATTTCTTGTCTCCCAATATCTCTAAAAATGAAGAAATGCCCAAGCAGGATCACATTTATTTGAAATGTTTACATCTAACAAGCCAACTCTTTTAACAGGACTCCCAGCCTTCAAGGCAACTGTAAGTTCACCTGGGCACAATGTCTAAAGTCTACCTTTTAGACTTTAGTGATTATGAGGGCCAGGCTAAATTGTCCTTGTGGATGAATCCCAACTTCGTGGGGGGAGATGTGATCCTTGGTGGGGGAAGGAAGGAGAGAGAAAGAAAAAGACAGATAAATGGAAAGACAGTGAGACCACAGCACCATCATCTGATACCACAGCACCTGCCAAAAATAAAACACTCAACACTTTGGGTTCTTATATAGCTCCATAATTTCTACGCAGAAGAGGTAGCAGTAGTTGCAATCTTTGGCTTGAAGCTTCATTTGCATAGTTCTTTAAGATTAAGGATAATTTATCAAAAAATGAAGATGTGGGTGGGGGTAGTAATTGGCAGAGATTATTAGGCATGGATGAAGGGGTGGGGTACAATGAGAAATAGATATTTGGCATTTGTTCCCAGTTCCTGGCATACAGTCCTAAAACCCTTGGAATCTCTGCAATGCTAAGAGTGATTTTTGTTGTTAGTGAGATGGCTGGTGGCTGAGGACCCCTAAATAGCTTCAAGATGGGGACTACTTGCCAAAAAGACCAAGGCATGATCTTGGGGAGGGGAGAGGGACTGGAGGTTTAATCACCAATGGCCACTGATTTAGTCAATCATGCCTACATAATAAAAACTCCATAAAAAACCTAACAACAGGGTTCAGATGGCTTCTGGGATGGTGAACAAATCGAGGTGCTGGGATTCGGGAGAAGACATGGAAGGTCCTCATCCCTTCCCTATACCTGAACCTATGCATCTCGTCCACTGGGCCGTTCCTGAGTTACACTCTATAATAAACCAGTATTAGTAAGTAAAACACTTTCCTGAGTCCTGTGAGCTGTTCTAGAAAGTTATTGAACATGAGGAGGGGATTATGGGAACCCTGATTTTATAGCCTATCAGAAGCATCAATGGCAGCCGGGGACTTTTGACTGGTGTCTGAAATGAGTGCAGTCTTGTGGGACTGAGCGTTACTGTGGGGTCTGAGCTAATGCTGGGTAGTTAGTGTCAGAATTGAATTGTATCCTAGAACACCCAGTTGATGTCTGGAGAGTTGGAGAATTTGCTGGTATGGGAAAAATCCCGCACGTATTTGGTGTCAGAAGTGTTGTGAGTGAAAACAGTTCAGGGGGGTTGGGTGGGAAAGAGCTTCTAAATGATCCTTGGCTCTTTCACCTGTTTTTAATTCAGTGTAGACTGAACCACCAGCTGACTTCTTTCAAAGGGAAAGGAATTAAATCTCAGCCCAGACATGGGATATTTTCCTTTTCCCCTTCATTTCTTCCTCCCTCCCTGCTTTCTCTCCTCTCTCCCTCCGTCCCTTCTTTCCTTCCAAATATATTTATCAAGTATTTATTATGTTCTAGGCCTTGAGCTATGGAGTTGAGCAGGACCCACAAGGCCCTGCTCATATGGGGCTTAGAGTCTACTAGGGAAAAAGAGAACAAAGAAATGACATAGTATGAGATAAGTAATCAATGATATAATGAAACCAAAAGTAAGATGGTGAAATAAAAAGTAACTGCTACGCTAGGACAGGCAAATATTTCCTAGTTTCCTGGGATACCTCACTTATCCTTTTTACTCTGATAAAGCATTGGGCAGAGATAGTAAAATTTTCATCAGCCATTCCAGGTAAAGCAGCAGCATGCCAGGATTGACATGTACATATACACAGGTATAAATATGCACACTTGAGCTTATAAACCCAAATGCATGAGGCAATGTAACATGACTGATCAACAACAGAACAAAATCAGGGCCAGGGGCAGTGGTTCACACCTGTAATCCCAGCACTTTGTGAGGCCAAGGCAGGCAGATCACTTGAGGTCAGGAGTTCAAGGCCAGCCTGGCCAACATGGTGAAACCCTGTCTCTACTAAAAAATACAAAAATTAGTGAGATGTGGTGGTGCACCTGTAATTCCAACTACTCATGAGGCTGAGGCATGAGAATCTCTTGAACCCAGGAGGCGGAGATTGCAATGAGCTGAGATCAAGCCACTGCACTCCAGCCTGAATGATGAAGTGAGACTCTGTCTCAACAACAACAACAACAACAACAACAACAAACAAAAACCAATAGAACAAAATCAGAACTTGGTCAGATAGTCTCTTGGAGGAAGTTCCTTTGGGAAGTTATGCCAGTATTACATTGAAGATGCTATTACTAAAACAGCTTAAAAATTCTCTTTTGTGGTTGCCTGTGATTAAGTACTCTATGATAGTTTCTTTTGAAGAATTTCCAGTTGTAGCAAAATGTTTTTAAAGATGAATTTAAACTTTGTCAGAAACCAAAGACATTTGGGGGTCATTTCTGGGTAACATCTTTTTGGTTTACAAACTAAATGTGAAGCAAATCTAAAAATATTTTGAACTGGGGGTGTGAGAGAGGCAAGCATAGTACTTGGAATAAATGTGTCTATTTTGAAGATGTGGTTATCTTGAGGGAAGCAACGTTTTATATGAATAAGTAAATTTAGATGTATTTGCTATAAATCTGTTTTGTTTATGCAAAGTAATTCTTCTTAATATTTGGCTAGACAAACCTGGATTTCTATAAAACAGAAGTTAGTTGCTTTAGAGATCACCAATGTATTACTTTCGTTTCATTTTTGCTTTATTTCTACAAAGCCCACTAAAGGGATTCTGTCCTCTTTTTATTGACTGTGGCCTTAGATAAAGAATTCTTCAAATTCTCTCCTCTTTACTATCCCTGACTCTTTCCACATCAAGCTGCAAAGCCTAGGAACATAGTGAAATCTGGTAGAAATGTCTCACTGTACAGAAAGTCTCATAGTTTTCAAGGCATTTGCTGGTTTGGTTACTCTAAAGCCTCATAAAATAGGCAGGGTAGAAATTATTGCGTCATTTACAAATGATTAAACTGGTTCTCTGAAGATGTGGAACTATATACAAGGTTACACAACTGTAGCATGGAATTGGGTAGATTAATTCTATAGCCCCATGTCAATTCTATAGACTCTCTAGAAGGACGCTTTACTGAAGGCTTGGAGAGAACTTGGAGAAAGCTCACGTCTGGTTCTAAAATTTGGGATATTTTTATCATGTTTATCATCATTTGTTCAAATAACTCCAAGAGTTTTGTGTGTTTGTGTTTTAGTGTTTACGAAATCATGCAGCTATTTTTAAATGGTTCGGTATTTATTTTGGACGGTAATCCAGATTCTGCTCACAACTGCTGTTTTTCACTGGTCAGCTCTTTCAGTGTTGTTAGCTGTTTATCATGATTATGATCAGTTTAGGAGAGATTTGAGGACAACTCAGTAATTATTGGTGTCTTTGCTATTCATCATTTGATAGATGGTTTTTAAAGAATATTTAAGGAGCTAGAACTTGCTACTGAGGAACACTCCACTAAAATTACAGTCTTTCTTAAATCACAGGAAAACCTTTTTTTTTTTTTTTTTTTTTTTTTACATGAAACAGCTTTTCTAAGTGCTGGAATGTGTAATTTAAGGCTCTGACTACTACTTAGTTTTTCAGAGAATTTTCACTTATGTTATCTCTACCAAGCCCTGTGAGTGGGAAGATAATGTAAATTCCTTCAGTTTTCAGATTAGGAAAAGCAAGGCTAAATCTGCCTAGTGTCACGTGGACACTAGTGGTGGAACAAGAACTCTAACTAACTCCCAGTTTGCCTTTTGACCAGCCTTTCTACATGCAATGATTATGGCCAACCAGCTAATGTTTCAATATCTGAGAAAAATAACAGTTTGTATCCTCTCCTGCTGTGCCCAGCCACACTTACCAGCTCCTTTCTATCTTTGTCCATGTAAAAAAAAACCCTCAATCTTAGATTTTATGTGCTCCTTTTGTTCATATATATATTTAAGGTATACAACGTGATGTTTTGAAATACTTGCAGTGAAATGGTAACTGTAGTCAAGCAAATTAACATACGCATCACTTCACGTGGTTGCTTTTCGAGGTTGCTTTTCTGTGTGTGGGGTAAGAGAACCTAAAACTACTCTCTTAGCAATTATCCTGAGCATGATACAATATTATTAACTATAGTACTCATGTTGTACATTCAATCTCTAGACTTATTCATCCTACACTGGTAAGCTCTTTTTGATATAAAACATTAGCTGCTCACTAGCCAGAGTCCGCATTATCTGTAATACATATTCCTCCACTTGGCTTTTATTTTATTTAACTCTCTAGTATGCTATTTAGTCTGATTTTTAAAATTCTTCATGTATTCAACCCTTGTTTTGCCAATATAACAAAGTATGTATGGATAGGGACAGACATATTTTCCCATGTACAACCCAGCTACCTACTTTATTTTTTCCTCAAAGTTTGTTGATTTTGGCTTTGCAAGATCTGTATTAAAGGGACAATTTTCCCCACCCTCTTTCTTATTAATTAAGTCATTCCTTTCCTGAAGTAAAGACCATCAGAAAGGACCATTGCCAGGTGCTGGTTTCTTTTTCTTTTCTTTTCTTTCTTTTTTTTTTTTGAGACATTGTCTCGCCCTGTTGCCCAGGCTGGAGTGCAGTGGTGCGATCACTGCAAGCTCCGCCTCCTGGGTTCACACCATTCTCCTGCCTCAGCCTTCTGAGTAGCTGAGACTACAGGCACCCGCCACCACGCCCGGCTAATTTTTTTGTAGTTTTAGTAGAGACGGGGTTTCACCATGTTAGCCAGGATGGTCTCGATCTCCTGACCTCATGATCTGCCCACCTCAGCCTCCCAGTGCTTGTTTCTTTTTACGTCTCACACTTTTAATTTTTCTCCCTATTAAAAGGATGTCTTTTTGTTTCAAACCGATGTCCAGATTCAAATGAACTGCCTTAGTCCATTTTGTGCTACTACAACAGAATACCAGAGACTGGATTATTTATTTATTTTTAATTTTAAATTTCTGTTTTTATAAAGACCGGGTCTTGCTCTGTTGACTAGGCTGGTCTTGAACTCCTGACCTGAAGAGATCCTCCTCCCTCAGCATCCCAAAGTGCTGGGCTTACAAGTGTGAGCCCAGCTAAGGCTGAGTCATTTATAAAGAAAAACAAATTATTTGGCTCATGGTTTTTGAGGTTGGGACATCCAAGATAGAGGGTCAGTATCTGGTGAGGACCTTCTTACTGGGTCATCCCATGGTGGAAAAGGGATGGGCAAAAGAGCATGTACCAGAGAATGAGCAACAGAGGCCAAACTTGTTTTTATAACAAACCCAATCTCTCTATAACAAACCCACTTCTATGACATTAATTCATTAATGTCATTAACGTCTGCCTCCATGGCACTGTCCTCATCACCTAATCATTCCTAAAGATCTCATCTCTCAACACTTGCACTGGGGATTAAGTGTCCAAAACATGACACATTCAAACCATGGCATGACATTTCAAATGACTGTTATCAGGGCCAGATGTATAATTTGTGGGGTGCAGTGTATAAAAAATACATGGGGCCCTTTGTTCAAAAAAGAGAATAAAAGTGCCATTAAAGGTACTAAACTACAAAGCTTTCTTCTTTAAAAACTTTACTATTTATAAAACATTAAAGGAGTAATAGTACTCCTATACATGAGTAACAACATAAACTTACCAATTACAAAAAGCAGAATATTTTTGGTGTAATTTTTTTTTTTTTTTTTTGAGATGGAGTCTTGCTCTTTCGCCCAGGCCGGACGGAGTGCAGTGGCGCTATCTCGGCTCACTGCAAGCTCCGCCTCCCGGGTTCACGCCATTCTCCTGCCTCAGCCTCCCAAGTAGCTGGGACTACAGGTGCCCACCACTAGGCCCAGCTAATTTTTTGTATTTTTAGTGGAGATGGGGTTTCACCGTATTAGCTAGGATGGTCTCGATCTCCTGACCTCTTGATCCGCCCGCCTCGGCCTCCCAAATTGCTGGGATTACAGGCGTGAGCCACTGTGCCTGGCCTGGTGTTGTAATTTTATATAATAAAATTAATAATACTACTTTATTATTGTAAAATCTTAATTGATTATAAGACTTTTCTGGCTTGCTTTTCTGCAAATTCATTTATTAGATCATCAAAATTTGTACTTTTCCATCAATCTAATTAAAAACAATTCTGGTCACTCTTGGCAAATGTAAGATGGCAAATAATTTTTTATAATTTGTAATTTTGATAAGATTGTTTCTCTTGATGCTACTGTTATGGAGTTATTAAGACTGTTTTTTGACTGTGATAACATTGGCATAAATTTCTGATAAATTGTTGTGATACATATATTTTAGTATATCCAGGGCTGATAATTCTTGGGGAACAATTTTTCTAAAAATAATTTAACTCTTCATAAATTGTGTGTTTGAATTTAATTTTTAATATAAGTGTATAAAATGGCATTTATTTTTTTCCTCTGGTATTTTCTGTAACTTGCTGAGACCAATATAAGAAACTAGATAGAGGCTTTATGTTATGTATATAATTGAAAATGCCCTTTTATGAATTCTATTGCTGTATCTTTACAAGAACAAAATTAATTTAAAAACTGTTTCCCTTGTTAATAATTGTTTCAGCCAAAGCTTCATATGAAAATAGAAGTCCCTCTTATTGAATGTGACAATTTTTGAGTGTAATTTCCCTTTTTAAGCCTGTAGATATTTACTTTGCAATATTGCAGCAGTTTTCAAAAGCAGAGATTCTAAACTCTTTCAATAATTCTAATCCCTGACATGCTCCAGTTCCATGTCCATGTGTACAGACTTTTATTCTGCACTAATTTACTGTCGAAATTTACTGCCTGAGTGCCAGCAATTATAGTCCCCACGCTCTAGGTAGAGGGAGAGTTAATATTTGTGCAGATGTGGCAAGGACAGGCTCTGGGGACACAGGGCAAGCTGGCTTTCCTCTGCAGGTCCTGGTGCTGCATTTACACAGAGCCCATTCTCTCTCCTGTATCTGCTGCCATTTCTCCTGCTCCACTACTTCTGTTGCTACTGTCACTGTTGCTATTGTCAATCTCGGGCCAGGTCCCAGCTCGGTCCCAGCTTGTCCCCACAAGCCCCCTGGACTTCCCAGAGGGACTGCCGTGCATGCCTGCTGCCCACTGGGCTGGTGGTGGTGAGCCCTTTGTGGATGGGCTGCTGGACCACAACAGGTTGCATGCAAAGTGGTCCAGCATCTATCCTCTAGTTATGCGCGTGTGTCACTGTCCCCTCAGCCTTCACCACGAAACACAAGTTCAAAGATAAAATAGTAAGAGTTTTAAGACACCAGGGCAGAGCATTAAGCCAAGTGCCGGCCTTGTGCAAATGCAGACTACAAGCCCTTGAAGCCAGTTCTGATCATTATGCCTTTCTGAGCAATTACTCCACCCTGAAATCAGAGATTACTGCAAGACAGTTAGAACTTGTCAGTCTCCATTGTTCTGCCTAGCTTTATGACACTGTCCAATATCAACCTCACCCATTTTCTTCTCCAGACTTGCTCCAACAAGGCTTATTGCCCTCACTCTTGCATACTACCTACCCTTGCTTACCTACTGTTAGTCCATTTGCGTTGCTATTAAAGGGAGTACCTGAGGCTGAATAATTTGTAAGGAAAAGAAGTTTATTTTAGCTCATGGTTCTGCAGGCTGCACAGGAAGCATGGTGATGGCATCTGCTTCTGGTGGGGGCCCCAGGAAACTTACAATCACAGCAGAAGATGAAGGGGAGCCAGTGTGTGACATGGCCAGAGACAGAGCAAGAAAGAGAGGAAGGAAGTGCCGGGCTCTTTTAAACAGTCAGATCTCACATGAACTCATAGAGTGAGAACTCACTCATTACCACAAGGAAAGCACCAAGTCATTCGCAAGTGATCCATCCCCATGACCCAAACACCTCCCACTAGGCCCACCTCCAACACTGGTGGTCACATTTCAACACATGATTTGAAGGAGACAAAATATCCAAACCATGTCACCTACTAACACTGTGCCCCCTTTAACAGTTAGGCCTGCGTACTGCCTTCCTCCCTTGTCCCTTTCAGTAATGTTTGTTTATTTCACTGCTTTTTGTCTTTCATTTCTACCTCAATCCTGATGCCTGGGGTCAGTTTGCAAATAAACTACCTGCATGCCTGCCTTTGTCTCAGGCTCTGCTTTCAGGAGAACCCGGATCCAAGTACAATGCTTGGAGATGTGATTTTGGATGGGACTACTTTTACTCATGAGATGATTAACTAGGCCACTAACCATGCCTGTAGCCCCATTTTCAGATATCAACTTTTATTCATTAACTCATTTCACAAATATTCATTGAGCATGTACTCTGCTGGGCACAGTAAATCAGAGACAAAAGACAAAAATCCTTGCTTTTATGGTGCTCACATGGTAAGTGTTTGGAGAAAAATAAAGCAGAGGAGGGAGTTTTTGATGTTAAATAGGGTGTCGGGAATGGCCTTGCTGAGCAAAGACTTTGGATGGTGGAAAACATGTAATGTAGCCTGAGAGAAGGTTCTAATCAAAGGCAAGGACAACTGCAAAAGCCTTGAGGTATAGCATGCCTGACTGTGTTCTAGAAGCAGCAGGAAGGCCAGCCACGGCTGCAGGCAGTGGTTGAGGGTGGAATTGAAGGAGATGAGGTTGGGAAGCTAGCCAAAAGGAGCAGAACCTTGAAGGCTTTTGTGCAACATTAACAAATTTTTTTTCTTTTTCAAAAGCTTGGCATGGTCTGCTTTACAATCTAGATGCAACAGTCTTGCATTTGGAAAGCCATCTAAACAGGGTACCACAAACTCAGCTAACTTTCTGATTTCCTTCTCTTGGTTTTCAGAAAAATTACAAACAGATCCTTCAAAATGTTTTATTTGGTAAGATGCTCGAATTTTACTCTTGGCATTGGTATGACCATCTTTGATTTCTTGATTAAACAATACATTTTGAAACATTTATTTATTTTTATTCAGCCACAAATGTAAATTACATATGCTATTGTCTTTATTCTAAAGAGTCATTTTGTTTTCTGTAGAAATACTTTACATAAATCACTGTCTACATACTTTGAAGACCAGCTTATGGTGCTGTACATATAATTATTCTCCTTGTTTGAAATGCAGTTTCCACTCACTTGAATTTGCATTTTGATTTTCTTTCCTTTGTTTTGCAATCAAATATTTTCTTGTTAGCCAAGTATGTAAGAGAAATCTAAACTGAATTGTTTTAGTTGAGAGGTATGACATGAATATAACATGAGATTTTATATGGAGTCAATTATTCTTTGCCATAATTAAGTCAGGATGGCATAAAATTAGTTTTCTGGGTCTTTAGTCAATAGTGTTTTTGTTCAAAAGTTTTGAAGATCATTTGAAATACTCACTGACTCATTCAAAGGAAGCATCTTTCCCAAGACTCTAAATGAGTCTTGGGAAAGATGCTGACAACAAGCAATAGACAAATATTTATTCGTGTCCCAGGAGGCACAATTTAACCTGTATCACCCACTCTTTTTTTCATTTATTCCTCCACCCGCCCTCCCCTGTTTCCTTTTTTATGTTTCTGGCTTTCTTCTTTCGTTTAAACTCTGCTCCCTTCCTCCAAACCACCTACCCCTCAAAGTCCACCAAATTGCAATTGACAGGAGGATGAGGTCCAGACTGCAGGCTTGACAAATTATTCCAGTTCCACTTGTTCTTCAATCAAAAGTCCTGTCTAAACACTAGTGACATGTTCCCCAGTGACCAGAGAACTTTCCCACAGGAACAAAATGTTCTCCTCGCTTGGCCAGATTAATGACCTGTGAAATCTGCAGCCCAAAATGCTTTAAAAAGGGCATAGAAGTAACTCATGCACTTGAACAGTTGAAAATTTATTCTACTCTTATGCTCACTACTGTCAACTCCATGAGGGCAGCAGTCAGGATCTTTGTTGTTTGCTTTAGCTCCCCAACCATAAATGAAATGCCTGGAACATACCCTCAATGAGTATTTCTTGAATAAATGAACAAAAAACACACTTTATACAGAGTACTGTGCTGTTTTTAAGTCAAAAGATTCTGTTTATTAAAGTCCTACCTGAAAATAGCAAAGTGATTTAGGAATTGACTTTAGGAAATTCTTGAATCTGCTGGCAAATTGCTGTTAAAAACAACAAATCAGTATCAAATTTGCCCAAACCCAAATAGTACCTTCTGGCAAATGTCCTGTTGAATTTGGGTAAAGTAGATAGTATTGAATCATTTCATGCAACAGATCAAATTTAGTTATGCAGGGGGACATTTGGCAATTGATTCATCTTGGTGACCTCATAGGGCTGGAACTCTGTTTAAAATAAAACATTTGACTGAAGTCGTGTTGAGATGCACATCTGTTGTTTGTGCCCTAGAGCAACCATTCACTATTCTTCTCTAACTGCACTGTGATTTTGGTTAATGTGCTACCAAAGGTGTTAACTCCATTCCCTGCTTCAGCAGAGAAGTGATTCAAACTCAGCTAATCTGAACATCACATTGCCTGGGCCACAGTGACTGGATTAGAGATAGTCTCATGAGCCCATCAGAGCCAACAACATGCAATGGTACATCTATTGAGACGCTGTGAAGGCAATCCTTTCCCTTTTGCTCCAGATTGTAGTTATGAAGATACTGGCTTTAGCTGTGTTGCCTTTCAAAGGGACAGTGTGTTTGATAATAATGGAACTAACATGAAGGAGAGTAGACTTGGGAGACTGAGAGAAATAAGGTCGAACTTAAACTCTCCATTAGTGTGCACCTCAAGCCAAACCTATCTCTGCACTCTTCTTTAATAAGTTCAATATTTATTTAAGCCGGTTTATGCTGATTTTATTTTATTTTAATTTTTTGATACGGAGTCTCTGTTGCCCACACTGGAGGGCAGTGGTGCGATCTCAGCTCATTGCAACCTCCAGTTCCCAGGTTCAAGCTGTTCTCCTGCCTCAGCCTCCCAAGTAGATGGGACTACATGCGCCCACCACCACGCCCAGCTAATTTTTTGTATTTTTAGTAGAGACGGGGTTTCACCATGTTAGCCAGGGTGGTCTCCATCTCCTGACCTTGTGATCCTCCCACCTCAGCCTGCCAAAGTGCTGGGATTACAGGCGTGTAGAGACGGGGTTTCACCATATTAGCCAGGGTGGTCTTCATCTCCTGACCTTGTGATCCTCCTGCCTCGGCCTCCCAAAGTGCTGGGATTACAGGCGTGAGCCACCGTGCCCGGCCCATGAGGGTTTTTTTTTTTATCCTTTATGACCAAAAGAGTTAAAACTAATGCATATGATTAAAAGAAAAAGTCTATGGATCCTTTTTAAAAATTCCTAATATAACATATTTGTGCTGTTTTTTTTTTTTTTTTTTTTTTTTTTGGTCTCCTGATCAAACTTGCCAAGATTTTTTGTTTGTTTCTATCTTATTAGCCTCACAAAAATTACCTGCTTTTGGTTCTTGTGATCCTCTAATGTTTATTTGTTTTCTATTTCAATTACTTCTATTCTTATCTTTATTATTTTCTTTCTTGTACTTTCATTGGCTATACTCTTTTGTGTTTGTATTTTTTTTTTTTTTACTTCCTGTGTTGAAAGCATTAATTTCCAGTCACTTGTCTTTTCTAATCTATGCATTTAAGAGTGTAGACATCTTTCTAACTACTATTTTAGTTGCGTCCCTTAGGTTTTACCATAGTTTAATATTTTTATGTTCAATTTAAAAATATTTTCCAATTGCCATTTTGATTTATTCCTTGATCCATAAACTCCTTACAATTATATTTTAAAATTTCTGAATGTAGGTATTTGAGGAAGTTATCTTTTTACTAATATATTCTACTATTACTGAATTGTGAGTAGACAATATGGGTTAAGTATTATGCTGATTTTTTGGTAGTTCTGAGATTTGCTTTATGACTCAGTATAAGGTCAGGTTTTATACGTTTGAAAATTTGTTATGCTCAGGATTTATGTATACATATTTCCATTAGCTCAAGCTTCATTATTATTTTGTTTAATTCTTAATATTCTTACTACTTTGTGTTTGCTTTATAAACTAGTGAGAGGGATGTTGAAATCATACATTATAATTATGAATTTGTAATTTTCTTATAATATCGTCAATATTTTAACATATATTTTAGCCATATAGTTAGGTAACTACATGCTCAACATCGCTATATCTTTAGGTAAATTATTTCTTTGTCATTATATAATATTTTTATCTTAAAATCATATTCATATGACATTAATATAACTGCACCAGTTTTTTTCTGGTTAGTATGTACTTATTATATCTTTTCCAATCCCTTTTCTCTGAATTCGTCTGTCCTTATGTTTATTTTCCTTTGTAAACAACATGTATCTTAAAACAATTTTTAAATTTTATTAATAGGATGGTTAAAAAAGAAAGATAATAGAATATCTAACTAAAATCTAATAGAGGAGAAAAATGGGATAATGAAATAGATGATTAATCCGAAAGAAGTGAATTGAGGAATAAAGGGACAAAGAACAAACAGGACAAATAGGAAACAAATCATATGATGAGAGATCTGACAGCAATATCAATAATTTTAATAATGTAAATAGAATAAATATTCCAGCTAAAAGACAAGGATTGTCAGACTGAATAAAAAACAACAACAACAACTGTATTCTCTGGATTCTTTCGTTTTATCAAGTCGGATCACCAGAGAGCTCTGTTTGAACTGCCTTAATCTAGTCTATAAAATGCTTGCTTTGAGCTGTACTGTAATATTATATTGTCTGCTTATAGTGTTGGTTGATATAAAAAATGGCCAAACAAGGAATATTTCTGTATTATCTGTAGACCCCTGATTAAAGACCTGACGTACTATGTGGTTCAGTGTCTCATATGAGGTTTCATGCACTAAATCTCTCCTGGAGTTAGTGCTAGGGAAAGTTTGGCCTCCTGACAAACTGAAAGCTTTCTTTTATTAGAGTTGTACAAAGTGACATTTTCCTTTCCTGTCTTGTTTACAGTAAGCTTAGGGGTAAATTTTGTGATTATTTTTAGTGATTATTCTTAGTCTGTTTTTGGTAGAACTATTTCTCCCTTCCAGTTAATCACCACAAATTGAGCACTAAGTCTGCTTGAAGACTAAGGAAACAAAGGACACAAAGATACAAAACAAAGTTGCTAAAGACAGATATATACACAAATAATGATATTATAATAAGGCGAGTGCCATGACAGAGGTATATGCAAAGTGCTCTGGGGACACATGCAGAAATGATTAATTTTACCTAGAATGAGGGAATTGTGAAGGCCTCACAGAAGAGGTGGCATCTGAAGCAGGGTTTAAGCACAAATTAGATTCCACCAGATGGACAAAAACAGACTACAGCAGTGTTGTCCAATAGAAATATAATGTGAGACACACAGGAATTTCATATTTTCTAGTAGCCATATTAAAATAGTAAAAAAAAGACTAATTAATGACATAAATTAATAAAATAATATATTTTAACTCAACATATCCACTCTATTATAATTTCAACAAGTGATAATTTTTCAAAAACATTAATGAGATATTTGACAATAAACTTTTGGTACAACCACTGGAAATCCGGTGTTCATTTCACACGTACATCACATCTCAGTTTGCACCAGCCATGTTTCAAGCACTCAGTAGCCACATGTGTCTGGTGGCCACCATACTGGACAGCATAGAACTAGAGCATTTTCAAGGACAGAAACGAAATAGCATGTCTGGGAAACTACAAGTGAGCCCATGTGGTTAGAGCATGGGGGAGTGTGTGAGAGTGTGTGTGTGTGTGTTTGTGTGTGTATTTTGGTGGATTGCGTGGTAAATGGAAGAAAAAGGGACCAGAAAGGTAGATGGAGCAGGAATATGAAAAATGTTTTGACTTTATTACATTAAAATTGTTGAAGGTTTCAGCAGAGGAATGCCATTTTCATATCTGTATTTTAAAATTATAATTTGGGAAGCAGTGTGAAAATAGGTTTAAGGAGGGCTGGAGATTGGAGCTAATTAAGGAATGTAAGTGACGATTCCTTGAAGAGTTGAGAACTTGGGTCTGTAGTTCTGAGAGGGTGAGGAAATAATTTGAGAGATATTTTTCACTTAATAATCACAGGACTTGGCAACCATTTGGATGTGAGACATGACAGAGTAAATGGAAATGACATTAGGTTTTGAGCATGGGTAAATGTGAATGCCATTAAGTGAGAGGGAACTTAAAAATAAAGCCAAACTTTGAAAGGGCAATAATTGATTTGACCTGTTTTGTGGCTATTGAGTTGAGGTTTGTAATAAGCATTTGAAAATACTGAGTGGTACCATGTTCAATAATGAGAAAACCTGTATCATAAAAATGACCAAATTGTTATCCACATTTAATGCAATATTAATGATAATTTTAACTTTTTGGAACTGACTGGATTAATTATTTCAAGTGGAAAAATGAACATGTTAAAATCTCCAAGAAAATATTGAAAGGGCAGAATACTGAGGTATTCAAACAACCAGATAGCAGACTGAATATATGTTAAAATACATTCAAGCTGCCATAATCACCTTTTATAAAATAGGAACAAGAAAGGACAGTAATCTAAAAACAAAAGGTACATGCAAATATGAGACTTAGAAGAGAATTTAGAGGAGTGTCTATCTGCAGAATTTAGGCAGAGTTATGGGAACCAACAGGGGAGATGAAGCACTTTGGTGACTCTGCAAAGAAGGCATGGGGGAAGAAATATTCAAACCCCTTTGTCTTTCCAACCTGCTGGCACCTCCTGTTGGCCAAAGCCAATTTTAAGTCAGGAAACAAGAGGGCAGGCTCTGGGATACAGGACTGGGGACATAATGAATCTGAGAGAGCAAAGGAGCATTAATGACACATATGGAAAACTAATATATGACAGCTGGCATTTCAATTCCCTGGGGAGAAAGGCTTTCACAAAATGGCACTAGTTCTACATTTAAAAGAAAATGGTTGAATCACATACTTTAAAAATAAATTCTGGAGGATTAAAGATCTAAATGTTAAAAGTAGCATTTTAATAACTTCTGGTTGAAAAAGGACTTCTTAAGCAAGAGAGGAAACCAAAAAGAAAGAGATGGAATAATTTACCTACATTACCCTGCATCAGATGTGGTATTGCTAAAACAAACAAACAAAAAATTTTTGAATGACAAAAATCATTATCAGCAATATAAAACAAAAAATAATTGAGAAGAATATTTAATACCTATTATAAACAAGGGGTAATATTTCCTATATTCAAAAAGCTACAAAACTTAATAAGGAAGTGAACTCAATTTAAAACATGGGCAAATGATATTAATAGGCATCTCATTGAAGGAGTGCAAATGACTATGATACACATGAAAAAAGTTTCTCATGTTCAGTCTCACTTTTACCCCGGAAAATTTATTATGTATTTATTTATTTTGTGAGATGAAGTCTTGCTCTGTTGCCCAGGCTGGAGTGCACTGGTACAATCTCGGCTCACTGCTACCTCCGCCTCCTGGATTAAAGTGATTCTTTTGGGATTATAGGCGTCCACCATCACGCTTGGCTAACTTTTGGTAGAGACGGGGTTTCACCATGTTGGCCAAGCTGGTTTTGAACTCCTGACTTCAAGTCATCCGCCCGCCCTTGGCCTCCCAAAGTGCTAGGATTACAGGCGTGAGCCACCGCACCCGGACAACCCAGGGAAATTAAAAGCCCAACAATAAGTACAGTTTTCATCCATCAGATTGGCATATTTTTTCTCACTATTTTTCTCTTATTAAAAAAAGACTACATTCACATGTTAAAAAATCAAATCTACTAAAAGGTGTATAATAAAGCAAGCCTCCCTTTTATTCTAAATGAATAGTCACCCAGACTCCAGGGCAGCTACGATGGAGAATTTTCTTGGTTATCTTCCCAGAAATAGCCTCTATATATCAAGTATAGAGTGAAAAAATACACACACGTGTGTGTATACATCCACATAGTCCACGTATGTGTGTAGTATACAGTGAACATGTGTGTGTGTATTAACAGGAACATGTCATACTCATTCTGAACATGGTTTTTCATTTCCTATCAATCTACTTCATTATATTTTAGAGCTATATAGTATCCTATACTTGATATGCACCTTTAATCAGGCTTTAGGCTGTTTCTGAACTATTGCTACTATAAACAATACTATGAAGATTATCCTGTGTGTTTGGGTATACCTGTAAGACAAATTCTGAGATATGTAATTGCTAAATCAAAGAATTTGTACAATTCAGATTTAATGGGTATTACCAAATTGCCTTCCAAAGTGGACACACCAGTTTCATGCCCTGTAACCACAGGTGTTGAAGGATATACATCAAACCATTAACACCAATTACCTTAGGGGTTGGAATGGGTAAGAAGCAGGTTTTAACTTTTTTTTTATACAACTCTGATTTGTTTTACTTTACCCATGAATTACTTTGTAATTATTATTATATTTTAAAAAAGTATATACCAGTATGAAGTTCAATGGACATATATGAGAACAAGCCTCAAGTTAAGCCGACAGCTGGCTATAGAGAAAATAGCCCTATTTAAATGCATTTTTTGTTGTGAGCCTTTTTTGGAAGTAGGAAGCCCACAAATGAATGTAAATATGAAATACAGGAACGCCTGGCTAAAATGGAAACCCTAGACTTATCTTGGCTTACACAAGGCCCTAGAGAGGTGAAAGCCCATGATCTCTACTCTTTACCTGCGGGATGTTTGTTTGTTTTGTTTTGTTTTTTCGCACTCCACTAAAAGATTGGAAAATGTTAGTGGCTCTTCGCAAATGCACACATGAACTCCTCTTGAAGAAGGTGATTTATCTGGGCCATTAACATGAATGTGCCCCTGACCCTTTCTCATTAAACGCAGCTTATGCTTTAAAGGTCTTTAAAAATGTTTACCTCCATTTTCAAAAATTTTCTGTTCTTTTGCATTCCCTACTGGCAGCTCCTTTTCAAGATGGTGCTGCAGACTTCCGGAGGGCTGAGGCCCTGAAAGGGTGCATCACAAAAGGAGGGCATCGTTTAGCAAGGGTTCTGTGTGCATTCCTGTCCCTACAGGCAAGAACTCTGTACTAGGGCCAACCGAGGAGGGCCCTACAACTGTGAATGAGGCCTGGGACTTCAACGAAAACAAGAAGTTTCTGTAAACTTCTTGGGAAGAAGAAAAAAGGAGTACCTGGGATTTTTGAGAGAAGATGGTAGGAACTAATGGGAAGACTGTATAGAGTCATGCGGAAGAGAATTAAAGATTGGGATGCTAAAGGATTTCAGAAAACAGCCACATAATAAGAATTTTTAAAAATATGTGAAAGTACTGAATAAATTATGAAACACTCTAAAATCCACATGAATAAACATTTGCATTTTAGACTAATTTTTTTTCTTATGGAAAGTTTTTATATGTTTATCATTCTATTTGCATAAAAGAGTAAAGGGGGTGGGAAAGGAGGAGAGAGAGAGAGAGAGAGAAATAGAGAAAATAATTTCTTTTTCTCTATAGGAAAAAAGCCAAACTCTTCTTAACTTGACACACAAGTCATTTCACAATATCTTGATTTACTGAATGCCAACCATTGTCAAGCATAAAATATACTAAGAATGAGAATGTATATGAATTATTTTCTCCAAGAGCTCATTGTCTATCAGTGAGGATAGAATTAAAGCTAATGATTATGATATGCATGATAAGTGTAACATTAGAAGCCACAGAAATAGCTCCACAGAGGGGTGATTCATTCTACCTGTGGTGTCAGGACAGATTCCTTGAGGTGGTGCCATTTAAGAGGGGTTTTGCAAGAGGACCAGGAGGCAGACAGGGGAGAGGCTGAGAGAGCATTTCAGGCACATGCAAAGGCAGAGCAATGTACAACTATTTGACGTCTGCCGGGAGCAATGGAATTATACATCCTTCCTGGAGTTTAAAGTGGAAAGGAGGAGTAGAAAGAGATCAGGTGAAAAGGATGGGTAGGGTCTAGATTATGGGGGTCTTGTAGGACATGCTTGGGAGTTTAGGCTTTATATATAGGGGATGGGAAACTTGCAAAGGGTTTTTGATAAAGTGGAGACTTGCTCCTGTTGTGTTCAGACAGGTCACTTGGGCAGTGGTGTGGACGAGGGATGGAATTGGTATGTGCTATAATAGGGGATTGTTGGCCCAGGTGAGGTTTGGTGTGGGCTTATGAGGCAGTGACAGAGGGAATGGACATGAGAAAACAAATTTAAGATATTTTTCAGAATAGGCAGAATCTTCAGGACTTGGTGATTGTTGGGATGGGAGGGTGGAGAAGTTTTCTCTGGAGTTTCAGGCGCCATCTGCTTCCCAGTCTCTACCCTGTGCTGTAACCAGGCCCAACAATTTATGATTCTCCAAGCACCCCTTTTCTCCTCAGGCTTCCAACATTGCAGGTACTACTTTATTTATCCCTCTTCCCCTGGTACATTCCCAACCATCCTTCGAATTGCTCATCAACGGTCACCTCCTCTTTGAATTCTTCACTGCTGCATGCTGTGTCTACTCTTAATTCGTATTGATCACAAATTATTATAATGATGTATGTAGCAAGGTCTCCAGCTTGAGATTCAGCTCTTTATACTCTGGGAGTCAGCTATGTCTGATAATCTTATGGGGCAGGCAAATCTTCCAGAAATAAGGGGCTGAGGATCATCCTGGGAGAAAACTCAACTTGAGGGAAGAACAGCTGAGAATAACAAGTATGTTCTATAAGAAAGCCTTAGTTGTTACCAAACAGGGCAATTTGAGGACCACCTTATGTCAGTGTGTCATTATTAAGCTCTTAGCCCTCAACTCCAGACTGATGCCTTTTGTACTTTTCTTTGTGATTCTGGGGCTGGGATTCTGCTCTGCTAATAGGAAGTACTGGAGTGAGACAGAGGACAACAAGAGAGAGAAGAAACTTGCTCCATTGTATTTGCTCTCTGTTCTGTGCCTAAGTAATAGTGCTTCACCCAGGTATGCAGTTGGTTACCAGTCCTCTTCAGGTACCAGTGGCAGCTGGGTGGTACTTCAAAGGTCCAATCTCAGCTTCGCAGGTCTCCACTCCAGGCATCTGTGTTGGAAAAATACCAACCTTTCTTCTTTGTTCCCCAGCCCTAGGGACAATGGCTTCTTTCTGCAGTTACTTTCTTTGAATTATCTTGGTGCCCTCTTTTGCTTTTTTGTCCTCCAATATCTGCTTAATCAATTCCCTATATTAAATTATTTCCGTTAAAATAACTAATGTGGCTTCTGTTTTCCGACTAGACCCTGACTGCTACACTTCCACTCAGATCCATGGACCTATAGCTGAATCCTATGGGAAGTAAGTTAATGAGTGAAAGGTTTTTGGTTTTCTTTTTCCAAAAAGAATACTGTTTTGCATTTCTCCTAGAGAGCATGGCAAAAAATTAAGAGTCTTTCTTTTTTTTTTTTTTTTTTTTTTGAGACGGAGTCTCGCTCTGTCGCCCAGGCTGGAGTGCAGTGGTGCAATCTCGGCTCACTGCAAGCTCCGCCTGCCGGGTTCACGCCATTCTCCTGCCTCAGCCTCCCAAGTAGCTGGGACTACAGGTGCCCGCCACCGTGCCTGGCTAATTTTTTGTATTTTTAGTAGAGACGGAGTTTCGCCGTGGTCTCGATCTCCCGACCTCGTGATCCACCCGCCTCGGCCTCCCAAAGTGCTGGGATTACAGGCGTGAGCCACCGCGCCCGGCCGCTCATTCATTTCTTTAAAAAATTTTAAGTTCTGGGATACAGGTTTACATAGGTAAACTTGTACCATGGTGGTTTGCTGCACCTATCAACCCACCACCTAGGTTTTAAGCCCAGCATATATTAGCTATTTATCCTGATGCTCTCCCTCCCCCAACAGGCCCCAGTGTGTGTTGTTCCCCTCCCTGTGTCCATGTGGTCTTACTGTTAAGCTCCCACTTGTAAGAGAGAACATGAGGTGTTTGGTTTTCTGTTCCTGTGTTAGTTTGCTGAGGACAATGGCTTCCAGCTCCATCCATGTCCCTGCAAAGGACATGATCTCATTTCTTTTTATGGCTGCATAGTATCTCATTCACTTTTGACAAGGGTGTCAAGGAAATTCAATGGGGCAGAGGGTAGTCTTTTTAACAAATGGTGCTGAAGCAGCTGGTTATTCATATGGAATAAAATACATTTCAGCTCTTATATCACACCACACATTAGCTTGAAATTATCTTGAAATAGATCATAGACTTAAATTTACAAGATAAATATAAAAAACTTTCAGAAGAAAACATAGGAGAAAATCTTAAGATGTTGAGGTAAGGAAAGACTTATTAAATAGGACACATGAAGTACCAACCTGTGATAGTTAATTTTATGTGACCTCTTGGCTGGGCCACAGTGCTGATATTTGGTCAAAGATTATTCTGGATGTTTCTGTGAAGGTGTTTTTTGGAGAAGATTAACATTTAAATTAATGAACTTTGAATTACCCTCCACAACGTGAGTGGGCCCAATTCAATTAGTTAAAGGACTGAGTAGAAAAGACTGACCTTTCCCGAGCAAGAGAGAATTCTGCCGCCAGAGGTGCACTTGAATTGCAACTCTACCTTGAGTCTCCAGCCTGCCAGCCCACCCATCATATTTGAGACTCATCAAGCCTCCACAGTCATGTGAACCAATTCTTTAAAATTCCTCTCTCTTTTTCTCTCTCTATCTCTCCAATCCCACCCCGCAAAACACACATCCAGTTGGTTCTATTTCTTTGGAGAACCCTAATAGAAATCCATGAAAGAAAAATGTATACATTAAACTTCATCAAAATTAAAAACATTTGCTCATCAGGACTCCATGAAGAAAACGAAAGCTTTGCCACAGACTAGCAGAAATCATCTGGTGTGCGTGTGTAGAAAAAAGGAATTGTGACCAGGCATGGTAGTTCATGCCTGTAATCCCAGCACTTTGGAAGGCCAAGGTGGGCAGATCACTTGAGCCCAGGAGTTCCAGACCAGCCTGGGCAACATGGTGAAACCCGGTCTCTACAAAAAATACAAAACAAACAAAAACCCTAACCAGGTGTTTTGGCACACTCCTGTGGTCCCATCTACTCAGGATACTGAGGTGGGAGGATCAATTGAACCCGGGAGGTCGAGCCGCAGTCAGCTGTGATTGGACCACTGCACTCCAGCCAGAGTGACAGTGATCCTGTCTCAAAAAACCAAAACAAAACAAAATGAAACTTGTATTCAGAATATATAAAGAATCTTACAACTCCATAAGAAGAAGGCAACTGAACAGGCACTTTACAGAAGAAGATACATGAATGACCAATAAGTGCATAAAAAGTTGATTTGTATAGAAAGTGGGCATTTTAAGGGAAAGGGAGGGAGTAGGGAGTGGGGAATGGTGGGGGCTTGAGCAGAGTCAGGGAAGTGGAAATTTACAAAAAGCAAGAGGAGAGCGGGGTAATTAACACGACCAGGCCATCTTAGTTTGTTAATTGGTTCTTATTCAGAGGAGAAACAAAGTTCTCCTATCTTTTTGACAGTAGGTAGTGGTGTAAATTAGAACAGGGTGCCCACCTAAGTTAGACCCTTATCTTCCCACAGGAATTGGAAGCAAAACCAAGAGTTTCAAATAGATGGCTCTCAGCTCCCTGAGAACTGTTTTAGGTGGTAGATTTGTATCTCAAAATTCAGAGAAAAGATTTAAAATTGCAAACTTTCTAAAGTAACTGCTATACCACATAGATATCTATTGAAACTTCAAATTGTACTCCATAAATACATACAATTTAAATGTGTCAATTTAAAAAATTAAAAAAAAAGTTACTGCTCCAAGGGACCTGTCTACCTATTGCCAGGTTTTGGCTAAAACAAATACTAAATTCTCCTGGCAGCATTGAGCTTTCTCAGGCAGGCACTTCAAGGGAGGCTGAGGTCATCCTAGGGGTGCAAACTTTAGCTGCTAGAAACAATGCTAGTGTTTGTTCAAGTCTCTTAGTGTGAGGGACTGGAGAAAGTCATTCACGCTAAGAGTCTGCAGTTTTTGTAGGTCAAGCTTCAGGCCTTGTCAAGAAGAGGACTCAGAAGAGCTCAACTAGAGGTTAGTCAAGGGGAGAGTCTTTGTCACTAATCATCGGGAAAATGCAAATTAGCACTACAAATTAGCACTAAGATGTCATTACACATGGCGAAGTGCTAAAAATATGACAGTGACAAGTGTTAACATTTGAGGATTGCTATAGGGAATGTAGTGGTACAAATACTTGGGAAAACAGTTTGGCAGTTTCTGCACAGTTGAGCAATAGTTACCATACTACTAAGAAATTTTGCTTCTGCATATTTATTTAAGAAAACTGTCCATCAAAAAGTGAATGCATAAATGGACTTGGTATATCCATACAATGGAATGCTACTCAGCAATAAAAAAAAACTACAAATAAATGCCACAAATAGATGAACATGAAAATCATGCTGAGTAAAAGAAGCCAGACAAAAAGTGCACAGACTACAATTTCATTTATATAAAATTCTATAAATTCAAACTAACCTATGATGGCAGAAAGCAGATCAGTAGTTGTCTGGGGACAAAGGTGGAGGGAAAGATGAATTTTAAAGAAGCATGAGAAACTTTCAGAGGTGATAGAAATGTTTCTACCTTGATTGACATAATAACTTCCTGGGAAAACTCATCCAATCTTATACTTTATGTGCAATTTATTGCGTGTAAGTATACTCCAATAAAGTATTAAAAATTTTCAAATATCCATGAATACAAGCATTTATTTAACACCTTAATTTAAATTGAAGAAACAGGAAAGCTATTTTGAAATTTACTTTGGTTTTGCTTTTAATTGTGGCATGTCGATCAGGGGTTGTAAACTTTTTCTGTAAAAAGCCAGGTAGTACATATTTTTGGCAAGTCGCGTACAATTTCTATGGCATATTTCTCTCTCTCTTTTTTTAATGACACAAAAAATGTAAAGATCATTTATAGCTTGTGGGCCATGCAAAACAGGCTGCAGGCCAGATTTATTTAGGCCCAAGTGGGCCAACTTGACCTTCATTTTTTAATAATCCATTTTATTTTATTATTGATTTTTCAAAATAGACTCACTTTCATGATCTTGTTTGATGAATGATAATACATTTGGAAGGCTGGGCGAGCAGATGGTTCTTCATCTTAGCACAAGCCAGAAACTGACTACCAGGGAGCTTAAGTGGATTGCTACACAGTCAATTAGTGCCACAAAACTTCATCTGTAATAGTCCATGTTTAGGAGGATCTAACAATTTGGGAAGGGAATTAAGAAAATATAAACAGAACCTGGCAATGTTTTGCTTAAAATCAAATTGTCACCTCAGAACCTTATCATTCATATCATGAAATAATCTAAGCTTCCCTTCTTCTCTAGGAAATGCATTTTACTCGTTAAAAGAATTTGTAGACAAGCAAAATTTATAGCTGTTTCTTATATTACATCTTGATGGTATTTCAACTGTAGGAAACCTGCTTATAGCATTCCTTTGCAATAGCTATGTCACCAGAACAATTTTTTCAATATGAAATTCCATAGTACGTGAATGGCATGTTCGGGGTTAACATTTATTTTTTTTTCAGTAAAAGAAGAACACGATCATACAAAATAACTTCCCTTACAAAAATGTAGACACCATCTTTAATTCTTTAGATGATGGATCACCTTGGTTTTGGTGATAACTTTACAGGTGTGTGTATGTGTTCAAACTAAACAAATTGTATACATGAAGTAAATGGTTTTTGGATCTCCATTATAGCTAAATAAAATTGTTTTTTAAAAAAGAAATAGAACTTTCCAAAATCAATTGCAAAGAGGTAGGTATATATTTACATAGTAGAGTTTTACTTAGTATAAAATATGAAGAAAACAAACTTAACTAAATATTTCCATTTAATAATTCATAAAATAATAAAAATAGTAATATAAAGTATTTAAAAATCTGTATGTATAAACATACATTTATATTTTATATATCACATATATCTCAAATGTTTATATATTACATATGTCCCAAGGTAAAGAAACATGTATCAAACCTTTTTTTCACCCAGAGAATTAAGAAAACAAAACAAAACCTCCTGAAAAAACCCCAATTCTTTACAATTAGTAAACAATGGAATCAAATCTCATCTTCTTAATTAGAAAATTGGAAAAAATAGAAATGTTTGGGTAAAAGCATTTTCCATCCTGGAAAATTTTATTTATGAATAATTAAGAAAATGTTTAGAAAGTTACATGAGAAACTACATACTCTCAATAAAATGAATTATTAGATGTCCTCATACGAAAACTCAGTGTAATTTTCTAAAGATTTCTTGTTGATTATCTTGCTTAGATTAAAATATGAAAATCAAAATCACATGTTGGAAGAATGATGAGTTACATTATTATTATTATTAGTTTTTGCTGCTTTCTTGGTGAAATTTACTTGGGCATGTACAAAAACCAGGGATAATTTATCTAGTTTACACAGAATAGTGATTTCCCATATGATTTTACCCAGTTTCTGCAGGAACTCATTTTGAGCTAACTGCAGTGGTTAATAAATCATTAGAGAGAATTCACTTTGGGATAGGAGGAATTAATACTCAAGATTTCCAGACCCATTCCCTCAAAGGCCTCTCTATTAATCAAATGACTAACATTTCTAAAGGCAGCAATAGGCACCATATGTACTTTTGCAGGATATAGAAATTGTATTAAGCATTGTGCTTGGAAGCATAATGATGTCTTTTCAAATGAGTTTGCACTTCTCTCTGACTCACAGGGTAATTTGATGTAGAGATTGAGTTAAACAGTTGTGGACTTCTTTAAGGCCATTTAATTCTGAAGAATGTGAAATAAAGAAGATGACAAACACTGGAAAAATGTGAAAAAAGTTTCTAAATTTCAGTGTTATTGGGAACAGACAGAAGGGAAAACGTATTGCAGGATATTTATTCAGGGAATGCATTGAAGAATCTTGTATTCTTATAATCCTTCCTTTCAAAGCATACATTTTAGAGTTTCCTGGGGGAATCAGCCCTCCAAAATGCATTAATGATCCATCCTACACTATGGAATATTGGTGTAGAGCAGGCCAGGTGCTCGTTTCTTGATAAGGGTTGATTTGAACTTCTCTCAGAATTTGGTTAGTCCTAGGAAAATTTGTAACAAAGACACTGTTGTGATAATTCTGCTATCTCTTGTGTGTTGGGCCATACACTATAGAGCTGCTAGCAGAATCATAGTCATAAATGTACAAACTGCATTGTATAAATGTGCACATGTATAAATGTGTAATTCTACCTTCTGGAAAACCACTGCAGATGTCAGTTGCCACCCTCAGTGCTCTGGACACTCTGAGCCCTAGCTCTGGTTGTTTTTGCCTCACTTTTGCTCCACATGGGAGCTCCAGCTTCTGGTGGAAGCAAGCCAAGTTTCCAGCCTTGCAGTATGGCATGTTAGGTGGATGGTCTGTGCTGCTGAATTTGCTTCTTGAGGCAGAGGCTACCAAGGCTGCAGGGACAGTCATTAGCACATAAGGAGGCTGTCCCTTCCTGCCAGCTGGTCTTATGTCACTGTGGCTTGGTGCCTCTGGAAAAGAGGTTTATTAGGCAGCCAATGTCACTAGTGATTTTTCAAGATATTCAGATAGCAAGATATCTTAACAGAGTACACACATACTTCTACATACCTCACATTCACACACACACTCATACACACACACACACAAATTAGAGACAGAGAAATCTTTCTCATCAATCATAATGACAGAAACTTTATAGATGCTAAACAAATACTAGGTTATAAAGGCAGAGTTGATTATTCACCACAGTTTTAATTAGGCAGAAGAGAGCTGTTGAGTCAAGTTTTAATGTAAGCATTCTGTCTACAAGTATAAAAAACAAAAACAACAAATACAGAACCTTGAACGAAATACCCTCAAGCTTGATTTCCAACTGAATAAATGGATAGTTAATTTTGGCCGATGCACCAGTAATCATGATTCTAAGTCAGCATACAAATTTCTGTATTCCAATTTTTCTCATGCAGGCAAGAATCCTGCAGACAACTGACCCAAAGAGCCTTCAATGGGAAGCTTATAACCTTGTCATTCAGGATCATCAAACTGGTCAGAGGAGCGAACAGCACTAACATATTTGTCCTTTTGACTCAAATATCTTATTTCTTTATTTGCAACTTAAAATATTGCCATTGTGTTTCACATTCATACATACAAATGTCAAGTCTTCTGAATTTTTCTAAAAAAAAATAATGCGTCAAGAGAAAGAAAAATGATACAAAATGAATTCTAAGATAGCCTTGATAAATACTGGAACAAATTTCCCTCCAGGACATACATACTTCCCAATGCTTGGCTAGTGCCTTTTATTTTTAATTTTTTAAATAACGCAAAAAACAGCATAGCCATGGACACTAATGACAAAGGTCTCTAAAGGCCATGATGGGGTCAACATACTCTGGACTGTGTTTACTCACATATTTCTGATACCAGATGTGTGGAGTTTTTTTCCTCCCACCAACCAGGTCTCCAAATCTCTGGACACCAACTAGTGTCCTACAACTCCATTCAATTCTGACCCTAGCTATCTGGGATTATGCAGATCCCACAGGTTAAGGACTCAGTCCCAGAGGACCGCCACCCCCCCCACTTCAGATGCCAATCTTAAGTCCTGGGTCTCCCATACTTCTGAGTGACAGGCTATAAATCAAAGTTATCCATGACACCCCGCTTCTCAGGTTCAATAATTTACTACAACAGTGGCACATAGAAGTCAGAAAAATGGTTTACTTACAATTATATAGGATGCAACTCAGGAATATCCAAGTGGAAGATATGCATAGGGCAAGATATGGGAGTGGGGTGCAGAGCTTCCATGCCCTCTCTGGCACACCACCTTCCACCAATCCAGAAGCTCCCTGCACCCCATCATTTAGGGGTTCTTATGGAGGTTTCATTACATAGGCATGATTGATTAAATCATTAGCAATTAATGTTTGACTCCGTCTTCAGCCCCTCTCTCCTCCCCTGGAGGTGGGGGAGCAGAGTTGATAGTTCCAATCCATCAATCACATGATCGATTCCTTTGGCAACCAGCCTCCATCCCGAAGCTGTCTAGGGGCTTACCAAGAGTCACCTTGTTAACATAAACTCAGGTGTGGTTGAAGGGCACTTATGAATAGCAAATGATGTTCTTCTTGCCCCCATCATTCAGGAAATGCCAAGGGTTTTGGAAGCTGTGTGCCAGGAACCCTGGACAAAGATCTAATATACATTTCTTTTTTCTTTCCCTTCCTTCCTTCCTTCCTTCCTTCCTTCCTTCCTTCCTTCCTTCCTTCCTTCCTTCCTTCCTTCCTTCCTTCCTCTCTCCCTCTGTCTCTATTTTTCTCTTTTCTTTTTTTCTTTTCTTTCTCTCTCTCTCTCTTCCTCCCTCCCTCCCTCTCTCTCTTTCTCTCTTTTTTTCTTTCTTTCTCTTTCTTCTTGCTCTGTCATCTAAGCTGGAGTGTAGTGGTGCAATCTCCGCTCACTGCAACCTCTGCCTCCCAGACTTAAGCAATCCTTTTATTTTAGCCTCTTGAGTAGCTGGGACCACCGGTGCATGCCACCATGCCTTGCTAATTTTTTGTATTTTTGGTAGAGGCAGGGTCTCATCATGATGCCCAAGCTGGTCTCAAACCCTTAAGCTCAAGCAATCTGCCTGCCTTGGCCTCCCAAAGTGCTGGGATTATAGACGTGAGCCACCGTGCCTGGCCTACATTTCTTATTATGTACAATATCACACATGTCATCCCCTGCAAATGTCAGGTTCAAAATTTCTGCCACCACTTAAGATTAAAGCATGTAGAGGGTTCTCTAAGGTTTCCATCTTTATTTACTTATTTTTTTAAATTTTTTTTTTTTTTTTTTGAGACGGAGTCTTGCTCTGTCGCCCATGCTGGAGTGCAGTGGCGCAATTTCGGCTTACCGCAATCTCCGCCTCCTGAGTTCACGCCATTCTCCTGCCTCAGCCTCCAGAGTACCTGGGACTACAGGCACCCACCAGCACGCCCGGCTAATTTTTTTTTTGTATTTTTAGTATAGAAGGGGTTTCACCGTGTTAGCTAGGATGGTCTCGATCTCCTGACCTCGTGATCTGCCCGTCTCAGCCTCCCAAAGTGCTGGGATTACAGGCGTGAGCCACCACTCCTGGTCTATTTTTTTTTTTTTTAAGTCGGGTATACTTTATTCATTCATCCAGTTCGAAGTACAAGTGAAGTTTCCTATAGGGTGTGAGAGATTTAATATATAATCACATATAGTTATACTAAGTTCCATTATTTTGAGTTCTAATTGCTTCCTATTGCATTAGTCATTGTGGTTTTTCCATTAAAAGTAATGGCAAAAACTGCAATTAATTTTGCACCAACCTAATATTTACAACCACGTCAGCTTGGCTCATGGGGTCCTCTGGGATCTGCCTGGCATCCACCTTTCCAGCCTCAGCTCCTGCTCAGCTTGCTTTCTGTCCATGGAAACTAAGCTTGTTCTCACCCTGGGCTTTTGCTCTTCCTCTTTACCCTGATCTTCACGTGGCTGGCTTCTTTTTCATCATTCCATTCTCAGCTCAAAAGTCACTGGCCATTAGAACTGAAAAGGCCTTCCTGCCACCTTTTATCAAATCACCCAGTTTTATTTCTTCATAGCATTTTTCATTATCTAAAATTATGAATTAATTCATTAATTACTAAAAAAGTTATTAATGTCCATTTCCAGCTGTCCTTCCTGAACATCTTGAATAGAAGTCTCCTAATGGCAGGTACTTTTCCATCTTGTCACTGTTTACCCCAGCACTTAAATCAGTGCCTGATGCACAGGGAAAGTAGGATTGAGGGAGCGGAGACACTTCATTCAGGGAATGTGGATTGAGGGAGCAGAGACAATTCATTCCGGGAACGTGGCCAACTTGTAAAGCATTAAATGATCTTACAGACACTTTCATCACCATCTATGCCTCCTTCCTGTAGATCCTGGATCAGCTAGGGTAACACTGCCAGGTGTATCTTATTCTCAGTGGCTTGATATAAGACAAGTCTGTTTCTTGCTCGTGTCATGATGCAATGTGATTTTCTGATGGGTGGGCTCCCGTGTGCTCATTTAGGGACCTAGATTCCTTTCAACCTGTGACTTTCTCTGAGTCTAGGAATTTGGTGCTGTCTTCAGTTAGCAGATGGGGAAGGAGACTCTGGAGAAGACATGGGTATACTTTAACGATTTCACCCATGAAGTGGTACCTATCATCTCACTCTCATTCTGTTGGTCAACTTCAGCCACACAGGCTGCTTGTAACTGCCATGGAGACTGGGGAAAGCACTCTAGCTGTGAGCCCCGGAGAAAAGGAAATGGGATTTGATGAACAGAGCATCATCCTCCAGGAAAGACTGCCCTCTTTCCCTCACTTGATCTATGGCCCAAACTCTTCTTAAGAAATCAGAATCTTTCTTTGGGGGCCACTTCTTGTTGTAGGCTCTGATTCGATTCACTGGCTTTCCTCAGAAATGCTCCACCAGCCCCCTGAAATCCTATTTTCTTTTGTTTTCTTTTAGCCAGTTACTGTTCTTGTTGCACTTACTAAACGTTAATTTTAGAGCCTCTGAGCCTCTGATGTTGATCCCTTAGTCTTGGTCCACTTCTTCTTATTCGTAGATTCATCTAATAGCTTGTGCCTTCGATCTGTATTTTCTCATCTCCCTGACTCATCATATCCATGTCTGCCTTAGCTTTGCACAGCGCTATCACTCCTCTAATCCTTGGCACCAGGTTGTCTGCATTCAGCTTGCGCTAGTCTCTTTGCAATATCTCCGTTGGGGGATGTTCTATATACTTCTTCATATTAACTGCCACTCCTGTTTTCCCTGGGAAGTCTAGACAATATAACTCTCTTTCACATTGAAACATCATCTTTATGAAAATTAATCAGCACGCTTTTGGAAATTTCCCACAGCCATTCATCAGAGCCCACTCTCATTATAGCCACATAGTAAAATTATGAAAGGAAAAGAGCATGTGCCTTGGGATTAAATAGATCTGGATTTCAATTCATATTCTCATTTATTAACTGAATCATCCCATGGAGATGGCGGTAATACGTACGCATAGGTTTATTGTAAGGATTAATTACAATAACAGAGTGCCTGTTGTTATCATTACAGCACTCTGGCAGATAGTAGTTTCTCAAATATTGATGGGTGACCCCACTACTCTCACATATTATTCTTATTCATAAATGGGAGTTCTGGAATAGATAATACAATGTCTGGCAAAATGGAACAATGTTCTAATTTGACTTTATAATGGCAAGTAGCCTCTAAATGAGAATTTTGCTTTGCAGGATGTGGAGTAGACACTCAGGGATTGGTTCGTTAAGCCAGCATTTGGACGGTAGTAGGCTAGAAGAAATCAGGGCCACCACATAGGACTGCAGTTTGTGTACTGCACAACTCAAAGGGGTGCCATTCTTAGAGCTAGTAAGTGAATGACACCTCTGAGAACTATTCAATGGACAGCCCTGGGGAAACTGATTAGACGTGGTTGAAATAACTTCCTTGGTTTCCTTCATCACAGTTCAGAGAAATAACATTTCCCAGCTATATGCTTTACATGACTCAAGCTCCATTTAAATTATTTTTGTTTGGGTTAAAAAAATATATATGACATATGATACTAACAGAGGATCAAAAAGTCACCATTTAAATGTTCAAATAATTGTAAACATTATTTAACTAAATTTAAGTATTTCTCAAACTTGGTGGATTAGGCTGCATGTTAATACAAACTCACTGTCAAGAGAAAATGAAAATAAAAGCATTTTATTTCTTGATAATTCTTAGATACTTGATATTCTTTGAAAACAATGCATAGAATGACGATTGATACACATTGTCTGGTTCAACAAACAAAATGTATTTTTCTCCTCTTACTGCCCATTCTAACATACTCAAATTAAGGCTCCCCTATAGCATAGATGTAATTTCCTAGACCTGCTTAGACAAATACCAGAAGGGAACATGTTTCAGATTGATAGATATTAGTGTGCTGTAAGTACCATGGAAAAAGGCAATGTGTTACTTGAAATTATAAATTCTCACCAGAAGTACTGGTGTGGTTTTATGTAGTTGCTGCCCTGATACCATACAGTTGTGAATGTTTTACAGATTTTTTTATGTAGTCCAAAGAAAACAAATTACAACAATTCCCTCCTGCACTGTCAATTAGGTGAGCAGATGTGACTGCTAAGAGGCAAGTTCTTTGGGGAGCCATTGCTGTGTTACTGAGATTAAAATTGCACCGGATGTTAGGGTCTCCCAGTCCAAACCCCCTAATTACATTTACCAAAGCAAATCATTTTTAAAAAATGACTGCTGCTTTACTGGTAAAGATTTAGAAGATATTATCTAACAATCCATTAAGGATGAAGGCAAAATGATCAAATGTCAGTTACTATGATTTTTACACTTCCTTAAAGGCGTCAAGGTTCTTTGGAGGTGCTCCTATTTTAATTTTCTCAGTTCGGTGAAAATGAACTTGCCCCCACTAAGGCTGGCTTTGCTATTTGGCTCATCCTCTGACATTTTTATAGCTCCCACGTGTCTGACTCTTTCAGATTCAATTTAAGTGGAGAAGAAATAAAATAACTTGAAAATGGTCTTGTTAGCTTCGTATTCTATCAAATTAATAAAAGGTCTTGTCCCTGTGTGCAGCCCTCCCACCGGCTGCCCCCACATTTTTATTAGGAGTGAGGATTTCTTTGTCTGGCTTGGATTTGTGTGTGTACTGGCTAGGCCAAGCTCTCTTCATTTGCTAAATAGAAACTTAATGCACATAAAATTAATGACAAATCTGATTATGGTGATTTGCATAAATTAGAAGACATTTTTATTAATTTCTGAGGGCTTACCTCTACAAGAGAGGACATATAAATTTGGACGATAATTAAGCCAAGATTACCTTTGTTAATGAATATAAGCATTGATTAAGCTTTCTAATGAAAAGAGGGGTGCACACCGGTGGGGGAAGGCACTGTACTGTAGGCTCCAGCGGAAATAATAAAGTTGTGTTGTGATATTTTATAACACCAGGGTGGCCCACTTGTTTTAAGAATATTCTTGTTAGTTTGGAATTTTTTCACAACGAATAAAGCCAAAAAAACTGTACACCTATTTCCTTTGAAGGAAGAGGGCTTTGAAAGGAAAAGAATGTCTTTTGTTCCTGGTAAAAAATTAGAATGAATAATTTGTCCCAAGGATAAATCAATCTGCATTCTTAATTGGCTCCAGATTATAGTGATCTTGTTCTTCAATTGATCGTAATTTAAGGTACACTTTCTTCTCTGTTTCTTCTATGTTAATGGTTTCTCAATTTTATTGGCTGTCTGCATTTTATCGATGCTAAAAAGAGATGTGGAAAACTGGGAGCAGGTCAAAAGCAAAGTTACTCAAGAAACTTATGGAGTGTAAAAGACAAGGCAGGGTCAATCCTGAACAGGATTTTGAAAAAGGTAAAATTTGCTTCTAGGATTTAATCTCTTGTTTCTATTCTTTCCTTTTATTCTTTTTTTTTTTTTTCTTTTGAGAAGGAATTTTGCTCTTGTTGCCCAGGCTATAATGCAATGGCAGGATCTCAGCTCACTGCAACCTCCCATTCCCGGGTTCAAGCGATTCTCCTGCCTCAGCCTCCCGAGTAGCCAGGATTATAGGTGCACAACACCATGCCCGGCTTATTTTTGTATTTTTAGTAGAGATGAGGGTTCACCATGTTGGCCAGGCTGGTCTCGAACTCCTGACCTCAGGTGATCTGCCCGCCTTGGCCTCCCAAAGTGCTGGGATTACAGGTGTGAGCCACTGCGCCTGGCCTTTCCTTTTATTCTTTAGCTTTTTTTAACATGCCCACACATTTTGTCTTCTTTCTATGTTTTTCTTTTACCTTCTTCCTAAGGTGTCTCATGCTTATCCTCTCTAAGTTCTCAGTGTGGGCTTACTTCAGCTAGGAGTCATTCTACACTCCGAACCTCTCCCTGTCTTCTTCCATTCATCAAACCTACTTGTTCTGTGGCCCAGGGTTTGCTCAGGACTTTGTTGGGTGACAGGTTAAACTGATGAACAGAATCAGAGCAAATGTTCATGGCCAGAAGGAAGTTTGAATGAATTACTTCCCTGAAAGTAGAAGCAACATGTCGCACTGTAAAGCACACAGGCTTAAGACTCATGTTCAATCCCTGCCTGTAACACTTTCAAGATATTGTGACTTTAGACAGTAATTTAAGTTTTCCCCTCCCTCCCTCCCTCCCTTCCTTTCTTCCTTCCTTCCTACCTTCCTTCCTTCCTACCTTCCTTCCTTACTCCCTCCCTCCCTTCCTTCCTTCCTTCCTTCCTCCCTCTCTCCCTCCTTTCTCCTTCCCTCCCCTCCTTTCCTCTCTCCTTTTCTGTCTTTCCTTTCCTTTCTTTTCTTTTCTTTTTTTCTTTCTTTCTTTCTTTCTTTCTTTCTTTCTTTCTTTCTTTCTTTCTTTCTTTCTTTCTTTCTTTTCCTTTCTTTCTAGACAGGGTCTCACTCTGTTGCACACGCTGGAGTGCAGTGGTGAGATCTCAGCTCATTGCAATCTCTGCCTCCCTAGTCAAGTGATTCTCATGCCTTAGCCTCCTGAGTAGCTGGGAACATACGCACATGCCGCCACACCTGGCTAGAGATGGGGTTTAGCCATGTTGGCCAGACTGGTCTTGAACTCCTGGCCTCAAGTGATCCACCCGCCTTGGCCTCCCAAAGTGTTGGGATTACAGGTAGGAACCACCACGCCCAGCCTTATTTAAGTTTTTTAAGTTTCAGTTTCTACATCCATAAAATGGGGCTAGTTGAGAGATTCAAATGAGACCAAATAATAGCTGATATTTTAGTGTTTGCTATATGTTAGGCACCGTTCTAGAGGCTTTACATCTATTAATGCAGCATCACACGGCCTACCCAGAACAATGAGCATTACTATGCCCATTTTGTAGAGGGAAAAAAAAACACACAGAGATGTTAGTTAATATAAACCATCTTGTTTCTTGCCTGGGTTATTGCAATAGATTCCCAACTGGTCTTCCTGTTTTCATCATCTGTCTCTTCAACGTATTCTTAACACAACAGGCAGAATAATCCTGCTGAAACTTGAGTCAGATCTTGTCACTACTCTACTTAAAATCTTTCCACCTTATCCAGAGTAAAAGCCAAAATCCACCTTACGTTCGACAGGGCTGCCTCTCTGGCCTTTCTTTATCCCACTCTCTCCCTCATTTGCTCAAGTCAGTTACTGTGACCTTGGACACCACCTTTCCCCTTACTTAGGGTCATCACACCGGGCAGCTTTTGCCCCTGGATGTGTTTCCCCCAATTATCTACATGATTCCTTCCTCTGAGTCTTTTTTTTTTTTTCTCAAAATTCATCTTCTTAGTAAGCCTTCCCTGGTCACTATATGTAAATGTGCAGCTCACACCTCCAATTTTTTGGCTCCCCCTTCTCTGCTTTATATTTTTTCTCCTTAGCACCTATTGTGGTCTAGTATGCATGTGTCTACTTATTTGTTCACGGTCTACCTCTTCCACTGGCATGTGAGATCCATGATACAAAGGACTTTTGTTTCGTTCATTGTTATGTTTGTAGTGCCTGGTGCATTATGGTCATAAGTATTTGCTGAATGGATGAATTACCTTGCCCTGTGTCACACAACCAGTAAGAGGTAAGGTTCGATCTCAGGCTCTCTGATTCCAGAGTCTTAACCGTAGAGCTTTATTGCTTTGTAAACTGTAAAATATGAAGCAAATAACCATTATGCATTATTTAGGGAGATAGATAGTAATGGTGCATGGGAAGATCACACATACCCCACTTGTCCAAGCTCAGAGTCTAGGATAATATGACTCCCTGCCTACTAGCAAAGAACTAATTGGGGATGTAGGAATCATGAAAAGGTAGACCATCATTTTCTTTCTTTTCTTTTTTGAGACAGGGTCTCACTCTGTCACCAAGGCTGGAGTGCAGTGATACAATTATAGCTCACTTCAGCCCCAAACTCCTGGGCTCAACAGATCCAACCACCTCCGCCTCCCAAACAGCAAAAACTACAGGCATGTGCTACCATGCCTAATTTATTACTTTTTGTAGAGACAGGGTCTTGCTATGTTGTCCAGGCAGGTCTAAAAGTCCTGGGCTCAAGCAATCCCCTTGCCTCGGCCTTCCAAATTATTGGGATTGCAGGCATTAGCAATTGTGCCTGGCACATAATTTTCTGTTATATCTCTAATATCAGGTCACATGTCGAACGGCATAAGTAAAATCTAGCCCAGGGGTAGATATGGCTTCGAGTCACAGACATTGTAAGAAAGTCTTACAACAATTATTGCAGCTGCCACTCTCCACTGCAGCTAATTTCCATTGTTCTTTTCTGCCTTCCCTTTCTCTCACTTTCCTTTCCAGCCAGTTTTTCCAATTCTCCATCTGTTCTACAGCCTGAGGGTGGCACTCCTGGTCTTTGTCATGCTGGTGTCATCCTAGTGAAGAGATGACTGACTGTTCTAGTCTGAACAAGATCACCCCTCCCCAAGTCCTTCCCAGCTCTGAAATTATACTTCTGAAATCTAAAGTACTTCTACATTAATAAATTGCCGTGTTCACACTATTATGGGTTTCAGGCTCCAGACTCAGAGACTGAAATCAAGACAGAGAAAGAAAGCTGGAAGACCAGAAGTGGAACAGATTAAAGGTTACATATCCTTACCAGCCAGTTGTTAATTTCTCTCATCATTAGATGGTTGGCTCCACACAAGCCCTACTTGGCACCCCGAGACCCCCAGCCTTGTACAAATGAAGCCATCCACCTGCCTCCTACCACTTACCCTCTTGGTCCCATTGCCTGCCTTATTGGCCTGGTTATTCAACAGTCTATAAACCACTAACTACAACTATATTAAGTTTTAAGAATCAATTCCTAGGATTCCAGCAAAGAGTTTATTTATAACTGTTGCCAGTTTAGACATTGATAGGGAAAAAATGTCAGATATTTTTAGGAAATCCAGCTTATACAATTTTAGGAAAAAAATGTTTCAGGTATAGCAGCTTGCCAAAAAAAAAAAAATCCTGGCATGTCCATATGCTTTTTAAAAGATGAATTCACTCAGTGTGTTTTAAACATCAAGCAAAACAGCAAAAGATCCGTTTTCATCTTTCTTAGAGAATAGGAGGCCCCTTCCTTTGTGACTTCTTGTTTTGCTTTTAGTCTTCCCTGTATGACAACTTTCCTTCCAGCCACAGAAGACTGGCAGCTTTGGCACTCTGGAAGCCATGCTCCATGTAAGAGAGGTGTGAGTGTTATTTATTGGCCAGGGGGTGAAGTCCTACTGATCTTGGTGATGGTCCAAGATCATTCATGTTGCAGATTGTTCTAATATTACTTTTTTTCTGTTGCCTTTAGCCACATCTTGTGTGTGTGTGTGTGTGTGTGTGTGTGTGTGTGTGTGTGTGTGAGAGAGAGAGAGAGGGACAGAGGGAGAGAGAGAGAGAAAGCTATTAGAAACTAATCTTCTCAAAGAACACAAGAGGAACACAATAAATTCTCACTCACTGGTGAGCACCGATTGGGGCAGGGAAAGAGAAATAATTAGAATAATCATGATGATGATAATAGTTAACAGTTTCTAAACTTACAACATGTCAGTCACTATAGCTAAGTACTTTTTATATTGTATCATTGAATTCTCACAGTCACTTACAAATGAGAAAACAGACTCACATGTGAAGTACATTCCCCAAAGTCACTCAGCTAGTTAGTAGTGCAGCTACCTTTTCTCTAACAACAACAATAATAAAAAAAAAAATAGTGTGGTTCTTTTTTTTTTTGCCTTCCTTATACAGAGCAACAAACCTCCCTTTTAATTTCTGATTATTTATCTTACGAATTTCATAGAAATTCCCATCTAAGGAATTTTTTTTTTCCTCTCAACCCTGTTTGAATCTGCCTCTTTCCCAATTTGCTTCAGGGAACATAGTATAGTAGAAAAAGAAAAAATTTTTTTTTTCCAGGCCACATAGCATGGTATTCTAGTAAAATCTACAAAGTATTTTGGATATACTTTGGCAAAGTGTGTTCAATTTCCGTTGTGCAACTTTCCAAAGGTAAAAGCTGAGGCAAATATCTTAGTCCTTTGAGCCTCAGTTCCCCACTTAAAAAAAAAAAATAGCTCATTCATAGGGTGGTTGTGATGATAAAATATGATAATGCGTGTGTAACTTAAATATTTTGGCCTTCCCGAAGTTGCCTACAGTTTCTGCTTTGTACAGCATTTCATTCAATAGAAACATACATCCACTTCTAAGAGTTCTTCAAAATGATACAAATCATTATTGAAGTGTCTAAAATAGAAAGGAAGGACCAATCCCATTATTCAACATTTATCAAAGCTTCCTAAAAATTCTCTTCTCCCCCAAATTCTGCTTCACAAGGCTACCATAACCTCTTTCCCAGGGTATTGGCTCTTCCTCATTGCTTTCTCTCCCTAAGGTCCCTACTCCGCTACCATGTTGTCTAGTACTGCAGGATGATAGTTCTGTTGTCTGGTTGCGAAGGAGACACTGTCTCAGTTATTTCTAAAGCAGTCTTGCTTGGGGGTGAGTACATACAACAGCAAAAAGATTGCCATTTTTTTACTCTCCTTCTTTACTCACGTATCTCTTCTTTCATTATTTCCTGGATAGAAATGATTTATTGGAAGCTAATAGCATTTTTTTCTTTTTGTCTTGTATTTTATGACTATTTTGTCTAATTTTTCTTTTTCTTTTTTTGGAGATGGAATCTCTCTCTGTCACCCAGGCTGGAGTGCAGTGACTTGATCTCAGCTCATGCAACCTCCACCTCCTGGGTTCAAATGTTTCTCCTGCTTCAGCCTCCCAAGTGGCTGGGACTACAGGCGCACACCACCATGCCAGGCTAATTTTTGTATTTTTTGGTAGAGATAGGGTTTCACCATGTTGGCCAGGCTGGTCTTGAACTCCTGACCTCAAGTGATCTGCCTATCTCTGCCTCCCAAAGTGCTGGGATTACAGCATGAACCACCTACCTGGCCTATTTTGTCTAATTTTTCAAGTAGACTATGAGTTCATTATTTTACTTTGGGATGTGTTAGGCTGCAAGTAACAGAAAAATAGACTCAGTGTGGCCTAAACAAACAGAAGTTGTTTTTCTTATATACAAAACATCAAGATGAAAGAAATTAGCTGCTACCATTGGTTTGGCAGCTCATTCTCTGCAGAGCCAAAGTCTGCTCTGGCTAGGTCTTTCATTGCAGCCAAGCTTTGCTAGAAACTTGAGCTGATTTTTTTCTTATATCTCATCAGCCTGAACTATGTTAAATGGCCATGTTTGGCTTCAGGGAAACCTGGGGAGCTGGGGAAGCTTTGTAAGGGAAGTGAACAAGAGAGAAGGGAATTGAGATTAGGTCTTATGTCTGCCCCACTCCTTAAAGACAGAATATGTAACTCGTTCAGTCCTTCCCCACTGTGCCTAATGTACTTCTGGGACATAGAGAGTACTCAATCAATATCTGTTAAATTAATTAATTTATTAATAAGTAATGGATGGATGAATGACTTTTCAGCTGCAAAGGGCGTATAAGGCCTCAGATAGTAATCTTTAAAGTACTGTCTGAAGTCAGAATGCAGTGCAGAGAATTTTCCCTGCCAGCATTAGGAAAAAATAACTTCTACGACCCACACCTGAATATTTGGAAACTCTTCAAAAGGCTTAGGAAAGTTCAAAGGACTGCCGCTCATGAAGTTTTATAATAGTTGTATTAGCTGTGGAATCAGGGAAAATATTTCTAAAGAAATCTGGAGAAGTCAATGACCTAAAATAGATAAAATGATGACTTTTTATTGTTTGTTCCATTTAAAAATTTATTTGTTTTTAACATAAAAGTTTTGAAGTCATAGAATCTATGAAAGGCTGGGAGAAGGCAAAGAAAAGATGGTCTGAGTAGCAATGTTCACATGAAGCCAATGCCACTTGGCTTTATTCAGGGATGTCCTTGAATCTTAGAACAACCTCTTCATGCATGGTCAGTATCCTCCTTGGAAAGTATGTATAGATGCACTTTTTGTGGAGTAGCTTCATTCTTGCCTTAGTTTTATATCTTCATTGCTTTCTCTTTGTTTTCTCACTTATTTCTTTTTTTCTTTTTTTTTTTTTTTTTTGAGATGGAGTCTCGCTCTGTCGCCCAGGCTGGAGTGCAGTGGTGCGATCTCGGCTCACTGCAAGCTCCGCCTCCCGGGTTCACGCCATTCTCCTGCCTCAGCCTCCGGAGTAGCTGGGACTACAGGCGCCCACCACCGCGCCCAGCTAATTTTTTGTATTTTTAGTAGAGACGGGGTTTCACCGTGGTCTCGATCTCCTGACCTTGTGATCCACCCGCCTCGGCCTCCCAAAGTGCTGGGATTACAGGCGTGAGCCACTGCGCCTGGCTTTCTCACTTATTTCTAATTTATTTACCTTATTTTATGTATCTTTAGAAGCTGTCGTAAGTCCTTTATGAATAAGGCAGGATACAAATAACTAGTTAGTGATCAAGAATGGTGCTATTTTCTGTGCCTGTTTCTGAAATCAAAGGCTGTAATGACTTGCATTTTAAAATAATTAAGCATATTCAGGAATAGTCACAGATTCTGAGACAGAACTGACATCAGAGATAATCCCAGAGTGTTAAAGATTGCACTTGAAAATGAATCTAGGCTTCTTTGAAGTGTGACACATTGTAAATTCATGGGTGGTTTGTAATGTACTGCCAAGCTGTGAATTTGGGCACGTCATATGGTCTTCATATTTTTGACTGGCAAATCTGTTGTGTTCACAGTTGCCACCTCACCCTTCTCCGGCACTCACCCTAATATTCCTTAGTGATTACAAATTATGATTATTATGTCATTTGAATTTTTATCTTCAATTAGGTGTATAGGAAAATAAGAAGTTTTTGTAGGACTTGGTTTGGATCTACGAAACAAATGTGATATAAATGTTTCTTTTCATTACTGCTTGTTAGACAAGAAATGAATCTTGCCAAAGCCTTATTTTAAAAAGAGCTAGTCTTGGGAGCAATTCTTCATTTAGTGTAAATTCTCAGTCTGCATTGTCGAGTGAGTAGTACTGAATACTTAACAGGTGGCTTAGCAATTGATGTGCAGAAGAAAAGAATTATTATAACACCTTAACTGTTTGCAGATGTCCTGGGGGAATATATATGCTTCTTTTGTTTCATAGTGCAGTCTTTTGTTTTCATGTTTAGTAATTGTTTTATTCTTAATGGACCTGTCTGCAAATGAATCCAACTGGTTTTTTATGATGACAAGGAGAATTTCAACTAGAGGGGGAAAAGTCTATCAATATAAGGAAGAGAATGAGAATTGACAGAAATTGAATAAGTTTTTAAATTTCTATTTAGTGAAACTAAGGGAATGTGATTGATAGTAAGCACAAAGGAAATGACATAAGGATTTAAGAATTTTCTGTTTCATGGTAGAACTACTCTGGAACCTACATTTAAATCTCTCTATTCTCAAGTTAGGCATCGGTTTTCGAGTATTACAATTCTGTTGTTAAATGAGATTTACTGGTGCACTTAGAAACATTACGAAGCTTTATTTTAGACTAGCTAGGTAAGCTGTTGTGTCTCTCCTTCCTCACTCTGTGGACCCTAGCCCCAGAGTATTAGGAAATATATGGTAATAGGAAATATTGCTTCCCCACAAAAAAAACACAGAAGAATATGAATTCTTTTTGTGAGATTTGTTATAAGCCTCTAAAATACAAACACAAACCCCTAATGAAATAATGAATCAAGGTCATGATGTTCAATGGTTGCTGACATCACAGAGGGGCAATAGAAAATAATGTAACACCTACTGGAAGTTTACAGTACCACCTATACAGTTTTTTTGGTCAAAAAATTAAAGTTACATCATGCTTCTAGTTATAACTGCCGGTTTATAGTGAATAAACTAGAAAGAAAAATATATCAAAAAGCACCAGAGAAATTTAATAATCAAAATCCAGAATATGAGATACTCTGAGGACAAACAGTCTGGTGTCATTGACAAATGAATTGCAAGGAAAAGAGGGGGACAACTGTAGATGAGAGACTTAAAATAAATAGCAAACAAAAACAGTATGTGAGGCTCCTCGTTTAGAAGCTGATTTGAAGCCAATTATAGTTTTAAAAAATTGATACAGATGTGGAACTCTGAATGCTGACTGGTTGGTTGTTTAATGATATTAAAAAAATATCAATTTGTTCTGTGTGATGATAGCATTGAGATTATATTTTTAAAGTTCTTGCCTTTTATAGAGAATAAATGACATTTATTATAATAACTGGAGCCCTAGATTGTCACTTTATTTAAAAAGACAAATAATCATGTACAAGACAGTACCATTGCCATTATGAGGAGAAATAGATTACAATCCTTATTATATACACATTAGCTATGTTCCATACGGTCACAGGATTTTCCTAAAACTATATCTGTCTGCTTTAAGTAGACTTGTGTTTGCTGAGAATGGAATGGCTTGTTTGAGTCTCCAGGATGACATTTTACAAAGATCCTTGAGTTCTGTAGGAAAATAAAAAAGACAATTTTTAAATTGACTAGATTCACTGTTACAATCTTATACTGTGAAAGTCTAAGAAATCAGGCAACATTGTTTCCTAGGTTTTTTCAGATATATTATTATGGATTTACAAAGATTTTTTTTTTTTTTTTTTTTTTGAGACCACGTCTTACTCTGTTGCCAAGTCTGGAGTGCAGTAGCTCGATACCAGCTCACTGCAACCTCTGCCTCCCGGGTTCAAGTGATTCTCATGCCTCAGCCTCCCCAGTAGCTGGGACTACAGGTGTGTGCCACCATGCCCAGCTAATTTTTGTATTTTTTTTTTTAAGTAGCGATGAGGTTTCACCATGTTGGCCAGGCTGGTCTCATACTCCTGACCTCAGGTGATCCGCCCACCTCAGCCTCCCAAAGTGCTGGGATTACAGGCATGAACCACTGCACCTGACCTATATAGGGTTTTTAATGCATGAAGAAAACCACTAAAGTGCCTTTCTTTCTTCAAAGCAATATTATTTCCAAGTACATTAATTGGTTAGAAAACTTTCCCATGGGAAATATTGTCAGTTACCTGTACTGTAACAACTTATGTTCAGTATTCAAAATTTTCTACATGGTTATAAACCACTCTCATGTGCTCTCAGTAGAAGGCATTAGAAAAACATACACAACAGTTGGGTTGCTTTATACAAACGTGGGATAAGAAATACTTCCTTGACATTTTTCCATGGCCAAGTCTTCCCATTAAAGTAAGAACAAGAATTGAAGAGACATTTTGTATATAGAAAAATTTTCATTTAAAAAATATTGTTGGTAACCTGGAAGGCATAGATAATGGGCATGTCATAAAATTATCAATTATAACTGGCATTGAGGGGCTGTCCTTCCAAAACTAAACTGAACCTTACCTGGTTACAGATGTAGAACGAGATCACTCCCTTTTCAAATATAGTGGAATCATCCAGTGCATATGTATACAAAGGAGCTTGTGGATCATGTGATGATCATCTGCCTTCTTTGATTGCATTAATGCATGATGCTAAACATTCAGCACAGGTTAACAATTCCAGATTTGTTTCTTCTTGAACAACTCAATGCTCTAAATTCTACTATGTGTTTCATAAGAACTTCCCAAATAAAAAATAATAATTTGGAGCTTTTCCTCTGCCCTCTACCATACATTTGCACCAAGAGAAAGATGGAATGAATACTCAGTGTTAAGTTGATATATGTGAACAGTGATTTGACATTATGCCAAAGAGAAAACTGCCCCACTTAAATTTGGTTAAGTAAGATGGCTAAAAGTAAATAAGTTGAAACACTGGAAATTATTTTTCTCGTGTTCTCTTGAGGCAATGAAGGGAATATGATACTACAGTCTATGAAGTTGTTGGTGTTATATTATGCACAATATATTTTGACTATTTGAATAAATGTTAAATTTTTAATCAATTTGTACCTTAATAGTGACTGGTTATCTGTAAGTACAGAATAGATATGGATTGTATTTTTGTGTGATTTTTTTGTCCTTTTAGTGATTTTTTAAAATGAGAGATGGAATTAACATTGAAAATGGGGATTTTTTCTAACCTAATCAATTGTTACATGAAACATTTATTTATTTACTTATTTAATTTTCGAGATGGAATCTCACTCTGTCACCCAGGCTGGAGTAGTGCAGTGGTGCGATCTTGGCTCACTGCAACCTTCGCTTCCCGGGGTCAAGCAATTCTCCTGCTTCAGCCTCCCTAGTAGCTGGGATTACAGGTGCACACCACCAAGCCTAGCTAATTTTTGTATTTTTAGTAGAGATGGGGTTTCATTATGTTGACCAGGCTGGTCTCAAACTTCTGATCTCAGGTGATCTGCCCGCCTCAGCCTCCCAAAGTGCTGGGATTACAGGCATGAGCCACTGTGCCCAGCCTTATTTATTTTTGGGGGGCAGAGTCCTGCTCTGTCACCCAGGCTGAAGGGTAATGGGGCGTTCTTGGCTCACTAAAACCTCCGCCTCCTGGGTTGAAGAGATTCTCCCACCTCAGCCTCCTGAGTAGCTGGGACTACAGGCATGTGCCATCACGCCCAACTAAGTTTTGTATTTTTAGTAGAGACTCTGTTTTACCATGTTGGCCGGGTTGGTCTCGAACTCCTGATCTCAAGCCATTCTCCTGCCTCGGTCTCCCAAAGTGCTGGGATTACAGGTGTGAGCCACCATGCCTGGTCAAAAATAAATTTAGATAGCCCCTCTGTATTGCTAGAAAAGTTCTTACCTTTCAGAAATATACACTTTAATACCTATGAATGAAATGATAAGTTTGATTCAAAATAATTTGGTCCTGAGAAGATAGCATTTAAATGAGGTAAGATTGGCTATGATGTGAAGATGGATGCAACTTGGTGATGCACTTGATGATGGGTGTTCACGGTACTCATTTTTTTTTTTTTTTTTTAAAGACTGAGTCTCATCTGTCGCCCAGGCTGGAGTACAGTGTCACAGTCTCGGCTCACTGCAAGCTCCGACTCCCGGTTTCACGCCATTCTCCTGCCTCAGCCTCCCGAGTAGCTGGGACTACAGGCGCCTGCCTCCAGGCCCGGCTAATTTTTTTTTTTTTTTTTTTTTTTTTAGTACAGACAGAGTTTCACCGTGTTAGTCAGGATGGTCTCGATCTCCTGACCTCGTGATCGGCCTCCCAAAGTGCTGGGATTACAGACGTGAGCCACCGCGCCCGTCCCATGGTACTCTTTGCCGACATTTATGTTTTGAATTTTCTGAAATCAAAAGTAAACAAGCCAATTAAGAAAATCCCCACAACACACACACACACACACACACACACACAACACACGCACACAGAAACCCCTTGTAAGAACTCAGATTTTATTCTGACAATTTCAAGCCTTGACCTGACGTGCTCTTCCCCTGAAGCCTTTTGTGGTTCGCTCACAAGGGATGATCTGGCCTTCATTTCTATGCAGGTAGTGCTCTGGGCTTCCTTCTCTTGTTCTTGACGTTGTGTTGTAATTGCTTAGTCACCTGTGGAGTGGAATAATATTTTCGAATGAATCTTTTGTTTCCCATATTTCTTCTTATTCCTTGGCCTTTGCCCCATTCAACCAGCTGAGCATTTTGTGTTCGTTGCCGCGGGGAATGGGTGATGAAGTAGACAGACAGGGACCAAAATAGGAGTTGATTCTATTTATTTACCTAGAAGTTGATTTTCAACCTTTGAGTTCCAAAGCCTGGGCATCCTGATAATAGGAAGAAACCATGTGGCGTAATAGATTTGGTACAAGTTGTGAGGAGTTAGAGAAGAGCTCATTTGTAACCAGAATTTGCTAGACTGGAGTAAGGGGGAGAAAGGGGAGAGGGAGGGAACATAGCCTAGTGGGAGACAAAAATAGGTGGGATCTAGAGAGACTCCAGATCCTGAGGGTTCACACAGATAGGTCCAGAGCCAGCCTCCAGAGAGAGCTTGGCCCCACCTGCCCATCCTCTCGAGTGTGAGCGCTGCTTGGCACCAGCATCAGGGACCCGAGTGCAAACAGTTAGCAGCCACAGACGGTCCTGTCCCCATTCCAGTGTGGCTTAAACATCAGCTTAGCTGTCCTTCTCAGTGCTGGGGTCTTTTATTGTGGAGGAGGGGTGGAGATGGAGGGAATATACGCTGGTGGGAGGCAGAGATAAGTGGGATCTGGGATGGCAGGACAGACCTGAACTCTGAACAAATTGAGGAATACAGCCAAGAACTGACAAGGGCTACAATATCACCATTCTCACTGATAAACTTCAGGGTTGGAGATGTAAAATAAAATGGATTTACAGAACCCCAGATGGGAGGGCCAGATGCACCTCTTTTTCCCACTAGCAGTGCTGGATGAAGGGCAGGCTCTCCGTCTGGGGGTGGTGGAAGGTCCCGTGAGGTTTTTGGCAGCTCCTACCACTCATCCTGGCAATCAGGTTTGCTACCAAGAGGAAAAAGGGAGAAGATGACATGAGAATACCTGGTTGGTTCTTCCCAATTTTATCAGATAGAGAAATGACTGTGTTCACTCCTGTGATGAGATTGGGCTGGAGAGCCAGCAGTATTACACACTGGTAGCGCTTTTCTCAACATGAAAGAAAATGCCAGGAAAGGGAAAGACACTCTCCCCTCTAACAGTCTGCAGCCAGCACGTCATTTGTTGCTCATCTGGTAGAATGATACCCGCCTGTACAAGACTTTGAGCAATACCCAATCAACTGACCCAAGTGAAACAACCACCACCCCCAAATCCCAGGACCCTTGGAATAATGCAGTGGAGACTACTAGTATTAAGCCCTGAAGGGGCAGTGGTGGCTGTAGGTGAAACTTTAAATTCTCCTACTTACTTATGAAAGTGGTGAAATTCATTTCTATCACATCTTTTTTGTCTTTACCACAGGAGTATAAACACTTTTTGAGGGCAAAGATGAAGCTTTATTTGAGGCTGTATTTGTGTCCATCAAAAAGTAGAGACTCAGCAAATATTTACTGAACTGAACTGTAGTAACATTATAATATAGTATCATTTTATTAATGATATTTTAATCAATCAGCCAGATAACCTGATCGCTGTGATCAATCCTTTTTTTCTTATGGATTAATCCTGTAATTATAGCCTCACATATACTCAGTTACAGATTGCCACACATTACCTAATTTTGCCAGTAGATCTTCAAAACAGTTACTGTCTTGCAGTGTTAACAATGACCTCATTCTCTTAAGTAGTTAAAATAGTTAATGAAGGCTGTTAATTTATGAGTATTTCTTCCTTTTCATGCCCTAGTTATGGAAATTGACTTAAGTGTTCTAATTCAATGTATTATTAGCCAATACATCAGTCCTTAACTGCTCATGTCACTTTTACAATAGACACACAATTTATCAGCTTAATAAAAGAATATTGTGCTCAACTATCAACATTTATAGGATTCTAATTTCTAAAACATAGCTTCCATTTCTCTTCAAGTTGTACAAGTTCTCATGGATATATTTTATCTTGTTTTAGACATTTGTCAGTTGTTGACTGCTCACACAAATACCCCTTTCTACCTCTACCCTGATTACATTTAGGAGAATTAATTTTCCCCCTTGTGTGAAGTCTTGGTGGGGTGGTAAATCCACCTATTTGTTTTTCTATTCTGAACTGTAAAGGGGAGGCTCCTTCCATAAGATTCTCTTTTTTATCACTCAAGAACAACCAAGAGGCACCTAACATTATTAGAGTCTTGTGTGACTTTAAGTCTTGAGTACAATTATGCAAGGTCAGAAATAAATTGTTGGGAACTCCTTCATGCCAACCACAGAATCTGGACAAGGCTGACAGCAGTTCCTATTACAAAGACTCTCTAAAGTCACCTGGTTCTATCTGTTTCAAGACTTTTCTTTACAATTTGTGGCTCCCCTATAATCTCCCAATTAATCCCTCCATTTGTGTTTCCATTTGCCAAGATAGTTTCTGTTGCTTGCTACCCTAGAACCTTAACTGATTCACAGAGCTTTGGAGAAAGCATCATGAAATGAAAGAAACCCTGCGATAAGAGGCATGGGACATGAACTATAGTTGTAGCTTTACAGTTAACTTGCTTTGAGATCCAGTAGCAGTTCCCTATCCTTCCAGATTTTAATTTCCTCATTATAATGCCAATAGCCGAGGCAACCTTGAAGCTTCAGTTTTTAAAGCTATAATTTTATGACTTGTGTTGCTATTGGTTAGGAACCACTATCAGGATATAGTGATTATATTACAGTGGCTACATTATCAACACTGTGGTTAACTTAAGAACTTTTACAGAAGTTTTACTCGATCTTTTAACACACAGGAGTATTCCCGATGTGTTAATCCTTGACTGAGCATTTACTCTGTTGGTCGTCTCTTGGGTGGGGTGACCAGATATTGGAACAGATTCCTACAGCAGAGAAAGTAAAGGGGCATGTAATTACCTGTTCTTGGAAAACATTACCTCAGTTCATCGGGGTGTTTATGACAGAGCTAGCCTCAAAGATGATTGATGGAATTTGCTTTAGCTCCAGACAGTAAGAAATGCTGACACATTACATTAATGTTAAAATAAAATCTACTCAGCAAATACTTATTGTAGGTAAGGCACCCTGCCTTTGTGAGGCCTCGCCTTTGTTGTAAATTTCGGGATCTCATACACAATGTCTAAGTTGGAAGTGGTTGTCACTGAATGTTTCCTAATATTTCTAGGCTTTTCCTTGGTTCTGGTATCACCAAAATTGGGCTATTCCAATGTAGATTAGTACTTTCAGTGACCCATGGATGGTACTAACACCAACTGCCAACTGCTTTGCATTTGAACAAGACTTTGGTTATTACACTTGGCCTGTATTTCACAGCTCAATAACTCAGTAAATAATACTATAGTAACACAGCATTTAAAGGAAGTTTGACAATTACCCAGGTACTTCTAATGATTTCTAAAATTAATTTGGGTACTATAAAATACCTGTGAAATGTACTTTGAGATCACCATAAATGACTGGTGTGCAGTTTGCTTGACTACCAAGGTCAAAGCATATCCAGTTCACTTGGCCTTTTATGGCTGCCTACTTGGCTTAGAGTCTTATCTGAAGCACACTTACTTCAACAAAGCAGATGATTTTCACTTCTCAGCTTCCTGCAATGACTCTCCATCTCATTAAAATAAAAATCAGTAGTTGTAGAGTAAGCTGATAGGACCCTCCCATGATTTGGTCCTGTTACTTCTCTTGCTTCACTCCTCCCATCTTCCCCTGTTCACCTCACTCTAGCCACAATGGCCATCTTGCTGTTCTTTCTCAGAGATCTTGACCTGTTTGAATAAAGAGCCCTCCAGCACCCTCAGAACCAGGTGAAGGAGCTCTTCACTGCCAGTGGAGGCCACCATCAAGACACCTCTGCCACCAGCACTGCGTTCTGTTGCTGTGAGAATCAAAGGGTCTCATAGTGCTAGCAGGCCTGATGGCTGCCAGAGTTTTGATTGCAGGAGTCTTTGATGTGCTGGTTGTCTACAGCTCATCAAAGCCAACTCTGTACCATTTTGCTGTACAGAAGCTGGACACCACTCCTACTGGTGCCATCCCCATAGGGCAGAGTGCAACACCGCAGCCCGCTGATAATAGTATCTAACATTTGCTTAGTACTTACTATATACCAAAAATGATATTCATTTAATATACATAATAACTTTGCGAGGTGGGCAAATTATTATCCATATTTTATAGATGACCAAAAGAGCCTTTGAAAGAGTTAACAGTATTGTGCAATGTCACACAGGTAACAGGGATAGAGGCTGGATTCCAACTGAGGCATTATAATTCTAGAAACTATGAATTTAATGACTCCAGAATCAAAACATTTAGCCTCACCACTATATTTGGTTAAAGTGGGAAGTAACCCATTCTCCCACCTTTTTGCCACTTTAAGCTCAATGTATTCATGTAGTTTTCATTTAAAAAATATAACTATACTTTTGTGCAGTTTTTACTCACCGCACCAGGGGACAAATCTGAGAGTCAGGCTTTGTGCTAAAAATCAAAATCAGAACAAACTTGAGACCACCTGGAACATTATTATTGGTTCTCACATCACTCCTACAACTTTTAGCAGAAGGCAGGAAAGCTTGTCTGTATGATCTAAATTAAAACAATGATGAAGGTGATGATTATTTTTGAGATGACACAGGATTAGGTTGGGAAAAAGTAAGGAGTCAGCAACCCAGGCCCTCGCCTCAGCCATTCTTATTTAAAAGCACCTCTACTTCTCTCATTTTATTTATTTACATTTTGGACTTCCTGGTGTGATTTCTTTTAAAGAAAGATTCTGGTGCTTAAAATAAAGAAATGGAAAAAGAGGAAAATCCGAAATCCAGAGTCACTACTGATGTTCCTTCCTCTTCTTTTTTTGGTTGGATATGGTGGGGTCTCGTAAGATGCATTAATTCAGGGTATGGACTCACAGGGATTTGTCAACAAGGATAGTATATTTTGACAAGGACCAACACAGAGGCCCTGTTTCCTTGGCCGTCTGGACGCAGGGGTTGACTTCCGGCAAGGATGCCTTTGGAATGTTTTTTCAGGTTTCTCTTTTGAAGTACAAGGATAAACAAATTCTCCTTTAAATTCTTTCTATTGTCTTTGATGGTTTCTCTTTTCTCTGTGGATAAAAATAAAAAATTTAAAGAAAATATCAGCTATTTCTGAGACGAGTAGTTTAAAAAGCTCGAGTGTCTCCACAGAGAGCAATTGTGTGAGTACTTGGGCCACATGAAATTCTGATTCGCCAAGGGGATTGTGGCTCAGTCTGAAGCTTTGCCAGGACTTGCACATCTGGGTGGTAGAGGGGTGAGAAATTCTGCTACAACAGCTGCTGTGCTTTCAACACTGTGAGAGCAACATCACCTTAGTATTCCCATAGGCCTTCTCTCCCACTCCTACTTTAGCTATAGAAACTGCATTTAAAGGGAAAAAAATTATGTGCAGGTATAAAGTTGAAATTATTTTATCGCTTGATTAGATGCTTTCCAAATTGAGCATTTTATGAGTCCAGAATAAAATGTCACTACATATACAAGTGTAAATACTTATTTACATTTAGAGATAACCAGCTCAACAGGTGCATGTGAATGTGGCATAAAATGGAACATTAGAAGAAAGAAATATCAACATAGTTCAGGCCGTAAAATACTGGAGAAAGTTTTCTTACATTTCATCTGTTAAAGTAGTAACAGAAAAACTCTCATATTCTGTTCCCATGGTTAGGTTGTCTTGTACAGGATGTAGTTATTGAAATGATCTTTTTATAGTTCTGAGTTGATATCTCATAATTATTGACCTGACAGTTTCTTTGCTTTTTTGCAAAATCATTCTAGTCTGCAGCCCATTATCTTTCAAAGAGGTAGAAAATGAATTTCTCAGTGCCTGGCCCTATAACGACCCATGGTAAACTCCAGAAATGTTTGCTGAATATATAAATGAATGTAGGCATTTCACAGTTCACCGAAAACGAGCACATTGAAACATTTATTTGAAGTCCATTACTTCAGCACTTTTGAAATAGATTTCTATTTTCTGACTTGGGAAATCTTTTAAACTCTGGATAAATATGTAAATTCTCATAATTTATATACTTTATGATTCTGTTCAATTTATGGAAGAACTAGCAGGTTATTTTAACATGAAGCTCATTTATTTTTGTTTAAATTTTTCTGTATGTTATTGTGGTATGAGTAAGTTCTTTAGTGGTGATTTGTGTGATTTTGGTGCACCCATCACCTGAGAAGTATACACTGTACCCTATTTGTAGTCTTTTATCCCTCATCCCCCTCCTACCTTTCCCCGCAAGTCCCCTAAGTCCATTGTATCATTCTTATGCCTTTTCATCCTCATAGCTTAGCTCCCACTTATATGTGAGAACATACGATGTTTGGTTTTCCATTCCTGAGTTACTTCACTTAGAATAATAGTTCTCCAATATCGTCCAGGTCACTGCAAATGCCGTTAATCATTCCTTTTTTATGGCTGAGTAGTATTTCATTGTATATATATATACCACGGTTTCTTTATCCACTCGTTGATTGATGGGCATTTGGATTGGTTCCATGATTCTGCAATTGCGAATTGTGCTTCTATAAACACGTGTGTGCAAGTTTCTTTTTCATACAATGACTTCTTTTCCTCTGAGTGGATTCCCATTAGTGGGATTGCTAGATCAAATGGTAGTTCTACTTTTAGTTCTTTAAGGAATCTCCACACTGTTTTCCATAGTGGTTGTACTAGTTTATATCCCCACCAGCAGAGTAAAAGTGTTCACTGATCACCGTATCCATGCCAACATCTATTGTGTTTTGATTTTTTTGATTATGGCCATTTTTGCAGGAGTAAGGTGGTATCATATTATGGTTTTGATTTGCATTTCCCTGATCATTAGTGATGCTGAGCATTTCTTCATATGTTTGTTGGCCTTTTGTATATCTTCTTTTGAGAATTGTTTATTCATGTCCTTGGCCCACTTTTTGATGGTTTTTTTTTCTTACTGATTTGTTTGAGTTCATTGTAGATTCTAGATATTAGTCCTTTGTTAGATGTATAGATGGTGAAGATTTTCTCCCACTCTGTGGTTGTTTGTTTACTCCACTGACTGTTCCTTTTGCCATGTAAAAGCTCTCTAGTTTAATTAAGTCCCAACTATTTATCTTTGTTTTTATTGCATTTGCTTTTGGGTTTTTGGTAATGAAATCCTTGCCTAAGCCAATGTCTACAAGGATTTTTCCAATGTTATCTTCTAGAATTTTTATAGTTTCAGGTCTTAGATTTAAGTCCTTAATCCATCTTGAGTTGATTTTTATATAAGGGAGAGATGAGGATCCAGTTTCATTCTCCTACATGTGGCTAGCTAATTATCCCAGCACCATTTGTTGAAAAGGATGTCCTTTCACCACTTTATGTTTTTGTTTGCTTTGTTGAAGATCAGTTAGCTGTAAGTGTTTTGTTTATTTCTGGGTTCTCTATTCTGTTCCTTTGGTTTGTGTGCCTATTTTTATACAAGTACCATGCTGTTTTGGTGACTATGGCCTTATAGTATAGTTTGAAATCAGGTAGTGTAATGCCTCTAGATTTGTTCTTTTTGCTTAGTCTTGCTTTTGCTATGCAGGCTCTTTTTTCATTCCATATGAATTTTAGAATTGTTTTTTCTAATTCTGTGAAGAATGATGGTGGTATTTTGATAGGAATTGCATTGGAATTGTAGATGCTTTTGGCAGTATGGTCTTTTTCACAATATTGATTCTACCCATCCATGAGCACGGGATGTATTTGCATTTGTTTGTGTCATCTGTGATTTCTTTCAGCATTGTTTTGTGGTTTTCCTTGTAGAGGTCTTTTGACTCTTTTGTTAGGTATATTCCTAAGTATTTTACTTTATTTTTTTTTTTTTTGCAGCTATTGTAAAAGGGGTTGAGTTCTTGATTTGATTATCCACTTGGTCACTGTTGATGTATAGAAGAGCTACTGATTTGTGTACATTAATCTCGTATCCAGAAACTTTGTGGAATTCTTTTATCAGTTCTAGGAGCTTTCTGGAGGGGTCTTTAGGGTTTTCAAGGTAAACGATCATATTGTCAACAAGCAGTGACAGTTTCACTTCCTCTTTATTGATTTGATGCCCTTTATTTCTTTGTCTTGTCTGATTGCTCTGGCTAGGACTTCCAGTACTATGTTGAAGAAGAGTGGTGAGAGCGGGCATCCTTGTCTTGTTCTAGTTCTCAGAGGGAATGCTTTCAATTTTTTCCCCATTCAGTATTATGTTGGCTGTGGGCTTGTCATAGATGGCTTTCATTACATTGAGCTATGTCCCTTGTATGCTGATTCTGCCGAGAGTTTTAATCATAAAGGAATGCTGGATTTTGTTGAATGCTTTTTCTGCATCTATTGTGATGATCATGTGATTTTTGTTTTTAATTTTGTTTATGTGGCTTATCACATTTATTGACTTTCATATGTTAAACCATCTCTGCATCCCAGGTATGGAACCCAGTTGATCATGGTAGATTATCTTTTTGCCATGTTGTTGGATTCAGTTAGCTAGTATTTTGTTAAGGATTTTAGCATCTATGTTCATCAAGGATATCAGTCTGTAGTTTTCTTTTTTGCTTGTGTTCTTTCCTGGTTTTGGTATTAGGGCAATGCTGGCTTCATAGAATGAATTGGGGAGGGGGTTCCTTCTTTCTCTAACTTGTGGAATAGTGTCAAAAGGATTGGTACCAATTCTTTGAATGTCTGGTAGAATTCTGCTGTGAATCCATCTGGTTCTGGACTTTGTTTTCTTGGTAACTTTTTAACTACCATTTCAATCTCGCTGCTTATTATTGGCCTGTTCAGGGTATCTAATTCTTCCTGATTTAAGTTAGGAGGGTTGTCGTTTTCCAGGAATTTATCCACTGCCTAGGTTTTCTAATTTATGTGCATAAAGATGTTCATAGTAGCCTTGAATGATCTTCTGTATTTCAGTGTTGTCAGTTGTAATATCTCCTATATCGTTTCTTAGTGAGGTTATTTGCATTTTCCCTTTTCTTTTCTCAGTTAATCTGGCTAATGGTCTATCAATTTTACTTATCTTTTCAAAGAACCAGCTTTTTGTTTCATTTATCTTTTGTATTTTCTCTTGTTTCAATTTCATTTAGTTCTGCTCTGATCTTGGTTATTTCCTTTCTTCTGCTGGGTTTGGGTTTGGGTTTGGTTTGTTCTTGTTTCTCTAGTTCCTTGTGGTGTGATCTTAGAATGTCAGTTTGTGCTCTTTCAGTCTTTTTGATGTAGGCATTTAGGGCTATGCATTTTCCTCTAAGCACTGCCTTTCCTGTAACCCAGAGGTTTTGATAGGTTGTGTTATTATTGTCGTTCAGTTGGAATAATTTTTAAATTTCCTTCTTGATTTCATTTTTGACCCAATGCTCATTCAGGTGTAGGTTGTTTAATTTCCATGTATTTGCATGGTTTTGAAGGTTGCTTTTACAGTTTTATTCCTCTGTGATCTGAGAGTGCTTGATATAATTTCAATTATCTTAAATTTATTGAGGCTCATTTTATGCCCTATCATATTGTTTATCTTGGAGAAAGTCCCATGCGCTGTTGAATAGAATGTGTATTCTGCGATTGTTTGATGAAATGCTCTGTATATATCTGTTAAGTCCATTTGTTCCAAGGTATAGTTTAAATTCATTGTTTCTTTGTTGACTTTCTGTCTTGATGACCTGTCTAGTGCTGTCAGTGGAGTATTGAAGTCTCCTACTATTATTGTGTTGCTGTCTATCTCATTTCTTAGGTCTATTAGTAATTGTTTTATAAATTTGGGAGCTCCAGTATTAGGTGCATATATGTTCAGGATTGTGATATTTTCCTGTTGGACAAGACCTTTTACCAATATATAGTGTCCATCTAGTTTTGTCTCTTTTAACTGATGTTGCTTTAAAGTTTGTTTTGTCTGATATAGGAATAGCTACCCCTGCTTGCTTTTGGTGTCCATTTGCATGAAATGCCTTTTTCCACCCCTTTACTTTAAGCTTATGTGAATCCTTTTTTTTAGGTGAGTGTCCTGAAAGCAGCAGATAGTTGGTTGGTTAGTTCTTATTCATTCTGTAGTTCTGTATCTTTTAAGTGGAGCACTTAAGCCATTTACATTAAATATTAGTATTGAGATATGAGCTATAGTTGCATTCATCATGCTATTTGTTGCCTGTATACCTTGTTTTTTTTTTTTTTTAACTTGTATTTTTGTTTTATATATCCTGTGTGATTTATGCTTTAAAGAGGTTCTGTTTTGATGTGTTTCCAGGGTTTGTTTCAAGATTTAGAGCTCCTTATAGCAGTTCTTGTAGTGGTGGCTTGGTAGTGGTGAATTCTCTCAGCATTTGTTTTTCTGAAAACAACTGTATATTTCCTTTATATGTGATGCTTAGTTTTGCTGGATACAAAATTCTTGACTGATAATTGTTTTATTTGAGGAGGCTAAAGATAGGGCCCCAATCCCTTCTAGTTTGTAGGGTTTCTGCTGAGAAATCTGCTGTTAATCTAATAGGTTGTCCTTTATACATTACCTGGTGCTTTTGTCTCACAGCTCTTAAGATTCTTTCCTTCATTTTAACTTTAGATAACCTGATGACAATGTGCCTAGGCAATGATCTTTTTGTGATTAATTTCCTAGGTCTTCTTTGTGTTTCTTGTATTTGGATGTCTAGGTCTCTAGCAAGGCCAGGGAAGTTTTCTTCAGTTATTCCCCCAGACATATTTTCCAAACTTTTAGGTTTCTCTTCTTCCTCAGGTACACCAATTAATCTTAGGTTTGGTCGTTTAACATAATCCCAGACTTCTTGGAGGCTTTGTTCACATCTCCTTATTCTTTTTCTTTGTCTTTGTTGGATTGGGTTAATTCAAAGACCTTGTCTTTGAGCTCTGAAATTTTTCTTCTACTTGTTCAATTCTATTGCTGAGATTTTCCAGAGCATTTTGCATTTCTATGTATGTGTCCATTGTTTCTTGAAGTTTTGATTGTTTTTTCTTTATGCTATCTATTTCCCCCTTCACGTCTGGTATCATTTTTTGGATTTCCTTGCATTGGGCTTTGCCTTTTTCTGGTGCCTCCCTGATTAGTTTAATAACTAACCTCCTGAATTCGTTTTCAGGTACATCAGGGATTTCTTTTTGTTTTGGATCCATTGCTGGTGAACTAGTATGATTTTGGGGGGCTGCTAAGGAGCCTTGTTTTGTCATATTATCAGAATTGGTTTTCTGGTTCCCTCTCATTTGGGTAGGCTCTGTCAGAGGGAAGGTCTGGAGCTGAAGGCTGTTGTTCACATTCTTTTGTCCCACAGGGTGTTCCCTTGATGTAGTACTCTCCCCCTTTTCCTATGGATATGACATCCTGTGAGCTGAGCTGTAGTGATTGTTATCTCTTTTCTGGGTCTAGTCACGTAGCAAGTCTACCCAGCTCCTAGCGGGTACTGGGGGTTTTCTGCACAGACTCCTGTGATGTGAGCCATCTATAGGTCTCTCAGCCATGGATACCAGCACAGTATTTGGGGAGTCTCCTGGGTCCTAAAGGAGAAGTCTGCTTCCTTCAGTGGGTCTGTGGGTCCTCTTGGGATCTGTATGAAGCTCTTGAAGTTCAAACTGAGACATAAAGCTGAAATAGGTCAATGCAAATATGGAGTATCTAACTTATATAATTTTTTATGTTTGTCTATTTTGAACTGTAGTAGCATTTACTTTTGCTTTAGGTTAACCCTTTAAAGTCTTCAGTTGTTCCAGTGGGAGACAGAATCATTCCCTTAGTTTTCTGAAGGAATGACCACTTTGAAATAGGAACCAAGAGGAGAATCTATCCTCCCTCTGAGTGTTTACTGTTTTGAACACAGATTTCCGAGATATTATGTGTCTGGAGAGGACCAGAGTGCTGATATCATTTTTGACTTGAAAATATGTCTATGATAAAATAGGAGTCAACACATAGAATTGAGGTTCATAGAGTAGGCACACAACATTTTCATGTAAAGTGATCCATCCCCTCAAACCAATATTAGGTTATGATATATTTACTTAACATACTGTAAACAGAGCTTTTACTTCATCAGTGTTAGAACATTAACCTTAGAAAGGACCTTAGAAATCTAGTTGATGCATGAATTTTCAGAATCAATATCCAACCACTCTATAAATTACTGCGCTCTGTAACTTCATCTCCTCATGACATGGCCAGTCTAATTTAGGTCTTTATTCAATTTAGTTGAATAGGTCTTTCTCATAAGGAGTTGAAATTCCCTTCTGTATCTTTGGATAGATGCTAGTTTGCATTGGTACCTTTTGTAGGGATCCAAGGGATAGAGCTGTGACTGGTGGGTGAAATTTACTTGGAGGCTGATCATTATTATTTAAAAAAATTTCCCTGGTGAAAATTATCTTGGCATATAGAGTGGAGTGCTTCAGGATGGTGGTGGTAATGAATTACCCCTTACTGAAAGAAAGAGTTTGAGTTAGGCTGAGTAATCAATGGACCAAGAATACTGCTCAGGAGAGTCAAGTATCTAAATAAAGATTGAGATAGGTGACATTTAAATGATTCATTTAATCCTGAGACCTTATGATAGACTTCTTTAGATGCCTCTTCAGGAATCCATTTGTGTACACCCAACTGCCTGCTTGCCATCTCCATAGATATCTGAATATCATTTCAAACTCAACATATCTGACATTACACTCTTGATTTATTTTTTCAATTCTGCTTATTCAACTATCTTCCTCAATTTCCATGTCAGTAAGTGGGTCCTCTACATAGCCATCAAAATAATTCTTTAAAAACTCTCCTATCCCTTCTCATCTTACCTCCTGTTCACTTTGCCTGGAATGTCACTCTCTCCCTTCATATATTTGCATGACTAACCCTTCATTTCCTCTGCCTCTGCTCAAATATCATCACTTCTGAAATGTTCTCCTGGACCACAATATCTGATGTAGCACTCCCTGGCACCCCTCTTTATTATTCTTTATCTCTCGTATCTACTTTATTTTTCCATGGTAAGTTGACATCACCATCTAATATTTATTTACTTGCTTAATTGATTATTGTCTGTCTCCCCAGTTAGAATTTAAGCTTCTTTGGGAAAGGAAATTTGTTATAGTCATTGCTATATCCTCAGTGCTAGAACAATTCCTGGTCAATATTAGGTATTCAGTAAATATATGTTGAAATGATGTTAATGGATAATAATAGAGATTTAATGTAAACAGGAAAATAAAGAGTAAAAATGTAGCATAAACTAGCATATACAGGAAAAGAAAGGAATGATTCTTATTAATTTTTCATAGCAAAGCAAAATAACTTAAGGGCTTTGATGCATGCTCACAGAATCTTCCTTTCAAACCAGCCATTTTCCTATGAACCTTGAATGGTCATTAGTCCATATGTTCACTCTTGGCTTTCATTTCAAAAGGAATGGAGACATTGCAAACGTCATCAGCACTGATTGTGATCAGTTTCTCTAGAGAATACAGATCCCCAGACATACCAGATACCAGAGCTGGCTGATACTGAAAGATAGCCAGGGGTGAGCAGTAATCATTGGTTTTATCCCTAAATCAGTTTTATAGGTGGAAGACAGATCTGTCTTTGTTATCTACAGGGAAATCCTTATTTGCCCCTTCCACAGATATAGTCTTTCTAATTCCAAATCCTCTGGGTCTAGGCTTTCTAATCTGCGCAAATTATCAGTTCTAACATAACAAACGAAGTATTTGTTTAAACATAACAAACCTCCTATCTCAATTAAACTTAGATGGGATGACAGTCACTTTCAATTTTGCCACAAAAAATGTAATTACTTCTCTTTTTTGCTTTAATAAAATAGCTTTCTTCTAAATAATAATACATAATGATTTGTACATTTTTCTAAAATTAATGTTACTATATTTTACATCTATTTTTCAGTTCCTATTAATAACAAGAAAATCAATATTCTCTGAGTGTATACATTTTAAATCTTTCCTATGCAACAAGAATTTTCTTTTTCTTTTCTTTTTTTTTTTGAGACAGAGTCTCATTCTGTCACCCAGGCTGGAGTGCAATGGCGTGATCTCAGCTCACTGTAACTTCCGCCTCCCAGGTTCAAGTGATTTTCTTGCCTCAGCCTCCAACGTAGCCGGGATTATAGGCATGTGCCACCACGCCCAGCTAATTTTGTATTTTTAGTAGAGATGAGGTTTGACCATGTTGGTCAGGCTGGTCTCGAACTCCTGACCTCAGGTTATCCACCTGCCTAGGACTCCCAAAGTGCTGGGATTATAGGTGTGAGCCACTGCGCCCGGCCCACAAGAGTTTTAAATGCTAGTGGGGAAAGCAGTGGATTTTTATTTTTCTTAAAACTTGAATACATCATCTTATAATTATTATATCATAGAATTTAAATTTGTTGAGAACAAATTTTGTGGGGATTATTTATTTAAGTCCTGGAAGGCTTCTATTTTAATGAGAAATGTATCAGAGAAAATAAAGAAAAATGTTTCTAGATTCTTCAGGGAATGAAGTTGTTTTCTTAATGAGTCACACTTAGGGTGATACATTAAATGAGAGAAACGTGGTTGTCAATCTATTCTATTCTGGAACAGTTTAGCAACTTGTGAAATATCAGACCATTTGGCCCAATATCCCCACTTTTACGCATTTTCCCTATGGGGATAATCATACAAGAGTGAAAAGACGTAAGCACATGAATGTTTCTTATAAATCTGTTTTTAATATAGAAAACTTGGAAACATCCCAAATATTCACCAGTAGGGGACTGATTAAGTAAATTACTGCACATACAAATAATAAAATTCTCAAGTCATTAAACTTGATGTAGCTCAATATTTATTGACATTAAGTGATATTTGTGACATACTGTTGAGTCAAAAAAAAAGTGAAAAATGTCTGAGTATTGTTCCATTTATGTAAAATTATATCCTTCTCTTTAGAAAGACATTCATTGAAATTTTTTTTATGATTATTTATGGAGAATGGAATTTTGATTTTTTTTCCTTAGGCTTTTTTGGTTTTTACAATTCTATTAGGTATATATATATAATTTTAATAAAAACAATGTGAATTTATAGGCAAATTTCTTAGAATGAAGTAAAATATAATTGGAGACATACTGCTTGGACCTATTTATGGAAGCAAATCTAACTGTAGTCAATTTGGAATCAGTTTGTTTAATGTAAGAAGAATATTGGAAATAATATTATATAAAGAATTTCTTAATGGAAGTAAAATTTTAAAAAGAATTGTAAAAGATAATATAAACACCATAACCTAAAATGTCATTTTTCCTAGCTTCATTGAGGTATAATTAAAGATGAAAATTATATATCTTTGAGGTGTATGACATGATGTTTTGATATAGGATACATTAGAAAATGTTTACCACAATCAACCTAACTAACATATCCATCACCTCACCTAGTTATCATTTCTTTTTTCTAGTGAGAACACTTGAGATCTACTGTTTTGGCTAATTTCAAGTATACAATAAATTATTGTTAGCTGTAGTTATCATGCTATACATTAAGTCGGCAGAAATTACTCATCCTATAACTGAAAGTTCTATCCATCAACATCTTCCTTTACCCTACTCTCCTGCCTCAAGCCCCTAGTGACCTCCATTCAACTGTCTGTTACTATGAAATTGACTTTACTTGCCATTCTGTGTCTGGCTTGTTTCATTTAGCATAATGTCCTTCAAGTTCAACTATGTCACAAATGACAAGATTTCTTTCATTTTAAGGCTGAATAATATTTCATTATATATATAATATTCATATATATATATCTTTTTCTTTTCATTCATCTCTCAATGGATAATTAGGTTGTTTCCATATCTTGGCTACTGTAAATAATGCTGCAATGAACATGGGAATGCTAATATCTCTTTGTGATAGCAATTTTATTTCTTTTGGATATATACCCAGAAGTGGGATTTCTGGGTCATACATTAGTTCTATTTTTAATTTATTGAGAAACTACCATACACTTCCCATAATGGCTATTCCAATTTATATTCCCACAAATGTTTTATAAGGGTTTGCTTTTTTCTTAACATCCTAACCAATACTTGGTTTCTTTTGACTTTTTTTGATAACAACCATCCTAACTAGTGTGAGGCAATATCTCATTGTGGTTTTGATTTGCATTTCCTTGATAATTATTGATGTTCATATACTTGTTGGACATTTGTCTATCTTCTTTGGAAAAATGTTTCTTAAGATTCTTTACCTATTTTTGATCAAGTTATCTGGTTTCTTTTTTTTTTTACTATTGAACTGTAGGAATTCCTTGTATATTTTGAAATATATGATGATATTATATTTTATATACTTTTTATGTATTTTGGACCTTAACCCCTTAACAGAGATGTGCTTGCAAATATTTTATCCCATTCTGTGGGTTGTCTTTTCATTTTGTTGAATGCTTTCTTTGCTGTGCAGAAACTTTTAAGTTTGATGTAGTCCAACTTTTAAATTTTTGTTTTGTTTCCTGTACTTTGATGTCAAATCCAAAAAAATCATTGCAAAGACCAATGTCATAAAGCTTTTCCTTTATGTTTTCTTCTAGGAGTTTTACAGTGTCAGGTCTTACACTTAAGTCTTTAATCCATTTTGAATTAATTTTTGCACATGGTATAAGATAAGGGTCCAATTTCATTCTTTTGCTTGTGGATATTCAGTTTTCCCAACACCATTAGTTGAAGAGACTGTCCTTTCTCCATTGTTTATTCTTGGAGCCTTTGTCAAAAATTAGTTGACAATATATGTTTGGGTTTATTACTGGGATCTCTATTTTGTTCCATTGGTCTATGTGTCTGTTTCTATGCCAGTATCATACTGTTTCGATTACTATAGCTTTGTAATACAACTTGAAATCAAGAAGTGTGATGCTTCCAGCTTTGCTCTTTTTGCTGAAGATTGCTTCAGCTATTTGGAGTCCTTAGGGGTGTCATATGAATTTTAGGATTGTTTTTCTATTCTGTGAAAAGTGCCACTGACATTTTAGTAAGAATTGCATTGAATCTGTAAATCAGTTTGGGGGCATTTTAAACAACATTATTTTATGAACATTTTAACAATATTCTTCCAATCCATGAACATGGATATCTTTCCATTTATTTGTGTTTTCTTTAATTTTTTTCATCAATATTTTACAGTTTTCAGTGTATAGGTATTTCACCTCCTTGGTTAAAATTGCTCCTAAGTATTTTATTCTGTTTGATGCTGTTGTAAATAGGATTGTTTTCTTAATTACAACAGCATCAAACAGAATTAGTTACATTGTTATTGTTAGTGAACATAAACATAACTAATTTTTGTATGTTGATTTTGTATCCTGCAAGTTTACTGAATTAATTGATTAGTTCTAACAGTTTTTTGGTGGAGTATTTATGGCTATTTATAAGATTATGTCATCAGCAAACAGAGGTAATTTTACTTTTTTGTCTCCAATTTAGATAGCTTCTATTTCTTTTTCTTACTCTGGCTTGGACTTCCAGTACTATGTTGAATAGAATTGATGAGATGAGCACCTTTGTCTTTTAGTTTTTCGCTGGTGAGAATGACATGAGCTGTGGGTTTGTTATATATCCTTGAATATGTTGAAGGACATTCCTTCTATACCTAATTTGTTGAGAGTTTTTATCATATAAGGATGTTGAATTTTGTCAAATGCTTTTTCTGCATTTATTGAGATGCTCATGTAATTATATTCTTCATTTTGTTAATATGTGGTTTTACATTTATTGATTTGCATATGTTAAACCATCCTTGCATCTGAGGAATAAATACTGCATGATCATGGTGAATGATCCTTTTAATTTGATGTTGAATTCAGTTTGCTTGTATTTGTTTGAAATTTTTGCATCTATGCTCTTCAGGGATATTGGCCTGTAATTATCTTTTCTTATGGTATCCTTGTCTGGCTTTGGTATCAGGATAATGCTGACCTTGTAAAATGAGTTTGGCAGTATATCCTTGCATTCAATTTTTTGGAAGGATTTAAAAAGAATTGGTACAAATTTTTCTTTAAATGTTTGATACAATTCATCTGTGAAGCCATTTAGTCCTTGACTTATCTTTTTTTTGTTGTTTTTTTTTTGAGATGGAGTTTCACTCTTGTTGCCCAGGCTGGAGCACAATGGTGCAATCTCGGCTCACTGCAACCTCCGCCTCCCAGGTTTAAGCGATTCTCCTGCCTCAGCATCCAGAGTAGCTGGGATTACAGGTGTACACCACCACACCTGGCTAATTTTGTATTTTTAGTAGAGACAGGGTTTCGCCTTGTTGGTCTGGCTGGTCTTGAACTCTTGACCTTAGGTGATCTGCCTGCCTCAGCCTCCCAAAGTGCTGGGATTACAGGCATGAGCCACTGCACTCGGTCCCTTGTCTTATCTTTTTAAGGAGAGTCTTAATTACTGACTTAATCTCATTTTTGCTATTGGTCTGTTCAGATTTTCTATGTCTTCATGATTCAGTCTTGGTAGGTTGAATGTTTTCAGGATTTATCCATTTCTTCCAGGTTATTCAATTTTTTTGGTGTGTAATTGTTCATAGGAGTCTCATATATTTCTATGGTATCAGTTGTAATGTCTCGTCTTTCATTTATAACTTTATTTATTTGAGTCTTCTTTTCTTAATTAGTCTAGCTAGACATTTGTCAATATTTATCTTTTCAAAAAAATAACAGTTTCAGTCATCTTTTGTATTGTTTTTCTCGTCTTTATTTTGTTTATTTCTGCCTTTATCTTTTTTATTTTCTTCTATCTGCTGACTTGGGGCTTAGTATTTTCTCTAGTTGCTTGAGGTGTAAAGTTATATTTTTTATATGAGATCTTTCTTTTTTTCTTAATGTAGGCATTTATCACTATAAAATTTCCTCTTAGAACTGCTCTTGCTGCATCCTATAAGTTTTAGTATGCTGTTTTCATTTTTGTTTGTCTTAAAATACTTTTTGGGTTCCCTCTTGATTTCTTCTTTTATCTGTTGGTTTTCAGGAGTGTGTTGTTTAATTTCCACATATTTTTTAATTTTTCTATTTTCTTTATACTACTGAATTCTAGTTTTATACCATTTTGGTTAGAAGAAACACTTGATATAATTTCAATCTTCTTAAATTTGTTAATCCTTGTTTTGTGGCCTAACACCTGATTTCTTATAGAGAATTCTATGTGTATTTGAAAACAATGTATATACTGCTGCTGTTAGGTCAATTGTCCTGTATGTGTTTGTTAGGTCTATTTTGTCTATAGTGTTATTCAAGTCTGCTGTTACCTTATTGGTTTTCTATCTGGATAATCTTTGTATTGTTGAAAGTGGGGTATTGAAGTCCCCTACTATTATCATATGACCATCTACATCTATCTTCATTTCGGTTAATATTTAATTTGTATCTTTAGATGTTCTGATGTTGGGTACATATATATTTACAATTGCTATGTATTCTTGATGAATTGACTTCTTAATCATTATGTAACACAATACTTCGTCTCTTATGGCAGTTTTTTACTTAAAGTCTGTTTTATCTGCTATAAGTATAGCCTGCTCTGTTTTGCTTACCATTTGCTTGAAATATCTTTTACCATTCCTTTATTTTTAACCTGTGTGCACCCTGAAAGCTAGTCTCAGGTGCACAGCATGTAATTGGATGTTGTCTTTTTAAATACATTTGGCCACTTTGTCTTTTGATTGGGGAATTTGATCCATTTACATTTAAAGTAATTATTGATAGCTAAGGACTTACTACTGCTATTTGTTAATTATATTGTGACTCTTATAGTTCTTTTGTTCCATTCATTCTTTCTTGCTGTCTTTCTTTGTGACTTGATACTTTTCGTAGTGGTATGCTTTGATTCCTTTTTCTTTCTCTTTTGCCTATCTACTACAGATTTTTCCTTTATGGTTACCATGAAGCTTACCTAAAACATTTTAAAATTATAGCAGTCCATTTTAAGCTAATAATTACTTAACTTTGACCACGTAAAAATCTCCACATTTTAACTTCTCCTCTCCAAACATTTTATGTTATTGATGTAGCAATTTATTTTCTTTTATTTTTGAGATGGAGTATCTGTCACCCAGGCTGAGCAGTGGTGTGATCTTGGCTCACTGTAACCTCCGCCTCCTCAGTTCAAGTGATTCTCCTGCCTCAGCCTCCTGAGTAGCTGGGATTACAGGCATGCGCCACTATGCCCAGCTAATTTTTGTATATTTAGTAGAGATGGATTTTTGCTATGTTGGCCAGGCTGGTCTTGAACTCCTGACCTCAAGTGATCTGCCCACCTTGGCCTCCCAAAGTGCTGGCATTCCTGGCATGAGCCACCATGCCCCACCTTGCAGTTTACAATTTTGTGTGTCATGTATCCATTAACAAATTATTGTAGCTGTAGTTATTTTTAATACTTTTGTCTTTTTATTTTTGTACTATACTAGAGTTAAAAGTGATTTTATGCATCACATTATTATTCTAAATTTGACTATATTCTTACTTTTAGAGTGAGTTTTATACTTTCCTATATGTTGTTAGTTAACATTGTTTCACTTTAATTTGAACTACACCCTTTAGCATTTTTTGTAAGGCAGGTCGAATGGTGATAAACTCCCACAGGCTTTGTCTGGAAAAGTCCTTACCTCTCCTTCATTTCTGAAGAACAGCTTTGCTGATTATGGTATTTTTGGTTGATAGGTTTTTCTTCTTTCAGTACTTTAAGCATATCATTCTATCCTCTTTTGACCTGCAAGGCTTCTGCTTAGAAATCCCCTGATAGCCATATAGAGGTTCCTTTGTATGTAATGAGTTGCTTTTATCTTTTTGCTTTAAAAATTCTTTGTCTTTGACTTTTGACAATTTGATTATAATGTGTCTCAGTGAAGATCTCTATAACGAGATACAAATTTAATTTACTTAGGGTTCTTTGTGCTTCATGGATGTAGATATTCACTTCCCTCTCCAGATCTGGAGATTTTTCTGCCATTATTTGTTTAAATTAGCCTTCTACCCCTTACTCTTTCTCTGCTCTTTTGTGACTTTCACAATACATATATTGGTTCACTTGATCGTGTCCCATACGTCCTGTAGGCTTTCTTTATTCTTTTCATTTCTTTTTTCTTTTTGTTTTTCTGGGTTACTTCAAATGGCCTATGTTCAAGCTCACTGATTCTTCTGCCTGATAGAGCCTGCTGTTGAAGCTTTCTAGGGTATTTTTCAGTTTGGTCACTGATTCTTTAGCTTTAGAATTTATGTTCAGTTCTTTTAAAAAATCATTTCTATGCTTGAACTCCTTGTTGAGCTTTTCATTTTGTTTGTATATTGTTTTTCTGACTTATTTTTATTTTTAATTTTTTTCCAGGTTCCAAATGTGTTTTTTATTCACTATTTCTGATGACTATAAATAAGGGTTTCCACTATGGAAAAGAAAGTTAGCACAGTACATTTTCATGACTGGGGAATGGATTTTTTGAAGTCATCTTCAATAGGGCAAAAACTTAGAAACAAACAAACAAAAAAAACCTGAATGTTGAATTCAGTTCTTTATATAACGTCCCTTGTAAAAATGAAAGAATAAAAACAAACCGAAAAAGAGGGGCAGGGTAAATGTAAAAAAAAAAAACAAAGGAAAGGAAAGAGAGGAAAAGGAAATAAAATAAGACGATTTATTGCTTCTCCTCAGCATCCTCCTTGGTCTCCTCCTTCACCTAGAGAGCTTCTAGCTTTTCTGCCACTTTTTTGGCATGATCGTTTTTGCCTGATCCTGCTTTCTTTTCTCTCTCTTCAATCTCTTTCCTGCATTCTTCAAACTTCGTTTTGAATTCCTGTGCATTCTCAGCATTCAGGAACCAGATGGCCAGCAGCTCTGGCTTGGGGTACTCGTCGGTGAAGTCAGCATGGGTGTTCCAGACCCAGGCACGGTCACTACCTGCATTGGGCTTCAGCTCCATCATTGGCGTGATGCAGTGGTTGGCACAGATATTCAGGGTCTTGTCCCTCTGCATGAGGAGGCGGATGGCCCCTTTCTCCTTGTGCTTCAGGAGCTTGATGTCACCAGTGCCTCCCTCCTTCCATTCTGGGAGATCATTCTCTGAGGCAAATCAGAACAGTTTTGCGCCGCATTTTAAAAAGTTCCTCTTCATCATCTTCCAGCGTTTTAATTTCTTGCTCAGGAAGAGAAACTATTAGCTCAAACTGAGGGTCATGGTTGTACTCGACTGTATTCTCAGTGGAAGTATCCTGGTCCTCATGAGTCTCCTTGGCGGCCGCCATGGGGGATTGGCGGCAGCGGCGTCTCAGCTGGGTGGGTCGTTGCTGGCTCCGCTGCCTCTCGGAGGCTACTCTTAGCTCCTTCCGTCCGCGTCTGGCGCCGGTGCCTCCCGCCCGCTCTTCCCTCCGCCCCGCGACCTGAAACTCAACACCTGACCCCAGCGGCGGGAAACGCATGGCGATTCAAAACCAGTAGAGCTTTATTGGCTCAGGCGGCAGACGCTCTCATTGTCCAGCCTGCCCCGTGCTTCCCACCCCTGATTTTTTTTTTAAATGGAGTTTCACTCTTTCTGCCCAGGCTGGAGTGCAATGGCACGACCTTAGCTCTCTGCAACCTCCACCTACCAGGTTCAAGCAATTCTCCTGCCTCAGCCTCCTGGGTAGCTGAGATTACAGGCACCCACCACCACGCCCAGCTAATTTTTTGTACTTTTAGTAGAGATGGGGTTTCACCATGTTGGCCACGCTGGTCTCAAGCTCCTGACCTCAGGTGATCCACCTGCCTCATTCTCCCAAAGTGCTGGGATTACAGGCGTGAGCCACTGCTCCCAGTCTCTGATTTTTTTTTTTTTGGTATACCTGTGTTTTCTTGTGGTTTACTGACCACAGGTGACTGCCTGGCACTAGAACAGGCCTAGAGGTTGGGTGTGCAGGGGCAGACCAGTGTTCTGGGGCCACAAGAGCCAGCCTAGAACCTGGGTCTACTGGGATAGATATGAACCATATGTCTGCTGGAGTGTGGGGTGGCGGTGGCTCCTGGTTACTGGGTGGGGATAGAGCCTGTATTTGTAGGAGCTGGCCTGGAACACAGGTACATGTGTGCTGGTCTGGTGACTGGAGTTGTGTCCGGAATTGGTGAGTTCTTGGTCTCACTGACTTCAAGAATGAAGCCACGGACCCTCGTGGTGAGTGTTACAGCTCTTAAGGTGGCGCGTCTGGAGTTTGTTCCTTCTGATGTTCAGATGTGTTTGGAGTTTCTTCCTTCTGATGGGTTCGTGGTCTCGCTGGCTCAGGAGTGAAGCTGCAGACCTTCACGGTGAGTGTTACAGCTCTTAAGGCCACGCGTCTGGAGTTGTTCATTCTTCCCGGTGGGCTCGTGGTCTCACTGGCTTCAGGAGTGAAGCTGCAGACCTTCACGGTGAGTGTTACAGCTCATAAAAGCAGTGTGGACCCAAAGAGTGAGCAATAGCAAGATTTATTGCAAAGAGTGAAACAACAAAGCTTCCACAGTGTGGAAGGGGACCCCAGAGGCTTGCCACTGCTGGCTGTGGCAGCCTGCTTGTATTCTCTTCTCTGGCCCCACCCACATCCTGCTGAATGGTAGAGCGGAGTGGTCTGTTTTGACAGGGCGCTGATTGGTGCATTTACAATTCCTGAGCTAGACACAAAGGTTCTCCATGTCCCCACTAGATTAGCTAGGTACAGAGTGTCGATTGGTGTATTTACAATCCCTGAGCTAGACATAAAGGTTCTCCAAGGCCCCACCAGAGTAGCTAGATACAGAGTGTCGACTGGTGCATTCACAAACCCTGAGCTAGACACAGGGTGCTGATTGGTGTATTCACGATCCCTGAGCTAGACATAAAGGTTCTCCACATCTCCACCAGACTCAGGAGCCCAGCTGGCTTCACCCAGTGGATCCTGCACCGGGGCTGCAGGTGGAGCTGCCTGCCAGTCCCGCACCATGCGCCGGCACTCCTTAGCCCTTGGGTGGTCGATGGGACTGGGCGCTGTGGAGCAGGGGGTGGCGCTCATTGGGGAGGCTCGCTCGTGCGGCACAGGAGCACACGGAGTGGGTGGGAGGCTCAGGCATGGAGGGCTGCAGGTCCCGAGCCCTGCCCGGCAGGAAGGCAGCTAAGGCCCAGAGAGAAATCGAGCGCAGTGCCGGTGGGCTGGCACTGCTGGGGGACCCAGTACACCCTCCGCAGCCGCTGGCCCGGGTGCTAAGCCCCTCATTGCCCAGGGCGGCAGGGCCTGCTGGCTGCTCCAAGTGCGGGGCCCACCAAGCCCACGCCCACCCGGACTCCTCCAGCCTTGGCCAGAAAGGGGTTCCCACGGTGCAGCGGTGGGCTGAAGGGCTCCTTAAGTGCCGCCAAAGTGGGAGCCAGGCAGAGGAGGCGCCGAGAGCTAGCGAGCGCTGTAAGGACTGCCAGCACGTTGTCACCTCTCAGAGTCATGGCGGCTGACCTGGAGCTGGGGTTCATGGGTACCAACCTGGCACAGGAGTGGGCCTGGAGGCTAAATCTGCTGGGAATTGGGAACTTGGAGGCCAGCAGCCAGCCTGGAGCCTGTGTTTGCAGGAGCTGACCTGACTCTGGTCGTGTCTAGAGCCTGTGTCTTAGGAGGGTGGCCAGCTTAGGTCTGTGTGTGCTGGTCTGGTACCTGCAGCCACAGTAGTGTGTCTGGAGCCAGAATCCACAGCAAAATCAGGTGCTCACTTCACTTTTTTTCTCCACTGGAAGAGTTTCTTTCTGCACACTATGCTGCCCAGGCACGGGGAAAGGCAGTGCATCTTTTCTTATTCCTGTGCTACACCAAGGTGTTGCAATTTTTCACTTGAATCCTTTAGTTTGTTAAAGGTATTTTTGGGCATAGATAGTTGTTTGTGATGTTTCTCTAACAGAATAGTGCTGGAAAGTCCTATTCTGCCATCTTGCTGATGTCACTCCCCCATATTTCTTGACAGTAGACACTGCCATTGCTCATTTAGTTTCCCTCCCTCCCCTTTTACTTCTTCTTTATACCCCTCCATTGTCTTTAATGTGATTTTACTTTTAACAGCTTCTAACCTGTCACTCTTCTTCAAAGGACTGTCCTTAGGCCCCAGGAACAGGTTTACTCACAGACACAGAAAACTAGAAGAGCCTGGGAGTTTTTGATCCCCTACGATGATGCTTAGCCAATGAGTAATCACTTTGGGAGATGAAAGTCTACCTTCCTTGCCTTAGGACACAACGACTTTGAGGCTGTAACTTATACTTCAGAATCTCCTATGGAATCAGACTGAAACTACCCACCTAGGAATTTGCTAAAACCATAGCATACTTGGTTTCATTGTTTTTTTTTTTTCTTTCTTCCTTTCTTCCTCTTTTTTTTTTTTTTGAGATAGAGTTTCGCTCTTGTTGCCCAGGCCGAAGTGCAATGGCGCATCTCAGCTCACTGCAACCTCTGCCTCCCGGGTTCAAGTGATTCTCTTACCTCAGCCTCCCAAGTAGCCGGGACTATAGGTGCCTGCCACTATGCCTGGCTAATTTTTGTATTTTTAGTAGAGATGGGGTTTTGGTTGGCCAGGCTGATCTTGAACTCCTGACCTCAGGTGATCCACCCACCTTGGCCTCCCAAAGTGATGGGATTACAGGCGTGAGCCACTGTACCTGGCCCATTGTTTTTCTTTGTTATGTTTCCCCCTCCTCCTTATCAGCTTCTTATGGAAACACTTCCTTGCACACAAATCCTCATCTCAAAGTCTGCTTCAGAGGAATACAACATGACAGTAGGTCCAACATTGCTTTCCAAATATTTCTAATGAGATTCCGGAATTGAATTTAACAACACAATATCCATATCTTCCACATTAGACTAAAAGCTCTTTGCTCTTTGAAGGCAGACAGAAATGTTTGATTCTGATACTTATTTGCCATTGAACCTGAAAATAAAAGTTTACACTGATTGAGCCAAATTAGTGAATAATTGGAAGGCATAGGGTCAGTAGTCAGTAATTTTATTGAGGATTGTCCCTAGATGAATGAAGTGAGAAGTCTATGTCTCTCATAATAATCCTTGTGACTAAATTAGTCTAATGTCTCCAGACAAAAGATGCTTCATTTCTATCAACCACTGTTAAGGATTGGATGATAAAAATGCATTCTACCTTGAACATTTCTTAATTCTAAAGAACCAGATGAATAAGGGCAGTACTTCCTCTTCACTCAATTACGATAAATTACCTTATCTTTTATATTGTGTTGGAGAGCCAGGGGAGTGATTGTTCTTTTTGTTGCTTTTCAATTTGTCCTTGCTTGCATAGTTCTTGAAATTAGAGGACATATGTGGTTTGTAGAAGTCAAGCTGGTAAGCTTGTAATCAGTGTAATATAATGAAAGTCATCTAATTGAGGTCTGTTTAGTTTTCCTTTTCTACGTAATGGGGGCATAGTAAGTATTATGGGATATTAAGTTAACCAGTGATATTTTAGTATTCATGCCTAGCATGAAAATCAGTTTCCCATTGATTTGATTTAGTTCTGTGCATCAGGAAGTAGATAACTAAAGAAAGGGATTAAAATATTAATTAAATTTAGTTTCTTTCCTTGTCATTCATCCTTAGAAACCATTACATTATTTATCCCCCACTCTGTGGAAAAGTAAAATCCTTTCCTCATATAAGTTTTATTTTCTATAAGTGTTTTTCGTAACCCCAGTATATATTTGCTGTTCAAGAAATAAGTGGTCAGAACTATAATTTGTCTAATGGCTTCATTATCAATAGAAATGTAATTTAGATGTTCATTCTCTTTTACTTCATTTTTTTCCTTTCACAGTTATTTTTCACAACTTGGTAGTATCAAGAAAAATAAGACCTAGCATAAGAAGAATTCTTTTCTTTCTGCTCTAAGGATCAGTTAATGAATATGTATGCATAACCCTCCTCACAAGGAAGATTAATGGTTTTGAAACTTTTCCCCACCTGCAACAGGGACACTTGAAGCACATCTTTTGTGAAGGTGGACCCCTGAGATTTGGGTTCTGCCAGGTAACATGGGACAAGAGATCAAAATTAGTCAACAGCTGGAAGTACACTAAATATTCGTTTCCTTTTATTTATTTTTCAAGCTCTCTTGGATTGCATCTTTTAGAAACACCACAGTTGTGCTTATTAAATTGAACGAGTTAACAAATATAAAGTACTTAGAATAGCTCCTGGAACACCGTAAGTTCTCAGTAAATATTAATTATATTGTAGGTCCCCAAACCCTTCTCTTAAACCTTTGGAGTCAGATGTATTTTTGGGATTCAGAATTTTTTGGATTTTGAAACAGTATACACAGTATCTCTAGCACCCCAAAATCAAACACATTGATATTTCTGCATTGAAACACATGAATATTTCTCACAAAGTATAGTATATACTATATAACAAATAGTCTCATGTTAATTCAGGTCAGATTTTTACCACGGAATACATTATTTGAAAACTTTGGGCTTTTGGCCAGGTGTGGTCGCTCATGCCTGTAATCCCAGCACTTTGGGAGGCCGAGGCAGGTGGATCACTTGAGGTCAGGCGTTCAAGACCAGTCTGGCCAACATGGTGAAACCCCGTTTCCACTAAAAATACAAAAATTAGCCGAGCTTTGTGGCACACGCCTGTAATCCCAGTTACTTGGGTAGCTGAGGCATGACAATCGCTTGAACCCAGGAGGTGGAGGTTGCAGTGAGCTGAGAGCAGGCCACTGCACTCCAGCCTGGGAGACAGAGTGAGAATCTGTCTCTAAATAAATAAACAAATAGAAAAACACTTTGGTTTTGTAAAGCTCTTTGAGTTTTGTCATTATCGATAGGAATTATAAACTTATATCATCATCATCAGTTTTTCCTTAAAACTTACTTCTAAGACATATCTCCTTTTTTGGCACTAGATAGGGCCTAAATAAATAAGGAAGCAAACAAAATGCTTGGAATCCTCTTGTTAAAAAAAATTATTTCAAAGAGATTTTAATTGCATGAAAAAGACTTTACCAGAACAGAAGCGTAGTAGATAATTATTTCATCAGAATTTTCTCTGGGAAATTATATATTCTGTCATTTTTCTGATCAAAATGTCTTTAGCTCCAAACAAACCTAAATTTCAATTCTGGTCCTGTCCTTTAGGGAGTGGGCCGATCAACTTCTTTTTGGAATTTCAAGGAAAAGCAGTTCAAGCATCAGCAAATAGTCAGGACCAAATGAGTATATTTACCTAACAGCCCTGAAAGAATATGAGACAAAGAAGGGCCTCTTTATTTTAGACATCCACACAGACACATCAAACCTTTAAACTAAAACAGTCATTTGAATTTTATTGTCATCACTTTGAGATTTTACCAAGAAAAAATATCTGAAGACTCTCAAAATGACAGTCTGTATTTATCCATATATTAACCATTCTAAATCACTTTATTCCTTTGTGTAGAAACAAGTTTCCATATGATATCATTTTCCTTCTGCCTAAAAAATGTTAACATTTCTTGCAGTGCATTTGTGTTAGTAATGGATCCTCTCAGATTTTGTGGTATGAATGTCTTTATTTACTTTTATTATTAAAAGATATTTTTACTGGATATAAAATTTTAGGTTGAGTTTCTTTCAGAACTTTAAAAATGTCATTCCATTGTCTTTTGGTTGGCATAGTTTCTTATGAAAACCCATGGTTTTCTTCTGTAGTAATGTGTCCTTTTCTCCAACTGCTTCCAAAATTTTCTCTTCATCACTTGTTTTCAATAATTTTGCTTTCTTTGTGTTTATCTTGCTTTCATTGGCTAAAAGCTCTTTGATCTGGTATGTGGTGTTCATCAAATTTGGAAACTATTTGGCCATTAATTCTTCAAATATTTTTTGAACCCTTCCTCTCCTTCAGGAACTCCAATTACATGTGTTAGACTGCTTGATATTGTCAATGATGCCTCAGTCTTTCTCTCAGTGATTAATTTGCAATAGTACACGTCTTCAAGCTCTTTCTTTCTGTATTATCTAATCCACTGTTAATTCTATCTTTTGAGTTTTTCATTTAAAATATATTTTTCAGCTCTAGAAGTTCCCTTGCTTCCTTTTTATTTCTTCCTTTTCTTCTCCTCATTGTGTTCATATTTTAAATTCTTTAGAATATTGAATATATTTTTAATAGTTGTTTTAAAGTTATTATCTGCTAATCCCATCATTTGTGTCATTTCTGGGTCTCTTTCTATTGACTAATTTTTCTCCTGCTATGGGTCACATTTTCCTGCATTTTCATATATCTACCAATGTTTTATTGGATACTTCACCTTGTGAATTTTATATTGTTCCATGGTGAATATTAATGTATTCATTGAAAAGATGTTGGATTTTGTTCTGGTAGGCAGTTAAGTTACTTTATGATTGACTTGAGCCTTTAAAGTCTTTATTTATAAATTTTCTTAGGGCAGGTATAGAGTAGCATTTAGGACCAGGCTATTTTTAGCCCCACTACTAATGTGTAACCCTTCTCAGATGTCTACTGAAGACATTTGTATTTCACAAAGTCTCCACTTTTGCCATATGTGAACCATTTGTGAGCCCTGAGAATTGCACGACTTAACCTCTCTGGCAATTGTTCTTTCCCTAACACTTATTCTTTGCTTGGCTTCATGGAATTTCTCCCTACATGAGGGTAGACTGGCATTCAGCCAAAATCTCAAGGGGATGCCCTAGCAGATTTCCAGAACTCTCTTTTTTTAAAAAAATAATTTCCTCCTCTCTACTACTATGCCCTCCAAATATTAGCCTCCAAAGTCAAAACTTCAGTCTCTCTCTTCTCAACTCAGCAAGATTGCCAAGCTGTTTGGTGTCTGCCTCTCTATACTGCAATCCAGAACGTGCCTCTAGGCAGAGAGCCAGGGCAGTCATAGACTCACCTAATTTGTTTTCCCTTTCTCAAGAATCACAGTCCCGTGCTGCCTATTACTTAGTGCTTAAAGATAATTGTTTTATATATTTGTCTAGTTTTCTAGTTGTGTATTGCAGAGGGTAATTCTGTAGCCTTGGCCATTTTTTTAGCTCTGTGACCTGGGCAAATTACTTTGTCTGTCCAAACCTCACTTTTCTTAGTAAATGAGGATTATACTCTAATGACTTTTAGTGTGGTGAGTATTAAATGAAATAATGTGTCGAGTACTCTTCCCATTGTAAGTTCTCAGTAAAAGGTCGCTGCTGTCAACAATTTAAAGTCAACAGTCACACAAAAAAACTTTATGGAACCAATTAGGCCTTTTCAGATTGAAATGTTCCATCTTATTGAGTGATTTATTATTCCGTTTTGTTTTGTTTTGTTTTCCTCTGTACTCATCCACTCACAGTAATTGGCTAAGGTCTTTCTAACTTGAACAACAGAGAGGGAAGATAGGCCAAAAGATCATGAACTTGAAGGTTTATATGTGACTATAAACAACAGAATACAATGTACCTAGAGCAATAGCTCGAAAACTAGCTAAGCCTGGCTGAACATCAACAAGAGAGTCATGTATGAAATGAGAAAGAGGTAGGGCATGAGTATAAGCAAACAAAAGCCATAGCCATTTATGGGACTGAGGAGTTTGTAATAAGGATGATTTCACCTTCAAGTAATGGCAAACCCTTATTCAAAGTGCTTAAAACAATGGTAAATGTATTATCTCATATGATACCTTTATAATACATACCTGTCCAGGGGCAGGGTAGATTCCCGGTATATTATATCAGTGCCTTGGCTCTGCCTGTGCTTCTCTGTGATTCTTTGATCTCTGCCTGACTTTGTTAGCTTCATCTTTGGGTTGTCATGACTTAACAACATCTGGAAAATGAAGAAGAATCTTCTCATCCAATTCTCTTTCTTAGGAGTAGATAACTTTTTTTTTTTTTTTTTGAGACGGAGTCTCGCTCTGTCCCCCAGGCTGGAGTGCAGTGGCATGATCTTGGCTCACTGCAAGCTCCACCTCCTGGGTTCACGCCATTCTCCTGCCTCAGCCTCCCCGGTAGCTGGGACTACAGGTGCCTGCCACCATGCCCGGCTAATTTTTTGTATTTTTTTTTTTTTTTTTTTAGTAGAGATGGGGTTTCACCGTGTTAGCCAGGATGGTCTCGATCTCCTGACCTCGTGATCTGCCCACCTCGGCCTCCCAAAGTGCTGGGATTACAGGCTTAAGCCACCGCGCCCGGCCAGGAGTAAATAACTTTTTACTAGAAGCTCTACCTGCCGTCTCCCAGCACAGATATATACTCACCTCTCCTTGGCTAAATAAGGTTAAGTGCCTGTTCTAAACCAAGGAGGGAGTGGGTTAACTGATTGGCTTATGCTAATCATGTGAGGTAAATGAATGTTGGAGGGTCAACTACTATGATCATCACACAAAAGAGAGTAGATTTTTAGAGTTTAAAGTAAGCAGGGGTTGCACACATCATTTTGCTTTATATGAAACAATTACAGATGTTCCTTGACTTCTGATGGGGTTATGTCCTGATAAGCCCACCATAAATTAAAAATATCATAAGTGAAAAATATATTTAATGGCCCAATAAACCTATTGTTAAGTAGAAAATCTGTAAAGTCAAACCATTGTAAGTTGAGGAATGTCTGTATTAGTGTCATCTTGGTGATTGGTGAAAGAGTGTAGAATGACAGGTTAAGGAGTAACAGATCTACAATGCACTGCAGGGCTTGGCCCTGAGACCACCTCCTCACTGTGGAACCTTAGCTTAAACAATTCTGGGTTGCTGTGGAGTTAATGACCGTTCTATCTTGTGGTGCCTCTAACTCTAACAGGGAAGAGTGTGGTCTTGGTTAAACTGGTATTTATTTATTGGGTTAGACTCAAACAACTTGGAAGCTTACTTTTATCCTAAGTTTATTTTAAATTGGTCACAGCAAAATTTCACACAAAAAATTAGTCAGTTAATGAGAAAGAGAAAATGATATTTTGGTCACAAAGTTGGAAAGTCCATCAGCCATTTCTTAATTGGCATAATCTTGAAAGCATTTTACTCTAGATAATTATGGGCAAATTTTAAAAGTAGTAGGAACGACTGAATTCTGAGATAAGAATCTGGCCATACCATATCCAACGAGAGTTCTTTTACTAAGTGGAGATATCAGGTAGCTTTAGGAGCTGGCAAAGATAATTTTTAGTAGAAAATGAACTTTAAAACTTTCTTTTTTCTTTTTAAGACAGGGTCTTACTCACAGGCTGGAGAGCAGTTGCAAGATTACAGCTCTCTGCAGCCTTGTCCTCCCTGGGCTCAGGCAATCCTCCCACCTCAGCCTCCTGAGCAGCTGGGACTACAGGTATGTGCCACCACGCCTGGCTAATTTTTGTATTTTCTTTAGAGATGGGGTTTCACCATGTTGCCCAGGCTGATCTCAAACTCCCGGACTCAAGCCATCTGCCCACCTTGGCCTCCCTCCCAAAGTGTGAGGATTACCAATGTGAGCCACTGTGCCCAGCCAAAACTCTTTTTTTAAAGTTCAACTACTCCTGACTAAAAGCATTAATGCACTTACCTTTAATGTAAAGAGTATTTTCTGAAGCTCAAATTTTAACTAAACATGAAAAGTTGTTGAATTTTGTCAAATGCTTTGAACTTTTTCATGAAGACTCTCAACAAACTAGGAATAGAAAGAAATTACCTCAACATAATAAAGGCAGTATATAAAAATCCCACAGCTAACATAATACTCAATGGTGAAAAATTAAAGCTTCGGCTTTAAGAGTTGGGAACAAGACAAAGATGCCCACTCTCACCATCTCTATTTAACCTAGTATTTGAAGTCCTGACTAGAGCACTTAGGCAAGAAAAAGAAATAAAACATCCAATTGGAAAAGAAGCAATAAAATGATCTCTGTGTGCAGATGACATAATCATATATACAGGAAACTTTAAAGAAAACTGTTAGAACTAATAAACAAATTTAGTAAAGTTGCAGGATACAAAATCCACATAAAAAATTAGTTGTGTTTGTACACACTAACAATGGACTATCTGAAAAGGAGATTAAGAAAACAATTCCATTTATAATAGCACCCAAAAGCATAAAATACCTAGGAATAAACTTAAGCAAGTAAAAGACTTGTACACTGAAAACTATAAAACTTTGATGAAAGAAATTAAAGGAGGCACAAACAAGTGGAAATACTTCTCATGCTCATGGATTGGAAGAATTCATATCATTAAAATGTCCATACCATCCAGAGTTATCTGTATATTCAATGCAATCTCTACTAATATCCTAACGACAATTTTTACAGAAGCAGAAAAAACAAACCTAAAATTTGTGTGGAACGACAAAGGTCCCGAAATAGCCAAAATAATCTTGAGAAATAAAAACAAGACTGAAACATCACACTTCCTGATTTCAAAATATGTTACAAAGGCCCCTTCTTTGAAAATAAAAAAAAAATTACAAAGCTGTAGTCATTAAAACAGTATGATACTGGAATAAAGATAGACATATAGACCAATAGAACAGAATAGAAAGCCATGAAATAAACCATGCATATGCAGTGAACTAATCTTTGACAAGGGTGCTAAGAATATACAATGGAGACAGGATAGTCTCTTCAACAAATGGTGCTGGAAAAACTATGCCAAAAAATGAAATTAGACCCTTATCTCATACCATACACGAAAAATAACTCAAAATGAATTAGAGACTGAAATATAAGACCTGGAACTGTAAAACTCATAGGCAAAAACACAGGAAAAAATTTTCAGAACATTGGTCTTGACAGTGATTTCTTGGATATGCCACTAAAGGCACAGGCAACAAAAGCAAAAATGAACAAGTGGGACTGTATCAAAGTAAAAACTTCTGTACAGCATAGAAAACAATGAGCAGAGTGAAACCACAACCTAGGGAATGGGAGAAATATTTGCAAACCACGTATCTGATAATAGGTTCATATCTAAAATACATGAGGAGGGGTGGGGGAAAAATTTTTAAAAATACATGAGGAACTACAATCCCATAGCAAAACCAAAAGAAAACCAAAAGAGATAATCTCGTTAAACATGGGCAAAAGGACTTGCATAGACATTTCTCTAATGAAGAAGTACAAATGACCAATAGATATATGAAAAGACGCTCAACATCACTAATTATCAGAGAAACGCAAACCAAAATCACAATATCACCTCATACTTGTTAGAATTGTCATAAAAAAATCATAAGATAAGAATTGTTGGCAAGGATATGGAGAAATTGGAACCCTTGTACACTGTTGATAAGAATCTAAAATGGTACAGTAATTGTGAAAAACAGTATGGAGTTTCCTCAAAAAAAATAAAAATAAAAATAGAGTTATAACATGATCCAGCAATCTGTGTCTGAGTATTTATAGGAAAGAACTGAAATCAGGATCTTAAAGGGGCATTTGCACTCCCATGCTCATTGCAGCATTATTCACAATAGCCAAGAGGTAGAAACAACCTAAATATCCACTAATGTATACATGCATATAGAAAATGTGGTATATGTACAGACAATGGAATATTATTCAGCCCTAAAAAAGAACGAAACCTTGCAATATGTGACAATATGAGTGAACCTGGAGAACATCATGCTAAGTGAAATAAGCTAGTCACAGAAGGAGAAATACTGTATAATTCCACTTATGTGAGGCATCAAAAATAGTCAAACTCATAGGATCAGAAGATAAAAAGGTGGTTGCCAGGGGCTGGAAAAGAAGGAAATGGGAGTTACTGTTAAACAGGTCTAAAGTTTCAGTTATGCAAGATAAAATAAGTTCTAGAGGTCAGTTTTACATCATGCTTATAGTAACAATACTGTATGGTACACTTAAACAGTTGTTAGTAGATCTGATGTCAAATGTTTTTACTGCAATAAAAACAACTTTACCTAACCAAATGTGCAGTGATCTCTTTAACCATGTTTTCATCAATTTATTCAGCCTAAGAGTTCAGTTGAAGAAAAATTAAAGTGAAGACAAGAAGAAGAATATTTATCATTCAGATATTTCATTAGAGGATTTTATTTCTTTACATTTTTAGATATGCTTTGAGGGAACTGGTAGGAGATGATAAATGGGATATCTTGTGTATTTTGGTATTTTCAATGCTCTTCTAAGATGTCTAGCATATGCTAGCATAAAGGTCAACCTTTTAGGGGGCATTAATTATTTTTGAATGGTGACATTTATCCATCAATTTTAATATATAGCATGTTCCAAAATAATATTGAGCTGGCTGTTTTCCAAGTTTGTAAATATCAAATATCCCCTTAGTCAGAAGCATAAGGATAGAATTAACAGAAATACCTTCCAGTAATCAGCTAAATCAGAGCTACAGAATTAAAAGAATAAATATACAATTAAAAAAAAGTCAAGTGTACCAAAAGGTATAAATAAAATATGCCTTGACTTAGAGGTGCTGTCTGGCCAGGGTTTAGTTAGGTTAAGGTTGGCATTAAACTTAAGCTGGAAATACATCTAACACACTGAGTACTTAAAATATACCAGGCAATGTTCTAAGCAATTCTCACCTAGTAGTTCATTTAAGCCTAACAACAACCCTATGAAGTAGGTACTATTATCTCCATTTTGTAGATAGAAGAACTGAGATACAGCAAAGTTAAGTGATGGGCACAGGGTCACCTAGCTGTTAAGTGTTGAAGCCAAAATTTGAACCCCAGGCAGTTTCACACTGGTGCTCATATACACAACCACTAAACAATTTGACCCTGGAAGTGGGGAGACAACTTTCTGAGGATCACAGCTCCTGTCACACTCAGGATCTTCAGTAATGCAGTAATAAATAGAGGACTGCTTAGAGGTTAAGGGCAAAGGATAACAGCCAGCCACTGTTGCTTAAGTTGCCAGGTAATCATAGATAGTTTACTTGAATACCTCTGTTTCCTCATCTGTTAAACTGGTCTAATACAGATGCTCCTTGGCTTATATGATTGAGTTATGTCTTGGTAAACTAATCATAAGTTGAAAATATCATAAATCAAAAATCGATTTAGTACACCTACCAAACATTCTATCTTAGCCTAGCCTACTTTAAACATGCTCAGAATATTTAAATTAGCCTACAGCTGGGAAAAAAAAATTACCTAACAGCCTATTTTATAAAAAAATTGAATATCTCATGTAATTTATTGAATACTGTACTGAAAGAGAAAATCAGAATGGTTATATGGGTACTTGCTGTGGTTTAAATGGTCCCTTCCAAGTACATATTGAAATTTACTTTAAATTCTGCCCACATGAATTGATTAATCCCATCATTGCAGGAGTGCATTGATTATCACGGGACTGGGCTCCTGATAAAAGGGTGAGTTAGGTCTCATTTCTCTGTGTCTCACACATTCTCCTGCCCTTCTACCCTTCTGCCACTTTTTTTTTACTTTTTTTTTTTTATTATTATACTTTAGGTTTTAGGGTACATGTGCACAATGTGCAGGTTTGTTACATATGTATCCATGTGCCATGTTGATTTCCTGCACCCATTAACTCATCATTTAGCATTAGGTATATCTCCTAATGCTGTCCCTCCCCCCTCCCCCAACCCCACAACAGTCCCTGGAGTGTGATGTTCCCCTTCCTGTGTCCATGAGTTCTCATTGTTCAATTCCTACCTATGAGTGAGAACATGCGGTGTTTGGTTTTTTGTCCTTGCGATAGTTTACCAAGAATGATGTTTTCCAGTTTCATCCATGTCCCTACAAAGGACATGAACTCATCATTTTTAATGGCTGCATAGTATTCCATGGTGTATATGTGCCACGTTTTCTTAATCCAGTCTATCATTGTTGGACATTTGGGTTGGTTCCAATTCTTTGCTATTGTGAATAGTGCCGCAATAAACATACGTGTGCATGTGTCTTTATAGCAGCATGATTTATAGAAAAGAGAGAAGAATCAAATAGATGCAATAAAAAATGAAAAAGGGGATATCACCACCGATCCCACAGAAATACAATCTACCATCAGAGAATACTACAAACACCTCTATGCAAATAAACTAGTAGAAGAAATGGATAAATTCCTCGACAAATACACCCTCCCAAGACTAAACCAGGAAGAAGTTGAATCTCTGAATAGACCAATAACAGGTTCTGAAATTGTGGCAATAATCAATAGCTTACCAACCAAAAAGAGTCCAGGACCTGATGGATTCACAGCCGAATTCTACCAGAGGTACAAGGAGGAACTGGTACCATTCCTTCTGAAACTATGCCAATTGATAGAAAAAGAGGGAAACCTCCCTAACACATTTTATGAAGCCAGCATCATCCTGATACCAAAGCCTGGCAGAGACATAACCAAAAAAGAGAATTTCAGACCAATATCCTTGATGAACATCGATGCAAAAATCCTCAATAAAATACTGGCAAACCGAATCCAGCAGCACATCAAAAAGCTTATCCACCATAATCAAGTGGGCTTCATCCCTGGGATGCAAGGCTGGTTCAACATACGCAAATCAATAAATGTAATCCAGCATATAAACAGAACCAAAGACAAAAACCACATGATTATCTCAATAGATGCAGAAAAGGCCATTGACAAAATTCAACAACCCTTCATGCTAAAAACTCTCAATAAATTAGGTATTGATGGGACGTATCTCAAAATAATAAGAGCTATCTATGACAAACCCACAGCCAATATCATACTGAATGGGCAAAAACTGGAAGCATTCCCTTTGAAAACTGGCACAAGACAGGGATGCCCTCTCTCACCGCTCCTATTCAACGTAGTGCTGGAAGTTCTGGCCAGAGCAATCAGGCAGGAGAAGGAAATTAAGGGTATTCAATTAGGAAAAGAGGAAGTCAAATTGTCCCTGTTTGCAGATGACATGATTGTATATCTAGAAAACCCCATTGTCTCAGCCCAAAATCTCCTTAAGCTGATTAGCAACTTCAGCAAAGTCTCAGGATACAAAATCAATGTACAAAAATCACAATCATTCTTGTACACCAATCACAGACAAACAGAGAGCCAAATCATGAGTGAACTCCCATTCACAATTGCTTCAAAGAGAATAAAATACCTAGGAATCCAACTTACAAGGGATGTGAAGGGCCTCTTCAAGTAGAACTACAAACCACTGCTCAATGAAATAAAAGAGGATACAAACAAATGGAAGAGCATTCCATGCTCATGGGTTGGAAGAATCAAATCGTGAAAATGGCCATACTGCCCAAGGTAATTTATAGATTCAATGCCATCCTCATCAAGCTACCAATGACTTTCTTCACAGAATTGGAAAAAACTACTTTAAAGTTCATATGGAACCAAAAAAGAGCCCGCATAGCCTTCCGCCACTTTTTGACACAGCAAGAGGCCCTTCATCAAATGCGGAACAGATGCTGGCCCCATATTCTTAGACTTCCCAGTCTCCAGAGCTCTGAGCCAAATAAATTTCTGTTCTTTATAACTTACCCAGTCTGTGGCATTGTGTTACAGCAGTAGAAAATGGATGCAGACAGTACTTGAAGAAATATGGTTTCTACTGAATGCATATGGCTTTTGCATCACCTTAAAGTCAAAAAATCATAAGTAAGTCAAACCATTGTTAAGTTAGAGACTGTCTGCAACTGCGTGTAGCTCTTCCCAAAATTTACTATACATTAGATCCCCAGAATGTTGTAATTCAATAAAACGGTGGCAGGGCCCAGGCATCTGCATTTTAAATAAGTGCCTCAAGTAATACTGATATATTCTGTTCCTGAACGCCTTTTGGGAAATATTGAGAGATGAGATCATGCCTGTGACATAATGGGCACAATCCTGGCACATGTCTGGTGGGCAGAAGTGCCAGCTCTTGTCTATTTCAGTGTAACAGAGACAGACGTAGGAGGGGTCTCAGATCTCAGATGATATTGCAGATGAAGGAACATATTATGCTAGGATGATGACAATGGCATCAACAAAGATGATAATGAAAATAATCACTATTCTGGTATCCTGTATTTTGGAACAGATATCATAAGGAGGAGGAAAGGAGGTTACCAGTTCCTTTTATTCCCATCCCCAAATCTTCTTAAAAGGACTTAGTTAGGTTTGCCTTCAGGTTTAACAGAAGAGGTTTATTCTAATTTTAAGAGTCCTGGCCAGGCGTGGTGGCTCACACCTGTAATCCTAGCACTTTGGGAGGCTAAGGAGGGTGGATCATGAGGTCAGGAGTTCAAGACCAGCCTGGCCGACATGGCGAAACCCCATCTCTACTAAAAATACAAAAATTAGTCAGGCACAGTGTCAGGTGCCTGTAATCCCAGCTACTCCTGAGGGAGGCTGAGGCAGGAGAATCGCTTGAGCCTGGGAGGCAGAGGTTGCAGTGAGCTAAGATCGCGACACTGCACTCCAGCCTGGGCGACAGAATGAGACTGTCTCAAAAAACACAAAACACAAAAAACAAAAGAGTCCCTTGGCTAATTCTCTTCCCATGTTTCCTTACTTACTGTGTATGCCAATTTTCTTTACTGGAAATAATCTTTCACTATACAATTCAATGTAAAAAACAAAATGTAAATGTCTAGATGAAGTAACGTTTAGTTTGAATATGTTTCAGCAAAATGTCATTAGCCATTCAACAAGTTCATATACCTCCTTAATAAATCCTTCCTTGTTTTGATAGAGCAAAGTAGTAAGGAAAACTTATGGTACCTAAAACAAGGGAGGGAAATCCACGAGGATGGGGAAGTGGAGTAAGGTGCAAAAAAGTACTGAATATGGAATACTAATCTGTGTCTAGCTTTAATTGACTTCGTTCTTTTAGTTGGTCTGGTGCCCGTTAGAGCTCTGAAGGGTAATTTGTCATACAGCTGCAAATACAGGCATCTGTTTTGCATAGTTTATGAACTTTAATTAAACACGATGTTTATTCAATTTTCTTAAACTCAGTTTTTAATGGAGGCAGGGTTATATTGTAGAGTAATGTCTGGGCCACAGAAATCTAGTCTTAAAATAGGCCCATAACCTATCTTATCATAACTAAATGTTGTGGATATGCTTCAATGTAACAACTTTTACACTGCCAACAAAATACCTTAAAGTAGAAAATTTATAAAGCATGCTCCATTCCCTTAATATATGTTAGAAATCATGGTGCATAAGCATAAGTTGGAAGCGTTCAGGGACTGTAGCTTGGATTTTGGTATAAAGCAAAAGGAGGGCTCCATGCCCTGAAGGAAGGTACACCATGAAGTTTGAAATTAGACTCACTGGGCAAGGGGTTTGTGTGACCTCCTGAAAATCACTTAACATCTCTGAACCTCAGATTCATAATGATGAGTCATGAGAATGGAATAAAATAATGCATGTAAAATGTCTATTACAATGTCTGGTACATAACACAGAGACATTCAAGATGCAGTAGCGCTTATTGCAATTCCTTAAATGTTTATTATATTTTCTCTGCCTTAGAATCTCAATTTGCATGTGCCAGAAAATTATTATATATTTAAAAAACTAACTCTGTTTTAGTTTCTAAAATTTTGTGTGTCAGGTGATTTGTGGTGTTTAAATATATATAACAAATGCCATAGTCAGCACTTATCTGATTTTCAGCCTTAGAATCACTTAGAAAATGACCTGATGCTTGAAAAGTGCAGCAGGCATTTTGTAACCGTGCGACCATACACATGAGAACAAAAGATATCTAATAATAGTGGAACAAAAAGACTGAGAGAGCCTGGGATTCTGATGGAATTATTAGCCATTATTTTAGTGCTGGACTGCTTATCTCTGCAAATCTTATTACATTAGAAAAGTAAACCTCTATTTGTTTAAGTAACTGTAGCTTAATTTCTGATACTTGCAGATAAATGCATTCCAGTCAGTTAATAAAGACTAAACAATCCTGAATGAGATAAGGAGAGTACCTGAGACAGGTGAATCAGCTGACAGAATGGGAGTATGCTTGTCACTAAATAGAAATTAGGATCATTAAATCTCACGGGAGTGGAGTGGCCAGAGGATCTTGTAAGAACGATAACATCCAGCATTCGGTGCTTTAGTAGCCAGAGGCTGCTAAATTCAATGCATTTAATGCTTCAGTGGCCGGAGTCTCTGGTAAGAACTGTGTTATGTTCTTAGACTTTGCAATGCAGGATTGTTTTTAGTAAAGTGTATTAATCTTATTAATATTTTGTGAGTGGAATGTTGTGGAAATTAGAGAAGGGTTAAATTTCTCATCTGGATCAAAAAGTACATAACAGAGATAGCACATGTGGAAGTAGGAGTCGCAAGGTCAAGTTGAATTTAGGAACATAAATTCATGTGGAATTCACAGATATTCTGGGGTGAGCTCTAGGCTTGCAGATTGTGGTATCCAGGGTTGGAGTTTGAACCAATTTTGCTTGGGTATTTGGGGTTGGAAGGCTTCTGGCTACATTTGATTTGTATATCTTTAATCCAATGACTTTACAGTAAATTGGCCAAATCAAAGAATCCTAATAGTATACCTTTACCACTAATATATCAGAATGCTTTAAAACACGTTTTGTTTTCCTCTTGTAAATAGAGGAAAATCTGAACATAAAATGGTGAATTGATTCTTGTGAGTCATACTACATAAAAATATAAACAACAAAGGATGCCATTTGTGCTAGATACTATGTTAGTTCAGATAACCTGTATTCCATCCTTTCTTCCAAGAGGGGAGGTTGAAAAGTGAAAACTACATTTCCTAGATTCCCTTTCAGCTAGGGCTTTGGATGTAAATTCGATTTTGCCATTTAATGTACCAAATAGAGATTTGAATCAATTCTTATGAATCTTAAGAATTTCAATGAATCTGATGAAGACATTTTTGTTATACACCATATTTCTTGGACTAGTTATTTTTAAAGGTTATTTTAATATATCTCAATTATGAAGCAGTTATTGCCCCTGAACACTCTAGAAGCTAGAGAATGAACACTAGAATTACTCTACTTTCAAGGCTCCTATCTCCACATTCAGAATAATATTATATCAGAAGTTACAATGTGTTACGCATATATTTTTAACTAGTCTTTTGATTTCTGCTTTATAGGTGAGGACAATTAGGCTCAGACCTATGAGAAACTTACTGAAGGTCACACAGCTAGATGCTAGTTACAAAATTTAAACCCAGGGCTTAACACTGTTCTTCATGTTCCTGTTTCATAAACACAAACACGAGATATGTAAGTGAACAAAGCAGAACAGAGTTCCTGACAATTCAGTGCTTACATTCTGTGGGAGAAGATGAAATAAATAAATTAATATAAGTGCTAGTGAGAGACAGGACTAGCTGGATTTCCTAGGCCGACTAAGAATTCCTAAGTCTAGCTGGGGAAGGTGACCACACCTACGTTTAAACACCGGGCTTGTAACTCAGCTCACACCTGACCAATCAGGTAGTAAATAGGGTTCACTAAAACACAAATTAGGCTAAAAGCAGGAGGTAAAGAAATAGTCAAATCATATATCGCCTGAGAGCACAGTGGGAGGGACAATGATGGGGATATAAACCCAGGCATTCCAGCAGGGAGCAGCTTTGGGTCCCCTCCCATTGTACGGGAGCTCTGTTCACTCTATTACATGTTGCAGCTATGCACACTCCTCTGGTCCGTGTTCGTTATGGCTTGAGCTGAGCTTTCGCTCACCGTCCACCACTGCTGTTTGCTGCCGTTGCAGACCCGCCACTGACTTCCACCCCTCCGGATCCGGCAGGGTGTCCGTTGTGCTTCTGATCCAGCGAGGCGCCCATTGCCGCTCCCGATTGGGCTAAAGGCTCGCCATTGTTCCTGCAAGGGTAAGTGCCCAGGTATGTCCTAATCGAGCTGAACACCAGTCACTGGGTTCCACGGTTCTCTTCCGTGACCCACGGCTTCTCATAGAGCTATAGCACTCTCCACATGGCCCAAGATTCCATTCCTTGGAATCCATGAGGCCAAGAACCCCAGGTCACAGAACAAAAGGCCCGCCGTCATCTGGGGAGCTCTAAGAACAAAGACCCGCCAGTAACACTAGGAAGGAAAATCATGGTGAAGAGGCTGCAAAGGGACTAGGCAAGGGGTGTGTGTGTGTGTGTGTGTGTGTGTGTGTGTGTGTGTGTGATATGAGGTGGCAAGGGAGGGCTTCCTTAACAAGGTTTCACTTCAGCAGAGAACTGAAGGCAGTGAGGGAGTGAGCAATGTACAATCAGGGCAACAGCGTTCAAAGCAGAAGGGAAAGCTCAGTGGGGAGAGAATGTTCACTGTGTGGTTCCGAGGTAGAAAATGTGAACACTATGAAAGCATACACTTTCTTAGTTGTTTGATTTCTCCCCTTTAAGTTTAGAAGTATTTTCCCCTTTCTTATCTCTACTATAACCCAACCCTCACTTACAAAGTTGAAAAATTATTTTATATCATCTTTATATATATTTAAAATTTCCTGGGCATCAGTAACCTACAGTTGCATTAGTTACTTGGTCTTCCTTTCACAGTAAAACAGAAAAGTAGTCTAGAGACGTCACAGCCAGAATGTCAATTAAACATGTATTAGATTCCTAGAGCTGCTGTAACAAGTTGCCACCAACTGTGTGACATGAAACAACAGAAATTTATTCTCTAATAGTTCCGGCAGCCAAAAATCTGAAATCAAGGTGTCAGCAGAACCACACTCCCCCTGAAGTTTCTAGGAAAGAGTCTTTCCTTGTCTCTTCCTAGCTTCCCATGCCTGCTGGCATCCTTGGCATTCTTTGGCTATGGGAGCATCACTCCAGTCTCTGCCTATGTCATCACATGGTCTTCCTTCAAATGTGTCTCTTCTGTGGCTCCAAATCTCCTTCTTCTTATAAAAACACATGTTGTTGTATTTAGGGCCCACGCCAATTGAGTATAACCTCATGTTAACTTGGTTACATCTGCAAAGACCCTATTACTAAATAAGGTCACTCACATTTATAGGTTCCAGGGGACATGAAGGTGGGGGACTCTATTTAATACAGGAGGGAAATCTCAAGTATAAACTGCCTTTCAGTTAAATGGAAATTCAATTGTATTCAGCCCAATACAGGAGGGAAATTCTATTCAACCCAACATAGGAGGGAAATCTCAAACTACCTTTCAGTTAAATGGAAATTATCTCTTTCATCCCATCCCCAGCCTCAAACACATAAATTGATTCACTGAAAGTCTTTCGTCTATAGCAAGAGTCAGCAAACTTTTTCTGTACAGGACCAGATAGTAAATATCTTAGGTCTTGGGGGCATTTAACTCTGCTGTTGAAGTGTGAAAGCAGCCACAGACAATACGTACACACATGAGCGAGGCTATTTTCTAATAAAACTTTATTTGCAAAACAGCCTGCAGGCTAGATTTGGCTTTGGGCTTCAGTTTGCCAACTCCTGATGTATAGCACTGAGAAATTGCTAAAAAAAAAAAAGAAAAAAGAAAAAGAAATACATACAGCTACCTAAATTCCTTTGAACTTTAGTGAAGAGTCCAGTAAAACTTTGGTTTAATTGTAGATCAGAACATGAAATGTATAACTTTTCCAAGAAGTTAAATTTACTGATTTGAATAACTCTTGCCTTTCCTTTTCTATCTCAGCTATTGAAGAGCACTAAAATGGGAGAAAAGAGAAAGGAGAAGTTTAGGTGTGCCAGGCATATTGGAGTTAAAGTGCTAGCTGAATATTACTGTGAACACAATGTGGTTTGTAGCATTTTACAATGAAATAAACGTTGAAGTCATTCCAGGAAATACTGTAACAGTCATACGGGGTAACCAAGTAGTGCCAATTTAGTCAAGTAAAAATAGTGCACTGGAGTACAATTTAATATGTTATGGAAGATATTCATGAACTTGGAAGTCTGGTTGTGACCATGATGATTAGACCCCAGAGAAACCTAAGGGACTTGACTCAACACTTGAAAAGATGGAAAAGAGCAGGATTGCCTTCGTGAATAACCAGCACTTCTATTGATGGTGCTATCTAGTCCATTACAAGAAATACTGACACAAAACAAAGTAGAGATACTTAAACAGCATTCAACAATGAGAATGGTACTTAGAGAAAGAGGAATTTTACCTTTGGAGAATGACACACCACTGAATGGCTTGAAGTGAGATGGCGCTAGTGGGATATGTGTAGGGGGAAGGCAGCAGAAAGGGGAGAAATCTGTGATTTAACCCTCCTTGCCTACTCTGCAGACTGCTATAAAACTATGGTACCCCAAGAGTCTAGCAAAAAGTGGAATTTAGGAGAAAGGAAGTCTTCAAGATCCAGGGACATTCTCCTCATGGCAGCAGCAGCCTCAGTAAGGGGACACATGCCCCTTTGAGATTGTCTCTTTGGCTGATCCTGAGACTCTCATCAGGACAAATGAAGACAGATGGTAGCTTTACATACATCCTCATTTCAAAGTGATGTAGAGTATATAGATGATATCATTGCCAGGTCTGATTTAGAAAATTCAAATGGGGCTATTTTCTCTCTCTTTCTCTCTGTCTCTCTGTCTCTCCCTGTCTCTCTCTCTCTCTCTCTCTCTCTTTTTGAGTCAAGGTTTCACTCGGTCGCCCAGGCTGGAGGGCAGTGGTGTGATCATGGCTCACTGCAGCCTCAACCTCCTAAGCTCAAGTGATCCTCCCACTTCAGCCTCCCCAGTAGCTGGAACTACAGGTGCATACCACCATACCTGGTGAATTTTTGTATTTTTGGTAGAGATGGAGTTTCGCCATGTTGTCCAGGCCAGTCTCGAGCCCCTGGGCTCAAGCAATCTTCCCACCTCAGCCTCCCAAACTGATGGGATTACAGGTGTGAACCACTGTGCCTCACCAGATGAGGCTATTCTCTAGTGGTAGACATTACTTGTCAGTGGAGCTGAGAGTTCTTCTCACTCCATGCTAGCTGGCTTGTGAAAATATTTTCCATCTGGGCTTCCTCCCACTGATAAGTAATGTGAGCCTTGAACTGAATATATGTGATTAGTGCTTGGGACTGAGAATGAAGTCATTACTTGTGTATTAGAACTGGAAGTATGCATCAGAACATGGAAAAAGGCAAATAATCTTGCTCTTAGAGTTCGATTAGTAAAATGACGCAGATAACTCATGATGAATGAATATGTTAAAGAGAAGTGCAAAAGTATCATAGGAAGAATGGCAAGGACTGGAAATCTAATCGAATCCAGGTGGAATGTGTTAAAAGTGGTTCCCTAATTATTGTTACTGTTACATCTGGAGGACTACTCGTGGAACAAGAAGGATAGGAGAAGTAAGTCAGAGACAAGAAGGAAGACTGAAGAATAAGGAACTGTGTGGGTGTCACCAGCTTAGCCCATTAGCAAGGGTGCTCTGAGCAGCTGGTAGGAGCATTCCCACCCATAGGCTGGCATACTGACATAGCATTACTGTTATGAAATCTATTAATTGTGCTAAGTACTTTATGTCATAACATCATTCAATCCTGGCAAAACCTCAGGTGATTATTATCATCCCCACATTACACTTGGGTTGGCCATGCCTCAGCAAGGTTAAATGATTTAACTGCTACCTTACAGCTAGTTAGTGGCACAGCCGGGGCTTCAGCCAAGTTTCTCTGAAATGAAAGAGCATGCCCTTGGCTCCTTGTTCTATTGCCTCTTACATACGTTTCCCTCCTGGAGGTGGGATATTGGACCATCACTGATTGATCCCACTAGCCTTTCACACCATTCAACTCACATATTTGGCTTTTTACTCTGTACTTGTCAGCTGTATTGGTTGGGGCAGATCAAACTGCTGTACCAAATAAACCCAAAAGCTTAATGCCTCAAACACAACAGAAGATGTCACACGTTTAGTACAGTGCCCACCCCAATAAATATTAGCTGTTTATTATTACATACCTGGCACACTTTCCTAAAGATATCTCTGTGACATAAACATTATCCTCATTGTACAGAGGAGAAAACTGAGGTCCCACAGCAAGTAAATGGCTGAGCCCTGGAATCCCAAACCCATGCTCCTAACCACTAAACAATCCCTTCTTATGTTAAGTGGGGGAAATAATTGGCCTCTGGCATGAGAGAACTGAGCTCTTTACACTCTATTTAAATGTTTTCCATGTTAATTAGATCTAAAATGTAACTGTCAGTATTATTCTCCGTTTTCCATCCAACCTGAGTCTGAAGAAAGGCAGTCTGCCTTCAGTTAGTTTTATGGCACCAACAGCCTGCTGGCAAACAGTATGTGCAAATACTTGCTGACACAGACCAAAAGTTTGAACTTGAATAACTTTATTTCCAGAGAAGACTTTTAAAAATACTTCCCTTTAGAGAGTAACCACAAGACAAGGTTATACTTTAAGAAAACAAGTTGAAGTAGAGAAGATAGTTTTTTAAAAATATTATTTTACTTTTTATAAGTCAGAAACCATATGGAATTTCTACTCTTGCATAGCTCGTAAATGACTTCGCCTGGTTTTCTTGAAACTTGACCCTCCAAACTCCAAACTCAGCAAAGTCTAAAGATGAGTTGGTATCTGGAATTGATATTCTACAGGCCAGTCTCTTACACAGGGCAAGGTGTTCAGGAAGGAAGGGAGACTTAAAGATTGGAAAGAATGAGACATCCTTTTCAGCCATCGCATTTTGACCTGATCTTACTTCTCAAAGCCCTAATGTTTCTATTTCTGGACTAGAAAAGTACTTCTCTTGTCATTTGCTTTTGATATTTTTCGAGGAAATGAGGACAATTAGTATACTCTTCTAGGAGCATTTTTATGCGATGATCTGTATGTACAAAGCAGGCGATTGAACAGAAACATACGGGCACCTTGGGCATCTGATTACTTGGTGCCCTTTGGTTTAATATTTTTAGATATTTGGCAGGGTGCGGTGGCTCACACCTATAATCCCAGCATTTTGGGAGGCCAAGGCAGGTGGGTCACTTGAGCTTAGGAGTTCAAGACCAGCCTAGGCAACATGGTGAAACCCTGTCTCTACAAAAAAATACAAAAAATTAGCCAGGTGTGGTGGCAGCGCCTGTGGTCCCAGCTACTTGAGAGGCTGAGACAGGAGGATTGCTTGAGCCGGAAGGGGGCAGGGGACAGAGTTTTAGTAAGCCAAGATCTCACCACTGTACTCCAGCCTCGGTGACAGAGCGAGACTCTGTCTCAAACAACAATAACAACAACGTTTTTAGGTATTTATTAAATGTTTATTTAATGGTGGTGTGGTTGTGACTAAAAGTAATTTTTGTTTTTTATGTAGTAATAATTTCTACTTTCCCAGAAGCAGGAGCAATGTACATTTTGCCAGTTACAAAAGATAGCTGTGGAAAGTAGAGGTAGTTGACATATATTTCGTCTTTCTTTCTCTCTCACACACATATATGTTCCTGCGATACTTGGGTGAATCTTTGTGGATTTGTTGGGCTAGGCTGATCCTCAATCTGGCTCTGAATGCCAGGTTTCCCTTGTATCAGTTAGCAATTGCTGAATAACAAACTACCCCAAAATGTAGTGGCTTAAAACAACAACTCTTTATTATTATTCACTAGTCTATTGGGAATAGACAGTTGGTAGAACTCTAAGATAAACAGACCCGCCCAGTAGACTAGGGAATAATAATAAAGAGTTTTTGTTTGTTCTTTGAGACGGAGTTTCTCTCTTGTCGCCCAGGGTTGGGATTACAGGCGCCTGCCACCATGCCCGGCTAATTTTTGTATTTTTAGTAAAGATGGAGTTTTGTCTTATTGGCCAGGCTGCTCTGGAACTCCTGACCTCTCAGAGTGCTGGGATTACAGGCGTGAGCCACTGCGCCCGGCCAACAGTTGTTGTTTTAAGGGCTGTGCTTTACTAATTTAGCTGGGCTTGTTCATGTGTTTTCTGTTATCTGGTTGAGGAAGGTTGCTCCTGGCATGAATTTACTCCACTCTAAGTAGTCTCTCTCTCATCTTCCAGTTGGCTTAGCCCAGACAGTTTCTCAGGGTTGAGGCAGAAATCTAAAGATGAGAAGACTGAAGCACATGAGTTCTCTTGTGGTCTGGCTTCAAACTGATGTCATCATTTCTCCTATATTCTGTTAGCCAGAGCAAGTCACAAAGCCAGCCAGGTTTAAGAGGTGAGGAAATAGACTCTACCAGCTGATAGGAAGAACTACAAGTCACATTGCAATGAGCATGGATAAACGGGGTAGGTAGAGAATAGGAGCCGTATTTATGATCAATCTATCATGGTCTGTAACTGTGAAATCATGAAGTGAATAGAGTTTGTCTTTGGTAAGTCCCTTTTTAGTTTTTAAATAGTATATGTTAGTGGAAAGATTGGTGGATTTGGGGTCAAGGACCCAGGGTCAAGTCTCAGCTCTGCTTTTTTATTTGGCAAATCATTTTGCTCTCTAAGCATGAATTTGTTTGTCTTTAAAATGGCGTGATGATATTTATCTACCTGTCTTCTAATTTTTTTTTTTTTTTTGCCATATAAACTCTCGTGTTTAATAAGTAAGGCGAAAAAGACTCTCCTTCTTAGCTATTCAGAGACTTTATGCTGGCTCTTGCTTGCTGAAGCTCCATCCACCACCACTGCCACCATCTTGTCTCATCCCATGCAAATATCTCCTATTTCCCTTAGGTTTGCTTCCCCAGTCTCTTCTCCCACCCTGATCTGGACTTTCCTCAATTCTCACTTTATTTCCCTGTCAAATGTGAACTCTCTTAATTGTTTTTCTTGCTTTAAAATTGTGTAGCTAATTTGATAAATGACTTCAACCAAAAATGATATTGTTTCTAGATAAAACTGTTTGCATCAGCTATGTCCATGCTTCTGTTAAGCTGCCCTAGGTTTGCAGAGCACTTTACATGTGCCTCTTCAATAGTTATCACCATCTCTGGAGCCCTGATAAGGGCTTTAGATAATTTTCCTCATAATCTTGACCAAAAGTTGAGAGCCTCAGCCCTGCCACTGACTAGCATTGTGATTTTAGGGGTGTCACCTCCCTTTACACTTATTTTTTTCTTACCTCTAAACAGGGAAAATTTGATAAACTGATCTTGAGAGGCCCGTCAAACACTTGAACTTATGACTTTCTAGAATATTTACAAAATAAAACATGGAGAATCCAGTATTGTTTTGAATATTTCTTTATTTTGTAGTTTAGCAAGTCAAGTATTTTGTAGCCAATGATGTCTTAGAAAAGAGGTAATTATAATCATAATTAAAATAACAAATATAAGTAAGCCTAAATCCCTTCTTGGCAAGAGGTTGTTTTTTATAAAAATCATCTCATCTCCATTTTGCTGTTCTGATATCGTTTGAAGAGTTTTTATTCTGTGATCAATGGTAATATCTGATATGAGAAATATTATTTATATAGTAGAATGGATGATAGCAAGAGAAAAAGTGAGAAAGGAATGAGAGAAGGGAAGAAGCTAACACTAACTCAACTCTTACTGTGTGCATAGTAAGAAATGATTACAGAAACATGACCCTTGGCAGAGATCGCTAGATGTTCTCCAAATTCTGGGTTCCTTTCTTCTGGGCACTCGGGCAGGTTATATCTCTCAGCTTCTTGCAGATGGCTGTGTCTCTGTGCCTGAGTACCAGCTGATGGAATGTGAGTGGAAGTGGTGTCCCATCTCCTGGTCTGACTTCCAGAAGGCTCTCAAATATGCTCCTTCCCCTTTTCCCTGCTTCCAGCTTCCCTGGGTGAAAATGATGCCTAGGTGATCTTGAAAGTCCTGTGTTGATGACTGCAGAACTGCCATCAACCTGTTCCCCTGAAGCAGAGGTATGCTGCTGCTGAGGCATGCCTGCTTTGCCCTGCAAGGTGAGCGAGAAGAAAACCTGCATAGTGTTTGAACCATTATGCACTTTGCAGTCCATTTGTTACAGGAGTTTAACATACTCCAATTAATATACAACATTTATCTTCAAATCATTCCTATGAGGTAGATAGTACTTGCCTTTATTTTTACAGAGGAAAAACTGAGGCCCCAAATGAGATGGGGACTTTCTCAGGTTATACAAGTGGCAAAGCAAGATTCAAACTGGGGTCACAACTCCCCTCATACCACAAACATTTCTTTCATGCATCAGGAGACTACCAGAATTTTAATGTAGAAATTTTCATCATATTTCTACATGTTGGGCAAAGATGTTGAAAGATGGTAATTCCCACATCATTCTGTGTCCAATATGAGCAAGAGGCAATGTGCCACAATGGCTTTAGGTTCTGACAGAATCTAGGCAAGTCATTTAACTTCTAAGGGCCTGAGCTTTCCAATCCAGATAATTAAAGTAAAAATTAAGATAGAAAACTGGCTGGGCGCGGTGGCTCACGCTTGTAATCCCAGCACTTTGGGAGGCTGAGGCAGGCGTATCGCGAGGTCAGGAGATCGAGACCATCCCGGCTAACACGGCGAAACCCCGTCTCTACTAAAAAATACAAAAAATTAGCCAGGTGTGGTGGCGGGCGCCTGTAGTCCCAGCTACTCTGGAGTCTGAGGCAGGAGAATGGCGTGAACCCGGGAGGCGGAGCTTGCAGTGAGCCGAGATCGCGCCACTGCACTCCAGCCTGGGCGACAGAGGTAGACTCCGTCTCAAACAAAACAAAACAAAACAAAACAGAAAAGATAGAAAACCGGATTTTCCTAAGACTAACTGGTAAGCCAGTTTCCATTCCCATTTCCCTTTGCTTAAAACAACAATTTACCTTTTGTCCAACTCAATCTTAAAAAGTTGTCCCATTCTGAGGCATAAAAACCTTCAAAAAGTGGGGTTGAGTATTAAAATAAATAATGCATGTTAAGCACTCACATAGCGCCTAGCATATAATAGGTGCTCAATAAAATCAGAATCTTTTAAATAAGGCAAAATTGGCCCTTATGAGTACAGTGTTTGTGTACTATGTTCAGAGTTGCTCAAACGTTCTGGATTTCCTTTTCTTGCATTTCTCTATTGGGATGGGATTTGCCTTATGATTAGCATAAGTTACAAGCATCTTGGTCTGTTCTTCAGGAAAAGGAGGTAATTTGGGCTGCAGGCATGTTCTCATTAGAGAAAATGATGGCAGTTAATGGTTAGTGTTCAAGAACAACAAAGCTCTTTCAGTTGCTTAGCAACTGAAGCTAAGGGGTGGGCAGACACTGTGTGAACAGTGGGGAAGAGAGAAGCAGGGAGGAGTGTAAAAATGAATTTAATGTCCAGCTCATTCCCAGGTGGGTGAAAAGTGATTTATATAGCTCTGGTATTTATAGCTATTTATTTGTTACATGACTGGAAATTTTAATGAAATATTTTGAAATTCAGCAGTGGTAAGTCACAGTGGACAGTTATTGCTCTAATGCAAGCGAAATGTAAACTGTTTATTTAACACGTTGATTGCAAATGAAATATAGAAATGGTTTAGAAGTCTTCTAGCTTTGGAAATCCGTCAGGCTGCACAGACACTACTGCCACCGTGTGGGCAATGCGGGGAGCCTAGCGGGAGCTGAGGGATGGGTATAAGAAGCTCCATCTCTGAGACCTTCCGATGGTTTTGCTCACGTGCCCCTGAAAATAATTTTGAAAACTTATGGCACGTTTTTAAGTTGATATGTAAACATTTTAATTATAAGTTTAAATGGTTGTAAATAATATAATCTCTTATGGTTCATGAATATTGGCATTTCAAAATAAAATTGCTATATTTCTCCTTTAAATGTATAGAAGGGAATTTAAATACCAGAGGGATTTGATATTCACCATCAGCTATTTCTAAATTACACAAAAAAGCTTTTTTAAATGAGTAATTTTCACATAATTCCTTTTCCTCCTTGGACTTATATTTGAATTCCATTTCCCCAACAGATTTAAATTCTGTTTTACACACATTTATGTTTTAATATATAATGCTATATTTAATATTATGTATATATAAAGCACTATATATATTTCTCTGTAACAAAAATAAATATAAATTAAAATTTAAGTTATAATTCTTTCTGTTGACCACAAGGCTTTAGTTATCTACATTTTTAAGTATACAACTGATTGAAACACAAATGTTGAAATATTTATCAATAATTATTAAACATTAAAAAGTAATACTTGAGATATATGAGGCTTTAAAAAATTAGTTTACATATCCATGATGAATGTTCATTATTGCTAGAATGAGACAAGGGTCAGCATCAATAATATTCATATTTATCATGTTTCTCTAGTTGTAAGCCTCAAGAAACTTCAGTCACAGAAATAAGTATGGAAGAAATTTTATTAGGCAGCATTAACTGAATTTTTAGAACAATTTCCAAGTTATTTGCTCTAAATGATGTATACTTTTTTAAAAAATTTATTTTATTTTTGAGACAGAGTCTTGCTCTGTCGCCCAGGCTAGAGTGCAGTGGCATGATCTCAGCTCACTGCAACCTCCACCTCCCGGGCGCCTCAGCCTCCTGAATATGTGGGATTACAAGTGCCCACCACCAAGTCCGGCTAATTTTTGTATTTTTAGTAGAGATGAGATTTCGCCATTTTGGCCAGGCTGCTCTCGAACTCTTGACCTCAGGTGATCTTTTTTAGTAGAGATGAGATTTCACCATTTTGGCCAGGCTGGTCTCGAACCCCTGACCTCAGGTGATCTCCCTCCCAAAGTGCTGGGATTGTAAGCGTGAGCCACTGTGCCCAGCCAACTTATACTTTTTTTTTTTTTTTGAGACGGAGTCTCGCTCTGTCGCCCAGGCTGGAGTGCAGTGGCGCAATCTCGGCTCACTGCAAGCTCCGCCTCCCGGGTTCACGCCATTCTCCTGCCTCAGCCTCTCCGAGTAGCTGGGACTACAGGCGCCCGCCACCACGCCCGGCTAATTTTTTGTCTTTTTTAGTAGAGACGGGGTTTCACCATGGTCTCGATCTCCTGACCTCGTGATCCGCCCGCCTCGGCCTCCCAAAGTGCTGGGATTACAAGCGTGAGCCACCGCGCCCGGCCCCAACTTATACTTTAAATAATTTTCTTTTTTTAATGATCAGTGGACACCTTGATTAGGTTTTGCTTCAAAGTTGTTGACAGCCAAGGAATCGGAAACTACAGGACCTGCGGCAGGATTTGGTGCCCAGTCATCAGAATCATTTACTCTTTCAGCACAGACAATAATATTTCAAATCATCCCTGTGATGGATGTTCTAGAGGTTTCTATACCCCAGACAGGGAACGTTTGTAACCTTCAATTGCGTGGGAGGTAAGCTCTTCTTTTGCAATGAGAGGGAAAATTTAGAGAAAGGGGCAATGGGAACAGAGAACTAGCTTAACAGTTGAACAGAGATTACCTAGGCAAATACATTTTAGAGATGCACACAGATGGAATTTGAAGATATAAATAAATTAATTCCCTTAAAATTATCTGTATAGATCTATCCTTTGAAAAGTCTTTCCACACTGATGCTGAAATCACTGGTTTATCCCAAAAGCTTCTTTACTATAAGGAAGCTTTTCATAAGGCTGATGCCAAAATGAGCTGCCATGGTAGGGGTCGAGGGGGCATAGTTAAGGTTTCAGTGTTGGATTCACTTAGTTTAAGTAACTATTATTTTGCTAGAATAACTTCTGCACTAAGAAAACCCCCCAAAAAACCAAACCAACAACAGAAGATGGTGTTGGAGAATGTTAGCAATGATTTTGAAAGCTCTGACTTTCTAAAATCCCATGTTGGCCATGCTGTGTTGGTCCCCTCACTTACTATTATTATTAAATTGTGCCAGTCAGGATAGCCTAAATTAGGTCGAGGTAGCAAACAACCCCAAAACTCAACAACCTGAAGACAAGTCCTCGTTCATTGCAGATTGGCTACAGCTCTGCTTCTTGCCCAAGACAGTAACAGAGCAGCCCATTTGGAGCATCTGGTTTCTTGGCAGAGAGAGAAACAAGATCTTGTAAACCATGAGCAGTCTTTCAAAACTTCTGTTCCAGGGGAACACACATCATTTTCATCTAGTTTCTTTAGAAAAAGTAAGTTCATGGACTCTGTTGAGTTCAACATGGTAAGGATGTGCACACTTCCTCCAGGAAGAGATCACAGGTCTTCAAGCCAATGTAATAACTTATCACAAAAATCCAAAATCTAGGAACTGTTGGTAACCATAGTAAACAGATGGTTATCATTTTCTAAAATTGTTAAAAATACAGTTGACCCTCGAACAACATGGGTTTGAACTGTGTGGGTCCACTTATACGGGACTTTTTTTTCAAAACAGTTACACCCAGCAAGCCTGCTTCTCCTGCCTCCCCTTCCACCTTCTCCACTTCTTCTGCCTTTGCCACCCCTGAGACAGCAAGACCAACCCCTCTCCTTCCTCTTCCTCAGCCTACTCAATGTGAACATGATGAGGATGAAGATCTTTATGATGATCCAGTTTCACTTAATGAATAGTAAATACATTTGTTCTTCCTTATAGTTTTCTTAATGACATTTTCTTTTCTCTAGCTTACTTTGTTATAGGAAAACAGTATATAATGCATACAACATGCAGAATATGTGTTAATCAACTGTTTATGTTATTGGTAAGGCCTCTGGTCAACAGTAGACTATTAGTAGTTAAGTTTTGGGGAAGTCAAAAGTTATATTTAGATTTTTGACTACATGCAGGTCACAGCCCCAACCCCTTCATTGTTTAAGGGTCAACTGTATTCATTTTAATTTTACAACTTATTCCATCATACAGAAAAGTACAGAGATCAATACAAAAAAGACATGAGAATTTATATCCCAAAATTACCAACTGTTAACATTTGCTATATTTACAGCTTTTTCCACTCAGCAGTATATATTTTAGACATACCCATGTTGTTACATATAGATCTAGCTATTTCAGTTAAACTATTTAGTAGTAGTACATTACGGAAAGAAATCACAGTTTATTTATCCCTGTTGTTGGAACTTCAGTTTGTTTATATCTTTTGATTGTTACAAACAATGGCACAATAAACACTGTTATACCTGTCTCTCTGTGTACAAGAGTTTCTCTAAGATTTATGCCCACAACATAATTGAAAGGCTTCACAGAGTGGCCTTGTAGGGTTTAAAAAGCTAATTGCTTTTCAAGTTGCAGCTTTAGAAATGGTGGCTCCAAGGGGGCAGACTTCACAGGAAATGAAACTGTGGCTTAGTCTCACCCTAGACGATTTTCTTGGCAGAAAGAAGCCAAGACAGCCTCATGAGCCTCTCCCAGGCCCCTGGGCGGTGAGTAAGGCAGTAGAAAGCTTTTGTAGGGGCTGTGAGTGCTGTGGTGACATTGAACTGAGAGCCAGCTGACCTAGAGTGGCCTTGCCTTCCAATGAAGGGGGCCGAGCAAGGCCCAGCCAGGTATTCCAGGGAGTGGATATGGCGCCCAAGGAAGTTGCTGTGACATCAAAAGGGACAACTGGGGCCAAAGAGCAGAAGGGAAAATGTACATCTCAGCTGATGACATTTTGAACAGGTAAGGACTGAGAACCAGTCTGCCCTTGCTCATGGCTTGATGTGTGACTGTAGGAAGCTGATGTGTGACTGTAGGGTTCAGGGCTGTAGTGAAATTGCTGTTGCTAGCTAGCATCTGTTTTATGCCTTTTCCATTCTAACAGAACCTGATTTTTGGTCAGGTGTTACCCCCTCCTCCCCCGGCTTCCAGGAGCCCATGTGCTTCAGTTCCAGGGTCGGTCTACATGGGGTAAAAATAATCCTATCTGGACCTAACTGGTGTAGAAACGGGTATGGAACCCAGTTTGGACCAATAATAATTGAGGAGAGACTTACTGGGGAACTCTGAGAAAGTTCTTACCACTCTGGAAGAACTTTGATAAGTTGTTTTCTTCTCTGCCTTTGAAGAGAAGGCTGCAGCCTGTGGATTAAACTGACATATGGAGCAAAGCAGAACCAAATGAACTGGAGCGAAAACGAGCTGGAGTGCTCGTCTTACCTCTGCTTTTAGTGATGTAAGCCAACAAGGCCCCTTCTTGTTTAAGCCTGTTTGAATTATGTTTTCAAATACTTGCCACTAGAAGTACTTCAACTGCCTCTAGAGACTTTCAGGGAGTTATATGTAGAGTGGAGGCTGAATTGAATGAGACTAATTTCTGCCAGAAGGTAGAATGAGGGCTTAAAATAGAAATTAATTTCAATCCCTGAAATATTATATATGTGTGTGTGTATATATATATATATATATATATATATAGGCAGCCCTTGCTTTGCCTGGTTCTAATATGCATGTATGTCAGTTGTCATGGGTTAAGTAATATCAATCTTCTAATAATATGGTTCAGATTTTAGTTACTATGATACACTCTCTACATAAATAACAGATGCACATCATGACCAACAAGCAATCATGTCATTTCTTTCTTTTTTTTTTTTTTTTTTGAGACGGAGTCTCGCTCTGTTGCCCAGGCTGGAGTGCAGTGGCGCCATCTCGGCTCACTGCAAGCTCCGCCTCCTGGGTTCACGCCATTCTCCTGCCTCAGCCTCCTGAGTAGCTGGCACTACAGGCGCCCGCCACCACGCCCGGCTAATTTTTTGTATTTTTAGTAGAGACGCGGTTTCACCGTGTTAGCCAGGTTGGTCTTGATCTCCTGACCTCGTGATCCACCAGCCTCGGCCTCCCAAAGTGCTGGGATTACAGCCGTGAGCCACTGTGCCGGCCGTCATTTATTTCAAAGTCTGTTGTTGATGCACAACGTCTCTCTTCATGTAGACAGCAAAGCATGGAGTAATGTTGCCTGTTTGTTTCCTGGCGATAGACACATGGCATTTAATAAAATGAATAATCAGAAGAGAGATTTGGCCAGTAAAGATGAAAGTGAAGTACCATATGAGAAACTGTAGATATGCAGTTACGGAAACCTAGGGTGAATGTATCACCCTGTGAGGAATGTGGCTGTGATGAAAACGATGAAGGTGCCCCAGGGGAAGAGATGTCTGTAAAAACTATCCATTAAATGAACTCTTGGAGATTATTTTCTGAAATCAAAAGTGTAAAAGATAAAATGTTGGAAGCTGATCCAAACTTAGGAACATGACAATTCACCAAGGCATAAAAAAGATGTTCAGTACTTATCATAAGTTATATGTTGGCTGAGAAGGTAAGTGTTCTTCAAGCTGCTCTTGATAAGTTTTTACAAAGAAACAAAACACTTTAATTCTCAATCTCTCTAATACTATAAATTATATACTAAATAAATATTAGTTTTAATATCTTTTCATTTCTCTATTTATAGCCAACAGTAAGAGAATTTTTAATATCTTGATAAAAATTTAAGAGGTCACAGAACAATTGCAATTATGCATGCATGCTTTTGCAGCAATCACTTGGCTTAAAATGCCTCCCACCCAGCAATCTAATAGGCATCTTTCAAGACCAGTTCAAATGTGAAAATTGCTTTGCACACTTTCAGTTTGCATGAATGTTTTTATGGTCTTGCATTACTACGTAAAGAGAGGACTGTCTGCATAATAAAATTACAACTTCCTGCACATACAAATGTGTGGTCTATAAAATTCATAAAATCTGAGAATTGTATGGATCACCTATTTGATGGGTTTATATGGATTACACCTATCATTTTGTTAAAACAATTTGTCTTAGCTTGGTAAGCGGCGTAGCATAGGGGTGCGGGTGCAGGACTGGGATATTTGGAGTTTTGTGCTCTGGTCTCAGCTTTGTGGTTAAATTACTGTTTAATGCAGGGCAAGTTACTTAATTTCCTTGCTTCGATTTCCTCCTTGTAATATAGATGCACAAATAAGACAATTTTTAAAGTTCCATTGGGCATTAAGTTTCTAGAGTTCTCTACCATTATTAAAGAGAAAAAAAGAGGGTAGAATGCCCTCCTACCAAGGCTACTTCTGTTTGCATAGGAACCATAAATGTTTATTGAGTAAATAAATAATTAGCATGACTATGGTACAATAGAGCTATGCATAAAATGTTTGATTTTGGTGAGAAGCTTCTGTTTATTGTACTCACTATTTTCATGTTGCCATTGCATATTAAACTACAGCTACTCTAATAAGTCAAGGTGCACTATTATGTATCCTTTTCAGCATGGTAGATTATTTGTTCATATACTAAGCCCAATGCTGGGCCATAGATGAGAAAAACTTAATTCCTGCCTTGAAGGATCTCACAATGGAGTGAGGAAAACAATTTCTTCCTGAGGGATGGGCATTTGAAATGGGTTTGGGAAGATGCATATGAGGTAGCCTGACAGAGGAGGAGAAATGCGGGTGGCAGGGCATGTTAGAAAAAGGGAATGGCTGGCACTAAGGCATGGATGAATAAAATAACATGAAGAATGTGACCACCAAGAGTAGAGTGACAGGATGAGCAGAGGAGTGGGGAGAAGAAGGGAGTAGAGGTGGGAGATAGCACTGCAGGGTTCTGTGTAGAAATTAGAAAACACTCTAGGTATTTCTAACAGGAAGGTTTTAATACAGGGAATTAGGTGCTTACACAACTGTAGGAAGGGAGGGAAAATGGAAATTAAGGGTCTGCTGTGAAGTGTTTTTGGATCATGCCACCATGGCTGCTACTCAGAGGATGGGGGGAATGCTGCTGCTGCACGATGGCTGGGAACAGTGTAAAACCACTGCCAGCGTCACAGCTGATACACAGTCCTGGACTAGACAGTAGAATAAAGTATGGCTGCTGCAAAAACTGAGCCTGCTGCAATTTGTGCATGAATTGCTTCTACTGTCAGAGGGAGAACAGCCTCAGCTTCCTTTCTATCTACCAAATCTTGCATGAGTCTATTTTACTGACAAAATCATCTGTAGCAAGGGAACGTGGGAAATGTAGTTGCCTGCCTTGTTGCCCCTGTGATTAAAAAAACTTAGAAAAGGAGTGAAAATCAATGCTGAGGGTCAATAGGCAATATCTTGCATAGCTGGCAGGCAAGTTGAGAGCCAGGGTAGACTCTGTAGGAACTGGAAAGGCATGCCTAGGAGGAAAACGCTGCATGGCATGCCACTGAAGTTTAAATGCAGAGGCCAGGCACAGTGGCTCATGCCTGTAATCCCAGCACTTTAGGAGGCCGAGGCAGGCAGATCACGAGGTCAGGAGTTTGAGACCAGCCTGACCAACATGTGAAACCCCGTCTCTACTAAAAATACAAAAATTAGCCTGATGTGGTGGCATGTACCTGTAGTCCCAGCTACTCAGGAGGCTGAGGGAGGAGAATTGCTTGAACCCAGGAGGCGGCGGTTACAGTGAGCTGAAATCATGCCATTGTGCTCCCACCTGGGCGACAGAGTGAGACTCCAGCTCAAAAAAAAAAAAAAAGAAAGTTTAAATGCAGAATTATCATGATTAATTTTGTTTTATGAACATTGGTGATGCTGTGGAGGCCATTCTAAAGTAAAACAAACCAACAAAAATAAGCAAAACAAACAAGCTATGTACATGGAACCGTGCAATGAAAGAGCCCTCTAAGGTTTTTTAAAAATAATGTTTGTGCTAACTAATCCATCCCATATTCTTCCCCCGTTTTTTATTGGGTACACATTTTGTGGTGGGTATGGTGAATACAGATATAAATCACCTAGGGGCTCTGCCTTTAAGAAGCTAATACTGTTTTTCTTTTCAGTGAAGAGTAAGTAAATTTTAGGGTTTTTTAATGGGATTCTTTGCTTCTTGGAGTATCTTCTGCTGCTTGTAAGACAGTATAAGAAAAAATGGTCTCGTAATCAAACCAGTTTAAAAAAACACATTGTATGTATATTTCCTCTTATAAGCTTATGTCTCTAATCTTACAGTGAAAAAAAATAACTGTTTTACCAGTATTAACCACTTTTATTTGATTCTTACTATTAAGAATATTGAGTTAATATCTTAATATTAAGAATACTGAGTTCTTCAGAGCACAGTTGGGGCAAGACCGGATGTTTCTATATTAATAGAAAAGACAGTCAAATTGAAGACTACCAGTGGGTTAGTTACAAAAAAAAGATTTTGATGTAAGAGTATGAAAATAAGAAAATTATTTTAGCTTTGGGTATGATTTATTAATTTCAGAAGCATTTTCGAGTAGAAAAGGACATCGAATTAAACTGATTTTCACACTAAAAACAAATTGATAGCTATCAAAAGTTACTCTGATAAATGTGAAATATGGAGTGCCGTAACTGCAAATCCTGGACAATGGCAGCTTGTAACTATTGTAACAGGAGATTGAATGGCAAGCTTGGCTACAGCACCTAGTCACAGGAAATGCTGCATTCCAAAGGTGTTGGACTCTGCAGAATTGATGGAGGAAGTTTTACAAAACTAGTGAACCAGGTATTGAATGCGTTCACCTACAAGTCTGTGAAAGGGTTGAAGGGATGGTAAAAGAAATGGATTTAGTGAGGATCTCTTTGAAGTTATGCTGTAATTCTTCACTTCTGTCACTTATGAACCAATAAGGGGAGGTGTTCAGGGTGATGCTTCTCTCACCTCTTTCCTGCAGTGAGAGGTATGTTCTGGTGTCTGACTCACCTGGGGGACCTAAGGGAGATGAGTGGGCCAGCAGCTTTGGCAGTGGAGGGAGGGAGAAGCCTGTGCGTTTGGCTGGGTTTTCTCCCCTAGAATAAAGGCAAAGAGCACTGGATGTGGCTGATAGGAGATAGGGCCTGTATTAGTCCATTCTCATGCTGCTGACAGAGATGAACCTGAGAATGGGTAATTTACAAAGAAAAAAGAGGTTTAATGGACTCACAGTTCCACGTGGCTGGGGAGGCCTCACAATCATGGCAGAAGGCGAAAGGCATATCTTACATGGCAGCAGCCAGAAAGGGAACGAGAGCCAAGTGAAAGGGGTTTCCTCTTATAAAACCATAAGATTTTATGAAACGTATTCTCTACCATGAGTACAGTATGGGGGAAACCACCCCCATGATTCAGTTAACCACGTCAGGGCCAGACTGGGACCATTCAAAATCCTGCCCAAGGATCCGTGTGGAATGGACGGCAGGAGAACCAGCAGCAGAGAGAGCTGCAGCTGGAAGAATATGTATTGCTTACATCACTGTTCAGGCAAATGCTCCCAAGATGAGGCCTTCGAAGAATTCTCCATGTGAATCAGCTCAAACATCTCCAAGTGTCACCTCAGAATTTAGCAGGGGAGTCCGACAACAGTGCAACATAGATCACTCTGGAGATATAAAGAGCTAGGGGGACATCAGTTTAAGTCTTCTTGCAGGTCAATTTAAAAGTGAGGGCTAACAATAGAAATTGGCTTTCAATGAAAGGCGGGCATTAGCTACAATGAGAAGCATTTGACTTAATGGATGCTACAAGAAGTTGAGGGGTGGTCTGCATTTACCTGTGATTCCTAGATTGTATAAATATCAGAATCATCTGGAAGCTCCAAACCTACAGAGATTGGGACTTAGTAGAAATCAGAAGCTCAGTTACACAGTACCTCAACCCCCGCAAGCTCCCATGTAATTCTGATGCACTAAGTTTCAGCATTTAGCAACCACGGGGTGGTCTCAGCAAAAAGATCTGACTTGTGTTTATGAGGGCTTGGTTGGCTATGTTGTAGCTGTTAATGGTTTTACTCAAAACAGTATGCAAAAAAAGCCTACCAAAAAATACAATCACCATCTCTTCTTAAATGAATTATTTTTTATTGCTATTTTATAAAGCTTAATATTTTCCTAAAAATATTAGAAAAAAATCAGAACAAAAAATCAGTTTACATGTAGTACAGTTACAAGTAAACAGCTATAGATAATATAGCCATTAGGAAAAAGAGCAGAGCTAACTAAGAAAAAAAAAGCAGTAAGCAGCAATAAAATTAATACCTACATACAACTAGCAGTGCAATAAGATAAGCAGAAAGCAGCTTTACGTTAAAAGAAAGTTATTTAAATACAGAAATAGCACCTTACAAGAAGGAATTGAGAAATGTAAACTTGGTAGGTAGATTCAAGTATAAAAGTTACACCCCCGACTCTTGTACCAGAATGAAAGGGTTTTACAAACCCTGGTCAGTGTAGGGCACACACAGCCTCTGTGACAACTCAAAAAAGCTGCATTCTCTTAGTAGGACCACCAACGATTATTTTTTTCTTTTACTAAATTATACAATAGTAGACTCAAGATTGCCATTGCTTCTTCACTACCCGAAATATCCAAGTCTCGCGCACCAGCTTCAATTCCACCAGTTGTTCTGTAAGATTCATTTTCCTGACAGAAACAACAACTGCATTATTATTTTTACATATAAAGCCACATTAAGAAGTGGATACTGAATACAGAAGCAATTGTTCTTGGTTTTCTACTCCTAAGTATGGTCACCAAGTCATAATATCCTCACCAATGGGACTGCTTCTTAACACCCCTCAGGAATTATGAATTCTGAGGTTAAGATGGTCATATCATGATCAGAATAATAAAAAAAGATAGCAAAAATGTTAAAACAAGTATAGAGCATTCAGGAACATTGAGGGGAAAAGCAATTTGTTTCCGTCTAAATGCAGACCTCTCCATGAAATATTTTGTGGAAGTTCTTAAGCATGGTAGAATTAAAATGCATACACCCTGCACAGATTGAAACCTGAAAAGGGTATATATTTGTTTTGATAGGGAACCCATCAGTTTTAGTTCAGGGTCATTATTACCATGCAATTGTTGATGGTTAAAACCACATTTTTAACCTAACTCCATAGAAGACTGTAAAAAAGGAAAAAAAAATCTTGTAAACTTTAAAAGTTTAGTGTTGATAAAAATTTTTATATAAGTAGCAAATTTATTTAATGTAGCTACCTACCTCAAGTTTTAAAAAATCTTGTGGGGGTAATAAGGCTAATATTATCCTGTAGTTAATATAAAGCTACTTTATTCAGACTCCCAGAGTCTCTTAAATTAATATTTTTATTCTTTCATATAACATTTTATTGGGTCAAAAAATAAAAATAAAATAAAACCCTACACCAGGATTCTACATCTAAGATAGAAGTTTTAAGAGAGGAAGAGGAAGGAAGAAGTAGGGAGGAAGAAGTAGGAAGTTTTAAGAGAGGAAGAAGGAAGGAAGAAGTAGGAAGAAGAAGTAGGAAGGAAGAAGTAAGAAGGAAGAAGAAAAAGAAGTAGGAAGGAGGGAAGGAAGAGAGAATGAAGGAAAGTAGGAAGGAAAGAAGAGAACCATTTACTCTGAAGAGACAAGAGACAGGTAAATATCAGCAAGTCTAGGAATACAAAGAACTAGTATAGTTTGGTGACTTAATGCACCCCTAAAGTAATGTGGGTAAAAAAAGGGAAATTGCATAACAGTTTCCAGAATTGTATTCATGCTAGAACAACCAACCCGTGCGCTCACCATTCTTATTTTTCAGAGGTACCATCTAACTACAGTTTGAATACCGCTGGATATGAAACATATGTCCATTTTCCCTCTTACTCTTCCAGACATGAAGTAGAAGAAAAAAGAATCATCTCTTGCCCTGTATCAATTTTCACATCATTACTCTTCAGAATTCAACGAAAAGGTCTCATCCAGGTTCCAATTTTCCATATACTCACTTTCTACCATCCTGATTTATTTTACAAACAGCAATTGTTAGAAGGCATCCATATCTGATGGCACTACAGCTAAACATTGAAATAAAAAACGCAGGGCATGTAGTGAAGGAAACTGGGCACAGTAGGATTTTTAGAAACAAACAGTAATATCTCACTGTTCACACAGTTATTTGAGAAGCAGCAGTTAGGCTGCTAGAGTTCTAGAGTTCATCTTTGTTCTCATGCCCACAGTCAGGGTTAGCACAGTTCATTTACAGCAAGGTGTATCATTCACAGTTATTTTGGTCTTGACATGTGTCATGTAGATACATTTATCCACATTATTACTAGGTTGTAAAATAAGTGCAGGGCAAATTATAGAATAAAAGTATAAACATTCAAGTCGTCATACCCTGAAAAAAATGTGTTAAAGACTGTAGTTGTAAACTTTTTGCACTAAATCCCATTTCAGGAACAAAATAAATAATACCATAGGATTCACAACTGAAGGTGGCTTCCTGATGAAGCCTAAGGAAGCAGTAGCTTTTTTAAACTGCAGAAAGGAAGCTTCTCTCACCACAGATTTACTCAGGGCAAGTGGAAATACATGTTAAGAATGCTTACCCTAGTTAAGTGCTAGACAGCGCCCCCCTTTAGAAAAACCACAAGGCTCCGGTAGCCTATTCAGATCTACTTCCAGCAATAAGACGATTCTTGAATCAAAACTATAATTCAGTCGGCGCTTTCACTGTGACACCATGCAGAGTCGGAACTCTAACTGGTATTAAATGCACAATTAATTACTTTCAGGAAATCAGATGATTGATGGTGGTGGGAAGTTAACAAAAGTGTGGATGAAAGAGAGAGGAAGGACCCGTGCTCAGGACGGGATGGTTTGCATCCCGCCTCGGACATCCGGGACTCTCAGGGCGTTTGATCCCACCCCCACCTGGCAAAGCAGCAGGTTAGTCAGCCCCGCCGCTGGGGATTTCTAGTCTCCTCTGGGCCGAGCTGGTGTTTCGTGACTGGTTCCTTTCTCTTCTCTTCAGGACAGGGTCTCCAAGGCTGCCGGGTGTCTTGAAAAATGTCTCACGATGTGTGCGTTGGATGCTCTTGGGGGTCACTGGAACTGGTGACTGAAAAAAAGAAAAAAGTGAAAACAGAAGTGAAGTCATATTGTTTCCGATCTCTGAGTAGAAAGGCAGCCCTTTCTTGACCTGTGTGTTAGGATCCCAAGGCAGGTGTTCCTTCTTCTTTGCTTTCCTATCACACTTACCCCGTTTGTCTCCCCTGCTTACCACAACTGAAAATTAAATTCATATTTGTTGGTTTGGGTGCAGAAAGGCAGTCTACCAAAGAGGTTACAAGTGTGGCATCTGGAGCCAGGGACTGGGCTCTGCCACTGTGGAGAAGTTACTTAAGCAACCTGTCCCTCAGTTTCTTCCTCCATCCAACGGCGATGGTAAAAGTACTGACTTCACAAGGTTGTAGGAATTAAATAAGATAATTGTAAAGCACTTTAGAGCATGTGAGGCCAACATGGTTTGTGTGTTGGCTCTTTCTCTTTACTTGCTAATATTTATCCCCTAATGTTAAATGTTAAATATTTATTCCCTTAATGTGCCATAAAATGGCAGGGACCATTATCCTGTTCACTGGTTCACTGCTCTATCTTCACTGCCTAGATCGGTGCCTGGCACATGGTGATAGAAAATTCTATGTTATGCTATAATCATCTTGTTTCAAACCTAACATGTTCATTTCAATGTCTCGCAAACTTTTGAGCCTCTGAGTAACTTGCCTAAAATATTTTTGGCTAAACATAATTCTTTGTCTGGGAGAGTAAGTAATCACTGTGAACAACCTAATGTGTAATAGGAATTCAACAAATACTTGAACTACAAAGGGAGGTCGGGGGACAAATATAGACTCATTAACTTATATTGATAATATATCTTTATGTATATTTTTATGTTTTCTGTGTATGTACAGACGTATATACATCTATGTATTATAGATGTATATACATACAGACATTATACACACACACAGTCTCTAAACATCACATCTTAAGAAATGACTGACAGGCTAAGAATCTCTGAGTTACTATCAAGACTTCTGTTTCCTTTGATTGTTTTTATAGCTGTATAATTAAAATTTAGGGTAGCTTCTTTTATTGACCTAGTGAAATAAAAGCTTGAAGATCAACAAAATAATAAAAATATTTAGCATTCCTCAAAAATCCCCCCGAATTATGCCTAAAACAGGTCCCTCTAATTATAAGAAACAGAATGACAACTAAAAACATACATTTTTGTCTTTAAAGCACAGGATCTCTCACCTCATGTCTCAGTGCTTTATAAAAGGAGCAGATAACTCTAGGTCTACAATGGAAGCCAGATGGAGCCTGACCTAGTGCCTCTGTCTGGCAGTCATGTGGCTAAAATGAAAGCTAAACACAGGCATACCCCTTCCCAGAGTGACCGTGTCTTCAGGAAACTTCAGGCCTCACCTGATGTAATTTTACTACTGAGACTGGATGTCCCACGTAAACGGGGGACTCAGGTTGGACGACACTGTGTGACCTTGACATCACTGGACTCAGGTTTAGTGAGGGCTGACCCTGAAGCTGAGGGTCTGCAGAAGGGAGTGTGGACGACTTTGGATTAACCATAGCTGTGGGGCCGACGAGAAGCTGGGCTATTGATCCAAGGCCAGGCAAGCTGAAATTCACAGGTCCTGTGTTTGGGAGAGCACCAAGAGTAGAAGAAACCGGGCCCGGCATTGCAGGAGAATAGAGAACAGGAAAAGGGCCCAGAGATGGAGACGGTAAGACCATGCAAGGGACACTGAAAGACGGCAGCTGACCTGAGGATGGGCCCACAGTAGGGGGGGTTTGACTGCCAGATAAAAGTACATTGAAACCATTTAATCCTGAAAGAAAAGCAGAACAGGTGAAAATCAATATATGTCATCATGAGGATATCATTCAAGCTCACATTTGTCATGGCCCTTTCAAACAGGAGTCCACAATAAATCAATGAATGATGAGACCTTCCCCCAGCTGACCAGGCCAAACAGCCCACACCCTGCTCCTTCACAGCTGTGGCCAAGATTGTAATCCCACATTTATCTGTGTGATCATTTAGTTGGTGCCTGTGAAGTTTTTAACATGAGTTCCACTGAACCCAAACTGAGAAGGCAAAAAGCTTGGATGGGAAAGATTACATCTTTATTTTTATTTATTTACTTTTTTTGTTGTTGTTTTGAGACCCAGTCTTGCTCTGTTACCCAGGCTGGAGTGCAGTGGTGTGATCATGGCTTACTGTAGTCTCACCCTCCTGGGCTCAAGCAGTCGTCCCATTTCAGCCTGCAGAGTAGCTGGGACCACAAGCATGCCACCACACCCAGCTAATTCTTTTTTATTTTTTGTAGAGACAGGGTCTTCCTATGTTGCCCGGCTGGTGTCAAACTCCTGGGCTCAAGTGATCTTCCCACCTCAGCCTCCCAAAGTGCTGAGATTACAGGCATGAGCCACTGTGCCTGGCCAAAATATCTTTATAAGTTCCTAACTGAAAATTTTTATTTCCCTTAATTATCACAGGCAACAAATCAACAATTTTAACAGTACCTTGACTTTGTCATTAGGAAATAGTACAGATGTGTGCATATTACATTAAACCTATTACAGATTTCTTAATATACTGTTAAGCTCATCACAACTTGGAAATTTTGACACTATTAGGCTTGCTGCCAGGTCTTTTTATTACTATCAGTAATTTTAAAAATGATTTTTCTAGTTGCATTCAATATAATTGGCTTCCTTTGTAATCCCATGTATTTAATTCTATGCATCCATAACATTCTGAGGAGGAATCCATGGCCTTCACGAAACTGCTAAAAGGTCCATGGCACAGAAAAAGTTAAAAACCCCTGTGCCGGGCTGTAATTTTCATTCAGCAGGGGCTGAATCTATTTTTGTTCATTTGTGTATCCCCAATGCTCAGTGCTTAGAGAAAGCACTAAAAGATACTTACTAAAGAAATAAAGAATTTTTTCTAGATAAGTGAATAATCATAAATACTAACCTAACCTGTTCTAGCAGGTTAGCCTTAAGCCAACAAGGAATTGAGGAAAATCAATTTAGGTATCTTTGCATCAAGAGCAGCTTTATGTACAAAGTACATATTTTTAAAATCTGGCATCTGTATTTCGGCTTTAATGCAAAATAGTAACAGCATTTATTGAGTCTTACTAAGTGCCAGGTGCTATTATTCGAAGTGCTTTAGGTGTATTATCTTATTAAATTTAATTCAATTTTCACAGCACCCATATGAAGCAGGTGCTATTATTACTGCTGTTTAACCAATGAGGATGAAGAATACTTAAGTTCACACAGATAATAAGTGGTTTTAAATGTCAAGCCCTCTTACTCCAGACCTGGCACTTGGCCACAATGCTATATACTCAGTACCTCTAGATGTTCAAGACCTCAAAACAGTAGCTGCACGCAATGGCCAACAGGTTCATACTATTATACTAAACCAATGCTAGATTCAGCTGAACTACCGTGCTTTTTCACCAAATAATGTTTAATGTATTTTTTTTTTAAATCACCTGCCTCAATTATTTTCCCATTACTCCTGAAGTTGGTGAAAGTAGAAGCAGCTTCTCCCTTCATTTATAGATGGAGAAAACAAAGGGGCTAAGAGTAAAATGACTCAGGCACATCAATAAGCCACTTTGGTCAGGTGACACAGACAAAAATTTAAAAATCCAATTCTTGATCTGACTGCCACAAGGAACTCTAAGACATGATGACATCCCTTACCTGCAGGAGACTGCACACAAAGATACTGTAGCAAAGAAGGCTCTTTGGTGCTTTCATTTTCTTTCGAAGGCTTTTCAACATCTGTATTTCTTGAAGGATTTCCCCACTCAGAAGAAACAAAACAGTTTGCTGTTGCCTTTCCTGAAATCTCTTCTGCAGCAGGGAGTTGGCCATTCACATGAATGTCTTTGAGGGGTATAGATGCCCTGTTACCCATAGTCTTGGGAGAGGCAAGGTCTGTGGAATCTGAGGGTTTCTAAACACAACCAAACCAAGAAGCAAGAAAGTAAGTTAAAATTCCAGTAGTATATCTGGTTTTTTTTTTTTTTTGAGACGGAGTCTCACTCTGTTACCCAAGCTGGAGTGCAGTGGCACGATCCCAGCTCACTGCAATCTCTACCTCCCAGGTTCAAGTGATTCTCCTGCCTCAGCCTCCCGAGTAGCTGGGATTACAGGGGCATCCCCCATGCCTGGCTAATTTTTGTATTTTTAGTAGAGATGGGGTTTCAGCATGTTGGCTAGGCTGGTCTCGAACTCCTGACCTCAGGTGATCTGCTCGCCTCAGCCTCCCAAAGTACTGGGATCAGTAAACCTTTTTTTTTTTTTTTTTTTTTGTTTGAGACGGAGTCTCGCTCTGTCACCCAGGCTGGAGTGCAGTGGCGCGATCTCGGCTCACTGCAAGCTCTGCCTCCTGGGTTCACACCATTCTCCTGCCTCAGCCTCCCAAGTAGCTGGGACTAGAGGCGCCTGCCACCACATCCAGCTAATTTTTTTTTTTTTTATATTTTTAGTAGAGACGGGGTTTCACTGTTTTAGCCAGGATGGTCTCGATCTCCTGACCTCGTGATCCGCCCGCCTCGGCTTCCAAAGTTCTGGGATTACATGTGTGAGCCACTGCGCCCGGCTGGGATTAGTAAATCTTAGTAACAGCTTTCTTAATATTGCTAACACATAAAGGTAGCATATAGCTGCGTCCCACACTGATTTGTGTATGTCAGAGGTTTCCATTGTATTTGTAGGAATGGTCTGAAAAGGTCATATCCTGTGCATCGACAGTATTGTGATTTCGAAGTAGAGAAATGACAGAGATTTTAGCAATGGAAAACTGGCCATGGTGGTTAGACTGTGAAATATATTTCTGAGCTAGTAACACACATAAAGGGTGTTGATACTAGTCTTTTGGGGTCTTATAAAAACTGTGGGCCGGCCCAAGATGTCTTGGTTACCTAAGACATATGCCAGTCAGTCTTTCACTTCTGATCTGCAACCCCAGGCTATCTACAAAATGAGAAAAATTCATTCTGGCAAGAGAAAAAAAATAGAGAAAGGTTCTTAATTATTGTAATGATTTCCAGGAAGTGTGCCCAGCCTACCCACTGCAAACCACTGAATGACAGTGCTCCTGCTTTCTGGATTTACTGGTCATATCTCATTAACCTCTGAATGGCTACTAAGCAAGAGATGTGGACAGCTCATATTTTTGTTCTTTTCATTTTGAAGCTAGGGAAATAGGATCACTGAACAGTGAAGAGAAGTGACCAAGCATAAGATCTGATAGCCAGACAGCACCCACATTCCTCCCTCTGGAACTCAGCTGCATCCTGGATTAAGATGTTTATTTCAGTGATCCTAATTTTTTTTAAAAAAAGGATGTAAAAAAGACTGGATGGAAATATATAAACATGTTAACAGTGATGCCTCTATGTGGTGGGATTCTGGGTAACTTCTTTATACTTTTTAGCATTTTACAGAAAGCGTGAGTTTTATAAAAATCACCTTTCTTACGCACTATTTTAAGGCAAGATTTTTGGCAGAGCCACTCCAGTGCTTAATTAATTATGCAAGTGACATGAAACAGCCCCATATTCCAGACTCCATTGCTTATTAATATCAGTGTATCTTCATTAGGAAGAAGCTCAGGGCTAACAGGATGTCACCAGACACATCCACCTGCACTCCCTTACCTTGGGCATGACGAGTGACAGCGGGCCATCTTCATATTCCCTGCTTTGCCTTTTAGTGGCTGGCTCATCCTCCTCCTGAGGTTTCCTCTCCTCACAGAGGCGCTTCTGAGCTGAGGGTGCGGATGACAGCTCTACTGTGGCTGGGGCTTCTGAGCTTCTGTCATCCCTCTCTGACCCTGACCCTGACGCTGGTCCCTCCTGCAGACTTCCATACAGCATGAACAGTGAGGCAGAGGGCACGTACACTAGAGGCTGGCCAGCAAGGAGTGCTGGCTTCAGGCTCTCCACAGCAGAGGCTGCAGAAGCAAGTGAGACGTCCACTTGTCCATTCAGACCGTTCTGCATGGAGAATGCCTGCAGGTCCGTCTGAGCAACAGAAAATACTGGGTGGGCTAAAGGATTAACACAATATTCTGGGTCAACAGAGAGGACAGGGAAAGGAGCAACAGGGTCCAAGCTGCTTGATGGAGGCACCACTCTCTTACTGGCAAAGGCTTTTCCCCTGTAATAAAAAGAAACGTAACGAAGTTATTAGCACATTCTACCAACTCCTGACCCCTTACTTTCCCTAAGAAAGCCATGCCAAATCAGGAATGAGATGGTACTCCTCAGGCAGATATGAAAGCGCACTCGCTGAGCACGTGTTAGCCCATCCGAGAGGCAGACGCCCAGGTATGGCCTGGATAACTGGTTAGGATGGGGTGGGAGAGCCGATGTGGGAAGAGCCATTGGAATCTCAGGTGAGAGTGAACATTCATTCCTCCTTCATCTCTTCCACATCTGATAGTTATCAATTACCAAGCACTTACATCCTTGCCAGTCATGTACATACTATTATAATTAGCATTAATAGTATAACAATTTTATGCAATTATAATAATAGCTACTCTCATTTCCCCAGTTTACTAGCGAGGAAGACTGAAGCGCAGAGGTCGATCACCCTGCCTCGGGTGAGCCAGCTCTGAAGTGAGAAGCTGGGCCCCATGCCCACATCTGTTCGATGGCAAAACCCATGTTCTCAGTGACTGTGAGAGACGCTGGGAGAGTAACAGAGACTGGACTTTGATTTAAAAAAAGATTAATCTCATTTGTCTCATTTCACAAATCCAGTATGAAAGAAATGAAGTGGGCAGTGAGGAAACAAACTTATCTTCTAAATTATTATTTTCTGTCATTCTTGTCCCATTCTGCTCGGTGTTATTAACAAAATTTTAGGCAGCACACAATCAAAATTAAGTCCCATAAATGTACAAGTTTATAGGCCAGCAGGGTGGCTCATGCCTCCTGTGGGGGGCCTAGGGGGATTGCTCGAGCCCAGGAGTTTGAGGCTGCAGTGAGCTACGATCACGCCACTGCACTCCAGCCTGGGCGACCCTGTCTTTAAAATGAGAAAATGAAATAAATAAGATACAAACAATGTTTGGACCTTTCGTTTGGAAAAATTTCCAGATATTTAAAACCGTGTTTAAGTTCTTAGTCTATTTTTAGGAATAGAGAAGAATGATCCTTTAAGAAATAGTAGGAACAGAGGGCCAGGCGTGGTGGCTCACGCCTGTAATCCCAGCACTTTGGGAGGCTAAGGCAGGTGGATAACCTGAAGTCAGGAGTTCAAGACCAGCCTGGCTAACATGGCGAAACCCTGTCTCTACTAAAAATACAAAAATTAGCTGGGTGGCACATGCCTGTAATCCCAGCTACTCTGGAGGCTGAGGCACAAGAATCGCTTGAACCCAGGAGGTGGAGGTTGCAGTGAGCTGAGATCATGCCACTGCACCCCAGCCTGGGCAACAGAGTGAGACTCTGTCTCCAAAAAGAAAAAGCAAAAAGCAGAAAACAAAACAAAACAAAACCACACAACAAAAAAACAGTAAACAGAGGACCAAGATTTCTTTCCGTCTTTCTGATGGAATCATGGAAGACCTGTTTTGCCTGCCATCTCACTGCCCACTGTGTTGCTGAGAATACAATGGAGTACCCTGGGCCGCAGAGATGAGTCATCTCTCCAATCAGCTGCCTCTGGTTGAGTAATGGGTATTGCTCAGCTCTGTGAAACTGAACATGCCCACCCTGGGTATATCACCCACCATCCCTCCACCCAGCCATCCACCTTCAACTTCTTCATCTCCACCAACGACATCACCATCACCTGACATGCAGACATTCTTTCTGATGCCTGTCTCCTTTAGCGAGCCCTGCCAACTCACTGTCTCACACTGGTTTCCCTTTCTTTCCACCTCCGGTGAGCACAGCTCAGCCCTGCCCCAGGGCAGACCAGAACGACTACAAATGCTCCGTTCTGTGGCCTGCCTTTCTCTACTCCTAATCCCACCTGCGAAAAGTAGCCAGGATGATCTTCATCAGTGAACCTCCAATAGCTCTTTATGGTTTCCCTGATGAATCCAACTCTTCTCTGGCTTTCACAGCTTTTTGCCAACTTGATCTACTTGCCTCCAACACCTAACCTCTTTTGCTGAATGATTTTTCCTTTTCCTGTCCTGTTCGGACAAACGATGACAGCAAAACCAGCCAGGCTTTGGTGTCTTCTACTCCCTGGCCCTGCCTTGTAATCTTCTTCCCATATCTGTCGTTAAACACTTTTCTAATTACTCTGTTTAGCATTTCTTCTGCTTTCTCTGGTGACACATGATTTCTTTCAAAATTGGGCCCCAAATTTAAGTCAGACAGCCTGGGTATGAATCCCAGCTTTGTCACCTAGTAGCAATGCGACTTTGGGCAAGTTACATAACCTTTTTGCACTTCACTTTCCTCTCTGTAAAATGAGGGTAATACCTCTCTGTAAAACCTCAAAGGATTGCTCTTATGATCAGATGAGTCAATATACACTAAGGCTCCTGGAACGGTACCTGGTAGTTAGTGGCAAAACCAACTATGATAATGATGAAGTGATTCATGGAACTCTGATGCATCATTTCTCAGGGTCACGTTAATTATGAATTGTCTCTTTCCTGTGTTGGTCTTTTTACCTTGTTCCTATAAGCCATCATAGCTTATAGGATACATTTTTCATACTTTTGTGTCCCTGATGCTACTTCCTGCACAGTGTAGGGCACAAAGGGAAAACTTACCAATTCCTAACAAATAAACGGCTGACCTAAATTTTTTCTTTTGATGGGTGGCACTGCAATTTAGTCAAAGTTAACACTAGGAGATAGAAAAGAATACACTCTGAGCTTTTATAGACTACTTACTGTGAATTGTCTTCTATTTTCTGTCTATAGACAGCTGCCAGGCTTCCAATTTCTAAAGAGTAGCCACCTGATCCTGAAAAGGAAGATGAAGGCTTAACAAATATAGCAAGAGACTTATACATACCAACTATATACTGAGAATTATATAGCTGAGAATTTGTTATTCTCAGCTCAAAGATTACTCAAATCTGTTATGGTTTTGATTCAAAGAGAAATTTTCAGAAGCTAGCTGTTCATGGTGAATTCAGGTCTCATTAAGAATGCAAAATAAGCCTGGGCAACACAGGGAGACCCCGTCTCTACAAAAAACGAAAAATTAGCCAGGCATGGTGATACATGCCTGTGGTCCCAGCTACTTGGGAGGCTGAGGTGGGAGGACTGTTTGAGTCTGAGAGGTCAAGGCTGCAGTGAGCCGTGATCATGCCACTGTACTCCAGCCTGGGTGACAGAGTGACCTTTCTCTCAAAAGAAAACAGAAAAAGAAAAAAGAAGAATTCAAAACAAGCATTGCTTTAAGTCTAATGAATTTCTGAGATACACCAAATAGGGCCAACTATGCCAAACCAATTGGTCTACAAGGTGGCTAGGATCAATTTTAGGCAAGGGGTCATGTTCATAGGCTGTGATACCAGCATCTCCTTTGCTTCCAATAATTGTTTCACTTCAGCTAAGTAAAAAGTAGACCACTGGAAAAAACAGGCAGGGCTGAGAGAGTCAGTTTGTTTTAAAACGCCAGCACATGGGTGCTGCACTGGCATGGGCTACAGCTACATGGCAACTGATGGACTCCATAGATTATGCAAGGGCAGATACCTTCTTCTCTGTACGGGCTGCTCGGTTCTGAGTTCACCTTCCTCTGGATCCTCTCAGAAGCCTGAACTGTGTTAAAAGAACCATGGCGAGCCAGCTTCTGTTTTGCACAGACTTGAATCTGGCCATATGTTTCTCTTTTCAATTCTGGTAAGACAGATGCAGAAACATCCACCAGTTCTTCATCTACATAAATGAGAGAATTGGTAGTGTTGTTATACAGCTGTAATTCAGGATAATTTTCATCTATTTAAGAGATGGCTTTGAACCTATAATTGTAATGGAGCTACCACCCTATAAATCAAAAACCAAGACAATCAAAGGAATTTTATGAGCCTTGTCTCAAACCCCAATTTCTTTCAATGTACTTTTTTTTTTTAAGTTAGTGGATGACTATAAAATGAGATTGAATCCATATATATTCTAAAATTATCTGAGTTGCAACAAAAGTAGAGCAAGATGTTCTTCAACCCGAATTAGAATGAGCCTCACATTTTAGATGCTCTATTTGAGCAGAGAGTATCAAAGGAGAGCCCGACCATGCTCAGCCCAACATGCATATTTTGAGATTCACTTTCAAGATTAATTGAGATCAGCTTCCTATGCCACAGACCTACAGCAATGAATAGGAGAATCTCTATTTTCTGTGATGCTTTATTATTTCTTTCTTATGCAGTAGGTGGCTCAGTTACTACGTGACCAAAGGAATAAGGTCAGCAGAAACCTCATGGTTGAAATGCTGCAGAACAGTGAGATAATAAAAGGTTAGGCCCTGGAGACACAGTTTGTGTTTAACGGAGTGTATGTGGGGTTAAGACACAACTTTCTATATAGACTGAGGCAGCTATCCTTGTTGTACAGATGGTCATCTCTACCTTATTCATTTGTGCTAATTTTTTTCTAAGCTCAAAGCGTGCACATTTTAGTTAGAGGATTGATTTAATAAACTGAAAGGCCCAGCTGGACTTACATTTTCTAAAACATGCGCTTTCACATTAATGCAACTTGAAAATGAAAAACAACAACAAAAAGTCACCTTTATGGTTTTATTTCTTATAACAAAAGCCCAATTAGAAAAATCAGAAATTACGAAATCAAAAAGAAAATAGGTCAAGTCAGTAATAGGGGCCATATCTGCCTCCTTCTTGAAACAAAATATTGGACATAATGCATAAAACTGTGGCTCTCAACACATTTGGACATCAGGACGTGAAGGACAGTGATCTCTGTGAGACAGGAATCAAATAGGGTGAGCTCTATAATGATTTTTGCTTACTGCCTGGAGAATGTTTCTAGGTTGGGATGTAGGGAGGCGGACCTAGACAGAGACTGTAGGTCTCCATAAGTTGAGGATAGAGCTGGGAGTCCTGGAAAGTCAATGCAGCTAGGGTTTGCAAGGCAGAATGCTGGAGAGGGGAGCTATACAGAAAGAGAATGCTGGGGATTTGCAAAGGTCCAAACTGAACCTTCAGTGGAGTACAGATGCATGTGAGAAAGATACCCAAGGCCAGGGAAAGAACCATTCAAAAGCACTAGAGGGTACAATGCAGCTCATATAGGTCCGGGAAAAGTGCCTGTTGCCAATGGCTACAGTAGAAAAACCTCCTAATTCAGGAGGCATTTGTTAGAGTACTAAAAAGGGTGTTGCCCCAGTAATGGGGAAAATGTACCAAAGACTAAAAGCTGATAGAGTCTTGCTGAGCCAAACTTAAAAGCAAGACCCAAAAGGATCACTGTTTCCATGTAACTTCACCACATCCCAGAACAAAGCTCAAGAACATTTTTAGGAATACAGAAATGTCTATCACCTAATAATGTATAATTCTCAGTGTCTGGTATACAACTGAAAATATTACCCACAATGAGGAGAAACATCAATTGAAATGGACCCAGAAGTGACACAGATGATAGAGAAGTAGACCAGCACACTAAAACATATACTAGTATTGCATACCATAAATTCAAGACACTAGAGGAAAGACTGGGTATGTTAAGTCTTAGAGACATCAAAAATATAAAGCCTCAAATCAAATTTCTAGAGATAAAAAAAATACAGTGGGGGGGATGAAAAATACAGTATATACATTTAATGGCAGACTAGAAATTGCAGAAATAAAGAATAGAGAACTTAAAGACATAGCAATAGAAACTGTACAAAAATGAAACAAGAGAAAAAAGACAGAAATGAACAAAGCAAACTGTGGGACAACTTTAGGTAACCAAAAGCAAGCATAAGTGGCATCTGTAAAAATAGGAGTGGACAGGAAAAATACTTGATTAAGTAATGGCCAAAAATTTGCCAAATTTGATGAAAACTTTAAATCCAAAGATCCAAGAAATGCAACAAACCCAAGTACAAGAAACATGAAGAAAAGGACACCAAGTCATACATCATCAAATCGCTTAAAACCAATCAGAGAGAGACTTAAAAGCAACCAGGGAAAAATGACATGTTACATATAAAGAATAGGATGATGGTTGATTCCTTGCCAGAAACTATGCAGGCTAGAAAACAGTGGAGCAACTTCTTTAAAGAACTAAAGGGCTGAGTATGTGGGCTCACACATGTAATCCCAGCACTTTGGGAGGCTGAGGTGGGATGATTGCCTGAACCCAGGAGTTTGAGGTTGCAGTGAGCCATGATCGTCCCATCGCACCACTGCACTCCAGTTTGGGTGACAGAGTAACACCTTGTCTCTAAAAAAAATAAAATAAATTTAAAAAAAGGAACTAAAGGAAAAAAATCTTCAACCTAAAATTCTTTTATTTATTTGAGACAGGGGTCTTACTGTATTGTCTAGGCTGGACTCGAACTTCTGGGCTCAAACAATCCTCCCACCACCTTCCTCCTGAATAGTTGGGACTACAGGCATGAGCGATACCACCTGGCATCAACCTAGAATTCTTTTTTTTTTTTTTTTTTTGAGACAGAGTCTTGCTCTGTCACCCAGGCTGGAGTGCAGTAGCACAATCTCGGCTCACTGCAAGCTGCGCCTCCCGGGTTCATGCCATTCTCCTGCCTCAGCCTCCTGAGTAGCTGGGACTATAGGCACCCGCCAACATCTACTATTTTTAGTAGAGATGGGGTTTCACCGTGTTAGCCAGGATGGTCTCAATCTCCTGACCTCGTGATCCACCTGCCTTGGCCTCCCAAAGTGCTGGGATTACAGGTGTGAGCCACCGCGCCCGGCCCAACCTAGAATTCTTTACCCAGCAAAAATGTTTTTCAAAAGCAAGGGCACAATAAAGACATTCTCAGACGTACAACAGCTAGAAGAATTCATCATTGGCAGGCTTGAACTAAAAAAAAAGTTAAAGTTCATCAGGCAGAAAAAACATATTAGATGGAAACTTACATTTACAAAAAAATGACAAGCACTGGAAATGGTAACAACATGGGTTAGGGTTAGAAAATTTTCTTATTAAAGTTTCTTTAAAAGGTAATTAACTGTGGGCCAGGCATAGTAGTTCACACCCGTAATCCTAACACTTTGGGAGGCTGAGGTGGGTGGATCACTTGAGCTCAGGAGTTCGAGACCAGCCTGGGCAACGTAGTGAAACCCTGTCTCTACCAAAAAAAACAAAAAAACCCCAGTAACACACTATGGGGTTTGTAACATATATAGCAGTAAAATGTTTGACAACAGTGGCACAAAGGCCAGGCAGAGGGAAATGAAAGCAAGTTATTTTAAGATTCTTATACAATACATGTAGTATACTATCACTTGAAAGTAGACTGGGACAAATTAAAACTGTATACTATAAACCCTAAAGGAACCATTAACATAACACAACAAAGAATTATAGCCAAGAAACCAAGAAAGGAGATAAAATGAAAGCATAAAAAATACTTAATAAATCCAAAAGAAAGAAAAAGAGGAAAAAGAAACAAGTAAATGGGACAAATAGAACACAAATAGCAAGATGACAGATTAAAATCCAAGTAGATCAAGAATCACATTAAGTATAAATGGTCATTAAATAACCCAATGGAAAAGCATAAATTGTCAGATTAGATTAAAAAAAATTCAACTATATACTGCCCACCAGACACTCACATTAGAGAGAGAAATTATTTAAATAAAATGATAAACAATATGTATTATGCTAACTAATAAAAAGAAAGCTGAAGTGACTATATCACTATGAGACAAAGTAGATTTCAGAGCAAAGAATTATCTCCAGGAATAAAGAGGGTCATTTTATAATGATAAAAGGGTCAGTTCATCAAGAAGACAGTGATCCTAAATATTTATGCAGACAGAGTTCATGATAGAGCTTCAAAATCCATTCCACAAAACTTTAAAGAACTGCAAGAAGAAACAGACAAATCTGCAACTATAATCAAAGATTTCAATATCCATCTATTAATAATTGCTAGAACAAGTAAACATAAAATCAGTAAGAATATAAAAGAACTGGACATTTATAGAACATTCCACCAAACAACAGTATACTCTGTATATTTGTGTATATTTACCAAGATGGACTGTATCTGTACCATAAAACAAGTCTCAATAAATTTAAAAGATTCAAGTTATACAAAGTATATCCTCTGGTTACATTAAATGAAATTAAAAATCCATAAGAGAAAGGTATCTGGAAAATCCCAGAATATTTAGAAACTATATGTTACATGTCTAAATAATTTGTGGGCCAAAGAAGATATCAAAAGGGAAAATAGAAAGTATTTTGAATTGGAAGATAATGAAAACACACATATCGACATTTGTTAGATACAGCTAAAGCAGTACTGAGAGGAAAATTTATAGTACTAAATGCTTATTGGAAGAGAAGAAAGGTCTCAAATTAACGATTTCAGCTTCCACCTTGAGAAACAAGAATAAGAACAAATTGAACTCAAAGTTAAAGGAGCTATAAAGAGATAATCTGAATAGCTCTATAGCTATTAAAAAATTGTAATATGTAGTTAAAAACCTTCTATGTGAGAAAAATGAGACCCAAATGGCTTCACTGAAAAATTCTTTATTTATCAATTCTTCACTGATAAATTCTTCCAAACATATAAGGAAAAAATAGTAACAATTCTACACAAATTCTTCCAGAAAACTGAAGAGGAGTAACTACTTCCCAACTTGTTTTAAGAGGCCAGTATTAGCATGACACCAAATAGACAAACAGATCAATGCAGCAGTTTGGAGAGTCCAGAAACATTACCATACATATATGTGGTCAATTTATTTTTAATAAAAGCACAAAGGAAATTTAGTAGAGAAAGATAATATTTTCAACATATGGTGCTGGTACAACTGGATATCCATATGCAACCTAATTAGTGGACTTCCTGAAGATTAAGATCTTCTGATTTTCAAAAGACACTGTTAAGAAAATGAAAAGACAAAGCCACAGATGGAGAGGAAATATTTGGAAATCATGTATCTGATAAAAAGACTTGTATGCAGAATGTATATACAACTCTCACAATTCAGTAATAAGAAAGCAAACAACCCAATAGCAACAAATGGGCAAAAGAACTGAGCACACACTTCACCAAGGAAGATAAACAGATGGCAAAACAGATGTTTAACATCATTAATCACTAGAGAAATGCAAATTAAAACCAAAATGAGATACCACTACACACCTATTAGGATGGCTGAAATTAAAAAGACTGACCATATCAAGTTTTGGCAAGATATGGTTGAACTAGAACTCTCATATACTGTTGGTAGGAATGTAAAATGTTATAACTGCTTTGGAAAACAGTTTGGAAGTTTCTCAAAAATTTCAAACATCCATCTACCATGCGATGCAGCCTTTCCATTCCTAGGTATTTACCCAAGAGAAATGAAAACATATGCCCATACAAAGACATGTACATAAATAATCACAGGAGCTTTATTTATAATAGCCTGTTCAGTAATAAAAATAAATTACTGAAACAAGCTATAATATGTATAAATCTCAAAATAATTATGCTGAGTGAAAGGAGCCTGACCAAAAGAGTACAGGTTATAGTTGGTTCTCATTATTCACAGTAGTTATGTTCTATAAAGTCACTGCGAATGCTGAATTAGCAAATACTGACCCATTGCTTCTAGGGGACATAAAGGGTTAGGTTCCTGTGAGCCTCTGGTTACAATATTTTCATAAGCTGATCAATATATGACCTTTGTTTATGTGTGTTTCTTTTTTTGTTTTGAGATGGAGTCTCACTCTGTCGCCCAGGCTGGAGTGCAGTGGTGCAATCTCGGCTCACTGCAAGCTCCGCCTCCCGGGTTCACGCCATTCTCCTGCCTCAGCCTCTCCGAGTAGCTGGGACTACAGGTGCCCACCACCATGCCTGGCTAATTTTTTGTATTTTTAGTAGAGACGGGGTTTCACCGTGGTCTCGATCTCCTGACCTCGTGATCCGCCTGCCTCGGCCTCCCAAAGTGCTGGGTGTGTTTCTTTTTAAAGAAACCTTGTTTAAGATTTGTTGTTGATTTATTAACATTGAACTTGGCCAACAGTACTATAACTCATGCCTGATCAAAGCTTATCTAACACATGTATATTCTCCATAAGGCACAATGCAGCTTTCTTGTGCTAAGAAACACTAGACAGCAATATTTGGGAGCCAAAAAGCACAAAAATGTGAAAAGTGGCACTAAAAAGACTGCAAACAGAATGCTGGCTTATGGTATGAGAGCTGGAACAAGAAGGCAGAGTACCGCCTGATTCATCTGGGAACAAGTGCATTGGGAGACCCAAATTCTTCACCAAGCTGTGCATGACCACAACTGACTGTGGAAACACCCTGAGTACCGACTTTGGAGTTACAAGTACATTTCAGTAAGTAGACAGATTTGCAAATATGAAATCTGTGAATAATGAAGATCAACCATACATGATTCACTTACCAAAAAATTATAGAAAATACAAACAAACTCAGAATGTCAGAAAGCAGGTCAGTGGTTGCCTGGGGATGGGAGTGGGGACCAGGAGGGAGGAATTACAAAGGGGGCAGGAGGAGGCTTTTGAAGGTAATGGATATGTTCATTATCTTCTTTCTTTTTTTTTTTTTCTTTTTTTTTTTTTTTTTTTTGAGACGGAGTCTCGCTCTGTCGCCCAGGCTGGAGTGCAGTGGCGCAATCTCGGCTCACTGCAAGCTCCGCCTCCCAGGTTCACGCCAGTCTCCTGCCTCAGCCTCTCCGAGTAGCTGGGACTACAGGCGCCCGCCACCACGCCCGGCTAATTTTTTGTATTTTTAGTAGAGACGGGGTTTCACCGTGGTCTCGATCTCCTGACCTCATGATCCGCCCGCCTCGGCCTCCCAAAGTGCTGGGATTACAAGCGTGAGCCACCGCGCCCGGCCTTATGTTCATTATCTTGATGATTTCACACTGATATGAAAAACATACATATGAAAAACTTATCGAATTGTAACTTTAACTTCCTGCCATTTATTGCACATCAATGATACCTCGATAAAGCTGTTAAAAAGAAAACACTATTCGTAATACACTGTACCATGCTGGTAGTAAAGAAGAGGAGAAAGACATTTATGAAATTTGTGAGAAATTGCTAGCCAAGGGGTGAAGGAGAGTGGCTCAAGGAATCAAAGGAAACTTGATGTTATCAGTAATGAAACTAGGGAATACAGAAAGATCAGGTTTCTGGAGGGCAGAGAAAATACGTTCAATTTAATGTTCCTGACTTGCCTCCAAAGTCTTTCTCTCATGTCAAATCAGAGTTCTCCCAGTTCTGTCCCTCCGTGCAAATACGTGAACTCCTCCACTTCTCAACAGCCGCTCATCTTCTAGCTATCTTACTTTCTTTTTTTTTGAGACGGAGTTTCGCTCTTGTTGCCCAGGCTGGAGTGCAATGGCGCGATCTTGGCTCACTGCAACCTCCACCTCCCGGGTTCAAGCGATTCTCCTGTCTCAGTCTCCTGAGTAGCTGGGATTACAGGTGCCTGCCACCATGCCTGGCTAATTTTTGTATTTTTAGTAGAGACGGGGTTTCATCATATTGGTCAGGCTGGTCTCGAACTCCTGACCTCAGGTGATCTGCCTGCCTTGGCCTCCCAAAGTGCTGGGATTACAGGTGTGAGCCACTGTGCCCAGCCCAGCTATCTTATTTTCTTCAATGGTACGACCACCTTTGAGTCCTTTCTCTCTTTTAATCATTGTCCGAAGACTCTTGGTTAATTCTGTCTATCACATCTAATCCAAATTTCTTGCCTTAATTTTTGAGGCCTTCCAAAAATGCAGTCCCCACAGATCACATTGTATCTCATTATTTTCTATCCCATGTTCTCTTCATCCCTCCAAAACCTAACAGCCCATCAGCACTTAATCTGTATCCTCTCTGAATGCCTACACAGCCAGTACCACTCTGTCTAGCACATAATTGCTCTCCTTTCAAATGTATGCTAACTATATGCCTAATTACAGAAGCTCATTAACCAACTAAAGTGAGTAAGGGACTGTTCTGGATACTATGGGGTAATCAAGGATGAGTAAAGATAACGTCTGGTCTCAAATGTGTGGGGCAGGGACGACACCACCTTATCTACCTCACCCAGCACAAACAGCACAATACTCAATTGCAGTTGTTCAGATGAGACACTCTGCTCTGGGCTATCAGGAAAACTTCATAGAGGAGTTGACATTTGAGCCAGATCTTGAAGGTTGAGAATATTTTCATGTTAAAAAGAAGAGGGCTTCACAGGTGAAAAGAACGGGAGAAACCAGAGGCAGAAAGGAGAAAATGGCAAAGTTGTATGCTTCATGCAGGTACGGACTGTGTCACCCACATCTTCAATCTCTCAGGGCCCTTAATATAGTCATTGGCACACAGTCCACACTCAGTGTGTACGCACTGGGTTGTCCACACTCAGTGTGTACGCACTGGGTTGTCCACACTCAGTGTGTACGCACTGGGTTGAATTTGTTATACTTGATTTTAAGTGGTTTCATCTAGATCCTAAGTGAATAATGTGCTATAAGTGAGGTGGAGAGCTATATATTTACAAGCCTGGGTTGAGTGGCTCACATTTATACCACTAACACCAAAATTGGAAGGGTAATTTAAAAATGACTTTAATGGCTTTTTCCCAGGCAGTACAGCTGTATGTAAAATAGCTGGTGCAGTTGGATCGAGTCCCTGATTGCTCATATATTACCCATGAAATAAGTAGAAGATAATATCCTCTTTGACTCCAGTTTTGTAAAATTATGATATTTATAACCTTTTAAATAAAAAATTCCATTACATCCATACTATATTTAGATGCAATCTTAACCACATATTAGTTTTGTGATGGTAATTGATGTGCTTTTTACTCATAATTTTACTCATAATTTTTACATTATGTAGAATTTCAAAGAGAAACCACGTTTTATTCTGCTAATGTAGCAACAACTGGAGTTCAAAAGAGGTGTCATTTTTAATTCTCAGTCCCAAACTTTCAGGAAAAAGCTTCAGAACAAAATTTAAACAGCCAAAGAGCTGCAAATTAGTAGTTACAGAAACTCGCACATTATAAACACTCAGTATTTCCTTTCCTACCTTGTGTGGGCAAACCAGCACGCACAATTTGTAGGCTAATGTTAACTGTTCTAAGAGTGGAGTCACTAGTCTATTTTGTATGTGACATGGGAAAAGATCAGTCTCACTGTGTAGTAGTTGTGAGACTTGGAAAAGGAACTGAGAATTCTAAATAAAACTGCCTGCTAGCAAAACCACGCCACCTTACCACTTGAGCTGAAGTCCACAGGCCCGATCCACTTGAAGGCTGGTTTACGGCCTCGCTCTTCTGTTACATGCACTTTCTTTATCAGAGCCAAGCTGGTCAGAACATTGGCTATGTCATAGAGGCGTCGTACCTTTGCTTGAAGATATAAAACACGATTATGATCACGCTGCCTGTGACACCATGACAGTTTAGTTTATGTGACAGGTAACTTTTCTCCGCTGCTATATAAACCTCGGGTGCAAAGCAGCAGGTTGGGATGAGGAGACCAGTGGCTCTGTCATGAAATCACCCAGGATTTATGTACCTGCAGTATCTGAAGGCTAAGGGAAGGTCAGTGTGTCCTTCCATTTCCACAACTTCACACCTTTTACAAGAGGCACCTGGCGACACACAGGGAGCACTGTGATTGCAAAAACACCAAGGGAGGGAACGGGCTGTAATTAAAGGCTTAGTAAATGTAATTCTGACATGGCACGTCAAAAGCATGCCCTGAGTTTCTCCCAGCAGGAGACTGTGGCGCCAGCTCCACCAGGCAGCTGGTCTGTGAAAATGACAAAGATTCCCCAGATCTTCCTGCCAGGCTGCACTCCTGGGCACACAGGATGCTCAAGGTCAACAGTACAACTGTACTAAAGACAGGCAGCTCCTCACCTGAAATTGTAGCATTCTAGCCACCCAGTGAGAAGGGGTTGGATGGAACTCGCCTGAATCTTAAGTGGCTTTGGGAGAAACACTTAAATATGTACAAAGTATAGGAAATACTCAGAAGGGGTGGTAGCACATAAAACAGGCAGGATAATGACCACAAAGTATTTTCTATTCAAGAAATTGATTTACGGGTAGGAAACCCACTTGACCTCAGTGTTAAGATCAAGCAAAGGAGTTTGAATTATCACCCAGAAATAGGAAGCATTCACCCTGGATGCAGCTTTCTTCTTCCCAATCCTGATTTTATCTAGCCATTTCACCCACAGGGTGACTGTAATTTCAGCTGGAAACAAAAATTAGCTAGAGTGTTGCAGCTCATGGTTTCCTGGGGCTTACAGGTGACCAGCAGCCCAGGGCATTTGGCTCAGTATCCAAGCTGGACAGAAAAGGAGGATGCACTGGGTGTGATGCTTGGAAACTCTCTCCTTGTCCATGTCCCACCACCCTTACCCTGGCCATTCTTCTGGTTCTTACCTGTGGACAATTTTCATCTCCACCCTTCAGAAGAGTATGCAGGGGGTGGGGAAAAAAGGGGAAAGAAAACTCAGACATTCTGTCTTGGATGCAGCAATACTAAAGAGAAATGCAAAATAATTCACACCCTCCCTGACCGGAGTTCTCAGGATAGTGTTCTGTTTTTCACTCTACTGAAACCACCTTGGAAAAAGCACTGACAGGACTCTAAGCTGAATTCTAGTAGGTGACTAACTTACCTCTCACAGCACCAAAAACCTTGATGAATGCAGGAAAGGAGTACGTATGTCAAAAACAATATATATTTTTTTAATCTTGGAAGCAGAAAATATCAACACATGAAATCCCACCCTTTTTGTGCTAGTAAGTTGATGTAGGTGAAGATTCTTACTTTTAAATTTACTATGGTCCGGGGCATCTTGGCTTTCTTCTATCAGTATTTTGGCAGCCACATCCAGAGTGACGATCTTGGTTTTGGAGACGAGGAACAGCATGACAAACTTCTGGCTCATAATTCTCAGAGACTTGTCTTTTCTACTGTTTGCAGATGCTACACAGGAATGAAACAAAAGCATCAAAGCATATGATTTTCTACAAGAAAGACTATACTTGCAGCTTGCCAAAATGATCTAGTCCTATCAGCAGATGGAAAGATCACCCTTGTCATTGGCAGAAGCTTACTGGATACACATCACGGAAGTCAGCTCAGGAAGAAATGAGGCAGATTTTCTTGTGGCTCATAAAATTACTCTACAGTAGGCATAAACTCTGAGATGCATATTTTAAACCACTCAATGCTTTTTACTTATACTTCCTATAATAGAATCCATACGGTAGTTTTCCTGAAGCAACTTCTTGGAAAGATTAATGTAGGATAAAAAGATAGGGTGGGAATACAGAATTGTTTTCAGAACCTCAACTCTCCTCTCAAAGGCAAAAACTCCATTTTTATTTCTCTGTGCCCACAATATCTAGACTATACTCTAAACATAGAAGATGCCCGCCTCTTCCACTTCTTTTCAGAAATATGTGAATAAATGAACTATATATAAACAGGAGACAGATTAGATATGTGCTTGTGTGGATGGCAGGCAAACCATCCCCAACAGATGGCTGTCTTCTCTGGTTATTAAGATAAGTACTGGCTCATGGGGTGGAACTAAAAGGCATGAGGCAGTAACTCTAATGAAAACCAGGCCCACCTTTCTTTCCATTTCTTATATTTGCAAGTGAGATGTGATACTGTACTTTGTCATCTTGGCAACAGGGATGAAGATCAATGGCTAAAACAAGAAGAGGCTAAATATGAATTGGGAAGGAAGAACGACACCGATGTAAATAAAAATTCTGCACCAAATGAAAGCAGTGGTTGTCTTTCTTATCAACATTTTCTGCGAATGGAGTTCTTTTCTAAGTAGTCTAAGTCTACTCCAGTATATAATTAGATAAAATTCTTTGAAAATATAACTTTTTCAAAGTAAATCTTATAGTTGCACAAAAAGAACCAGCATGGGGCTGCCAATCTAAAAATGGGAGTAATGCTAGTGATCTATTCTCCCAACAGGCCAAACTCGAGTGAACTGCCATGAGCCAGGTTTATTTGAATGAGGTCAAGTGGGCAGTCCAGTTGGGGAGCCATCTGCTTCTCTTTCTTCAGTGAAGAGAATAAGAGGACATCTCCCTCCAGGGTTGTCAACCTGGCACTTCCCATCTGAGCAGTGAATCTCTGCAGAAGAGACCATCACTTGCTCTTTCTCTGCCATTACTCATAAAGTTACAATGGACTCACAAGAGGGACAGTCGGGTTCAGAGAAATCCAATAACTGTTGTTCCTGGGAATCTGGATCGCCATCTTTTTTACGTTCTCCAAATTTATAATCTATCAGGTCCAGCTCTTTCTGTTGGAGGCAGGCCATTTGCTCTTCATATTTCTGCTCCTCTCCTAGTCTCTGGAGGTTCTTCAGGGTTTTTGGCAGGCTGTGCCGTCCATGCCAGCCATACTGATTCTTAGCCACCCGGCTGACCAGATGCAGCGACTCCAGAACATTTACAATGTCATAGATGCGTCTCCTTTCCACACCTGTTTGAAAAACAGAGGCCGATGGACATCATGCAGACAAACATTTTTGAAGAGAAGTTCCTTGAGGGCCTGGACTATGTCTGTGAACTACTTTGTCTGATCCCTAATATAATGCCCACTGCGTGGATGCTCAAGAAATTCAACCTGTAAGGATGCAAGCAATAGAAATTATTTTTCTTTTTCCTTCTTGAGATCCAACCCTTAAAAAAATCTAAGATAAAACGTCTATCTAGAGATGGTGACATTTCCATCTGTCTGACAAACAGTATAGCAACTGCTCTTTAGACCCATTAGGCAAACCACACAAACATTTCAGCACGCTGAAGTTGGTGGCCTGAGCAATACATGTAACAGTGTGCCTAATGGACACTTGATGAATGGATGGTTGACTGTGACTTGTGTTCCTAATTATGCAGACTACAAAATCAACTGTGTCCAATAACTGACACTTCCCTATTAGACAATACTATCTATCCTTTCATGAAGTTCCAATGATATAAAAAAATTACCTTGATAACGCTCTCAATGGACCAGTAAGGAAAATGGATGCAAATATTATGTTTTCTATTTTGAACTGGAAATGCAGGTGTCAAGGGCTTGAATACCCTTCTCATATTGCTGAAGGAAGCCAGAGCTGGGGTTGGAACAACATGGGAGTCTCCTTTTGTTCATCCTGGCTATTGACAATTCTCTGTGTTCTCATTCACCATAACCCGGCAAACAGTCCAAAAGTGAAACACAGAGACTCCAGTACAAGCTGACCACGAAGCTCGGCAGCTCACTACTCACTTTCCCAACACTCCCAAGGCAGCTAGGATTATAAACTGTCCATTAAACCTAGCAGAAATACTTATAGTGGTTAAGAGTGGGGGGCTCTTGGGTCAGACTGCCTACATTTGCATCCCTGATATATCCCTTACTAGCTCAGTGATCTTGGGAAGTTATTTAACCTTTTTGTGCCTTTGTATTTGTCATATAATAATGAGGATGAAATGTAACTGTAACTGTAGAGTCCCCAGTAGGTGTTAATTTTAAATACATACTTTTGTCATTCCTTTTGGCATGACATTGGTTATACCTAAAATCCCTGCTAGTGTAAGGGTCATAGTAGAAACAGATTTTAAAGATTTCACGTCTGTGACTCATTCTGTTATCCAATAGGCCCCTGGGCACATAGCAAAAGCCTCTAGGCATCTTGCAGAAAACCAGTCCAGCTACAAAGATGCCTTCTTTCATTTCACTTGCCAGGAGCTGTTATATAATCAGGGCAGACTCTGAATATAGCTGTTGGCCCTTCAAAAATTTAACATGAGAAATATACCAAATTACAATGAGAACTCCAGAGCTGAGAGGAAGTTCTATCACATGCATGAAGAGGCATTTCATAGTAAATCAGAACATTTCAGCTCATGACCCTGAAAGGCTTGTTACCCTCACAAGCTCAGGCTTCGGTGCCAGATGCCTGCCGGAAGGTGCTGGCAGGAGCAGGCAGCAGCCCCTTGTCCAGAACTGCCTGCTTCTTTATTCCGGTCTGTTTTCATGTATTAACACATCTTGTTTAGAGCATAGCATTCTATAAACCTTCCCATTAGAAATGTCATGTGACCGCAACTGACACCCCAGGGCCAGCCATATGCCCGGCTGTTTTGTTAGTTGATATCTGACAGCAAGCTGTTAAGTCTCCATCTAGCGGCTAGACATCCCAAGAAGGGAAAACAAAATAAGTTTCTGACCACCTGGAGATTCTCAGTATGATTCTCAGGATGCACAGTGAGTGTTTAATAGGTGCTTTTGGTGAAAACCAACATGACAGCTGCCTGTCTGCACAATCCCTTACCTCTTTCATCTAAACTGAGTTTACCCATCCACTGGCTGGTGCACTAAAAGACCCATTTCACAGGTCTCAAGACCCGTAGGTTACTCTGGGGGCTTGCTCTGTCAGAATGGTTTTCCCTGCATTCAGTCTTCTTTTTCTTTTGTATTGAGGTCATTCTATTAATCCCAATCATGGCATTAGTTATATGGTCAAGGATTTACTAATTTTTGCTATGCTTCCCTTAGTTGCTGACGGGACTTACTAAGAATTCTCAGCCCAGAAAAATAGTTTCCTAGGCTGTGCTATTAAGTCACTTCCAGTTCTGTAAACTGTTACCCATGATATCCAATGTCAAATCTACATGGCACTAGAATCTGGAAAACAATGCAATTTGAATGCTCTGCACATCCTTAGTTAAATACAGTCCTGCAGTCTGTAACCTGGGATGTAGCACAGACTTCAGATTCAAACCCAAAAGATAGTCATCAGTGAGATAGCTTCCAGCAAGGGACGCCATTTTATGATGTCACATGAAAAGATGGTATGCTTGTTTGGCAGGTCTGGGTGATCAGGAGGTATTGGGAAGCTGTGGAAAAATCTCTGGAGTTCTGCTCCAGGCAGCCATAACATGGGAATGTGCACAACGATCTGCTGCCACACGAAAGTAGGAGTCCACTTTTCTGTTCTCCCTGGGATGTAACACAGCCCTCCAACATCTAATCCTTTGTCTTCTGCAGTGACACCAGTGCAAGACTCCTCAATGGAAGTTGGGTACATGGAAGAAGTAGGCTTCATGAACCCCAATGAAAAGGATATCAGACAATCTTTCATTTTACCTTCATTACTGTAAGACTACTTTCTAGGACCCTGGACCCAAAAGCCCTCAACTGGATTTTCACCATGCCTACTGGAAGATGCTGGCAGGAGCAGTCAGCAGTCCCTTGCCTAAAACTGCCTGCTTTTTTATTCTAGTCTGTTTTCATATATTAACACATCTTGTTGAGGGAGTGTAACATTCCATACACCCTCCCATTAGAAATGCCATGTGAATGCAACTGATACACCTAGGGCCAGCAAGGGGACCCAATTTTTTGATGTTCAGTTGGGTCACTTTCCCTTTCTTGATTAATTGCCCCCAATCCTAGAATACTATATTATACTTCTGGGCTCCAAATCGGCCCCCAAACCATAGCATTCTACTTCCTCTTCCTATAGAGATGGACAGGACAGCTAGAGTATCAATATTCTAGTAAGGGCTGACTAGAAACTGTTCCACATAATAAGAGCTCTCCATGCCAGCCATTGACGTTGGTATGTTACTGACATTATCCCTAACTTTGCTATGTCTCTGCAAGGTAGGTGCTGCAGTCTCTAAGTTATAGACCAAAAGAAGGTTAATTCACTTTTTAAAGCTCTTACAGCCTGTAAATTAGAGAGCTGGGCTTCAAATCCAGCCCTGTGTGACCCAAAGCCCAGCCCATGGTCTTCTTATCATAACCCACTGTCTCTTCTTCTCAGTTTCCAACAACCAAAATCTGTTTAGCTTTCAGCTTGAATAATTCAAGTTGACCTTCCCCTACTTGGGCACATTTCTCTAGGATATGGAAGAAATAGAACTAAGAAACAAACTAAAAATTATAATCTATCATTTATTTATTTAGCTGATTTCTTCAGAACTTTTTCTTTTTTGTGTGTATGTAACACCTTCCTATTTTTAAGGGGACACCCTGACACCTTCATGTCATTGTGATTTCTGCTTATTTAACGAGTGTCAACAATATGTTCACTCTGGAACTAACTGCAATGTCCACTAGGGGTCTCTATTCTGAAGCAAGTGTATACATACTTCCAGCACACACACCCACCCATCTCACATCATACACTCATGCACATGAACACACGGATTCTTCTTTGTTATAAGGTTTAGTTGTTTGAGTTATGTCCAAATGACCTTTTTCTAATTTGACCCACTTGGTGTGCCAATCATTGTATAGGGCTTTAAACATAATGCTCTTGCTCTCAAATCTTGCTTTACAAAGTTGAAATAACACTTCTGAACTCCTGGAAGCATTATTAAAAATAAAAAGCAGGCTATTTCTAAATAGTTTTGCATCTGTGTGAAGTAAGATGAATTTAAAATATGAGATACTAATTTGTAATGTAACTCTACTATAAAAATATTACTCATTATAAAACTATTTTTTAAGGTTAAAAAAGACTGCATTCTCATTTGGTCCTCAGGTCTAAAAGGCTCCCTGAAATTCCATGTATAATGAAAACAAATTTGACGATGACAAAGGAAGCTCTGCCTGTTCCTCTGTCTTCACCCAATTGAGGGGCCCACTCTACCTCAAGCCTTCGGCCTGCCCAAGGAAACCAGTTTCCCACTGTAACTGGAGACAGGCCTCCAGGTATTCTGATGATACATACCAAGACTGACAGCAACTTCATCTAGGGAGATGGTAGTTTTCTCAGTTGACAAGGGATAACTTGGATAGCGAGCTAGAAACTTCTGGCACAGGAGTCCTAAACTTTTCTGTTTTCTGCTTGGCCTTTGCTTTTCAAATTCGTCCACAGCACTGTCCCCAACAACATCAAGCTACAGAGGGCAGATAGAAGGGAGGGGGAAGATGTCACAGTTAACATCCTAATGGAGAAATGGCAATGGCCAGTGTTGGCAAACTGGGGGGACATCTCAATCCATACCATCCTAGATTCTAGTTAAAATACATTTCCTAATCTAATTCCCTGAATGTTTTATCTATTGTCTTCTCTGGACTGATTTGTTTTCTCCTTTATAATTTGAGGCTGAGTCTATTAGTCAAAAGTTTGACAAATGAAAAATGAGAGTCATTTACAGGTTGCTACAGTCTAGCTACTAGTGCGCTCACTAGGCCTGTGGAATCAGCATCACTAAGGGCTTGTGAGATGTAGAAGCTCAGGCATCAGCTGTATCAGAATCTGCCTTTTCATAAGATTCTAGGTGATTTCTAATGACGTGGAAGTTTCAGACGCACTGGCCTGCATTCTGTCACCAAACTGTTTTATATTTTACAATCGACCAAAGGTTGATGAAAGTGAATGAACGCAGTCCAATCATATTCTTCCTTATCCTTTTATTTGTAAACACATTAAACTAGCATCCTGTCTCCTCAACCCATATTTGAAAGGCGCTCCATTCAAGCACCAAGAAAGTAAAAGGCTTTTCGACACACAGATTCAAAAGAAAAGTGATATAATTATTTCTACAGATTCAGAAAAAGCATTTGATAAATTTAACAGTCATTCACGATTTTCAAAAACACCTTTAAAAAACTAGGAATAACATATCGGGGCCTGTCGTGGGGTGGGGGGAGGGGGGAGGGATAGCATTAGGAGATATACCTAATGTAAATGACGAGTTAATGGGTGCAGCACACCAACATGGGACATGTATACATATGTAACAAACCTGCACGTTGTGCACATGTACCCTAGAACTTAAAGTATAATAAAAAAAAATTAAAAAAAACTAGGAATAACAGAGAACTTCTTCAATGAAGGGTATTCATGAAAACACAACAGCAAACATCTATTTGTAAAACCTTGGACGTGTTCCCTTAAAGTCAGGAAACAATATGGATGCCCATTATCACTTTCTCTTCTATATCATATTGAAGACCCTAGTCAATGCATGAGGACAAGAAAAAGAAACTGAGGCACAGGGACTGGAAAGGAATCAGCTACTTTCCTTCTGCAGAAGATGTCACTATTCAGACAAAAAAACTCAAAAGAATTTCAGACAAATCATTAAAAATAGTTTTAGAATTTGGCAAGGTAGTTGAATACAAGATAATATTTTTTTAAAATCTGCTGCATTCCTATACAAGAGTAACAGCAAATAAATTGAAAAGACATCATTTACGAAAGCAACAAAAATGATAAGGATTTTAGAAATAAATCTAGCAAAAATCTATTTGCATAAAATCCTAAAACTTAGATTTTAAAGAATACTTAAAATTTAGTGAAATACATTGTCTTCATAGATAAGAAAACTCAGTATCTTAAAGAGGTTAATTCTTAATCTCTAGATTAAATGCAATCTCAATAAAATCCAATCTAAAATACACATGGAAGAACAAACAGCCCAGGGTAGCCCACACACTCTGAAGAAAAATAAGTTGAGGGTCCCGTTTTACCTGATATCAGTGCTTATTACAATAGGGTATTAGGGCAGGGATGGACAATGGAACAGGAGGAGTTCAGAAACAGACACACATGTAAATGGAACTTTAATATGAAAGCAGTTGCACTGCCAGCTGGGGGGAAGAGAAAGACCTCCTGAAAAAATGGTGCAGGGCCAACTGATGATATGTATAGAAAAACAAAGTTGTATCTTGACTCACACCATACACAAAAAGCAATTCCAAATGGATCAAGGATTTAATGTAAAGCAAATTTTACATAGAAAATGAAGGAGAATATTTTTCTAACCTTGGAATAGGGAAGAGCTTCTTCAGACACAAAAAACATTACCCTTAAAAGGAAAAAATGAACTATATTAAACTTAAGAACTTTTGTCCATCAAGAAATAACATAAAGGGAAAAGACAATTAGCGAACTGAAAGAATAGATACATAACACATATAATAAAGGTTTAGTATCATTATATAATCAACTCCTACAAATCAATATGACAAAAAAAAACCAATTAAAATTGGCAAAGAACACAAACAGGCATTTCACAGAGGAGCAAAAAACATGGTGGCCAGTACACATGTGGAAAGAAGCTTAATCTCATGAGCAATCAAAGAAAAGCAAATGAATATCACAAAAAGATACACACTGTATAGACATGAGATTAGCAGAAATTACTAAATTTGACAATTTCAAGTGTCAGAGAGGATATGGATGACTACAAGTTTATATATTTCTGGGGGGAGGCAAATAGTGCTTTGGAAAGCAATTTGCCATTATCTTGTGAACATCTGCATATCTAATGACCTAGCACCTCTACTAGTACGTATGTATCCAAAACAGTAGTTCTCAAACCTTTTGCTCCAAGGACTCCTTTATGTTCTTAAAAATTACTGAGGACTCCACAGGGCTTTTTGTTTATGTGGGTTATCTATTGATAGTTACCATGTTAGAAATTAAAATTGAGGCAGTTAAAATGTTTTGTGAGAAAGGGGTATTTTATATATTATTTTTCAAATCTCTTTAGTTTCTGGATTAATAGAAGAGAACTGATTCTTGTGCTTGCCTTTTGTAGTCAGTCTGTTGCAATATTCACATTGTGTACTTCCTGGAAGACTTCAGTGTACACTTGGGAGAGAATGAGAGTTCAAATGGCAAAGGTCTTTGTATAATTATGAAAACAGTTTTGACCTCCTGACTCTCTGAAAGACTGTGGACACTGAGGTCCCCAGATGACCGTTTGAGAACCACTGCCCAAGGGAAACTTGTATTTGTACACCAGGAGACATAAACAAGAATGAATATCATAGCATAGTCTGTATTAGCCCTAAACTGCAAACAACCCAAATGGCTATAAACAGGAGAATGAATAAACTGTGGTGTAAGCATGCGATGGAATGTTATACAGCGATGAAAGAACTACAGCTACATGCGAAAACACAAATGAACCTAAAGGATATATGCTGATTGACAAAAGCAAGTCCCCTAAGACTATAAATACAAATTCAGAAGAGTGGTTATTCTGTTGGGGAGAGAAATGTAAATTAATTACATTGCACCCATTTTTGGCCTGAGAGGTAGATTCATGGTGTCAAACGTACTGTGAAGGATAAGTGTATTTTAGATGATCAAATAGTCTATCAAAAGGTAATTAAGCCTAGTTTAAAAAAGGTATTAAAAGTCTGTTTTAACATTGAGTACCCCAAGACAGTAAGAAGGGAACAATAGACACCAGGGCCTACTTGAGGGTAGAGGGGTGACAGGAGGGTGAGGATTGAAAAACTACCTATTGCGTATTATGTTGATTACCTGGGTGACCAAATTATCTGTACACCAAACACTCGCAAAATGCAATTTACCCATGTAACAAACCTGCATATGTACCCACTGAACTTAAAAGTTAGAAAGAAAAAAAAAAAACTACTGAAAACACTTGACTTTGATCTAATAAATCAGACATTAAAAGCATCAGTATAGTAAGTTTTCTGGATACAAGATCAATACACACAAAAAAAATCAATTGCATTTGTATATACTAGAAACAAACTACTGGAAATTGAAACTAAAAAAAAAAATACAATTTGCAATAGCATCAAAAAATTTGGAAACCTAGAGATAAATCTGACAAAAGATGTATAACACCTGTATACCAAAAATTGTGAAACTCTGCTGAAAGATATTAAAGCCCTAAATTTTAAAAGAAAGTCTGTTTTAAATCTGCCAAAATTTTAGGCATTTACTTCCTACAGGTGGTGAACATTTCTAGTGAATGATCAGCTAAAATCTCTCTATAAAGCTTGGGTAGAAAACCAAAATTTTAATTGTTTTAGGGGCGTGTTAAACAACTAGTTCTACCAAAGTAAGAGATCAACAATGTTACCTTGTGAAAGAGGTCACTAACGATTCCCATTGGCTGATTTTCACTTTGCTATATTTTTGTCAAAAAAATTAGAAAAAATCTAATACTTATATGCCTTTGACAATAAAAGGCACATTTAATCTTATTTAGTTTTTAGAACCCCAATAAAACCAGGACAGGTACTACAACCCTCATTTTACAGGCGAGTAAATTGAGATGCAGAGATCCTGAGTGATATCCCCACTCACCCAGCTAGTGATTTGAACCTAAGGCCTTAGACCAGCTCCTTGTGTGTTCCACATCAAATATGAAACGGAAAGGAAGCCAAAGAACAGCCCAGACTTAAAAAAATGAATTGTGAAATTCCTCTGGCTTCAAGCACATAGGAACTACTGTGTGATTTGTATTTAGTTACATGAAAGAATCTCTTACTACTACCACTAATCTACCACTGCAAGATATATAACAGATTAAATTCATTTTGTTCTATGAATTTCAAGTTGTAATTCGAGACATCTTTTTTCTCTCTTCCCAATTTCTTCATTTTGGCAATTTTTATAGCTTGAAAAATCCGCCAAAAAGAGAAAAATGGCTAAGAATACTGAAATCTGCAAAACTTTTCTTAGCAAGTCTGAGAAAAAGCTTGATGGGAAGTGAAAATAATTAACCTTTTTTTTTTTTTTAACAAAGTCTAGACAGCTGCTTATTCAACAGCACTGGTTCCCCACAGAACAGGTAATTTAAAGATGGCTTAACTTCACTAAAGCCCCAAACTAACAAACTGAACATATATAAGAATAATGGAATTTCCTAAATAAAAAATATTTACATTAATATTATCCCTAAAATCTGGGCAAAATTAAAATTCACAGCAGCATTTAAAAAATCCAAATTCCTTCATTAAATAAAAATGATTAAATATCATTACTTTAAAATAATTTATCTTTTTTAAATGAGCCCTGGTCCAGGGAGTATCATACAGAAAAGAAAGCATTCATTATGAAAAATAAGATAGAATGAGAATTCTACTATAAATCAAAAGATACTCAGTTTGCCACTGCTTTTGGCTCATTAGGAGCTGACAAGTTGACAGTTCTGTGACTTTTTAATAATCAAGTAAAATTGTTTAAGTTCTAAAAAATCCCTGAGGAGCACAGTCTGTTTACCTGTAGAGAATCTGTAAATGCATCGTCCTTGTTTTCAATGGGTCGGAATAGTCCCTTTTTCTTCTCCCGGTCCCTTATATCTGGGCTGGCAGCACTAATGAGCATCTTCAGGTTAGCTGTGGGTGTCCATGGTTCCGCTTGCTGTCTGTCAACAAGCTTAACTGGAGTAATGGGATTTCTTTCTGGAGTAAATTTTTTTTGCTTTGATAAATCAATTGGTTCATTTTTTATTGGAGTCTTCGGGGCCATCCTTGATCGATCAACAAATATATTTTCCTATTTTAAAAAAGAGACTTTTAGCAAGAATGAGAAAGGGCAGGTAACAGCTAAGAGTACACTTTGTTCCCAATATTCACTAAGACTTGAAAATACAAATAGGACCGTATGTTTAGGGCTGAAAAGTATCAGGATAGGACTAACGAAAAGTAGTCATGGGAAAAGAATAGTGGCTCCAATGAGAAGTAGATTATACTCTGCTACTCCTTTTACACCTATCTTTCATGGTATCTCTGTAAGAGAAATCACAACGTATCTGTTACTGTTGCATGTTTACAACAGACGAGGACTATGAGGGCCAATGTGGGTTGAGTCCATATTGTTTCTAAGTGTCATCTTTTTTAAAACACTACTTACAAGTTTGCATCAACTAGTGAAGAGCAACAATGCTTCTGTAGTTCAATGTGTACCAGTGCTAATACAGCACTTAGTAGCAGGACCAGTTAATGGAAGAGCATCCAACAAAATCCTACATTTTAAGCCAACCTAGAGAGCTCTCTAATGTCATTCTCCTAGAGCAGTGCATCTCAAACTACCCATGGTAAAGGACACGTTTTTTTAGATTTCTAAACTGCAAACTGATATGTGACCTTACTTCATAGGACTAATATGCAACACAACTCCCACCAGATGTGATTTGCCATTTGAGTTTGTCACTCAGACTGACCCACAGCTTCTTCAACAAGAAGAGACCACTAATCATAAGCTAATCATAATCATATGGTGGCAATACTGAATTGCTACTGAGGTTTATTTTTCTTCCTTTTTTTTTTTTTTTTTTTTTAAAGATAGGGTCTCACTCTGTTGCCCAGCCTGAGTACAGTGGTGTGATCATAATTCACTATAGCCTCAAACTCCTGGGCATGTGCAATCCTCTCGCCTTAGCCTCCCAAGTAGCTGGGACCACAGACATGCACCACTACACCCAAATACTTATATTTTACTTTTTGGAGATAGGGTCTCACTCTGTCACCCAGGCTGGAGGGCAATGGCATGATCACAGCTAATTGCAGCCTCAAACTCCTGGGCTCCAGTGATCTTCCCACCTCAGCCTCCCAAAGTGCTAGGATTTCCAGTGGTGTGCATACTACAGTGGTGTGCACACCATTTCCAGTGCACACCCCTGCACCCAGCTAATTTTTAAAATTTTGTGTGGAGATGGGGTCTTGCCATGTTGCCCAGGCTGGTCTTGAACTTCTGGCTTCAAGTGATTCTCCTGCCTCAGCCTCCCAAAGTCCTAGAATTACAGGCATGAGACATCACGCCTGGCCTTTTTTAATTTTTTTAGACATCGGGGTCTCACTATGTTACCAAGGCTCATCTCAAACTCCTGGCTTCAAGTAATCATCTCATCTTGGCCTCTCAAAGTGCTAGGATTACAGGCATGAGCCACCACACCTAGACTACTGAGGTTTTTAGGTGCTTAACTCCCAAGTTCCGTTCTTAATTTTTTGCACCCTGGTGATAGTTTGTGGAATAGCATCTGCCTCCAGACCACCTGTTGAGGTAGACTGTCTTAAATAATTCTAAGAAAAGATTAATGATGGGCGCATTGTAAAAAAGGACTAAGTATATAGAATCCACCTTTGGAACCAACAAGTAATTAAAACATATCTTTCCCCTAAAAAAGTTTCAAAAATTCAATATGAGAATTCGATAATTCAATATTCAAAAACAGAAAGATTCTCCTCTTTCTGTAGTATTCCTTTCCAGTCAATAGTGTCTCATATAATTATAAAGGTAGATGAGTTCTCTGTCACTTCTTCCCTGTACACTCCATATAGCTACTGAATGCTTCGATTTTGGTTGAGCAGGGGTTTACAGTAAGTGTTTTCCTATAAATGAGCAACATGTGAAGAGGTAAAATATTGGGAGAAACTGGAGTTTGTGTAGGCAAGGCAACTCTTGCTCCTTGTATCAGCAGAAGCTGCATGCTAGCCATGGCAACATTCGGTCCTAGTATAAGAGGAAGGAGAGGAGTCAGTGGAAGTCGCAATTTCTCATACTACAGTAAGTACCCGACCCGGAATGCTGCATCTACCCGCCTCTTTTAACAAGTCCTTGTTAGCGTGCTAGTCTGATAAAGGCATCTACAGGTGAATTCTCAAGGGAAATTACTGTTTACTATGTGCCACGCTCTGTTTCATGCATTTTGCACGTATTGACTCCTCATCCAATCCTGTGACATAGGCACTAATATTTTTCCGTTGTACAGATGAAGAAACTGAGGCACAGAGAAGTCAAATAACTTGCCTGAGGTCACCTATGACCTCATTCAGTGTAAAATCATTGGTATGCAAGAAATAGCTGAAGGCAGAACTTTCTGAAATTCTGCATCTAAAAATGAGCTCGGCCGGGCGCGGTGGCTCACGCCTGTAATCCCAGCACTTTGGGAGGCCGAGGCGGGCGGATCACGAGGTCAGGAGATCGAGACCATCCTGGCTAACATGGTGAAACCCCGCCTCTACTAAAAATAGAAAAAAAAATTAGCCAAGCGTGGTGGCGGGCGCCTATAGTCCCAGCTACTCGGGAGGCTGAGGCAGGAGAATGGCGTGAACCTGGGAGGCGGAGCTTGCAGTGAGCCGAGATCGTGCCACTGCACTCCAGCCTGGGCGACAGCGAGACTCCATCTCAAAAAAAAAATAAAATACAATAAAAATGAGCTTGTGTCCTGGGTACAAACTGGGAGGAAGTTATCTTTTTCACAGCTCCAACCAAAGGTACCCAGCAGGCCACTGATCCCCACTAGCACCTAGGGAGAGGCAGCATGGGGAAATAGTTATATATGCAGGATGCAGGACCAGCTAACCTACCCCTGCTACTTAACAGCAGGGGTGAGTGTGGCAAGTTCCTGTACCTCACTATACTTTTTTTCTCTCAACCGAAAATGAAGTTCATAAAAATACCAATCTCAAGGGTTATGAGATTAGTTCCTGGCATATAGGGAGCGCTCGATAAAACTTAGCTATTATCTTTTCCCTCTTTTCTATTCTTTATCACCATTCACTCTGGCATTTCGAGCTAAATATACTACAGCACATCATATTGCTATTTAACTTCCAGGATGTGTGTCTTGTCTCAATAACAAGACTGTGCCCTTGAAAAGGTCAAGAAGCAAGTTCCACATATCTTGTTCATCACAATTTTTGGCACAATGCCTTGCCCACTGCAGGTACTCAAAGAACACGGTGCTTTTATGAGTTATTCCAAAAGATATCCTCATGGTGGAGGGTGTGGTCCAGGCATGCTAGGTGGACAGAGATTTACACGCCTTCTCCATTGCTTCCAACAGAGTTACTTTTTCTCTAGCGAGGGAGCAATTGAGAATGGATTATTTCTTCATATACTTTGATATATTTTCACTGTAGTTTACTGAATACTCAAAGTAGGAGGGGATCTAGGTCATGTGGTAGGTTATGATTGAATTACACCTCTACATCAAGAGAAAAAAAATGCCAAGCCAATTGTTTTCTAAGGTCTCAGGTGGACAGAAAGTCAATTGCAATCTAGTCACACCTTGCTCCATTTGTCTTTCCTGCTATGCTGACAGCATATACGGCTGTGGAAAGGGCACTGCAATGGAAACCTGATTTGTGTCCCAGCTGTTTGTATCTTTTTTATCCCGGACAACTGTTGGTTCTGTCTGGGCCCAGATTTCCCTATGTATAAAATGAGGAATTTAGATGAAAGTGTCTATCTCCAAGGTTTTCTAGCAAGGCTGCCTAGCTGTGGAGTGGATGCTGGGATGCACCCTGATCTCTTCAGACATGACTCATTCCCCAGCTGCTGGAAGTAATGCCAAGAGTCATCCCATAACTGGACTGCTTTGGCTGAAGACGGCTGACTTGTCCAAGGTCACACCACTTCCTGGGAAGCCTCTCCTGTACTCACTGGCTGGTAGAAGTAGCACAGACATATAAAAGCCAGGACTCTGAGAGGCCAAGGTGGGCAGATCACGAGGTCAGGAGATCGAGACCATCCTGGCTAACACGGTGAAACCCCATGTCTACTAAAATTACAAAAACAAAAATTAGCCGGGCGTGGTGGCGGGCACCTGTAGTCCCAGCTCCAGCGACTCTGGGGGCTGAGGCAGGAGAATAGCGTGAACCCAGGAGGCAGAGCTTGCAGTGAGCCGAGATCACGCCATTGCACTCCAGCCTGGGTGACAGAGGGAGATTCTGTCTCCAAAAAAAAAAAAAAAGCCAGGCCTCCTTGCCCCAACTCTGGACTCCTCTGATGGCTGCCCTAGAACTCCCCAGAGGGTAACTTCCACTGTGACTGTATTGCAGCTCCACTTATCCTTCTGTCCAATTCCATGCCTTCCTGTCCCTTCCCTAGGCATTGATCCCAAGAGTACTTCCTAATAAACCTCCTGCACACTTAACCTCTGGGTAAGATCTGCTTCAGGAAATCTAACCTGCAACACCCTGGAAATCACTCCCTCCATTAGAGTGTCCTGTGAAATGGCCCTCTAGTTCTCATATGTAAATAGAGGTAATATACCTTGGCTTACCTACCATAGAGTTGCTGTGATGATGAGCTCAGAAGGTAAAAGCACTCTGTCATCTGTGAAGTGTTATACAGATGTTCATTATTATTACTAATAACACCAGCACACTGACTATAGGTAAACTAGTTTATGCTGCCATAGAAAGGTCTTCGTTGTCTTGGTTCTAGTCCTGCTTCTGTGTCTGATACAGCTTTCATCATGTTATCTCAAACAATATACACAGTCAAGTGTATATATTAGCTCTGGGCCATATTTAGCCAACTTCTTTTTCAGTCCCCTCTCATGCACATCCCACATTCTGCCCAAACAGTCCCCCTGCTACTCAAACCTGCCCTGCACTTTATCACAGCTAAGCTGGTGCTCACACCACCACTTCCTCTTTAATGCCACTGGCTTTGCCTGTTGAAATTCTGTCTACTATTTAAGTCTCATTGCAACAACTACATGTTAGAAAGTGTCTCCTTCTAGCTATGGACCAACAACTCTCCTTTCCAGAGCACACTTTCTAGAAGCAATCCACACTGAGGGTTTCCTCTGCCTACCTCCTAGGGGTCCCTCAAACTACCAGTCTGTTCTGATCCACTGCACTTTTATTTTCAACAAATATTTTTGTTCCAGATGCTGGGGATATGGTGATTTAATGAGTTTCCTAATCTCCCTAAATCCATTTTTTTCTTCCATAAATTGGAATCAATACATAATACTCCCCACATTGAATTTTTGTAAAGCACCCATAGGCACATAGTCTTCACACTGTTTTGAATCAGACTGATAGCCTATCAGTTGCCAGATCACCTCTCAGTTGCCAGATCAAGTCAATGGCAAAATATCTTACTTGACCTCACTGCAGCAGTTAAGACTGTTGACTATTCTTTGTTCTACAGAACTCTCAGCCCTTAACTTGTGAGATACCACTGTGTCTTTCTCTCCTGGTTCTTCTTATACTTCTGATTGTGCCTTCTCAGCCTCCTTCTATTTTCACTCTTACAAACCAAACCGCAAGAGTCCACAGACAACCCTCTGCCGCTCTCTCATTATTTGCCACTCTCACGTATACAGCTTTAAAATCAACCTGTATGCTGACAATTCCTGTTCGGACCTGATTACGACCTTTCATGAATTCCAAAATCAGACCACCTGCTGCTTTTTGCACATATTTATTTACCTATAAATCACACAGGTACAAATATATTCCAAACTGAACTCACCTTTCTCACCCACTCCCAAGAGAGATGAATGACCTTCAAAGAACACCCATGCCCATTAAGTTTGGGCGTTGTCTCCAAATATGCCATGCTCATTGCTACTTCTTCACTAACTCCCCTCTTCTCTACTTGCCTGAGACTCAGTATTCCTTCCTTCCAGCCATAGCTCCAGTGCTAGCTCCTTCACAAAGCTCTCCTAGCCTCTTCGGCCCAGACTGTTTTCCACTTTTGTTGTCTCAAGTGCATTGTAAACAGGTAAGAGGCAAAGTAACTTTGGGTAATGAAGTTGGAAACTCCTTTATGTTTTAAAGAAAAGTTTCTCCATGACTGGTAAGAAGATGCATGCATAATACAGTACATATAGACCTTGACCAATGGGCAAATGGCCAAGAAAGAAATCCTCTAAATGACCGCAGATCCAGCAAGACACCACTCCAGGTATTCCCCAGAGAGATTCCAAGAAGGAACAACTCAGCACCACTAGCTTAGAGCGACTCTTGATTTCTTGAACATTTTTTTGAATGCTCACACCTCATGCTGTTACTTCTGCCTAAAATGTCCATCTCATTCACTCTTGCTTTCTTGTAGGTTGAGCTTCCTCATCCACTAAGGCTTAGCCCAAATGTTCCTTCCTCTGTGAAGCTTTTTAACTCTCTCTGAACTTCCCATGAATTTATTTCCTCCTCTTCTTTCTGCCCAGGTAATTTGTTCCTATTCCTAGTGTAGCACTTACCAAATCACAGTATAGTTTTACATCTGGGCCCCTGAAAGTCTCCCTGGTAACTGAGGGCAGGGTGGACATCATGCTCATCTTTAGGCTATCAGTCTGATTCAAAACAGTGTGAAGACTATGTGCCTATGGGTTCTTTACAAAAACTCAATGTGGGGAGTATTATATATATTGATTCCAATTTATGGAAGAAAAAAATGGATTTAGGGAGATTAGGAAACTCATTAAATCACCATATCCCCAGCATCTGGAACAAAAATATTTGTTGAAAGACTTTCTAAGTATATTTGTTTTAGGTCACATAGCTAATAAATGGCAAAGTAGGAAATCAAACCCAGGACCCCTTGGCTCTTAAACCCCATGTTTTCATTATTCCTAGAAAGCATCCTTCCTTTACTTCATAGCAGCATGAAAAAGACAGACAGAAGCCCCTCCTAGTAACTCCATGGAAGCACCCTGTTCTCATCTCTTGCCTTCTATTTGAGTTGACATAATCCCTGCTCATAAATGCTATTTCAAACATTTTCACTGCTTTCCCAATCTCTTTAAGTCACTTGAGTTTTTTTTCCCCACACACATTAGAATGTGAAAGCTCAACTGGACACAGTAGCACTTGCTGATGCTAGAGAAGGGTCCTTATTGAAGGTACTTGATAAAAGTCATTGACCTAGAGGAAGAGAAGTAAAGCACTGACTTAGACATTATATAAATGTATGGATATATATTTTTTCAAGGCTGAACCATCCAAATTGGAAAGGAAAACAAAGTTTTGCTCTAAAACTCTCAAAACCAAAACTCTGAATATATACTTTAAGTCTGGGCATTTCCACCCTCATGACTTAGATGATTAAAAAAAAAAAGGCCACTTTAAGTAATCTTCGCTTTATCTGTGGTTTCACTTCCAGTGGTCAACTGCAGTCCAAAAATATCACATGGAAAATTCCAGAAATAAACAATTCATGAGTTTTAGATTGTGTGCAGTTCTGTGTAATGAAATCTCACGTCATCCTGCTCCGTCCTGCTTCGGATGTGACTCACCCCTTTGTCCAGCGTATTTGCACTATAGATACTACCTGCTCGAGCAGCCACTGTGTTATCAGGCTGGCTGTCACGGTATTGCAGTGCTCATGTTCGAGTAACTCTTATTTGACTTTATAATGGCTCCAAAGCACAACAGTAGTGATGCTGGCAATTTGGATATGCCAAAGGGAAGCCATAAAGTGCTTCTTTTAAGTGAAAAGGTGAACATTCTTGACTTAAGGAAAGAAAAAAAATCGTACTCCGAAATTGCTAAGATCTACTGTAAGAATTAGTCTCCTATCTGTGAAATTATAAAGAATGAATGAGAAATTTATGCTAGTTTTGCTGTCATACCCCAAACTGCAAAAGTTATAGCCATGGTACATAAGTGCTTAGTTAAGATGGAAAAGGCACTAAATTTGGGGGTGGAAAACATAAACAGAATAAACAGAAATGTGTTCCAACTAATGGCAATCCGGTTCACTATTATCCACAGTTTCAGGTACTCACTGCAGGTCTTGGAACACATTCCCTGTGCATAAGGGGGACTACCGTATTTCTTTACCTAATAAAAATAAATAAAAATGCTGGACAAAAAAAAAAAATCCCTAGATGGGGGAGCATACAATTTCGCATCTATCCTAAATTAGCAATTATCAAGTATTCTTCAAAGGCTCATATGAGCCTGGGTTGCTTTGCAACCAAGGATTTTCACTGTTGATGCTAAGCCTAAAAATAAGACCAGGAGCTCAGAGAAGTTCAGTGCCCAAGTTGCTACTCACAGATTTATATTCAAAGTTTCTAAAACTTGGTTTGTTATTTCTATTTGCCTCTGCCTAAAAATGCTCAGATAGTTTAGACATTGTTATGGCCAGTTTACTTTGTAATGTTTCTTGAAAACAACACCTTGGTCTTACAAATCACAAGGGGTGCAAAATGTAAGGTAATGGCTCAGTGCAAAACTAGCAACAGTATGGTAAAATATTCAGAATATACTGATGAGTTCAGCCACTTTATCTCCCTATATAGTAGGCACAAGTCTATTCTTGGGTGAATGGAACAGTCTCTGGGAGCTAGTTCATTGGTATGAAGACATTTCACAGCACTTTAATAATCCAGCATTTATGCCTGCAAAGGTCTTTTCCTGGGAACTGAGGCTTAGCATTCCTACAGAGCATTAGCTACACCACCCTTGACAACTGTATTATAAACTTTGATTGCTGTAGCCAGCATATTTTTGACTTATATAAATTGGTTACAACATTACATGTAACCTTGCCTGTTTTTCCCACTATATCTGGGAGTAGAATTGCAACAATAATGGCTTGGATGGCTCTATTTTTAAAAAAGAATGTTTCTATAATGGTTATCAATATTAATTATTATGCTTAAATACAAATACAAATGGCATGTTGGAACACTTAATTGAATTCATCATCACCATCCTTAATATGTTAGAAACTAAGGTGTTTATGTTTGCTTACCTTTTGCGCATTTTCCCCATCTTCAACTGCAAAATCTAGTCTGGGCTGCCTGGGGCTGATCAGGTCTTTTAGTGTTAAACAATTTACCTCCATCTGTAATGCACAATTACACTAGAAAATGATTTTGCAATTAGGTATTTTTTCCTCAAACAAAAATATCTACATATGTGTTACTTGTTTGTCAATATGAAATTCCCTCTTCCCTAAGCACATCCTGGGCATTTACAGGAGTTGTAGCCACCCTCAGCTTTCTAAAACTCACACGAACAAACTCAAACACCTAAAGTGTGCTTAGTAATACTGAAAATCTGGGAAGAAAAAAAATCTACAAAAATAGTAGCTCCTTATGAAAAGCTAGATGGCAAAATAAAGTTACCAAGTCGGAAGGGTGTTGGGCAAATCTGTCAGAAAGTACAGGGTCTTCCAGGTCAGTTAATTTTGGCGCAAAGAACTGAGAGGAATTCGGCTTTGAGGGGTTTTGAATCGGGGGAAGGAAACCCGATCGCTAGACCAAACCCACTCAGCGCTGAGCGCAGCCCCTTCCCAGGCCTCCAAGCAGATCCCCCAAATAAACTCCTCCAATGAAAGCCCCAAGTTGTGGGGAAGGGCAAATTCCCTCTACTGCCGGGCCGGAGGGAGAGCTGCACCCGGCACACCCTCTGCGCACCGGGTTTCCCGGCAGAAACACCTCGAGCCCTCGCCAGCCGGGGGACGTGAGGAGTGGCAGGCTGGCAACCGGGGCGGGAGGGTGCCCGTATCCCAATTCCCGCCTCCCCACCGGCGCTGGGGCCGCACGCTTACCCCTGCTTTCCGAAGGAGGCTTCCTGCCTCTGCAGGGACCTCCACGGACCCAAGCGGATGAGGGAAGGTGGTGCGGCGATCAGCAGCCGGTCGGCGGCATCGGGAAGGGAGAGCGAGGCGCGCAGATCCCCGCGCCGAGTGCACTGGGCTGGCGGGGACCCCGTGGCGTCCGGGTAGCGCCAGCGCTCAGACCGGCCGAGCGCGACTCCAGCCTGGATCGTAGTCCCCGCTAAAACACCTCCTCTGGCGCCTTGAGACCGAATTTGAGAATCCACCAATCAGCGGCGGCCGGCGGGGCGGCCCCGGCCAATCGTGCGGCGGCACGGCCCGGTCTCACCGCCCCTCGGAGTCTTGGCGCTCCGAGCCGCGCGTTTTGCCCTCACCCGCCCAATTGTTGCCGCCTCGGCCCCCTCCCCCTTCCGGGTACCTGGAAACCTCGGGCCCGGGAGCCAATTCCTGCTGGGGACGCGGGCCCGGGCGGCCGCGGGAAGCCAAGGTGGGGGCGGCGCGGGGCGGCGGGAGAAAGAAGAGGAGGAGGAGGAGGAGGGCTCTTTTGTTATGCATAGAAGACCCGCGCACGTCCCCGCGGCTTGCCGCGCCCGGGGACCCCGGGCACAGCCAGAGGAGAGGAAAGCAGATGGGGTTTGGAAGAACGATCTACACCCTCTGGATGCTGCTGCCGCCGCCATCCCCGCCCGCCCTCAGCAACCTGTGCGGAAGCGGAGTTGTCCAGACTTGCCGGGGCAAACTTCCTAACACCGCACGCTGGTGTGACACATGAACCATGGTTACCCCTCTGCCGCGAGCAGATGGCACGCCAGTTAGCCCTGGAGACGAGACTGGAAGCCAAACCAGAAGTTTTGCTAACTTTGTGTGTGTGTGTGTGTGTGTGTGTGTGTGTGTGTGTGTGTGTGTGTGTATGGCAAATCCGGAAATATTTTTTGGTGTTTCCTTTTCGGCACATTGCAAATAATTAGGAGGGAAAAAGCTTTATATAAAAACGTAGTTCTTTGCAATAGGGACTAGCATTCTGGGAGACAGTCTAGGAAATTTCGTCAACACCACTGATCTATATTAAATGTTTCACTTCTTTCATCCTACAGTTTCTCGTTTAAAATATGAATGTTGGTAGAGATAGACTTTTTACAAAATAGACTTTATTGTTTAGAAGTTTTCAATTTACAGAAAAATTGAGATAGTACCAAGAATTCCCATATATTCAGCACCCAATTTCATTCACTATTAACATTTTGTGTTAGTATAGAATATTTTTTGAAATTAATGAACTAATATTGGTACATTCTTCTGAGCTCAAGTCATTACTTTATTCAGATTTACTTAATTTTTTCCTAATGTCCCTTCTTTCTGTTCAGGATACCACATTACCTTTAGTTCCCATGTCTCTGTAGGCTCCTCTTGGCTATGACAGTTTCTCATACTTTCCTCGTTTTTGATACCTGGACATTTTTGAATAGTATTAGTCAAGTATTTTGTAGGATATCCCTCAACTGAAATGTGAGACAGCCTTCTTAAAGCATCAGACATTCTTAAATGTACAGACATTTCCCTACCCCCCATATACTTTATAGCAAAGGTATCATTTTCCTTTCTATACCAAGGCTCCATTCTTCACCACTTACCCTCCAAATATTTTTATTTATTTATTTTATTTTATTTTTGGAGACAAGTCTTGCACTGTCACCCAGGCTGGAGTGTAGTGGCACAATCTCGGCTCACTGAAACCTCCACCTCCTGGGTTCAGGCGATTCTCTGCCCCAGCCTCCTGAGTAGCTGGGACTACAGCGGTGCGCCACCACGCCCAGCTAATTTTTGTATTTTTACTAGAGATGGGGTTTCGCTGTGTTGGCCAGGCTGGTCTCGAACTCCTGACCTCAGGTGATCTGCCTGCCTGCCTTGGCCTCCCAAAGTGCTGGGATTACAGGTGTGAGACACCGTGCCCGGCCTCAAATACATGTATTTCAAGTGAATTCTCAGCAGAATTCAGAATGCTCAATCAAGTCCTTCACTTTGTACTCTAGATTGCTGGTAAAGACAGCCTAAAAAAAAAAAAATCACTTCTAGGTCATACATTGAAAAGAGAAAATTGTGCAAAACATTAAACAAAAGAAACAATATTAATAAAAATCTGACATTTTTTATAGGAATAACATTTTGAACTGAAATCTCTTTTGTAGGTAGAAACCTAATGAGAAGTTTAAACAATAAAAAATTGCAACTTATTAAATTTTGCACATAGGTGGAAGCAGAAGTTTAGATAAGGAAATACTTTTCCCAATGGTATTCATTTTCTATGGCTGTTGTAACAAATTACCACAACTGGCTTATAAGGACAGAGATTTAGTCTCTCACAGTTCTGGAAAGTTAAGGTGTTCCCAGCGCCACACTCCCTCTGGGGCTCTTGTCCTTTTCCTCTTCCAGTTTCTGGTGGCTGTTAACAATCCTTGACATGTGGCAGCCTCACTCCAATTTCTACCTCCATGGTTAAGTTGCTTTCTCTTTTGTCTGTTAAGTCTCTCCTGTGTGTCTACTATGAGGACACCTGTCAATGAATTTAGGTCCCACCTGGATAGTCCAGGATGATCTCATCTTGAGATCTTCAATTTAGTTGCATCTGGGAAGATCCTCTTTCCAGAGTAACGTTCCTTCATGGGTTCTGGGGATTAGGACATGGAAACACCTTTTTGGGGCCCACCATTCAGCCTTCTAGACCAACATTCAAATTATTAAAGTCCATTCATTTCTCTGATATTTCAAAATACTAATGATGGTTTCTTTGAGGTTAGACAGTTTCATGGTACAGAACTTTTCCTAGCATTTTTAGAGTAAAAGTACTTTTTCTATTTTGATACAAATGTAATTTCTATTCAAGTTACAAAAAAAACTCAGTTGGATACATCACTTCAGGCACTTATAATTTCATTGATTATAGGAGTTATCTTAGATTTGGAGGAAAACTGAAAAATAAATGTTTGATGGACAAATTCAGAGACTTTATTCCAACACATTTATTTATATTGATGTTTTTAAGTCCCAGAATGCATACATAACCTGTTAATCTCTCGGTAATTCAGTTGACACTGATGTTGGCTGGGAACTAGGCTGGAGTATCAAGAAGAGTCTTGACATGTGACCTCTCCATATGGCCTAGTCTAGATATCCTGGTAGCTCAAGGTAGTTGGACTTCTTCCAGGGTGGCTCCTGGGATCCAAAATGAATTTGTCATGTAGCAAAGTGGAAATAGTATCACCTTTTGTGATGTAGCGTAAGATCTGATAGCATCAATTCCACTACAGTTTTTGGGAGGAAGCAGTAAAAAATCCACCCATATTCAAGGGGAGAAGACATATATCTCACTCTCAATGGGGCCATATTTCTCCCTGTCTCTCTCTCTCTCCATATATATATACGTATATATATACACGTATATATATACGTATATATACGTGTATATATGTATATATATACATATATACACGTATATATACGTGTATATATGTATATATATGTATATATATACACGTATATATACGTGTATATATGTATATATATGTGTATATATATATATACATACATATATATAATAAGTTCTGGGGTACATGTGCAGAATGTGCGTGTTTGTTACATAGGTATACATGTGCCATGTGGTTTGCTGCACCCATCAGCTGGTCATCTACATTAGCTATTTCTGCTAATGCTGCCCCTCCCCTTGCTACCCCTACGCCTTCCCTTGCCCCCTACCCCATGACAGGCCCCAGCATGTGATGTCCCCCTGCCTATGTCCATGTGTTTTCATTGTTCAACTCCCACTCATGAGTGAGAACATGTGGTGTTTAGTTTTCTGTTCTTGTATTAGTTTGCTGAGAATGATGATTTCCAGCTTCATCTATGTCCCAGCAAAGGACATGAACTCATCCTTTTTTATGGCTCCATAGTATTCCAAAGTGTATAAGTGCCACATTTTCTTTATCCAGTCTATCATTGATGGGCATATGGGTTGGTTCCAAGTCTCTGCTATTGTGAACAGTGCTGCAATAAACCTGTTCATGTGTCTTTATAGTAGAATGATTTATAATCCTTTGGGTATATACCCCAGTAATGGGATTGCTGGGTCAAATGGTATTTCTGGTTCTAGATCCTTGAGGAATTGCCACACTGTCTTCTACAATGGTTGAACTAATTTACACTCCCACTAACAGTGTAAAAGCATTCCTATTTCTCCATATCCTCACCAGCATCTGTTGTTTCCTGACTTTTTAATGATCACCATTCTAACTGGCATGAGATGGTATCTCATTATGGTTTTTATTTGCATTTATCTAATGACCAGTGATAAGGAGCATTTTTTCATATGTCTGTTGGCTGCATAAATGTCTTCTTTTGAGAAGTGTCTGTTCATATCCTTTGCCCACTTTTTGATGGGGTTGTTTGTTTTTTTCTTCAACATATTTTAAAACTACTGCACCAGGTTTTGTGCCAATTGGAGTATCTTATGACTCTACCTCAATAATTTCTGCCTGAGACATCATTGACTTTGAAACAGTATAGTGTTACCTACATGGCAGCTCTCCCTACATTTCTGTATTGTGCTAATCTTGTGGTTCTCAACCTTGTCTATTCTTTATAGTCACTTGGGGGAGATTTAAAAAAATACCAGCAGCTGAACCCCACACCTAGAGATTTCTAATTTACTTGATCTGGAATCGGCCTTGGGTATCAAGTATTTTTTAAGTGCTTAGTGTGTTGTTCCTTAGCATCTTGCTAGTTGTACCCTTCTTTCATTGAGTCTTTGGGATGCTTCTGATGCAGTGATTTCAGAAATGGATCCTCACGTCCCATCAGTGAGGACAGGAAGAGCTGGACAGGTGTGCTGCCCTCCAGAGTAGGCACAGAAGTTTCAAGGGGCTGCATCTCGCTGGTTTGTGGCAATGTCACTGGTTTTTGGAAGGAGTTGAGGCTGTAAATGAGAAATCTGATGAGCAGGGTGGAGCTGTAATGGAAGAGTGAGTAACAAAGGCTGTGCTCAGAAGGATGTACACAGATTATGTCTGACATTCCTCTCTGCAAAAATCTCCACCACTTCTCAAACCTGTGAATAGTCTTTTACCCTTTTGGGGTTTCAAATCCCAAGATTAATCACACTTTACAGAAAAAAAGAGATTTATCACATCTTACAGAAAGAATATACTGTAGTAAAGTACAATTCATGTCAGTCAGCTCTAGGGCAAGATAGTGTGAGTTGTTTGTTTGAAGTATCAGCCTCCTCACATACTTTCCTGTTCTCCCACTACTGCAAGCGCAGTCATCTAGGTGTGACATCTGTTCTCAAAAGTGCAGCCACAGAAAGGAATTGGTAACTGATTTTTCACCACAAAGGTAACAGGGATCTTGGCTTCACATCCTGGCAGTTCTCAAGTTTCTTTGCATGAACCCGTTCAACAGTTCTTAAACTGAGTCTTGCCATTTAAAATGCACTTTAGTCTTCAGCCATTTGTGGGTCTGAGAATGTGATGCATTTGCTTCTATGTTTGATAACAACTTCAGAGAAGGCAAAAAATCTATTCTTGGAGCAACTATAAGCAATGTGAGGAGAATATGAGAAACCAAAGTGATTGGTTCCTGCTCATGACCTTAGCCACAATAAAAGAAAATAAGGCCAAAGGGCATTTATGGCTCCCATCTCAAATGACATCCAGATGTCCAGCTGTTTAAAGGGAGGTGCCTCAGCTGTGATCAAATGTCCCATAGGGAATAGAGGGAATTCATTATTTAAGTTTTAGACTCCTTGTAATTGTTAGCACCGTGGAGCAAGGTTGGTGTTCTTAAAATAGTCACGTGATTTGCATCCTCGCTGAATGAATATAGTGTATTTGGTATGCATATGTGCGTATGTGTGTATTTGTGTGTCCACACTGAAGGCAGGGGCCGGGGAGGAAGTTGTGTTAAAGTAAACATTCCAGATCACAGAGGACTGGGTGAATTTTAAGTTGGGCGTTTCTGGGAAAAGTATGAGAATGGTGAGTGTATAATGGACCACTCCTTTACATAATGCTGCATTTATGCTGCAGGTTTGGGCAAGGTTATTTGGAGGCAACACAGTGCACCCATTGGTGCAATAAAAATGGGATGGACTGCTGCCCTGGACATGAGATTCTGGAGAAAATGAGGACAAAAGCTTCCCTCTAATCACCAAAGTCTTATCCAGAAGGGAAGAAATTCACTTTGAGGAGTAGAGAGACATAGATTCCAGGTCAACCTTTGGAATGAACTTCCTGGGTACCTAGAACAAAATGTGTTCCCTACATAGGCCTTAGTTTTCTCTGTGAAGTGATGGGCTGACTTGGAAGACCTCTGAAGAACCTGTGAATTCTTAATATTTAATGCTTAATACTTATTCTTAATATTTAAATATTAAGATTTATTATAATACTTAATTGGATACTTAGTATATCCCTTAAAATGATTTGCTATTGACTCCTAATCATTCAGTGTGGAAATGTAAGAATATTGCTAAAACCACTTTCTTATTTTCATGTTTGGTGAAACTGAACACATTCTCACTAAATTACATTGTGTACCTTTATACATTAATAATGAGAATGTTAAATATTGGGCCAAAGTGACCTTTGTGGCCTTCATTTTTTAAAGCTTAGAATTAAATGGCTGAATGTAACTTTTAATACCTACCAAATAGCATTATTTTAATAGCATTTTTTTTTTTTTGAGATGGAGTCTTGCTCTGTCGCCCAGGCTGGAGTGCAGTGGTGCGATCTCGGCTCGCTGCGACCTCTGCCTGCCGGGTTCAAGCAATTCTCTGCCTCAGCCTCCTGAGTAGCTGGTATTACAGGTGCCCACCACCACACTTGGCTACTCTTTTTTTTTTTTTGTATTTTTAGTAGAGACGGGGTTTCACCATCTTGGCCAGGCTGGCCTTGAACTCCTGACCTCATGATCCGCCCACCTTGGCCTCCCAAAGTGCTGGTATTACAGGCGTGAGCTACCGCTAGCATTTGTTTATTATAATACGTTGTAGTTAATGAGAATTTTTTCAGTTTGTAGTGGAAAGAGGAGTTTGGAGTAAGGGGTAATGGAGACAGGAGTTTGGGGTTAGCAGCTCAGGGACTCAAAACTAAAGTTCAAATACAATGAATGCATTTTTCTAACCTAGAGCCACATCATCAGATGTAGAGCTTTCTACCTTGAAAAAACTAGAGATGTGGGATATTGAACCCATCATCTCTTCACTAAACAATCAGAGGGAAATATTAATGGACAAATGTTAAAGTATTGTCTACACAAAATCAATGTTGAAATGCAAACTTCCTGGAAAGAGTAACCATTTAACCAACATCATCTATGTAGCACATAAGACATCTTTACTCAAACCATACCTGGGGGTTAACCTTAAAGTAGGAAACAATGTTTTCTCTGTAACAACTTATATATAATACCGGAATCTCTAATCTTGTTCAAAGACTCACCCTGCCTTCCCAGTAAATTTTGGGAGTCCTCAATCATCCATACTCTTATAGAAGTTCTTTCAGCCTCTGTGACACCCCAGGACTCCACTGGCATGTGTTGGCTTCTTTCTGCCCCACTGCTGATGCATGACATCAGGCATCTCCAGGTAGCACAGTTCCTTCCTGCTAACTAAGGGTGAGAAGCTCTGTATCCTCCATCAAGGGAGCCAGTTGCTGCTACTCCCATCAGCCTGGGTCTTTGCTGTGTCTAAGACTGGGGCTCCTGCTGCCACTGGTTCTGCAGAGTGTGGAAGATGGCACTGACCGCCCTCTCAAACCCTCACACTCTCTGCAAAGTCATATCAGGCCAGCACATCTCTAATATCTAATATTTTGTTGTGTTTATTTCTTCCCTCTTAGGCCTACATCTGTTTATTAAGCTGGTCTAATATTCTTTTTATCTGTATGTCTAATTTCTATTTATTTAGCTGATGAAGTTAAATTCTTCCTATTGTTTTGACTCAAGGAGGATCTCTCTTCCTGTTATCACATTCAGTTTTACTGGATATCTTATTGTTTAATAATGTTCCCATGTGGCCACTTCTGCTATTTTCTTAAGCTTGCTGAAATTTGCACTAGGAATTTCTTTTTCCATTTTACTGATTTCTTTACTTTTCTGATGATTATTAAATATTTTATTGATGTTTGCAATTATAATGACATAATGCTAGAGTATCCTTTTAGGGTAGTTTGTTTTTGTTCTTTTCTCTAATTTTTTTTGTAATCTTGTGGTTTTATTTATTTATTTTTTATTTTAATTTTTAATTTTTTATTTTATTATTATTATTATTATTTGAGACAGAGTCTCACCAGGCTGGAGTGCAGTGGCATGATCTCGGCTTACTGCAACCTCTGCCTCCTGGGTTCAAGCGATTCTCCTGCCTCAGCCTCCTGAGTAGTTGGGAATACAGGTGCGTGCCACCATGCCCAACTAATTTTTGTGTTTTTAGTAGAGAGAGGGTTTCACCATGTTGGCCAGGATGGTCTCCATCTCTTGACCTCGTGATCCACCCACCTCCACCTCCCAAAATGCTGGGATTATAGGCATGAACCACCGCACCTGGCCATATTATTATTTTTTTTTTTAGAGATAGAGTCTGATGTGGTTTCGCTGTGTCCCCACCCAAATCTTAGCTTGAATTGTAACTCTCACAATTCCCATGTGTCATGGGAGGAACCTGCTGGGAAGTGATTGAATTATGGGAGCGGGTCTTTCCTGCATTGTTCTCGTGATAGTGAATGAGTCTCAAGAGATCTGACGGTTTTAAAAATGGGAGTTTCCCTGCACAAGCTCTCTTTTAGCCTGCTGCCATCCATGTAAGACGTGACTTGCTCCCTTTGCCTTCCACCATGATTGTGATGCCTCCCCAGACACATGGAATTGTAAGTCCATTAAACCTCCTTCTTTTGTAAATTGCATAGTCTTGGGTACGTCTTTATCAGCAGCATGAAAACAGATTAATACAAGTTCTCACTCTGTTGCCCACCCTCTATGATGGTGGCAGTGGCCGTATGATAGCTCACTATAATCTTGAACTCCTGTGCTCAAGCAATCCTACCACCTTAGTGTCCCATGTAGCTGAGACTACAGGTACATGCCACTATGCCCAGCTAATATTTTAATTTTTTGTAGAGATGAAGTCTCACTATATTGCCCAGACTGGTCTTAAACTTCTGGTGTCAAGCCATCATCTTACCTCCCAAAGTGCTGGGATTATAGGCATGAGGTACATTGCCTGGCCTATTTTTTTTTTTAATATTTAAAAATCTCAAGAAGCTTCTACCTTAGTCTGTGTCAACACAAACCAAGCAAAATAGTTAGTTGAAAATAATACAGTTATGTAGACAATTTTCTTTTCTTCTCCATTGACTCTTTTAAAGCAGTAAGAAATTATAAGCTCATATGAAGCATTTGACAACATATTTTAACGAGAGGAAAGCAGACAATTTTGCCAATATGAGATACCACATATTATAACTATATGGCTAAATTTTTTGAAAAAGCAAGAGATGAATTAACGTTTTTACAATAGTAAGAAAATAATTGGGCTTTCACCGTTATCTAATGATTTTTTCATTAAATATGCAATTACACAGTGAAGAAAAGAAACCACCATGGAGTCTGTGAGGCTGATAAGAGGCAAGATTCACTGAATTTAAGGGCTGTTAAAAGGACATCTTGAAGTTTTCTAATTAAAGTGGTAGTCTGATAGTTAATTTTATATGTCAACTTGTCTGGGCCATGGTGTCCAGATATTTGGCCAAATATTGTTCTAGAAGTTTCTATAAAGATACTGCTATGGTTTGGATGTCTCCTCCCAAACTCACATTGAAATTTAATTGCCTTAGAACAATAGGAGTGTTCATACAAAAATTTCTCAAAAAAATTTAATCACCATTGTAAGAGTGCTAAAAGATGGGGCTTTAAGATGAAGCGATTAGGCCACGAAGATTAATGGCCATGAGGACTGGATTAATGCCATTATCTTGGGAGTGGGTCAGTTATCTCTGGAGTGTGTTCCTGATAGAAAGGTTCAGCTCAATTTTCTCTCTCTCCCTTACTCTCTCTCTGTGTGATGACTTCTGCCCATTATGATGCAGCAATAAGGCCCTCACCAGATGTAGTCCCTTGATCCTCTACTTCCCATCCTCTAAAACGGAGCCAAAAAAAGAGAAAAAAATTGTCTTTATAAGTTATTCCCTCTTAGGTATTCTGTTATAGCAGCAGAAAATGGACAAAGATGGGAGCTTTGGTTGGGATTACATTTAAATTGGTGGACTTTGAGTAAAGCTGATTGCCCTTCATAATCTGAGTGGACCTCATCCCATCACTGAAGGCTGAACAAGAACCAAATGATGACCTTCCTGGAGCAAGAGTCAATTCTACTTCTGACATCATCTGCAACCTCTGCTCTTCTTGGTTCATACAATAGACTGCCTTTGGACTCAAAGTGTAACTCTTCCCTAAATTTTCAGTCTGCCAGCCTCCTTCACCAGATTTTGGACTTGCCAGAGTGCCATAGATCGCATGAGCCAATTCCTCAGAATAAATGTCTTTCCATATATACACCCTATTGGTTCTGTTTCTCTGGAAAACCCTGGCTAATACAGGTAGCCTAATATTTTTGTTTGTTTGTTTGTTTTGAAACAATCACAGTTGGCTCTTTGAAAGAACCCAAAACAATCTTGTCCCTCAGGCCAATGGCAATCTCATGGTTAACCTGAAAGATGGCACCGAGATGAATGTATATTAATAGCATTAAATCTCAATGAAAAATATTTATGACCTAGGTAACTCAGAAAGCATTCATAAATCCTTCAGCTAGTTTTATTTACTTTTTGCACATTAATTATTAATACTTGTAATGAAACAATAATACTATTCTGCATTGGCAGAACCCCTTTGGTACAGAGGACACCGGGCACTTTATGAGGTGCTGGGAGCCAGTTTCTGCTCTCAATGCATATATAGTTCTCTGACTTGAGCCAGCCAGAGCGTAAGTAGCATTTGTGCCTGAATTACAGACAAGGAGTTACCTTAAAGCTATATTCAGAATTCAAATACTGCTTATCTCCTCCCACGCAACCACCCAATTTTAAACCCCCTTCATCTCTCCCATAGATCATTTTAATAGTCTTAAAACTGATCTCCCTGCATGTTGTCCCTCTGTAACTTGTTCCTCAACAGCAGCTACAGGAATCCAATTAAAATATCAGATCGTGTCCCCTCTCTGCTGCAAACACTCTCATGTTTCCCCAACTCATTCAAAATAAGAGCCGAAGTCCTCCCAGTGGCTTGAGAGGCCATAAGGATTTGTCTTCTTTTTACTGCTCTCATCTTATCACCTTCAGTTATTCCCCTTGTTTTCTTTGCTTCAGCCACACTTGGCTCTTTGCGGGTCCTTGGAAACACTTGTTATTCCTGTGCTCCAGGAATATGCATTTACATGCATGTTCTCCCTGCCTGGAATACTTTCCATCCAGTATTTCATCAAGAGCTGCATAACTCTTTCCTTTTCTTTCAGAAGCATATTCATTAAGGTAATGCTAGATTCTATACCAAGAAAACCTAGAAATTTCAGTGGCTTAACAAAACAGAATTTTATCTCTCATCCATGCAATGGTCTAATAACGATGTTCCTGGATAGCAAGTGGTTTTCCTGTATGTGATGACTCTAGGACCCAGGCTTCTTCCACCTTGTGCTCTGCAGTGTCTTTACACGGGCCCCTAAGTCCTCTGTTTCCAGCTCGAACAAGAGGAAAAAGACAGTATATAAAGCATACATCACTCTACTCACATCCTCTTGAAAGAACAACCAGTCACATGGCCACTCTGGATTCAAATGGAGCTGTGGTTGTAGTCACTGGCTTTGCAGCACATTCCAGGAAGAAACTAACACTATGCATAGAGAGAAAGAACTCATGGGGCAGCTAGCCATTGCTGCTACAAACTACCCTCTGGCCACCAAATATCTGTGTACCCTTCCCTAAAGGAAACAAAGTTCCAGCTACGACAAAGTCCAGCAACTCTGGCTAATGTGGCTACTTTGGTTCAGCCATCTATGAGTTTAAAGACACATTTTATTTTCCACTTCCTGCATCCACCAATCCAATACAGCAAATATGGACCTGGAACAAGATAACTACAATAAAAACTCTTATTTGGACAGGGGAAGACTGGAAGACCTATGGCAGCAACTGGTCCATAGCCATGAGGAATCCAACTGTCTAGACATTATGAAGTCTCTCTGCCCTTGGATAGAGCAGATTTCTTCATTTAGACCATGGTCCTGCTCTGTAGGAGGAAGTTCCTTTTCCCTGTTCTCTATGTTCCTTGGCTCTGCTCTCTGTGATGTTCTTTGTTTGTCCGTTATACTTCCTGGCAGTATCTGAGATTGGCATCAAGGAACATGACCTCCTTGGAGCTTGCACAGCTTTCACACCTGCTTCTTACTGGTAGATATTTGAAATCCTGGGGAAAGTTTTACAGTCACAGGTTTTTAAAACAGAGTTTACTGTTTCTGTGAATTTTGGGGAAACACGATTCCCTTGATTTCCATTCAGTTCAGTGTGACAGTAACCATATCCAAAGTTCTTTCCTAGAAATGATGCTTAAAGGCTGCTCTGTTTCTTTCCTTGTATTTGCTTGTCCCTGTACTTTTCTCTCTTAATTTAATGCAGTTAACTTGAAGCTCCTTGAAGCAGTAGGGTTGGTAGAAAAAGAATTGAGTTACTATGATGTGTCTGCTTCAACCTTGCAAACCTCTGCTGAACAAAGACAACTCAAGAGCATTTTGGCTGAATGCATTTTAGGTCCTATCGCCTACTGCTTGGTGTCTAGAAGCAGTCGGTTTTCCAAACCTGCAAGACCCTAAACTCATCTTGATTTCTAGGTTCTTTTTATCTTTTATCTTTGCTTGCAAACCAGCCAACTGTCTCCTGAACACATTTCTTTCTTGTAACCCTTGTTCACTGCAGAAAGGAGCATTCAGCATATTTTATGGCCTAATTTATGCCCTCCAAAATTCATATGTTGAAGACCTAACCCCCAATGTACTGTATGTAGAGATAGGACCTTTAAGGAAGTAACTAAAGTTGCAGGAGGTCACAAGGGTGGGGCCCTAATCAAATAGGACTGGTGTCCTTATCAGAAGAGGAAGATGCCCAGGAGTGTGCATGCACAGAGCAAAGGAGGTGTGAGACCACAGTGAGCAGGTGGCCATCTGCAAGCCAAGGAGAAAGGCCTCACCAGAGCCAATCCTGCTGGCATGTTGCTCTTAGACTTTTGGCTTTCACAACTCTGAGAAAATAAATTTCTGTTGTTAAAACCACCCAATCTGTGGTATTTTGTTATGGCAGCCATAGCAGACTAATACAGAATCTAATGACGTTCTTTTTTATTTTTATTTTTTTATTCCCTGAAACTGAGTCTCACTCTATCACCCAAGATGAAGTGCAGTGGAGCAATCTTGGCTCACTGCAACCTCTGCCTCCCAGGTTCGAGTGATTCTCATGCCTCGGCCTCCCAAGTAGCTGGGACTACAGGTGCCCACCACCACACCTGGCTAATTTTTGTATTTGTAGTAGAGACAGGGTTTCACTATGTTGGCCAGGCTGGTCTTGAACTCCTGACCTCAAGCAATCCACCCACCTTGGCCTCCCAAAGTGCTGGGATTACAGGCGTGAGCCACTGTGCCTGGCTGACATTCTGTCTTTCAAAGCACTTACTCTAATGCTACAGCATCACTAGGTACTTGTTCTGTCTTTCAGGTGTCCATAGTAAAACTATGAAATTCATTTTAACATAGCTCTCTGCTTTCCAGATTCTAATGTCTATTTAGAACCACCTGTTACCTGACTGCTAAAACAATGCGTTATGTTTTAGTTTTGAGTTTTAAATATACCACTTCAAGAAATCAATTTCTGCAACCAGCAGACCTCGACATTTTGGAAGCTTTAATGTAAAAAAGTTTACTTCTCTCTCATGTAACAGTGCAATGTGGGTGTTCCTGGTTGACGGTGGCTGTCCTCCATCAGGGACCTGCCCCCTTTAATCTCATTGCTGTACTATGTTCTAGACCTGCACTAATACGGTGCCACATGTGGCTACTGAGTTCTTGGAAAGTGGCTGGTAGCTATTGAACTGTACTCTAAATGTAAGGTACATAGTGGATTTTGAAAAAAAGAATAGAAATTATCTCTAATATTTTTCATGTTGAATACATACTGAAATAATATTTAGAAATATCGTGCTTGGAAAATGTATTGTTAAAATGAATTTCATGTGTTTCTTTTTACTCATACAGAAAATACAGAAGAACATATATGGCTCACTTTATATTTCTGCCAGATAGAACTGTTCTGAAGCCTCAGAGTCTTCTGTTTCAGCTGGCAGAAGGGGAAAGAGAGAGGAGAGAAGGCACACCTAATTCATTAAAGCTCCAGTCTGGAGGTAAGATAAGGCACTTCTGTTCAAATTCCATTGGTGATAATTAGTTACATAGCTGTGTCTACATGCAAGAAGGGCTGGGAAATGCAGTCCTGGCTCAGAGGCCAGCTCTTAGCAATAATTCTGCACTAAGCAGGGGAGCATAAATTTTTGTGGACAGCTAGTTCTATCTACCACAAGGTCTTTGCTCAAACATCACCTCCTCTGTGAAGTCTTCTCTGACCACTACAACTATCCTGAGCGCTCACTCTCAGCATTCCCCATCTACTTTGTCTGTTTTGTCTTTCTCTAGAATGCTTTCACTGTTTGGCACATTGCATGCTTTGTTTATTTTTTCATTTTCTGTCTTTCTCTTTATACGTATAACGTCCATGAAGTCATCCTTTTTTGTCTGTATATTCAGTGCTGTGTGTACAGTGACTGGAACTGTGCTGCCATGTATGAGACACTCAAGGACTATATGCCAACCCAAAGACGATGACCCTTATCGACCTGCTAAACCACAAATAAAGCTTTGAGGAAGACATTTTGGGTCCTTGTGATAACATAGTTCAGAAACTCATTAGTATGGTTCAGATAAATGATGTCCTATGTTCTATCAGGACACGTAATTATGAGACAACTAGAGTTAGACGTAATGGCAATATCAGCTTACCTCACAGATGTTAAACTGGCTGTCCTTGAGCTGAAATGACACCCTGGTGTTTTATGTTGTTGTTTTTGTTCTTCACAGTATTATACATTTTTGGTGAATTTTAATTTTGTATCTATTTTTACTAGTGGCTAATTGGATACTTGTACATTACAAATCAAGATTCTATTTTTAATTTGGCTGTTTTGTAGATTATAAATTCTACTTATACCCTTTAGTTATTATTTTAAAAATTGTATCATATCAGTATACTATTACTGCTGCTACTACTCCTCCTACTAAGTACTTTGTGGGGTTAAAAAGAAGGCAGAACATAACTTTTCACAACAAATCTATGTAATCTGGGAGGAAGAATATCAGAGTCAAGTTTCTAAATTCCTTGTATTGTTTGGAGAGAATTAAAACATTAACGTGTAGACTTTGTTATCATTTAAAAGATAACCAATAGACTAGACATAGAGTCTGTAATCTTTAACCAATAGAATGGGGAAAAATCAAGTAAGAAAGCAAACTACAATTCCAATCCTAGGTTTATACCCAAAAGAATCTAAGGCAGGGACTCAGATATTGTAAACCCATGTTCCTTGAAGCATTATTCATAATAGCCAAAAGGCAGAAACAACCCAAGTGTCCATCAGCAGATGAATGGATAAATAAAACGTGGCATATACTTACAATGGAATATTATTCTGTCATAAAAGGAACAAAGTTCTGATACATGCTGCAACATTGATGAACCTTGAAGACTTTATGCTAAGGGAAATAACACACAAAAGGATAAAGATTGTATGATTTCACTTACATGAAATATCTAAAATAGGCAAATTCCTAGACACAGAAAGTACATCAGAGCTTACCAGAGGCTGGGGAAGGGAGGAATGGAGAGTTATTGCTTAATGGTTACACAGTTTCTGCACTGGGTGATAAAAAATTTTGGAAATGGTGGTGATGGTTGCCCAACATTGTGGATATAGTAACACCACTGAAAGAACGTTTGGAATATTTGTTGCTTCTCTCTTTTTCTTTGAAAAAAAAAAAAGGTTAAAATGGCAAGTTTATGTTATGTATATTTTACCACAAAATTTTTCAAAAAAGATGGTAAATTAACAATTTACCTGAAGAAAGAATGAGAAAATAGAAGAAAGCACAATAAAGTACCAGCAAGATGATAGAAACAATATCAGGTAACAATGTCTGTGTGTCAGCTGAACTCATCAGCTAAAATATAGAGATCATTAGATATAAAAATGCAAAATCCACTTGCATATTTGTAAGGGACATACCTGAAACATAAGGAAGAAGGAAAGTTAAAAGTAAAAGAATAAAAAAAAGACATACCAGGAAAATGCCAAAAAAAGATTTTTGTAGCAATATTAGCTAAACTTTAAGATAAAAAGTACTGTTAAAGATACAGATCTTGGTGAGGATGTGGAGAAAAGGGAATGCTAACTCACTGTTGGTGGGAATGTAAATTAGTACAACCTCTGTGGAAAACGGTATAGAGATTTCTCGAAGAACTGAAAACAATTTACCATTTGATCCAGCAGTCTCACTACTGGGTATCTACCCAAAGGGAAAGAAATTATTACATCAAAAAGGTACCTGCTCTTCTATGTTTATTGCAGCACTATTTACAATAGCAAAGATATGAAATGAAACTTAGTGTCCATCAATGGATGATTGTATAAAGAAAATTATATATGTGTGTGTGTGTGTGTACAATGGAAAACCACTCAGTCATAAAAATGAATGAAACCACGTCATTTGCAGCAACATGGGTGGAACTGAAGGCCATTATTTTAAGTGAAACAACTCAGAAACAGAAAGTCAAATACTGCATGTTCTCTGGGAGGCAGAGGTTGCAGTGAGCCAAGATTGTGCCACTGCACTCAAGCCTGGGCTTGAGATAAAGCAAGACCTTGTCTAAAAAAAATAAAATAACAAAACAAAAACAAAACAAATACTGCAAATTCTCACTTATAAGCTAAATAAGGTTATAATGTTACACATGAACCTAGAGTGTGGAATCATAGACAATGGAGACTCAGAAGGGTGAGGGCGGGGAGGGGGTGAGAGATGAGAAATTACCTAATGGGCACAATGTACATTGCTTGGGGGATGGTTACACTAAAAGTCTAGACTTTACCACCACTACACAATATATCTACATAACAGTACAGCACTTGTAGCCCTTAAGTTTATTTTTTTAAACTACCGTTAAAGATAAAAAGAGTCACAATGCAATGGTAAACAGTTTATCTAAACAGAAAATTCTAATCTAAATCTGCAGGACTCAATAAAATATATAAAACACAATCGAAAATTTATAAAGCCTTAAAAAACAGAGTGAATTTGATATAACTAGAGAAGAAGTAGATAAATCTGATATTCAAATGAAAGATTTCAACACATATCTCTCAATTAAATTTGTACAAACCGAAAATGAATATATGGAAGACTCAAATCATACATTTAATAACCTTGAGTTAATGTATATATATAAAACTGTGTACTCCACAATTAGAAAATATGTATTCTTCTCAAGAACATAAGGAACATTGAAACAAAAAACCAAATCTGATCATGTGTTAGGCCACAAAGTAAGCTGTAAGAAATGAGTAGGTATGACATAACTTATATTTTCTGTCAACAATGCAATCTAGTGTAAAATCAATAGCAAAAATATTTCTAAAATGCAAAATCTCATATAGTTGAAAATTTAAAAATATGCATATCTAAGTAACTCTTAGTCAAAAAGGAATAACAGTCAAAAAGGAAAATATACTTAGACGTCAATGATAATAAAAATGCTAAAAATAATTACTGGAACAATGAGCAAGAACATCATTTAGAGGGAAATTTTTAAAAATAAATGCTCCTTTTTAAGAAAAACAAACAAACAAAAAAAACAGTTGGCCAGACATGGTGGCTCATGCCTGTAATTGCAGCACTTTGGGAGGCCAAGGCAGAAGGATCAGTTGAAGCCAGGAGTTCAAGACCAGCCTGGGCAACATAGAGAGACCCTGGCTTACAAAAAATAAAATAAAACAATTAGCCAGGTGTGGTGGTGCATGCCTGTAGTCCTACCTACTCAGGAGACTGGGAAGGGATGATAACTTGAGCCCAGAGAGTTGAGGGTTCAATGAGCTATGATCGCACCATTGCACTCCAGCCTGGACGACAGAGCGAGATCTTGTCTCTATTTAAAAAAAAAAGAAGAAAAGAAAAAAGAAAAGGTAGATTGAAAATCAAAATGCGAGATATAGTTAGAAAAAATATTGAATAAACCAAATGAACGTAAAATATAAATATCAGATCAGAAATTAATGTAAAAGGAAACAGAGATGCAATGGAGACGATAGACAAAGCCTCAAATTCTACACCCAGGTATATATCCCAGAGACAGTCTTACACATGTACATCAGATAAAATAGACACAAATGACTGTAATACATTACTAAAATTGAGATAAAAATGGCAAAAGTTACAGATAATAAAAATTGACTCAAAGAGAAACAGAAAATCTGAATAGCCTTCTATATTTTACATGATTTGAATTAATATTTAAAAACCTTCCCATAAAGAAAACTTTAGTCTCAGATGGACTTACTAGTTAATTGTACCAAAAATTTCGGAAGTAATATTTCCAGTAATATATGACAGTTTTCAGAAAACAGAGATTAAAAACATCACTTCCCAAGTCATTTATAATATTTTCAAGTCAGCATTTCCCATAATAAACATATTAAAAGATAAGAAAACTAAAGACAAGAACATAGACCAAAAAATTTTAAACAAAATATTAGCAAACCAAATCTAGCAATATAAATAACACCTCATGACCATATTTGATTTATTCCAGAAATGCAAGGTTGGTTTAGCCCTCAATGATCAATTAATGTAATTCACCATATCAAAAGAACAAAGAAGAAAAACCAGATTATCATCTTCATAGATGCAGTAGAAATATGTTTTAGAAATTCAACTCATTAATGACTAAAAAGAACCCCTGGAAAGCTAGAAATAGAAGAAAATTTCAACCTGGTAAGTGGAGGCTGTGAAGAACCTACAACTAGCATCATACTTAATAATAAAGACTGGGCCAGGTGCGGTGGCTTGCATCTGTAATCCCGGCACTTTGGGAGGCTGAGGCAGGCAGACCACAAGGTCAGGAGTTTGAGACCAGCCTGGCCAACATAGTGAAACCCGTCTCTACTAAAAATACAAAAATTAGCCAGGTATGGTGGTGCATGCCTGCAGTTCCAGCTACTCAGGAGGCTGAGGCAGGAGAATCACTTGAACCCAGCAGGTGGAGGTTGCAGTGAGCTGAGATCCGGCCACTGCTCTCCAGCTTTGGCAACAGAATGAGACTTCATCTCAAAAACAAAACAAAACAAAACAAAACAAAACAAAACAAAACAAAAATAGTAAAGATTGAATGCTTCCCCTCTAAGACTGGGAAGAGGCAAAGGTGTTCACCACTGTGATACAATGTATTTTTTCTTTCTTGTTTTTTATTATACTTTAAGTTCTGGGATACCTATGCAGAACATGCAGGTTTGTTACATAGGTATCCGTGTGCTATGGTGGTTTGCTGCACACATCAACTCGTCATCTGCATTAGGTATTTGTCCTAATGCTATTCCTCCCCTAACCCCCAGACCCACAGGCCTTGGTGTGTGATGTTCCCCTCCCTGTGTCCATGTGTTCTCATTGTTCAATTCCTACTTACAAGTGAGAACATGCGGTGTTTGGTTTTCTGTTCTTGTGTTAGTTTGCTGAGAATGATGGTTTCCAGCTTCATCCATGTCCCTGCAAAGGACATTAACTCATCCTTTTTTATGGCTGCATAGTATTCCATGGTATATATGTGCCACATTTTCTTTATCCAGTCTATCGTTGATGGGTATTGGAGTTGGTTCCAAGTCTTTGCTATTGTGAACAGTGCCACAATAAACATATGTGTGCATGTGTCTTTATAGTAGAATGATTTACAATCCTTTGGGTATATACCTAGTAATGGGATTGCTGGGTCAAATGGTATTTCTGGTTCTATATCCTTGAGGAATCGCCAGACTGTCTTTCACAGTGGTTGCACTAATTTACACTCCCAACAACAGTTTAAAAGTGTTCCTATTTCTCCACATCCTCTCAAGCATCTGTTGTTTCCTGATATTTTTGTAGAGATCCTGGCAAGAAAGAAGAAATAACAGGTATATAGATTGGAAAAGGAAAAGTAAATTGTTCCATTTGCAGAATATGTGATAGTTTAGGTAAAAAAATCCTAATGAACCTTTACAAAAGCTGCTAGAATTAATTAGTGAATTTAGTCAACTGGCATGCTACAAGTTCAATATATAATACTCTTGAATTTTTTATACTAGCAATGGAACACTTGGAAAATCAAATATAAAAAATCGAATACTATTTACATAGTATAAAAATAAAACATCTAAAAATACATTTAATAAGATATATGTAATACTTGAACACAGAACAGTACCAAACATTTCTGAGGGAAAGAAAAGAAAATCTAAAAAGAAAAAACAGAGATATATATCATGTTCGTGGATTGGAAGACCCAATGTTAGTAAAATTTAAAAATTTTCCAAATTGATATGTCAGGTTAACATAACCCCAGTCAAAATTCCTATAGGCCGTCTTTTGTAGATCTTAGCAAATTTATTATCAAATTTATATAGAAATGCAGGTGACCTAAAATGTCCAATACAATTTTAAAAATTAAGAATGAAGAGAATTTATACTATCTAATTTCTAAGTGCTGTAAAGTTAAGAACTCAAGATCATGAATATTAGCATAAGAATAGACATATAGACTGATGGACTAGAATAGAATCCAGAAATAGACCCACATATACAATTACTTGATTTTTGATAAAGATTTCAAGGGAATTCAATGGATAAAATGGTAATTATTTTCTACAAATGGCATTAAAATAACTGGGTATCCACATGGAATAAAATAAAATCTCAGCACATACATCACATTATACACAAAATTATCTTGAAATAGATGATCATAAACCTAAACGTAAAAGCCAAAATGATAAAAGTTCTAGAAGAAGTTATAGGAGACAATCTGTATGAACTTGGAGTAGGCAATAGTTTCTTAGCTAGGACACAAGAAGTACAAATCATAAAATTATGAAAGAGGATAAATTAGACTTCCTCAAGATTAAGAACATTTATTCTTTAAAGAAATTATTAAGGAAATGAAAGCCATGGCACAGATTGGAAGAAATGATTCTCAATACACATACATAAAAAATGTACTTGTATCAAGAATATGTAAAGAACTGTCACAACTCAAAAACAAGACAAACAATTCAATAATAAATGAGCAAAATATTCGAAAAGATACTTAGCCAAAAAAGATATACCAATGGCCAATAAGCACATAAAAAGATGTTCAGAATTATTGGCCGTCAGAAAAATGCAAACTAAAGCTACAGTGATATACCACTATTCATCCATCGGAATGCCTTGAAAAATGAAACATACTAACAGTATAAAATGTTGGCAAAGATATGGTGCATCTGTAATTCTCATACATTGCTGGAGGGAAAGTACCATGGTACATACACTTTGAAAAACAATGTTACAATTTCTTATAAAGTCAAGCATGTAGTTATCATTTATCTGGCAATTCCACACCTAGGAATTTACCTAAGAAAAATGAAAGTATATATCCACATAAAACTTTGTTTATGAAATTTGTAGCGACTTTACTCATAATAGTGCCAAACTGAAAATAACCTGAATGTCCATCAAGTATAGACTGAATAAATAAACCATGGTATAGCCATAGAGTGGAATATTTCTCAGCAATAAAGAAAAATAAAAAGGAATACACAACACGCAGGAATCTCAAATATATTATTTGTGCAGCAAAAGAGCCATTCAAAAAAAAGAAAAAGGATATACTGTGAGATTCCATTTACTTGGAATTCTAGAAAATGCAAAATAAACTTTGGAGACAGAAAGCAAACAAGTGATTTCCTAGGGCCAGGAGTGAGGTAGGATTGATTGCAAAGAGACACAATGAATATTAGTATAAGAGTAGCACAAGACGAGTCAGGGAGTTCCAGATCTGAGCATATGTCCAAGAGCAAGCCATGCCAAAACTTGCTGGATTCAAACCACAACAGCTTATTATTCTCAGTGTTGGCTTGAACTGCGGCAGGGTGAAGCTGAGTGTTTCCTCTGCTTCATATGATTGTATCTGGGGTGATTCATGTGGCTGGATTCAATGGGTAGCTCAGCTGGGAGCTGCAACATGCAAGGCCTTTGTTTGTCTCTCAGGGCCACTTTCCACATCATTCAGTATTTAGCCTGGACTTTCCTACATCGTGGTGGCTAGACAACAGCTTAGTTCATCTTTTCATCTAACGCTTGCTTTATCCCTTCAGCCCATTCCCTAAACTCCAAAGAAACATAAGACACATGCTCATGAAGTTCTTTTTTGCTCCTCTGCTTACCTTCTACCCATCAACATTTTTCTCATCTTATAATGCCATCTCAACTAGCACTTTCTTGACGAAGTCTAGGTCATTTTCCCATACCCTTTAATAGCAGCACCTCAGTTACTTCTTGGCTCTCCACAGAATGCTATTTGCCCCCATCTTGGTTTATCTTGTTGTGTGTTTTTCATTCCATCTTCTGCCTTGTGTTTTGTTCAGCTGTTTAGTTGCTCTAGGAAAAGCCTGGCTTTACCCTGTGAGTACTATTCTGGGAACTACTTTTGTGTGGTCTTGAGAACATCTTCTCTTCAGACACATGTCCTATTTAGATGTCTCAACTTTCATAAAAGAATGTCAACTCTTTCCATTTGGACTGACCAATGAAACATATGAAATTGAGCACTGTAAAATAATTTGTACTTCAAATTTTTGTCACAGGTTATAACCTAGAAATCTCTGCTACCTAGAACCTATCAAAAGCTCACTTATGAAAAGTAATGTAGATGGAGAATTGCCTGAAGGATATGCAATCCATCCTTTCTCTAGACACATTCAATTTTATTCCTGGATTAAGCCAAACCAAGAGAGAAGTGCAGCCTGAAATACTTTTGTTTTAGTTCCCTAGAGAATTGCTTTAATGGAATTGTTCTCGGCATTATGCCATAGGCTTTCATTTTGAAGGACATTATGAGGAAAATCCTGTTTACCTTTCTGCCAATAAATTCAAAAATCTAGATTAAATAGGTGATTTTCTAAAATATTGTGAATTATTAAAATGGACTCAAGTGGAGTTAGAGAAACCTAAATAGACTGATGACCATGACCAAGGAGGGAATTGTGAAGATGGCTGAAGATTTATTCTCCACCAGAGCTAAGCCCATTTGTTTTTTTTAGTCATTATCTACTGTGTTTATTTAGCTAGCAATTGTGTGTCTCTCCCTATCTTCTTCTCTTTGTTTTTTTTTTTCTTTTTTTTTTTTTGGTATAAATACTATGCCTTCCTTTGGGGATGGATCCTCTCCTACCCCAATTATATGATACTATGATAGCAGAAAACAATTGTACACTGACTCAGGTATGTTTGGGTATAGTAGCCTATATCTTTGTATATATTAATCCAAGGTGGGCAGGTGACCCAGCAAAGTTAATTGAGTCCTGTCCTGTAATATGTAATACTGTATTTATGGGAAAAGGTCTCTTCTGGGTTGCTAAATGGCAATGGTGTAAGCCTAGAACTGGGTATGGTCACAGCTACCCTCTCCCACATAGATGAAGCTGATCTGCAATGAGAGAGAGAACTCAGAGAGGGATAGGGTTGTGGGGTTGGTATACAGTGACAAAGACAGACAGACACACACACACACACACACACACACACACACATACACACACAGTTAGAAACCTCTGACTGACCAAGAAATGGAGACCGAGACAGGCAGAGATGCATAAGGCATAGAACTTAGACGCAGACGTAGAAATAAAGAAAAAGAGAAAAGAGAAAGAGCGAACATTGTCTATCAGTGCTACTCCTGTCCTTCCTACATGTCAGATAATAATTTTTTAAATTTCTTTCTTTTTTGTTTTTTGCTAAAGCTAATTTTATTTAGTCATCTTTCCCTTGCAGGTGAAATACTTCTGACCCAAATGGTTTTATCGGTGAATTAAAATAATAATTAAGGAACAGATAATTCCTTTGTTCTTTTTGCTATTCCAAAGCAGAGGGAAAAACACCCATAACATTTTTCCACCTGTTTTATAAGGCTAGTGTAACTATGACATAAAAAATGAAAAGTCACAGCACATGGAAACAACGAGTATAAAACTATAGATGCATATTTCCTAAATGTAACCAGAAGACATCTATCTCTTTGTCCTCACAGGCTGGTTCCATTTGGCCCTGCATTATTCGCTGCAGATCTTACCCTCTTCTCTGGTTTACACAGAAAACTCAGTCACGTTGTCCTTGTCCAGATGGACAAGGTTTTGCTGTGGTAATAAATAAACCCAAGTTCTCAATGGTTTTAAACAATGAAAGCCTATTTCTTGCTTGCTCTTCCCGGGGTCAGCTGGGGATTTCCTCACTGAGGACTATACAGGCTTTCAGAATATCAACCATTTGGCACATTACTTAGTGATTGCTACAAGAGGAAGGAAACATGGAGGATATTTGAGCTCTTGAAGCATATCACAGAGATGATATACTTAATATTCATTTACATGTCACTGGCCAAGGGAAGTCACATGTCTGCATCTATCTTTTAAAGGTTGATTAAGAGCAATCCTACTTTCACTACAGAAGTGGAAAGAACTGGAATATTTGCAAACATTCTTAATGATTACCAGAGAACTCTTTCCTTCCTTCCCTTCCTTCCCTTCCTTCCCTTCCTTCCTTCCTTTCTCCCTCCCTCCCTCCCTCCTTCCCTCCCTCTCTCTCTCTTTTTCTCTTTCCTTCTCTCTCTCTTTCTTTCTATTATACTTTAAGTTCTAGGTTACATGTACCCAATGTGCAGGTTTGATACATAGGTATACATGTGTCATGTTGGTTTGCTGCACCCATCAACTCATCATGTACATTAGGTATTTCTCCTAATGCTGTCCCTCCCCGAGACCCCCACCCCCCGACAGGACCCAGTGTGTGATGTTCCCCATCCTGTATCTAAGTGTTCTCATTGTTCAATTCCTACCCGTGAGTGAGAACATGTGGCATTTGGTTTTTTGTCCTTGTGGTAGTTTGCTGAGAATGATGGTTTCCAGCTTCATCCATGTCCCTGCAAAGGACATGAACTCATCCTTTTTTATGGCTGCATAGTATTCCATGGTGTGTATGTGCCACATTTTCTTAATCCAGTCTATCATTGATGGACATTTGGGTTGGTTCGAAGTCTTTGCTATTGTGAATAGTGACACAATAAACATACTTGTGCATGTGTCTTTTTTTTTTTTTTGAGATGGAGTCTCACTCTGTCACCCAGGCTGGAGTGCAGTGGCGTGATCTCGGCTCACTGCAAGCTCTGCCTCCCGGGCTCATGCCCTTCTCCTCCCTCAGCCTCCCAAGTAGCTGAGACCACAGGCGCCTGCCACCTCGCCCGGCTAATTTTTTTTTTTGTATTTTTTTTTAATAGAGATGGGGTTTCACCGTGTTAGCCAGGATGGTCTCGATCTCCTGACCTCGTGATCCACCCACCTCAGCCTCCCAAAGTGCTGGGATTACAGGCGTGAGCCACTGCACCTGGCCGCATGTTTCTTTATGGTAGCATGATTTATGATTTTTTGGGTATATACCCAGTGATGGGATCACTGGGTCAAATGGTATTTCTAGTTCTAGATCCTTGAGGAATTGCCACACTGTCTTCCACAATGGTTAAACTAATTTACACTCCCACCAACAGTGTGAAAGCGTTCCTATTTCTCCACATCCTCTCAAGCATCTGTTGTTTCCTGACTTTTTAATGATCGTCATTCTAACTGGTGTGAGATGGTATCTCACTGTCGTTTTGATTTGCATTTCTCTGATGGCCAGTGATGATGAGCATTTTTTCATGTGTCTGTTGGCTGCATAAACATCTTCTTTCGAGAAGTGTCTGTTCATATCCTTTGCCTAATTTTTGATGGGATTGTTTGATTTTTTTCTTGTAAATTTGTTTGAGTTCATTGTAGATTCTGGATATTAGCCCTTTGTCAGATGAGTAGATTGCAAAATTTTTCTCCCATTCTGTAGGTTGCCTGTTCACCCTCATGGTAGTTTCTTTTGCCGTGCAGAAGCTCTTTATTTTAATTAGATCCCATTTGTCAATTTTGGCTTTTGTTGCCATTGCTTTTGGTGTTTCAGTCATGAAGTCCTTGCCCATGCCTGTGCCCTGAATGGTATTGCCTAGGTTTTCTTCTAGGGTTTTTATGGTTTTAGGTCTAATATTTAAGTCTTTAATCCATCTTGAATTAATTTTTGTATAAGGTTTAAGGAAGGGATCCAGTTTCAGCTTTCTACATGTGGCTAGCCAATTTTCCCAGCACCATTTATTAAATAGGAAATCCTTTCCCCATTTTTTGTTTTTGTCAGGTTTGTCAAAGATCAGATGGTTGTAGATGTGTGGTGTTATTTCTGAGGCCTCTGTTCTGTTCCATTGGTCTATATCTCTGTTTTGGTACCAGTACCATGCTGTTTTGGCTACTGTAGTCTTGTAGCATAATTTGAAGTGAGGTAGCATGATGCCTCCAGCTTTGTTCTTTTTGCTTAGGACTGTCTTGGCAATGTGGACTCTTTTTTGGTTCCATATGAACTTTAAAGTAGTTTTTTCCAATTCTGTGAAGACAGTAATTGCTAGCTTGATGGGGATGGCATTGAATCTATAAATTACCTTGGGCAGTATGGCCATTTTCAGTACGTTGATTCTTTCTATCCATGAGCATGGAATGTTCTTCCATTTGTTTGTGTCCTCTTTCATTTCGCTGAGCAGTGGTTTGTAGTTCTCCTTGAAGAGGTCCTGCACATCCCTTGTAAGTTGGATTTCTAGATATTTTATTCTCTTTGAAGCAATTGTGAGTGGGAGTTCACTTATGATTTGGCTCTCTGTCTGTTATTGGTGTATAGGAATGCTTGTGATTTTTGCACATTGATTTTGTATCCTGAGACTGCTGAAGTTGCTTATCAGCTTAAGGAGATTTTGGGCTGAGATGATGGGCTTTTCTAAGTATACAATCATGTCATCTGCAAACAGAGCAATTTCACTTCTTCTCCTTCTATTTGAATACCCTTTATTTCTTTCTCTTGCCTGATTGCCCTGGCCAGCACTTCCAACACTATGTTGAATAGGAGTGGTGAGAGAGGGATCCTTGTCTTGTGCTGGTTTTCAAAGGGAATGCTTCCAGTTTTTGCCCATTCAGTATGATACTGGCTGTGGGTTTGTCATAAATAGCTCTTATTATTTTGAGATATGTTCCATCAATACCTAGTTTATTAAGAGTTTTTAGCATGAAGGGCTGTTGAATTTTGTCGAAGGCCTTTTCTGCATCTATTGAGATAATCATGTGGTTTTTGGTGTTGGTTCTGTTTATGTGATGGGTTATGTTTATTGGTTTGCGTATGTTGAACTAGCCTTGCCTCCCAGGGATGAAGCCAATTTCATCATGGTGGATAAGCTTTTTGATATGCTGCTGGATTTGGTTTGCCAGTATTTTATTGAGGATTTTTGCATCGATGTTCATCAAGGATATTGGTCTAAAATTCTCTTTTTTTGTTGTGTCTTTGCCAGGCTTTGGTATCAGGATGATGCTGGCCTCATAAAATGAGTTAGGGAGGATTCCCTCTTTTTCTATTGATTGGAATAGTTTCAGAAGGAATGGTACCAGCTCCTCTTTGTACCTCTGGTAGAATTTGGCTATGAATCTGTCTGGTCCTGGACTTTTTTTGGTTGGTAAGCTATTAATTATTGCCTCAATTTCAGAGCCTGTTGAATTCGGAGATTCAACTTCTTCCTGGTTTAGTCTTCGGAGGGTGAATGTGTCCAGGAATTTATCCACTTCTTCTAGATTTTCTAAGTTATTTGCATGGAGGTGTTTATAGTATTCTCTGATGGTAGTTTGTATTTCTATGGGATTGGTGGTGATATCCCCTTTATCATTTTTTATTGTGTCTATTTGATTCTTCTCTCTTTTCTTCTTTGTTAGTCTTGCTAGTGGTCTATCAATTTTGTTGATCTTTTCAAAAAGGCAGCTCCTGGATTCATTGATTTTTTTGAAGGGTTTTTCATGTCTCTATCTCCTTCAATTCTGCTCTGATCTTAGTTATTTCTTGCCTTCTGCTAGCTTTTGAATGTGTTTGCTCTTGCTTCTCTAGTTCTTTTAATTGTGATATTAGGGTGTCAATTTTAGATCTTTCCTGCTTTCTCTTGTGGGCATTTAGTGCTATAAATTTCCCTCTACACACTACTTAAAATGTGTCCCAGAGATTCTATTGGTTTCAAAGAACGTCTTTATTTCTGCCTTCATTTTGTTATTTACCCAGTAGTCATTCAGGAGCAGGTTGTTTAGTTTCCGTGTAGTTGTGCAGTTTTGAGTGCATTTCTTAATCCTGAGTTCTAATTTGATTGCACTGTGGTTTGAGAGATAGTTTGTTGTGATTTCTGTTCTTTTATGTTTGCTGAGGAGTGCTTTACTTCCCACTATGTGGTCAATTTTGGAATAAGTGCGATGTGGTGCTAAGAAGAATGTTTATTCTGTTGATTTGGGGTGGAGAGTTCTGTAGATATCTATTAGGTCCACTTGGTGCAGAGCTGAGTTCAAGTCCTGGATACCCTTGTTAACGTTCTGTCTCATTGATCTGTTTAATATTGACAGTGGGGTGTAAAAATCTCCCACTATTATTGTGTGGGAGTCTAAGTTTCCTTGTAAGTCTCTAAGGACTTGCTTTATGAATCTGGGTGCTCCTGTATTGGGTGCATATATATTTAGGATAGTTAGCTCTTCTTGTTGAATTGACCCCTTTACCATTATGTAATGGCCTTCTTTGTCTCTTTTGGTCTTTGTTGGTTTAAAGTCTGTTTTATCAGAGACTAGGATTGCAAACCCTGCTTTTTTTTTGCTTTCCTTTTGCTTGGTAGATCTTCCTCCATTTCTTTATTTTGAGCCTATGTGTGTTTCTGGATGTGAGATGGGTCTCCTAAATACAGCACACTGATGGGTCTTGACTCTTTATCCAATTTGCCTGTCTGTATCTTTTAATTGGGGCATTTAGCCCATTTACATTTTAGATTAATATTGTTATGTGTGAATTTGATCCTGTCATTATGATGTTAGCTGATTATTTTGCCTGGTAATTGATGCATTTTCTTCATAGCATCAATGATTTTTACAGTTTGGCATGTTTTTGCAGTGGCTGGTATCGGTTGTTTCTTTCCATGTTTAATGCTTCCTTCAGGAGCTCTTGTAAGGCAGGGCTGGTGGTGACAAAATCTCTCAGCATTTGCTTGTCTGTAAAGGATTTTATTTCTCCTTCACTTATGAAGCTTTGTTTGGCTGGATATGAAATTCTGGGTTGAAAATTCTTTTCTTTAAGAATGTTGAATGTCGGCCCCCACTCTCTTCTGGCTTGTAGGGTTTCTGCCAAGAGATCTGCTGTTAGTCTGATGGGCTTCCCTTTGTGGGTAACTCGACCTTTCTCTCTGGCTGCCTTTAACATTTTTTCCTTCATTTCACCCTTGGTGAATCTGACAATTACGTGTCTTGGGGTTTCTCTTCTTGAGGAGTATCTTTGTGGTGTTCTTGGTATTTCCTGAATTTCAATGTTGGCCTGCCTTGCTAGGTTGGGGAAGTTCTCCTGGATAATATCCTGAAGAGTGTTTTCCAACTTGGTTCCATTCTCCCTGTCACTTTCAGGTACACCAATCAAATGTAGATTTGGTCTTTTCACATAGTCACATATTTCTTGGAGGCTTTATTCATTTCTTTTTACTCTTTTTTCTCTAACCTTGTCTTCTCACTTCATTTCATTAATTTGATCTTCAATCACTGATACCCTTTTTTCCACTTGATCGAATCGGACACTGAAGCTTGTGCATGTGTCATGAAGTTCCTTGTGCCATGGTTTTCAGCTCCATCAGGTCATTTAAGGTCTTCTCTATACTGTTTATTTGAGTTAGCCATTCGTCTAACCTCTTTTCAAGGTTTTTAGCTTCCTTGCAATGGGTTGGAACAAGCTTCTTTAGCTCAGAAAAGTTTGTTACTACTGGTCTTCTGAAGCCTACTTCTGTCAGCTCATCAAAGTCATTCTCCGTCCAGCTTTGCTCCATTGCTGGTGAGGAACTGCGATCCTTTGGAAGAGAAGAGGTGCTCTGGTTTTTATAATTTTCAGCTCTTCTCCTCTGGTTTCTCCCCATCTTTGTAGTTTTATCTACCTTTAGTCTTTGATATTGGTGACCTACAGATGAGGTTTTGGTGTAGATTTCCTTTTTGTTGATGTCAATGCTATTCCTTTCTGTTTGTTAGTTTTCCTTCTAATAGTCAGGTCCCTCAGCTGCAGGTCTGTTGGAGTTTGCTGGAGGTCCACTCCAGATGCTGTTTACCTAGGTATCACCAGCGGAGGCTGCAGAACAGCCAGTATTGCAGAACAGCAAATATTGCTTCCTGATCCTTCCTCTGGAAGCTACTTCCCAGAGGGGCAGCCACCTATATGAGGTGTCTGTCAGCCCCTACTGGGAGATTTCTCCCAGTTAGGCTACACGGGGGTCAGGGACCCACTTGAGGAGGCCGTTTGTCTGTTCTCAGAGCTCAAACGCCGTGCTAGGAGAAGCACTGCTCTCTTCAGAGCTGTCAGACAGGGACATTTAAGTCTGCAGAAGTTTCTGCTGCCTTTTGTTCAGCTATGCCTTGCCCACAGAGGTGGAGTCTATAGAGGCAGTAGGCCTTGCTGAGCTGCAGTGGGCTCCGCTCAGTTCGAGCTTCCTGGCCCCTTTTTTTTTACCTACTCAAGCCTCAGCAATGACTGACAGCCATCCCCCCGCCAGGCTGCTGCCTCACAGGTCAATCTCAGACTAATGCACTAGCAGTGAGCAAGGCTCCGTGGGTGTGGGACCCACTGAGCCAGCCACAGGAGAGAATCCCCTTGTCTGTCAGTTGCTAAGACCTTGGGAAAAGCACAGTATTTTGGTGGAAGTGTCCTGTTTTTCCAGGTATGGTCTATCATGGCTTCCCTTGGCTAGCAAAGATAAACCCCTCGACCCCTTGTGCTTCCTGGGTAAGGTAATGCCCCTCCCTGCTTTGGCTTGCCCTCCGTTGGCTGCACTCACTGTCCAACCAGTCCCAATGAGATGAACCAGGTACCTCAGTTGGAAATGCAGAAATCACCTGTCTTCTGCATCAATCATGCTGGGAGCTGCAGACCAGAGCTACCCCTATTTGGCCACCTTGGAACAGCCAGAGTTCTCTTTCCTATTCACCAATTATTTGGTTAGCTTTGCTTTCTACATTCAAAATACAACTGTCCCCATTGTAAGGGAGACTACTCAAAATTTGCATAGTGTAACAAGACCAGACTCAACATCCAGGATCTCTGGGTGATGTGTGATGGTCTTTTCATGAAGACAAAGTAATGCCTAATAGTCTCTATCAGGCGTGGATGTGGTTTCTTTTCATCTGGAAACTTATGAATTAAAATGTTATCTGCCCTTCACATACTCAATATACACAGGTGTTGGGCAACTCAATAAACACTTTCAGAGGAATAGGAAAAAAGACTGTTTTCTGGATGTGGGAGTTATTCCTTGATCAAGTCCTGATTTGCATCTCTTGACCATTATTCTTCATTGTTCCTAGTTTCTATCTCTAAGAAATACTTCCTTTTTTTGATTATTGTCTTCAGTGACATCTGCAATGAATATTGGGTACTATGTCTTTTACTGGGGCAATTGGCTTTATCAGTCCATTTTCTGTCAATAGAAGATTGGAGTCCATGGTTGTCTTAAATATAGAATAGTTATAATCATTTTCAGTCCAAATTGTTGGTACTTTTGCCATACAAATCACTTAAAAACATGGATTGCTTGTTTCCTATTCAATTTCAGTAAGCTCCATGTGCCAATAGGTGTAACCACAATTCTTTTCAGGACATAATTCTGATAATTGCTATATGCCTTGTTTACTTGATCTCATGCCAAATGATTTCTCACCGTACAGCATGGGTTTTCATCTTTTCATCATTTAGCACTGTTTTCTTCACCAACTATTTTCCATTTCTTAATACAATGCCAAATATTTTATTTTTTTAAAATGTAGCAACAGTCTACGCTATCACTTTCCATATCCATTAGGATAGACTGGGTTATGCTGTGATAACAAACAATCTACAAATTTTGGTGGTCTAAGACAGCAAGGATTTTTTTCCCACTCACACTATGCTTACCACAGGTTGACTATGGGCTGTGTTCTATATTGTCTTCCCTCAGGGACATAGGTTGTTAGAGATGCTATTATCTTGAACATGCCTGTGTTAGTCTGTTCTCATGCTGCTAATAAAGACATACCCAGAACTGGGTAATTTATAAAGGAAAGAGGCTTAATTGACTCACAATTCCACATGGCTGGGGAGGCCTCACAATCATGGCAAAAGTTGAAGGGGAAGCAAGACACGGCTTACATGGAAGCAGGCAAGACAGAGAGCATGTGCAGGGGAACTGCCCTTTATAAAACTGTCAGATCTCATGAGACTTACTCACTTATCATGAGAACGGTGTGGGAAAAACCTGCCCCTATAATTCAATTACCTTCCACCAGGTCCCTGTCACAACACGTGGGGATTATTACATTTCGAGGTGAGATTTGGGTGGGGACATAGAGCCAAACTATATCAATGCCAGCAGCCATGTCAGAGAAAAGAGAGTGTGGGAAGCACACAGGTGCTTCAAGCTTCTGTCTAGAAATGACCTATGTCACTTCCACTCACATTTACTGATGAATGCAAGTCATAACTAATTTTAAGAGGTTGAGAAAATTAAATTCTACCATGTGTCTGAAAGGACAGAGAAATAGAGTATCAGTGAACACATCCAATGGATAACATACATATACACACACACACACCCACACACACACACATCCCAACATTAATAACCTTTGTGGAGTTTATTGAAATTTTGTGGGGCCCAAAAGAGGAATTATATCATATTGTATACAGAATTTTGCTAGTAAAATCCTCATCTGAAATTTCTCTTTTTCCTACTTCGTTTTCTATGGTGGTAATGCTTTGTTTTTCTCTTCTTCTTCCCTCATGAAGCCTCCAGCCTCACTGGCTCTACTCACTTTGTCCCTCTCAGTTTTTCTGTTTGGGATTTAAAATTCCACACTCCTTCATCACAGGAAACAAATTCCATTATCCTTGTTATTTGCACATCCCCTCAAGGTCTTATATACCACAAGAGGCTTTTGAAGCATTTCTTCTGAATAAATATAGTGCTTTCTCTAATAAGAATTCTGGTGGATGCAATTTCTCCATCTTATTATATTAATAATATATTAGCAAGTCAAATATAGCATTACCATGTAGGTTTTGTTTCAGAAATGAAAGATGGTTTAGCATGGTTTCATTTCATATTTATGAAGATATATATCTTTATATTAATAGATTTAAAGAAACTACCTATGTGATCATCTAGATCTGCTCTGAACATACCCAGAACTGGGTAATTTGTAAAGGAAAGAGGCTGAATTGACTCACAGTTCCTCTGACTTCACAGCTCTGTCCAAAATGGTAGACACTAGCCATATGTCGCTGTTTCCATTGAAATTTGAATGGTTGAAATTAGGTTATTTAAAAAATTTCGTTTCTCATTCCTATTAGCCACTTTTAAGTGCTCAGTAGCCACATGTGACTAGTAGTTATGGTACTAACACAGATAATGGATGCTTCCATCATTGGGGAAAGTTCTACTGGATAGTTTTGCTATAAATCAATGCTGCAGAGTCATTTGATAAAAGAAATGGTCATTCCTGATAAAAAAACTTATAGGCCGGGCACCATGGCTCATGCCTGTAATCTCTGCACTTTGGGAGGCCGAGGCCAGAGGATCACGAGGTCAGGAGATTGAGACCAGCTTGGCTAACATGGTGAAACCCCATCTCTACTAAAAATACAAAAAATTAGCCATGCATGGTGGTGGGTGCCTGTAGTCCCAGCTACTTGGGAGGCTGCGGCAGGAGAATTGCTTGAACCCGGGAGGTGGAGGTTGCAGTGAGCCAAGATTGCGCCACTGCACTCCAGCCTGGGTGACAGAGCAGGGCTCCATCTCAAAAAAACAAACAACAACAATAACAACAACAACAAAACAAAAAACAAACAAAAAAACTTATAGTAAATTAGGGTTAGAAGGAAACTTTCTTGATGTGACAAACAGTGTATATAAAAACCAATGGTAAATATAATAAGTAGTAAAATACAAGTGGCATTCCATTATATTCAGGACAGAGGATGACCATTACTGTCACAACTATGTCCACTAGAATTAGGTTTGGTTTTGATTAAAAACGATTTTATTTCTCTCTCTTTTCAAGAACACTGAAGAAAGGCAGTAAAGGGTGGCAAAGTGGGTGTAATCCATTGCCTATCTGGGGACCCAGATTCATTCTATCACTGCTAGGGTGTGGTCTTCATTCTCATATTTAAGGTAACAATTCAAGTTCAGCATGTCCTTATTTAATTCAGAAGGGTGGGGAAAAATATGAGGACAAAGAACAAAGGAGGTCTAAGTCATATCTGCTGTTTTGTATATAATGCTTGTGGAAGTTACGGCATGATAGTTTTGCTGGCATTAGCCAGTAATTGGTCACATGGTCACACTTTGTTGCAAGGAATGCTGGAAAGTGTAGCCTTAATCTGGTTAGCCATGTGCTTATCTAAAAACTAGGGTTTTCTATGAGTAAAGAATGGATACTGGGGAACAGCTAATACTTTCTGCCTTACCACCTTATTTAATATTGTTCTGGAAGTCTTAATCAAAACAATAAAATAGAAAAACAAAGAAGTACAAATATTGGAAAGAAATAGATGCAATTATGTTTCTTTTCAGAAGATATAATTAAATGTTCCAAAATCCAATTGAGTTAACTGAAAATCTATTAGAAACGAATAAGATAACTCAGTAAGATGTGAGAAATAAGATACAAAAATCTAGAGGTTTTCAATGATGTTTTAACCCATGAGAGACTAGAAATAGAATGAAAACATATGGAAATAAAAATGTAATTCCTATAGATAAATAAGAAATGACTGCAACTCATGTGATGAAAACTATAACATTTTATTGAAAGGCATAAAAAGAAAACCAAGGTAAATGAAGAATCATGGCAAGTTCCTGGATGGGATGATTTAGTGTTGTAATGATATCAGTTCTCCCCAAATCTGTAAATTTCATATAATTCCATTCAAAATGTATTTTTTAAGTTGATAAGTTAATGGTGAAATTTATGTTAATGATTGACTGTGTTAGAATAGCAAGAAAACTGAAAATGGCCAATGAAGGATATGTGCCCTGGTAGATGTCAAAACGTACTATAAAACTATGGTAATTAAAAGTGTAACACCAAGGTGGGAGGATCACTTGAGCCCAGGAGTTCGAGACCAGCCTAGGCAACATATTGAGACCTTGTCTCAATTTTTTATTAAAAAAAGTGTGATAGCAGCTGAGAGATTGATAAGGGGACAAACTAAAGTCCAGGACAAGGTATATGTGGCAGATGAGAGCAAGGTAGTGTGTGGTGGAGTGCACAGATGCTGGAACCACACTGTCAAGGTACAAAGCACAGCTTTGCCACTTAATGGCTTGTGACCATGGACAAATTATTAAGCCCTCCATATTTCAAATTTCTCATCTAAAAATTAGGGATAAAGTGGTCCAAACCATTTACAGTTGCTGTAGGGACAATAAATATAAAGCATTTAGAACATTGCCTGGCCTGTTGTAAACACCAAAAAAGTGTTAGCTAATGTTAATGCTAGAATTTAATATATAACAAACATGCCATTAAAATCAGTGGAGCATGAAGGTACTATATAATGCATAGTGTTGGGGCAATTGGCTTGCCATTTGGAGAGAAAGAAAGAAAAGAAGAGAATAAAGGAAGAAAGAAAGGAAAGAAAAAAAGAACGAAAAAAGAAAGGAAGAAATTAGAACTCTGGCTCACATTCATTATAAATTAAAGAGTATAGATTAAATACTTAATTATAAAAGTCATTATAAAAGTACTGGGAAGGTGAAGAAGAATATAAAAAGTATTCTCTGTGCGTGTAAAGTCTTTTCATGTATTATTCCTGTTTTTAGCATGATATCAATGCAACGAGCCAGAAAAGAAAACATTGGCAGTTGTTACTTTCAATCAAAAAGGACATTGAGATAGGATGAAGGGTAGGGTGGTGGGGGTATGAGGCAGTGGTTAGGCAGATGAGAGATGGTGCATCAGAACAAGTTTGTTTAAAAGCAATAAACATCTTTTATGTCTTAGTTTTTTTTATACACTGTGCCGCGTATATGGTTTAGATTTTCATTTTGAAATGTGGCCCTTTGGTAGCAGAAAATGCCAATGAACATAATAGCTTTTACTTTTTGATTTTCAGGAAAATTTACTTGTGCAAGTAAGTGTTAAATGATTGCTTCTTCTTTGAACTCTGTATTCAGGAGATGCTTACAGCTTTAAAAATTAGATGATAATGATGGGGAAAACATAGCCATTATAAATCAAATATATAAGATAGCAATATTAGAACACCTTGGCTGTTCCAGATTCTAAATTGGAAGTGGGTTGTTTCATGAAAGAAAGAGGGCAATATTGTTTTTTACATCATAATTGTTTTCATAACGCACGTTTGTGATGGAAATAACCATTGCAACTCTCCTTGTTTAGCTTTATAGTAAATGATATACTTATAAAATTACCTAAATATAAAAAATTATAGCAAAAAGGACACAGCTTGATATTGCATTGACTACACGCCATTCATTATGATGAGAGCTATAAAAATGTAGACTCTACAAGGTATAGTTTTTATGCAAAAATTGATATAGCAGGTTGAAGATTTATTTGGCAAATAGCTACTGACTTTTAAATTTAGAAACATTAGATTTATTGTGTCAATCTGGCTGCCACCCATATTGTGCAATATTTAAAGCTCTGAATTAAAACTCTATAAGATGAGCAAATGATGACATACAACATAAAATCATCATTATAGAAAAACCACTTGGGTTTTTTTTCCTCTCAAATGCCCAAGAGTTTAAATCCCACATGAAACATTAATGGACTTCTATTTTCACTTAAAAATGCTCTCTGAGAATTATCAGAACATCAAAGTGACTGTAGCTACTAATAGGTATTTTCTTTAGCTGTGAAACGTGAAAAAATGCTGATTTCTTTTTTTGAAATAAAAGTTGTAAGCAAGACCATTTTGTATATTTGATATCCTCTGGTTTATGAAAGGATCCAAACAAGTTCAGTCCCCCCACCCCGTCAAATGAATTCTTCATATAATTCATTCCCTGTGAGTTCCAAAGGGAAAGAATTAGGTGTCCTGTGTTGCTAATTGGAGCTGCAAATGTATTAATGCACTTCTGAGAGCATTGCTTTCCTAAACTCTCACCCAGACAAATTAGACACTTACTAGTGTTGTGATCATCTTATTCATCCCTCTCTTGCCTTCTTCCTCTTCCAAATAAATATGAAGTTTTACAGAATGAGTCACATCATGATAAACATTGTGGCAGTTGTTACTGTTTTTTGTGTTGGGAGAAGCTTCCATTTCTTCAGCATATCCAATCTGCTTCTCAGGCTTAATACCCTTGAAGTGGCATCCAGATATTTATTCAGAGGCTGTGTTCATTGTGGTAATCTCCACTTCTCAAAAAAAAAAAAAAAAAGAAAAAGGTGGGGGCGGGGCAATAAATGAGCTTTCTCCAAACAATAACCATCAGAATGTGCAATTAACCTCCCATCTTTATGCCCTAATGAATTTCAGCTTTCTTCAGTGTGGGTGCACTATGAGGCAGCATGAGACTTTTCAATATTGCCATTAACCGTGGCTAATCGTCTCTCTTTCACCTTCAAGCAATGTCCCTTTCCCTTTTGGACTCTGCCTCCTGTCCATACTACCATCTAAACACTTTCTGGCTGTCATTCAATCTAGGTCACTCCTTCTCATTTGTTGAGGATGTTGGCATTTGGATCACCATCTTCCAAGTCATGCCATTATCCTAATTGACTTTACTATCACCATGGATGATAAATTGAACACTTTACTCTCAGAGGATCTTGAATTTCTTGTATTTCAGCTACCTATATGGCTACCTGCTGGGTCCAATAAATACCACCTCTGAAATCTTTAACTCAGTCTTTGTCCCTAATTCAGTCACCCTAAACCCACTGCATTGCTTCATATCTGCCTTTTCTGTTCTTTTATTCTATCCTCTTAATTCAGTTCTTCCCTGTGGTCTTAACAATTCTAGTCTCTTTTATGTAAAAATAACTTCTTCCCTGATCACAAGTGAGCCTCTAGCTGTCTCCTTGTGTCTTCCGTTTGCTTCTCCCTCAAATGCCTCACAAGAATTATCTTTATTTTCTGCCTTGACTCATTCTGCGGGAGTCAGGCAACTGATTCCATCATGTCAATGAGATTGCCCTGGCCATCATCTCCTAACCATTCTCCAATGGACTGTTTTCAGACTTCATTATAGTTCATCTCTCTGCAGCATCTGGCCTACAATCAACTTTTCTTCCCTGGTTTCTGTGGCACAATTCTGTCAGAATCCTCTCATGATTTCTTTTCAGTCTCCATTGCTGGTTCCTCTTCTTGTTTCCACCCTAAGATGGAAATAATCTCTTCTTCTCTTCTTTTTGTGGTGCTCAGCCTGGACATCTCATCCTCTCCTATGACTTCTATCTATAGGCTGAAAATCCATGAACTCAAAAGAGGTGAATAAATGAATAATTACTTTTAAAATAATACACCTTGTCTTAAGAATGATTTAAAATGGCTAAGAAGGGTACAAACATCTACTGAGTAGTACAAAATTAGTATGAGGTAAAAGAAAAAAAAATAAGGGTGAAGACAAAATATAACCCAAGTAGAGCGAAGCTAAACGTGAGTCCTAAATTTGAAAATTCTAAGCTTTTGAGAAGCCAATGAGAAGAGGGTGACATCTCATCATGGTTACACAATCCAATTGTCTAGAAATATAATCATTCTCGCTACTGAGATGAACAAAGGTTTCTCTCAGGGTGGAGTGAGGAGACCTCCACATGATATAAATCACATCCTCCATGCCATCCTTCCAGAAGATGCACTCATGAGTTCTCAGGGTCTGTATCTTATAAACATCTTCCATTTAGGATATAGATATGAATAAGATTAAATTTAGTTAAAGCAATTCAGTTATAGGCCAATATAACATGGTCTCTGTTCCTATGGGAATGTCGTAGAATGTTTTTTATTTTACTTAACTTAGGATGTCTTGAAGTGATGACAGCTTTATTGTCTTGCAAGCAATTCTCCCTAAATATTCTTTAAAACAGCTTTTGATACCTCTTGAGGACATTGAGCAGGAGATTCTACTCTGACAAGTATTTAATCTCATATGCTTATATTTCTAGCTTTATTCTAAGTATTTAGTAGTTATCTGTACTTTGATATCCCACAGATATTTCACTTTCCAAAACTGGATTCATTCTTTCTCTCCAAACCGATTTCTCCTAGTCCTCTGACAGGAAATGACATCATCATGCACTCAGCGTTACCGAGAAATCTTTTGCTTTAGTCATTTGTTTCCTTCATTCCTCACAGCTAACCAATACCCAAGTCCTTCTGATATAGTCTCCTTATATCTTGAGTCTGTCCCTGCTTTCTAGCTCCACTGCCCCTGTTTTAGTTCATTCTGGACTTTATCATTTCTTGCCTGAAATTACTGTTTCATTGTCGGTTTAACTGGCTTCTTTGGTCAAAGCCTGTCCCTTCCTCCTCTGATACAGTTACTATGTGGTTCACCTTTGTATCTTGTGTTTACCACAGTGGTCAGCACTTAGACAAGAAAAGTATTTCTATCAGGTGGATTCATGGATGAATGAATGACTGTACACACATGTGGGTCTTATGAGGGGCACTAATATAATGCTGCTTTGTAATATTAGAATTGTTCCTATGTGCATTCCTATGCTGTCAGGATTACGGCAAATAGTTGTGCAGAGTGGTAAGTAACAAAGTGCTGTTTCCCAGATTTAGAGCCTTCTTTTTATCTTTCATGTGCGCCAACAACTCAGGAGAAGAACAGAAAACTCCCCTCTGACATTGTTGTTAGAAGAGGCTGGGCGTGGTGGCTCATGCCTCTAATCCCAGCACTTTGGAAGGCCAAGGTGGGAGGATCACCTGAGATTGGGAGTTCAAGACCAGCCTGGCCAACATAGAGAAACCCTATTTCTACTAAAAATACAAAAATTAGCCATGCATGGTGGCAGGCGCCTGTAGTCCCAGCTATTCAGGAGGCTGAGGCACGAGAATTGCTTGAGCCTGAAAGGTAGAGGTTGCAGTGAGCTAAGATTGTGCCACTGCACTCCAGCCTGGGTGACAGAGTGAGATCCTGTCTCAAAAAACAAAAACATCTTCTTGTGGAAGCTTAATTCCCTGTCCTAATTTCTCACCCCCTACACCTCCTTGCGCCAGACACACTCATTTACAAACTCTATACTTCTAGTGTTTTTTAAAATATATATATTTTTATTATACTTTAAGTTCTAAGGTACATGTGCACAACATGCAGGTTTGTTACATATGTATACATGTGCCGTGTTGGGACAGGGAATTAAGTTTTCACAAGAAGATTCATTCCTTTTCTTAAAATGTGTCATTCTGTGATAAGGGGTTAATATCTAAAATACATAAAGAACTCAAACAACTTCATAGCAAGTAAACAAATAACCCAATTAAAAAATAAGCAAAGGACCTAAATAGACATTTCCTACAGGAAGACATACAGATGGCTAACAAGTACATTAAAAAATGTTCAACATCACTAATTATCAGGGAAATGCAAATTAAAACCGCAATGAAATATCACCTTATACCTAGCTATAGGTTAGCTATTATCATAGATTAGTTATTATCATAAAGATAAAAGATAAGTATTAGCAAGGATGTAGAGAAAAGGGAACCCTGTTATACTGCTTTTGGGGATATATCATCTAGCCATTATGAAAAATAGTATGGCAGTTCCTCAAAAAATTAAAATAGAATTACCATATGATCCAGTGATCCCACTACAGGGTATATATCCAAAGGAAAAGAATTCAGAATGACAAAGAGATATCTGCACTCCAACATTCACTGCAGCATTATTCACCTTGGCTAAACATACAGAATCAACCTAAGTGTTCATCAACACATAAATGGAAATGGGAAAAGAAAATATGGTATATGTACACAACCAATATTATTGAGCCTTTAAAAAGATAAAAATCTCCTAATTTGTAACAACATGGATGAATCTTGAGGATATTATGTTAAATAAAATAAGCCAGGCTCAGGAAGACAAATACTGCATGACCTTGCTTATGTATGAAATCTGAAAAACAACAAACTCATAGAAGGAGAGAGTAGAACAGTGGTTACCAGGTGCTGAGGTGGGGTGGGGGGTGGGATTAGAGAGATGTTTGATCAAAGGGTACAAAATTTCAGTTAGATGGAACAATAGGTTCAAGAAATCCATTGTACAATATAATGACTATAGTTAATAACAATGTATTTTATACTTGAAAATTGCGAGGAGAGATTTTAATTGTTCTCACAATAGAAAAATAAGTATTTGAGGTAATACATATGTTAGCTTGAGTCCACTATTCTAGTGTATACATATTTCAAAACTCAATGTTGTACACCATAAGTATATATAATTTTATGAATTAAAAATAAAATAAAATGTGACATTCAAAAAACAAAACAAAAACAAAAACAAAACAAAACAAAATAAAAACTCCAAGAGAGCCTATAAAGAAGGGGAAGGAGAAGGAGATGAGCCAGCAGCCTTATAGTGGCTGTGTGGCAGCCAACAGCCCCGGTGGTGGGAGATAGGAATAGACTCAGAAAAGCAGTCAAGATTTAACTAAAGACCCAGGTGTGGAGATGTTCAGGTGGAGAGAAATTCACCTCTGATGGGGTGGCATTTGTTGGGAGAGGAGGAAGGGAAGGAATTTATATGAACCTTAGGAATATTGTGTGGGAATATGTGAAGGAAGCTGTAGGGAAAATGGCAAGGTAAGTACAGTACGTGAAACGGTAATTGGTGGAGGGTATAAAGCAGCATTATGAGAGGCTCTTGAAGGGAGTAATTGTGTTAAAGCACTTGATAGCTACAACCCATCATCTGCTAGAAGTAGGGTCGCTGTTGTGTTTACAACCAAGTAGAACAGTGCCATGAGTAGGCTAATAGAAGGGTTTCAGAAGTGTATGCAAACCGCATTGAGGGGGAGCCCTCTTTCTCAGTTCCCATGTGAGAGGAGGGAATGAGCTAGAGTAAATTGTTTCAATAAACATCACTTTATTTATGATGCTGGTCCTGGCAACTCAGAGGTAGCAGTGCACACCCTTCAGTACTGCATCTTACCGAAGGACTGAGCTAGTCAGGAAAATAGATTTCATATTAGGTATTAACTCCTGTTACATACTCAGGCTGTGACTTACACCACAAGCTCTGTCTTAGGGGAACTGTATGCTGATTAGCAGAGAAGATCTCTTGGAGCAAAAGCTTTTGCTGAAGTCTCTTGAATCATGAAACCATTTCTTTCCACTTAAAGGCATATTGATCTCTTTCTTCCTTTCCACAATGGGAGAAGAGAAAATAAAAAGAAGTCAATGTTTCTAGCTTATCGAATATCTACTGACAGTAACAATCACATCAAGAGCTAACATGTACTGAACACTCCTACGTTCAGGCACTGGTCTCAGTGCTTTAGTTTATTATTTTCTTTTATTTATTTAATCCTTGAAACAACTCCATAAGGTAGATATAATTCACCATTACCAGGACCTGTCTCCTTCCAAGGCAGTGGAGAATCTTACATATCAACTCAGGGAAGATGGGAGTTGAGCAGGCCACACTGCTTCTGGGGCTCCTTTGGAGATCTAGGGAAGACTGCATTACTTAGAGCCTTGTTGTGCTCATCTGTAAATTGCAGATATAATAGCTATCTTGAAGAGTTATCTTGAGAATTAGAGATCATATTATATAAAGGGTCTAACACAGTGGCCAACACAGAGAAGGTACCCAATGAAAGGGAATTAATATCATGTACTTTCTGACTAAACTCTTTTCTATGCTCATATCTTAAAGTCAGAATAAAATTAATCATCAGTTTTCCTTTTCCACACCCTACTTAAAAAAAAAATCTGTAGAAAAGGGAGTTCTGAAGCAGATCATCAGAGCAGCTCATAATGAAAATGAGCTGACGGAGTTCTTTCCTCTGGCTAATACATTTAAGCCACTTCTATTAAATAATACCCAAATTTCTAGCCCAAAGAGTTAATATTATAAATAGGTTCTCAGTTTTCCACAAGTCCATATCTGAATGCCCAGTAGAGACTGAATTAGGAAGAAAAGTTCCAGGAATCCAGGACTAAACCAGATTATTTTAAGTTAATATTTGACCTTCCAAGGGGCAGGGCAAACCACAAGTAGATGAGATCAAGCCACAGGTGGTCCTGATGACATATTTCACTAACTAGACTTGAGTAATCTTAGTAGAATGAAGTGATACAGGCTGGTTTTTGATCACTTCAGATGGTCAAAGTTTATTTGGGTGCTTTTAGCAAAACAAATGGCAGAAGTGAGAAACACTGACATATGGTGGAAATGGTTCATGAAAAAACTAATAACACTACTAATTTCTGTCATTAGCATCCTGGGGAAGCTACAGAATTATTCAAGGCTTGGTCTTAATTATCTTCTAATGAAGATTTGATTTAATTTGCTCTTTGTAATCTCTCATTCTTATTTTTCTTTCCATACCTTTGCCTTGTTTTTTAATTTCAGAGTGTTAAAATATTCCATGCTTAATGTTCTCAGTTCAGCAGCTGGGCTCTTCAGAGGAAGTCCTGTATCAATCAAATATTCTATGCTTAATGTTCTCAGTTCAGCAGCTGAGCTCTTCAGAGGAAGTCCTATATCAATCTTACAAGTACTGTAACTACTTATGAGGGGACCCGTGTTACTGCGGCTAGTCATATTTTTATGTGCTACCTCTACTCAAGGAAAGGAATGAGGGAGGGGTTCAGAGAGAAGCAATGTGGAATCCACTTCTATAACTCTGTCCAAATATTGCTTTCTTAGTTTGCTTTAGCTTTGTTAAAAAAAATAACTTTTTGGCTTTCTTTGTATTTGTTAAATTAAAATTTTCTTTCTTTTTTTTTTTGAGACAGAATGGTGCTCTGCTGCCCAGGCTGGAGAGCAGTGGTGCGATCTCGGCTTAGTGCAACCTCCACCCCTTGGGTTCAAGTGATTCTCCTACCTCAGACTCCTGAGTAGCTGAGATTACAGGCATGTGCCACCACACCTGGCTAATTTTTTGTATATTCAGTGGAGATGGGGTTTCACCATGTTGGCCAGGCTGGTCTTGAACTCCTGGCCTCAAATGATCCACCCAACTCGGCCTCCCAAAGTGTTGGGATTACAGGCGTGAGCCACTGCACCTGGCCTAACATTTTCTTTATATAAAAGTACTACATTCACATTGTTCAGAGAGTCAAACAGTTCTATGAGGGTCATTAAAATAAACACCAGCCACTAATGCCTCCCACATTGCTCATTACCCAGAGATAAGCACTTTTGTCTATTTTTAGATATTTTCATTGATGCTTGATATCTGGATATCTTTAAATAACTTTAATGTATTGCTATTTCTTGCTTTTTCAGTTTTAGCCCTTATTTACTGCTTTCCTACAATGAAAGGTAACAGTTTAGCTCTTTCACTCACCTCCCTGTCCGCCCCAAATGCATGCATGTACTTCCCATCCATCCATTCTGTCATCCCCTCAATACAGTTTTAGGATATTTAAACATTTGTTTGGATCTATATTTAGCATTTAAATAAGTATCCCTATACAAGTGCTGGTTATACTTGAGTAATATGTTATACTCGAGTAATGTGTTATACTCTATGATTATTTTTCTTTACTTGGTGATATGGTTTGGCTGTGTCCCCACCCAAATCTCATCTTGAATTGTAGCTCCCATAATCCCCATATGTCTGGGAGGGACCCGATGGGAGGTAATTGAATCATAGGGGTGGGTTTTCCCATGCTGTTCTCATGAAAGTGAATAAACCTCATGATATCTGATGGTTTTACAAAGGGCAGTTCCCACGCACACACTTTCTTTTCTGCTGCCATGTAAGATGTGCCCCTGCTCCTCCTTCACCTTCTGCCATGCTTGTGAGGCCTCCTCAGCCATGTGGAACTGTGAGTCCATTAAACATATTTTTCTTTATAAGTTACCCTGTCTTGGGTATTTCTTCATAGCAGTATGAAAATGGACTAAGACACCTGGCAATACTTTGTTTTTTGGGGATTAACAATGATCTTCCTTGATGATAATTCTTTTTATGTATTTACTACAAATTCAACCCCAAACATCCTCCCACCCCCATTGTCTAAACTTTTTATTAACACAAGAAATATTCTATCAGTTTCATCTTTTGGAGATAACTTTCCTGAAAACTTCTAATTCACTCAAGTTACATGGCAACTTTCAAGACCTGCTGCAGAGCTATCCCCTAGGTTCTCATCCTGGGAGCTTCTTCTCTTTCTTTCTTGTGTTAGAATCTTTGTTTCTTCAGTTCTGAGTCTTTCTCATCATTTACTTCCCCATTTTAGTGGATCACATTCTTCAGGAGCCTCTGGAGAATGAAAGATGGGAGGTAAATTTTTTCATACTTGTATACCTTTAAGTGTATTTATCCCATCTTCACATTTAATTGATAGTTTTGCTGGATACAAAATTCTAGGTGGAAAATCATTTTCCCTCACAAGTTTAAAGTCATTGCTCTGTTGTTATTTCATAGCTTCAACTGTTGTTGATGAGAAACCAAAATGCCATCATTATTTTGGATTGTGTGTAAAACCTATTCTTTCTGGAATTTTTTTTTGTATCTGCTCTTCTTTCTAATGTCCTGAAGTCTTACAATAATGTGCAGTAATGTGGGGCTGTTTTCATCCATTGTGCTCGGCATTCACTCTGGAAACCTGTCTTCAGTTATGTTCACATTTTTCAAACTTGGTTTTAATTTTATCCCTCAACATGATCTTTTGAAACATGCCTATTACATCGCAATTGGATTTCCTAAGTTAATCATCTGATTTTCCTGTTTTTGCTCTACTACTTACTGCTTCTGTCCTTTTCCTACTTTTTGAGGGGCTTCCTTATTATTTCGTGTGTGTGTGTGTGTGTGTGTTTTGAGACAGCATCTTGCTCTGTCACCCAGGCTGGAGTGTAGTGGTGCCAACATGGCTCACTACAGCCTTGACTTCCTGGACTCAAGTGATCCTCCTGCCTTAGCTTCCCGGGTAGCTTGGACCACAATAGTGCACCACCATGCCTGGCTAATTTTTTATTTTTTATTTTTTTGTAGAGAGAGGGTCTTGATCAGGCTGGCCTCAAACTTCTAGGCTCAAGCAATCCTCCTGCCTGGGCCTCCCAAAGTGTTGGGATTACAAGCTTGAGCCACTGTGCCTGGCAGTTATTTCTTTTAGTCTTTCTGTTATTTTAAATTTCTACAATCATCTTTTAAATTTTTAAACATCAATTTTATAGAGGTATAATTTATACAAACAAAACACACTTATTTAAGGGTACAGCTTAATAAGGTTTGACCATGTATACTCAATTAATACATGGACATTTCAATTATACCAGAATGTTTCCTCATGTTCCTTTGCAGGGTTTTATTGTACATCTTTTTTATCCATTTACTTTTAACCTATATATTTTTATATTTAAAGTGGCTCCTTGTACATAGCATATAGTTGTGTTTTTATTCTTTATACAGACTGACAACCTCTGCTTTTTAATTGGCATGTTTAGATCATTTCATTTAATGTAATTATTTATCTGGTTGGGTTTAAATAGACCATCCATTATGCCATTGGTTTTCTATTTGTCCATCTAATAATTGTTCATTTTTCCTATTTTTCTACCTTCTTTTGGATTAATTGAATTTTTTTTAATGTTCAATTTTGTTTTTACTCTTGGCTTATTCACTGTAATTCTACTACCATCTTTTAATTTCTTTCAAGAGATTCTTTTTGATTTCTGAGTATTCTTTCTTATGCCATCCTATTTTTGTCTCATAGGTACATTTTTCTATAAAAAATATTAATACATTTTTGAGGTTTTCCTTCCATCGCACAGTCTTTCCAGGTTTCTTTCCTCTGTCTATTTTGTCTTCCTTAAAAAATTTTTGTAAACATTTGTGGTATACAACATGATGTTTGAAATATGTGTACATTATGGAATGGCTAAATCAAGCTAATCAATATATGCATTACCTCACAAAAGTATCAGCTATTTGTGGCAAGAATATTTAACATCTACTTTTAAAGCAATTTTCAAGTATACGTTATTATTAACTACAGTCACATCGTACAATAGATCTCTTGAACTTATTCCTCCTGTCTAACTGAAATTCTATATCCTTTAACCTACATCTTCCCATTTCCCCTCTTGTTACTTCCTACCTCTTCCATGAGGTTGACTTTTATAGATTTCATATATAAGTAAGATCATGCAGTATTTGTCTTTCTGTGCTTGGCTTGTTTAACTGAACATAGTGTCCTTCAGGTTCATTCATGTTGTTACAGATAACAAGATTTTCTTTTTTTAAGGCTAAATAGTATTCCAGTGTGTATACACAGTTGATTCTCTATATCCGCAAGTTCTGCATCTGCCAATTCAACCAACTTTGGAATAAAAAGATTTTTAAAAATGACAACAGTAGAAAACAGAAACAAAAAACAATACTATATAACAGCTATTTACATAGCATTTACATTGTATTAGGTATTACAGGTAATCTAGAGAGTTTTTTTTTTTTTTGAAACGGAGTCTTGCTCTGTGGCCCAGGCTGGAGTGCAGTGGCGCGGTCTCCACTCACTGCAAACTCTGCCTCCCAGGTTCACGCCATTCTCCTGCCTCAGCCTCCAGAGTAGCTGGGACTACAGGCTCCCGCCACCATCCCTGGCTAATTTTTTGTATTTTTTAGTAGAGACGAGGTTTCACCATGTTAGCCAGAATAGTCTCAATTTCCTGACCTTGTGATCAACCTGCCTCGGCCTCCCAAAGTGCTGGGATTACAGGCGTGAGCCACCACGCCCGGACTAGAGACGATTTAAAATATATGGAAGGTTCTGTGTAGGTTATATGCAAATACTATGCTATTTTATATAAGGAACTTGATAATCTGAGGATTTGATAGCCTTGAGGTATTTGAGAGGCAATTATATATTGTATTTTCTTTATTAATTTATCTATTGATAGACACAGAGTTTGATTCTGTATCTTGGGTATCATGAATAACACTGCAATGAACACAGGAGTACAGATATCTCTTCAATATCCTGATTTCATTTCCTTTTGATATATACCCAAGTGTAGAATTGCTAGATCATATGATTTTTATGATCATATGATTTTTATAAAAATGTGATCATATCATATTTTTAAATCTTGGTCTCGTAAGAGACTTTCCTCAATATTTATTTTTTTATTTTATTTTCTTATTATACTTTAGGTTTTAGGGTACATGTGCACGGCATACCATAAGGGATTCCAGTTTGGATATTGACCTACCAACCAAATTGAATCCTTTCTTTTTTGGAGTTTATAAGGTAAGGCACATAGCAGGAGAACAATTAGGCAGCAGTAGGACAACCACACTGAAGAGAGGCTGGGACAAAGGGAAGCTGAGTCACAAGAATGAGTCAACAGTTCGTGACCATTTCAGGGGATGACAAACAGATGCTATGGAGTCTCTGAGACTGTAGATGTCTATTGTTTTCTGAATGGGGGATGAATAACTTACCAGGTCCATGAAGGCAAACTGAGCGACTATTGAAATAAGTTTCTGGGTTGTCCATTTCCTTGTACATCCTTGCAACCAGTTCCTACTACACGGTTAAACTGATAGTGCTTGTGTCTTGTAACCTAAAGGATTGTATTAGGACTGTATGTATCCTAAAAGAACCCCTTTAGGGTTCTCTAGAGAGACAGAACTAGTAGGATAGATACATATGTATAAGGAGGAGTTTGTTAAGTATTAACTCACATAATCACAAGGTCCCACAATAGGTCGTTTGCAAGCTGACGGACAAGGAGAGCCAGTTCCAGTCCCCAAACTGAAGAACTTGGAGTCTGATGTTCAAGGGCAGGAAACATCCAGTACAGGAGAAAGATGTAGGCTGGGAGGCTGAGCCAGTCTAGTCTTTTCACATTTTTCTGCCTGCTTTATATTCTAGCCGTGCTGGCAGCCCACCCAGTTTAAGAGTGGGTCTGCCTTTCCCAGCCCACTGACTCAAGTGTTAATCTTCTTTGGCAACACCCTCACAGACACACCCAGGATCAATACTTTGTATCCTTCAATCCAATCAAGTTGACACTCAATATTAACCATCACAAAGGCCTTAGCACACACAAACGATACAAAGTTGAATTAGAAGAAATCATTAATATAAAGGTTAAAATCTGCACGCTATAGATTTTTGGCTAACAGTTTCATAAAATTCCCATTTTCTCTGGGTGCCTGTAAGGCATATAGACGCTAAGAGTGTGTACTCTGTGAGGAGTGCTCTGTGGATTTGAATCCTGGTTGTGTGGCCTGAGCTTCTCTGAGCTATATTTCCTCATCTGCAGGGATAATAATCAAAGGTAGTTCCAGAATTTCTTTTTAGAAGAGGCTTGTGCTGGCAGTCTGGCTGAAAGGGGAACTTTACACTGAGCTTGCAGTGCACTTTTCAAAAATGTCAATTGTCCATATCAAAGAGTCAGGAATGGGTAATGGTGATTGTTGGTGTGTATTATGTGTATGTTAAAGACACACACTGGTACCATCATTCATAATAAAAACACTGGTTTCTTATGAAAGCTAAATTAAATCATATATTTAAAAAGTTTAATATAATGACTGGCAATAAAAGTATCCTATACATTATTAATGATAGTATTAAATTGTATTATCAAGCAAATGAATGAAGGAGTTATGACTAGGAAGAGCAAGAATGTCTTGAAATAAGAGGTAGAAACAGGTTCTGGTGTTTCTACATTGGTTCTTACCAACAGTCTTAATAAACATCTAGTGCAAATCTAGAACTGAATGAGTATTAGTCTGTTTGCTGTACTAAATCCTATCTCTAACTCTCCAGAGAACTCCTCCTTTGTGGTCACTGCCTGTGTTGAAACTATCTGCTCCCTGGATCTTTGCCCTATTACTGTGTCATGCCCTGTTACAACTGCATTTCTAGGGGACTGTCTTTATAGTGTATGCAATGATATGCTCCCCAAAGATGCTGCTTCTGATTTTTATATTTTTGTCCTGACAGCCAATTCAGTTTCAGCTCCTGATGGCCAGGCACCCTATTATTTTTCCTGGATTGTTTCTTGCATCAAGTCTTTATTTACTTTGCAAATCTCATATACCTATAGGATAGGGCTGAGACAAGGCACACGGAAACAACCCCCAATGTAGATACAAAGGGCATAGTAAAATTATACTGTTAATCAAATCTTATAAAATGTATTTCTCTTATTTTTGCTCATTCAAAACTTCCCATGAATTATCATCTAAGTTGAGACATAGTTTTAGGAAGCCATTGTTGCTGAGGCTTGAAGAATTAATGCTCTTTGAGGCAGAACTGGGGCATCTATTTGCCTGCTCCAACTGTTTAAGATAACTCAGCATTCCCATGCACACACATATAGAACTAAATTTGCTTTGATGATATCTTCTTTTTCATCACTGTCATGCTTACTTCTACTTACATTACTTACTGCTTTTTCATGCTAGATTTGGTGTTGCTTTGGTTTGGCTTTTCTGAATAGGTTTCAGCTTGATTTGTCCCTTTATCTCCACGTGGCCCTTAAATGCAACTCCATTGTCCACAGCTTTGACTTGTGGTCTTTAGCAGGGACCTCTCCCTTTGACCCTTCAGTGATCTATCCATCTTCCTTAGTCCTGGGTTGGAAGTTGGGGAGTTGGATATTCTCCAACTTTTAAGGACTTTGGCTATCATCAGGATGGCCAGCTCTCAACATTTATTTCTATTAACACTTAGGAAGGATGACTTTCACATAAACAACACATTCCCACTGGTGTAGGTGGGTTTTGTAAAACTCCTACCACACTAGAAATATCTTTAGTCTTTCTCTCCAACTCAAGAATGCAACTAGTAGAAGTGTTAGCAAGAATGGCATTATTAGTAGGGTATCTTTAAATTGACTGTGATTTATAAACATCATTACTTTATAACGCAAAATAATACTTCAGATGTACTTCAAAATTGGATAACATACTTCAGTTATTTTTTAAGCTTTTTATTTTTAAAGCAATGGAATTCTTTTTATCAGGGGCCTTTAAGAAGCCCAACATATAAAAAAAAATTGAGAGAATTTCACTGATTGGATTAGGATGGGGTCCAGAACTTGATCCCTTCAGTGTTCTGTGAACCCTAAAGCCCCTCAATAAAATCCTTTGGGCTTTGCACAGCACAATTTGAAAACTCAATGGCCTTGCTTACATAGTAAATAACAAGCAATGATTCCGTGGAGTTGGAACCACTGAACTGTGACAGCATAGTACCATTTGGAATATTGGAACTGAACTTTAGTGCACTGCCCTATTCCATCATTACCATGTTTCTCCAGGCCATTTGGTGATTTTCAGACACTTCTTGTGACTCATGAAAATGACCTAGGAGACAAGGATGCCTGGACTCCTGCCCTCTCCTAGGCTCTCAATGCCATCTCATCTTCATCCAACTCACCCTCTTCTGCCATGCTCTTGTTTTATTGAGTGCCATCTATCCACTTTGCCGTGCCCTCTGGAACCCTCTTTCATTGTCAATATACTCCATTATCTACTCCACACCAAGTTTTGCTCTTTTCTGTATGTTTCCTTATCTTAGTTAATGACAACACCATCCTCCCCCTGCTCTCTAAATCATCATCCCTGATTACTCCCTCTCAAGTACCCTCCGCTTCAAATTAGTCACGAATTCCTATGAATTCTAGTTCTGAAGTATCTCACAAATCTGGCATCATCATCTCTCCTCTAGGCTGTTAAAATAACTCCTTGAACACACACCTTTGAATATAGTCTGTACTTTAAAAAGTTTTCTAAATGCAGTGCTTATTAGTTTTAATCTTTCCCAAATGTCTGTGCCATCATTCTTGGCTTCACCCCTACTTGTTTATATTCTTCCTTGCTTTAATCTCATATTTGGATAAAGATATTTAAGATGTTTTTCTATGCAATGTTTATAGTGGGCTGTCTTCTGAAAGACCAATAGTCATAGCCTTAAGGTAAGATTTATATATATATATATATGTGTATGTGTGTAAGTATATAACAAATTTTAGCAATTTTACTTACTTTTATTTTCTTTTTAAATTATATATATATATTTATTATATTTTAAGTTCTAGGGTACATGTGCACAATGTGAGGGTTTGTTATATATGTATACATGTGCCATGTTGGTGTGCTGCATCCATTAACTCGTCATTTACATTAGGTATATCTCCACTTTTATTTTCTAGAGAAGAAGTTCTCAACCTTGGTTTTGTTTTGATCAGGTATTTTGGAAATCAAAATACCAGGGAGAAGTAAAATAATAGCATGCTTGGAAGCGTGCATGACTCAAAGTCATTTTTACATTGCAGTTGGTCAAAAATCTGAGTTTTCTCAAGGGAGGGTGACATGTTTGATAACATCATCTGATGTGTATAACTTAAATCTCCCAGTGTCTCAGTTTCCTCATGTGTAAAGTGGATATCTTAATGTAATCCAGATCAATGATACCAAGATTATAGGAAGGCAAAGTTAATTGTATGATTAATGCAGAATTCCTAGCACAGTGTGCTACTCAAAATAAACTTTCAATGACTAGGAGGCATTACAATCAATCCAGAGAAGAGACGTCAGGAAATTTTACAGCTTATAGGTCTTACCTGACCCACAGATGTATTAAGTTTTGATTGTACTGTGTTTTTTATTCTTTTAAGGTGAATTGGTTACCAACATTAACAAACTGGGGGGATATTATATAAAATACATATTTTAGTTTTCTTTTGAAACACTTGAAGATGTGGTAATACTAATTCTTAGTGGTCAAGAACGCTATAAAGTTAATCCTAGTCACTGCTCTATCTATTACTTTATACCAAGGGTGCATTATTCTTTCATTACCAGTCTGTTTCCACCTCCTGGTCAGAATAATTTTGGTGGACCTGTCCTGTTACTTTAGCGATTAATAAATTTGATTTAAATTACATAAGCTTTTGCGAATGATAGTACTGTCTCTTCAAAGAGCAAGCATGAGTCATGCTCTTCTGATGGCCTTTCTGATGTAGTTTAAAGAATTACAGAGCTGTTCATACTCGGTCAACACCTCCTACTTGAAAAACTGTAGTAGGCATGAGTGTCTCCTTGAGAAACATGCTGTTGTTTCTCTCAGGGATTTTGTTATCTAGTAAGAAGGAAAAGACAAGGACGTGTAATCATACATCAGGGAATAATGTGGTTATGTCCAATAACAGAAGTACAGAGAGCTGTTGTGCCACAGAGAGAAAAAGTGTATTTGGAGGAAATCTGGGAAAGAACAGTGCAGTCTTCATGAAGCGTTTCATTTATTCAGCAAATGCATTTAGGGACATTACACAGAGGAGTAAGTGGTGTGTACTGGGCATACAGAACCTGCTCTTGAAGGACAGGGAGTCTAATGGGGGAGAGATGAGCAAGAGAGACCAGCAAAATATTATAGGGAAAGACTACAAGGGAAATGGATAACAAATAGTTTAGTGCAGTGATTGATTCTACCTGAAGTTAGAGACATGGGGAAATTTATCTTGGGGGACTCCAAAGAGGATATAACTCTCACATTTGGAATTTAAATGGTGAGCAAGCGCTCAGGTAATGAAGAGGAGATAAGAGTGAGTTTTAGGTAGATTAACCCAAAGAAAGTAAGATATGTTAATTGGATTTTAAAGAAAAGATAGGGTTGGGGGGTGGAGCCAAGATGGCTGAATAGGAACAGCTCCGGTCTACAGCTCCCAGCCTGAGTGACACAGAAGACGGGTGATTTCTGCATTTCTGTTTGAGGTACCGGTTTCATCTCACTAGGGAGTGCCAAACAGTGGGTGCAGGACAGTCGGTGAAGCGCACTGTGCGCGAGCCGAAGCAGGGTGAGGCATTGCCTCACTCGGGAAGCGCAAGGGGTCAGGGAGTTCCCTTTCCTAGTCAAAGAAAGGGGAAACAGACGGCACCTGGAATATCGGGTCAGTCCCGTCCTAATACTGCGCTTTTCCAACGGGCCTGGAAAACGGCTCACTAGGAGATTGTGTCCCGCACCTGGCTCGGAGGGTTCTATGCCCACAGAGTCTTGCTGATTGCTAGCACAGCAGTCTGAGTTCAAGCTGCAAGGCGGCAGCGAGGCTGGGGGAGGGGCGCCCGCCATTGCCCAGGCTTGCTTAGGTAAACAAAGCAGCCAGGAAGCTCGAACTGGGTGGAGCCCACCACAGCTCAAGGAGGCCTGCCTGCCTCTGTAGGCTCCACCTCTGGGGGCAGGGAACAGACAAACAAAAAGTCAGCAGGAACCTCCACAGACTTAAATGTCCCTGTTTGACTGACAGCTTTGAAGAGAGTAGTGGTTCTCCCAGCACGCAGCTGGAGATCTGAGAATGGACAGACTGCCTCCTAAAGTGGGTCCCTCACCCCTGAGCAGCCTAACTGGGAGGCACCCCCCCCAGTGGGGACAGACTGACACCTCACTCAGCCGGGTACTCCTCTGAGACAAAACTTCCAGAGGAACTATCAGACAGCTGAATTTGCGGTCTCACGAAAATCCGCTGTTCTGCAGCCACCGCTGCTGACACCCAGCCAAACAGGGTCTGGAGTGGACCTCTAGTAAACTCCAACAGACCTGCAGCTGAGGGTCCTGTCTGGTAGAAGGAAAACTAACAAACAGAAAGGACATCCACACCAAAAACCCATCTGTACATGACCATCATCAAAGACCAAAAGTAGATAAAACCACAAAGATGGGGAAAAAACAGAGCAGAAAAACTGGAAACTCTAAAAAGCAGAGCACCTCTCCTCCTCCAAAGGAACACAGTTCCTCACCAGCAACGGAACAAAGCTGGATGGAGAATGACTTTGATGAGTTGAGAGAAGAAGGCTTCAGACAATCAAACTACTCTGAGCTACGGGAGGAAATTCAAAACAATAGCAAAGAAGTTAAAAACTTTGAAAAAAAATTAGAAGAATGGATAACTAGAATAACCAATGGAGAGAAGGGCTTAAAGGAGCTGATGGAACTGATAGCCAAGTTTCGAAAACTACGCGAAGATTACAGAAGCCTCAGTAGCAGATGCGATCAACTGGAAGAAAGGGTATCGCTGATGGAAGATGAAATGAATGAAATGAAGCGAGAAGGGAAGTTTGGAGAAAAAAGAATAAAAAGAAATGAACAAAGCCTCCAAGAAATTTGGGACTATGTGAAAAGACCAAACCTACGTCTGATTGGTGTACCTGAAAATGATGGGGAGAATGGAACCAAGTTGGAAAACACTGTGCAAGATATTATCCAGGAGAACTTCCCCAATCTAGCAAGGCAGGCCAACATTCAGATTCAGGAAATACAGACAACGCCACAAAGATACTCCTCGAGAAGAACAACTCCAAGACACATAACTGTGAGATTCACCAAAGTTGAAATGAAGGAAAAAATGTTAAGGGCACCCAGAGAGAAAGGTCGGGTTACCCACAAAGGGAAGCCCATCAGACTAACGGCTGATCTCTCGGCAGAAACTCTGCAAGCCAGAAGAGAGTGGGGGCCGATATTCGACATTCTTAAAGAAAAGAATTTTCAACCCAGAATTTCATATCCAGCCAAACTAAGCTTCATAAGTGAAGGAGAAATAAAATACTTTACAGACAAGCAAATGCTGAGTGATTTTGTCACCATCAGGCATGCCCTAAAAGAGCTCCTGAAGGAAGCACTAAACATGGAAAGGAAGAACCGGTACCAGCCACTGCAAAAACATGCCAAATTGTAAAGACCATTGAGGCTAGGAAGAAACTGCATCAACTAACGAGCAAAATAACCAACTAACATCATAATGACAGGATCAGATTCACACATAACAATATTAACTTTAAATGTAAATGGGCTAAATGCTCCAATTAAAAGACACAGACTGGCAAACTGGATAAGGAGTCAGGACCCATCAGTGTGCTGTATTCAGGAAACCCATCTCACGTGCAGAGACACACATAGACTCAAAATAAAGGGATGGAGGAAGATCTATCAAGCAAATGGAAAACATAAAAAGGCAGGGGTTGCAATCCTAGCCTCTGATAAAATAGACTTTAAACCAACAAAGATCAAAAGAGACAAAGAAGGCCATTACATAATGGTAAAGGGATCAATTCAACAAGAAGAGCTAACTATCCTAAATATATATGCACCCAACACAGGAGCACCCAGATTCATAAAGCAAGTCGTGACTGACCTACAAAGGGACTTAAACTCCCACACAATAATAATGGGAGATTTTAACACCCCACTGTCAACATTAGACAGATCAACGAGACAGAAAGTTAACAAGGATATCCAGGAATTGAACTCAGCTCTGCACAAAGTGGACCTAATAGACATCTACAGAACTCTCCACCCCAAATCAACAGAATATACATTTTTTTCAGCACCACACCACACCTATTCCAAAATTGACCACATAGTTGGGAGTAAAGCTCTCCTCAGCAAATGTAAAAGAACAGAAATTATAACAAACTGTCTCTCAGACCACAGTGCAATCAAACTAGAACTCAGGATTAACACACTCACTCAAAACCGCTCAACTACATGGAAACTGAACAACCTGCTCCTGAATGACTATTGGGTACATAATGAAATGAAGGCAGAAATAAAGATGTTCTTTGAAACCAACAAGAACAAAGACACAACATACCAGAATCTCTGGGACACGTTCAAAGCAGTGTGTAGAGGGAAATTTATAGCACTAAATGCCCACAAGAGAAAGCAGGAAAGATCCAAAATTGACACCCTAACATCACAATTAAAAGAACTAGAAAAGCAAGAGCAAACACATTCAAAAGCTAGCAGAAGGCTAGAAATAATTAAAATCAGAGCAGAACTGAAGGAAATAGAGACACAAAAAACCCTTCAAAAAATTAATGAATCCAGGAGCTGGTTTTTTGAAAAGATCAACAAAATTGATAGACTGCTAGCAAGACTAATAAAGAAGAAAAGAGAGAAGAATCAAATAGATGCAATAAAAAATGAAAAAGGGGATATCACCACTGATCCCACAGAAATACAATCTACCATCAGAGAATACTACAAACACCTCTATGCAAATAAACTAGAAAATCTAGAAGAAATGGATAAATTCCTCGACAAATACACCCTCCCAAGACTAAACCAGGAAGAAGTTGAATCTCTGAATAGACCAATAACAGGTTCTGAAATTGTGGCAATAATCAATAGCTTACCAACCAAAAAGAGTCCAGGACCTGATGGATTCACAGCCGAATTCTACCAGAGGTACAAGGAGGAACTGGTACCATTCCTTCTGAAACTATACCAATCGATAGAAAAAGAGGGAATCCTCCCTAACACATTTTATGAAGCCAGCATCGTCCTGATACCAAAGCCTGGCAGAGAAATAACCAAAAAAGAGAATTTCAGACCAATATCCTTGATGAACATTGATGCAAAAATCCTCAATAAAATACTGGCAAACCGAATCCAGCAGCACATCAAAAAGCTTATCCACCATGATCAAGTGGGCTTCATCCCTGGGATGCAAGGCTGGTTCAACATACGCAAATCAATAAATGTAATCCAGCATATAAACAGAACCAAAGACAAAAACCACATGATTATGTCAATAGATGCAGAAAAGGCCTTTGACAAAATTCAACAACCTTCATGCTAAAAACTCTCAATAAATTAGGTATTGATGGGACGTATCTCAAAATAATAAGAGCTATCTATGACAAACCCAGAGCCAATATCATACTGAATGGGCAAAAACTGGAAGCATTCCCTCTGAAAACTGGCACAAGACAGGGATGCCCTCTCTCACCGCTCCTATTCAACATAGTGCTGGAAGTTCTGGCCAGAGCAATCAGGCAGGAGAAGGAAATACAGGATATTCAATTAGGAAAAGAGGAAGTCAAATTGTCCCTGTTTGCAGATGACATGATTGTATATCTAGAAAACCCCATCGTCTCAGCCCAAAATCTCCTTAAGCTGATTAGCAACTTCAGCAAAGTCTCAGGATACAAAATCAATGTACAAAAATCACAAGTATTCTTGTACACCAATCACAGACAAACAGAGAGCCAAATCATGAGTGAACTCCCATTCACAATTGCTTCAAAGAGAATAAAATACCTAGGAATCCAACTTACAAGGGATGTGAAGGACCTCTTCAAGGAGAACTACAAACCACTGCTCAATGAAATAAAAGAGGACACAAACAAATGGAAGAACATTCCATGCTCATGGATAGGAAGAATCAATATCGTGAAAATGGCCATACTGCCCAAGGTAATTTATAGATTCAATGCCATCCCCATCAAGCTACCAATGACTTTCTTCACAGAATTGGAAAAAACTACTTTAAAGTTCATGTGGAACCAAAAAAGAGCCCGCATTGCCAAGTCAATCCTAAGCCAAAAGAACAAAGCTGGAGGCATCACGCTACCTGACTTCAAACTATACTACAAGGCTACAGTAACCAAAAGAGCATGGTACTGGTACCACAACAGAGACATAGATCAATGGAACAGAACAGAGTCCTCAGAAATGATGCCTCATATCTACAACTATCTGATCTTTGACAAACCTGACAAAAACAAGAAATGGGGAAAGGATTCCCTGTTTAATAAATGGTGCTGGGAAAACTGGCTAGCCATATGTAGAAAGCTGAAACTGGATCCCTTCCTTACACCTTATACAAAAATTAATTCAAGATGGATTAAAGACTTAAATGTTAGACCTAAAACCATTAAAATCCTACAGGAAAACCTAGGCAATACCATTCAGGACATAGACATGGGCAAGGACTTCATGTCTAAAACACCAAAAGCAATGGCAACAAAAGCCAAAATTGACAAATGGGATCTAATTAAACTAAAGAGCTTCTGCACAGCAAAAGAAACTACCATCAGAGTGAACAGGCAACCTATAGAATGGGAGAAAATTTTTGCAACCTACTCATCTGACAAAGGGCTAATATCCAGAATCTACAATGAACTCAAACAAATTTACAAGAAAAAAACAACTCCATCAAAAAGTGGGCAAAGGACATGAACAGACACTTCTCAAAAGAAGACATTCATGCAGCCAAAAAACACATGAAGAAATGCTCATCATCACTGGCCATCAGAGAAATGCAAATCAAACCCACAGTGAGATACCATCTCACACCAGTTAGAATGGCCATCATTAAAAAATCAGGAAACAACAGGTGCTGGAGAGGATGTGGAGAAATAGGAACACTTTTACACTGTTGGTGGGACTGTAAACTAGTTCAACCATTGTGGAAGTCAGTGTGGCGATTCCTCAGGGATCTAGAACTAGAAATACCATCTGACCCAGCCATCCCATTACTGGGTATATACCCAAAGGACTATAAATCATGCTGGTATAAAGACACATGCACACGTATGTTTATTGAGGCACTATTCACAATAGCGAAGAGTTGGAACCAACCCAAATGTCCAAGAACGATAGACTGGATTAAGAAAATGTGGCACATATACACCATGGAATACTATGCAGCCATAAAAAAGATGAGTTCATGTCCTTTGTAGGGACATGGATGAAACTGGAAAACATCATTCTCAGTAAACTATTGCAAGGACAAAAAGCAAACACCGCATGTTCTCACTCATAGGTGGGAATTGAACAATGAGAACTCATGGACACAGGAAGGGGAACATCACACTCCGGGGACTGTTGTGGGGTTGGGGGAGGGGGGAGGGACAGCATTAGGAGATATACCTAATGCTAAATGACGAGTTAATGGGTGCAGGAAATCAACATGGCACATGGATACATATGTAACAAACCTGCACATTGTGCACGTGTACCCTAAAACCTAAAGTATAGTAATAAAAAAAAAAAAAGAAAAGAAAAGATAGGGTTTTAATAGTTATACATGGAAATTTGGTGTATTAGGTAGAGAGAAGAGCCATAATTAAGGCATGTGGTTTAGGGCATATTCAAGATTGATCAATAACTCGCTTTGACCCCATCAGAGTGTAGTTAGAGTTTAGAGTAGAAAGCAAGATGGGTTTTAGATTATGGAAGGCCATGGGAGCTAAAGCAAAAAGTTTAACTTTAGGAAATGGGGCATTCCAGAATGTTCTTGAATATGGAAAGACAGGCCCAAGGCTAAACTGTAAGAGAAGAATTCTGGTGACAAATGTGGGTGGGGGTGGATCACAGTGAGGAGAGACTAGTGTGTGTGTGGGAAGGGGAGGTGAGATTAACTGGATTTGAGACTGCTGAGTCTCTTAAGGATTATTGAAGATTTTGCGGGGGCGGGGGGCAATGCCCAGATGTTGCCATAACCTTATCTTTTGCTTTAAAGTGAAAGTATTATGTAAACAGAGAGGAGAATAAAAATATTATGTAAAAAGAGAGGAACACTACACAAATAAATGTCGTACTGGGCACTGTACTGTTTGATTTTTTCAGGAGACTGCTGTTGCTGAAAAGCCTTGTTTATTGTGAGGAGGAGGGGAGAAACAGGTGAGAAACGTTGCTGCCTGTTGCAGCAGCTACCTGATCACCCAAGAGATTTGCATAATTTCTTCCTCCCAATATATCCCATTCCAGCAGCCAATATCTGTAACAAAAGGGAAGCTATTATGGAAGAAAATTTAATAAAAATATTATCTAGGCATTTGTTTGCACTATCTGTACTCAACATTTTATGGATTCTGACTCATTCAATCCCCATAACAACACTGTGTGGTAGATTATTTATTCCATTTTACAGTTGAAATAACCAGGACTTTGAGAGGGGAAGTGACACATGCAAGGTCATGTAATGAGTAAGTGGCAGGGCCGAGATCTGAACCCAGAAATATCCAGATTCAAAGCCCATTATTTCTCCAACAAATCCACCCTATTATTTTGCATTTTTGTATTATTTTAGAAAATGCTCTTATAAAATATTATTGTTGATATATGTCTCCCAAGTTGATATCACACATCTCAAATTTGTACATTAAGGAAAGAAGCAAATTAAGGAAATTCAGATAAACAGAATATATTCCTTTCCAATTTTGTTCTTGCAAGTTTAACTTTTATATACTGAAAAGCCTGCTATTACAATATTAGGCAACCACAAATGTAAATGTTATTTAGTTTTTTTCTTATACTTATTAGACTGATTGTAAGAGTTGATCTCACCTAAGATTAGAAAATAATTTTGTACATCACCTCTCACAGGAACATAAAAAATTAAAAAATTAAACTGATAAATTTATGTGCCATTGTGAATTCTTTATGACTGAGTTGTCAATTGCTTTCTTTAGGCAAGGAGCCAGTGTTTATGAAGTAGCTACAATGGGCAGAGTGCTTTGCCAGGATCTGTGGAAAGTTTCAAAAGATGCAGCTGTAGACATCATTTTCATTACAAGAGAGTTAGGATCTAATAAAGAAGATGGACAAAATATATAAAATAGGGGAGAACATGAGCACATATATAACTACATCTCTATGACATGAGATCATGTATGCATTACTAGAAAACAGTGATGACCATAACAGTGATAGATACATGTCTAGAGATTACAAAAATGGCCAGAATTAAGCAGGAGTGCTTCTCATAGACTGAATATGATAAAGTAGTCAATTCTGAGAAAAATTTGGAAGAAATTTGATAAAATTAGAAACCAAAGAAGTCTGTAAATTCAAATAGTTTTTAGACTTTTAATCTTTCAAAGTTGTACAGTCTGTGACTATTAAGTGATATAAAATAGAAAAACTTCAGTTCAAACCAATTTAGCATGCAATGTTTTACATTCTCAGTAGAGCTTGTAAACTTCATTCTTTTTCAGAGTTGCTCAAATTTAAACAGAAGATAACTGGAAGGCTAGTGGGTACAAATGAAACAGTACACAGAGTTGTCAAAACAAATATATATGGTATTATGATGAAAGTTGCTCATATTAATTCATAACATTCATTATTTTAGATTTAACAGTAAAATAAGGTATTACATTGATGTTATGATTCAGTGAAAAATCCATTGAAGTAGCAACTATTCTCTGGGTCTTCCAGTTTTGAACATAGCTGTCAATAATTATTAAGAATTAATAGTCATATTCACAAATAGTTTAATCTATATTAGTGATAGCCTATGGTTCACATTAGTCATGGAAGGTGGCAGCTTTGGAATTACGGGTTTGAATTCTGAAAGTCCTTAGTTTCTGCCATTCTACTCTATGTATAACCAGAAAAACAATCCTTTATGTTCCTTGAGGAAAAGTATAATACAATGGCTCAAGAGCTGGATGAAAACAGAAGGAATTATGGTTTTATTTCTGACTTAGAACAGGATTAGCTCCTACCTTGAACAAATGTTGCATACAGTAGTCCCTCGTTATCCACAGGGGATATGTTCCAAGATGCCCAGTGGATGCCTGAAATTGTGGATAGTAGTGAACCAGATTGCTGTCAATTGGAACAAATTTCTGTTTATGTCTTCTACCTACAGATTTAATGCCTTTTCTATTTTGCCTAAGCACTTATGCATTGTGGATGTAATTTTTGCAGTTTGAGGTAGGACAGAAAAACTAGCATGAATTTCTTTTTCCTTCTTCACAGTTTGACAAATAGATTTGTTCTTACCGTAGATCTCAGCAACCTCAGTGTACAATTTTTTTCTTTACTTATTAAGTCAAGAGCTTTCACCTTTTCACTTAAAGGAAGCACTCTGCAGCTTCTCTTCGGCATATCCAAATTGCCAATATCACTACTCTTGTGCTTTGGGGCCATTATGAAGTCAAATAAAGATTATTTGAACACAAACATTGACATACCACAACAGTTAACCTAATAACTGAGGCGGCTGCTCAGTGACTAACAGTCTGGTTGATTAGGCGGCATGGATATGCTGGACAAAGGGATGATTCACGTCTCTACATGAGACAGAGCAGGATGGCCTGAGATTTCATCATATTACTCAGAATAGCACACATTTTTAAACTCATGAATTGTTTCTTTCTAGAATTTTCTATGTAATGTTTTTGTACTGCAGTTGACTGCGGGTAACTGAGACCGGTAAAAGTGAAACCACAGGTAAGGAGGGACTACTACATCTTTGAGCACTGATTTTTTTTTTTCATTTGTCCTTTCATTCATTCATGTTTTTATGAGGGTCTACAATGTGCTAGGTACTGTTATAAAGTGGATCAAAACAAAACTAGTCCTTGCCTTATTAGAACTTATATAATGGAGGGAAAAGAAGTAAATACAGATAAAGATGAAATTTCAGATTGTAAAAGATCTTTGAAAAAAAAGTAGGATGCTATAAGAGAGAATCAGGGGCTGGCAGTGAACCAGTTTTAGGTTGTCTGATTAGGAAAGTCTCTCTGAGGCAGTGACATTTGAGCAGAAACTTGAGCTGGCGATTTCAAGAGAAGAAAATGAGAAGGCCATGCCAGGCCCAGGAAACAATACTTATAGAGACCCTAGTGAAAGGATGTGGCAAGGATTAATATGAAGAACCTAGACGAGGCTGATACGAGTGTAGCTTTGGAAATAAAGAGGATAGTGGTCATGGGTTAGAATAAGTTTTGAGAAGCTAGATCAGCACAGGGCTTCTTACACCTTAGTCATGTTAAGGGCATTGGATTTTTATTGTAAGGACAGGGGACGCCATTGAGTTTTAGTTGAGGAACGACAGGAGCCTCAGGCTGTTGTATGGAGGGTGGATTGAAGGGAGACAAAAGGCATAAGGGAGAACAATGAAGAGAAAGAACCTTTATACATTGCCTAGTTGATAGATGATGGTAGTAGACTTTCCCACAGGGATGACAGTCTAAATGAACAGAAGGGGAAAATCCCAGGATGTATTTAATGGAAGCAGAATGAATAAAACTCATTAATAAATCAAATGTGGGATAAGGGGAGGTGTAAAAAAGACAGGAGCTATTTATAAAAATTATATTCTGGCTTAGAATAATATACTAAACATCAAGGGCATTGCTACCAATATTATAAAGGTAATACCTTTTTAATTAGACTTTATTTTTTGAGTAATTTTAGTTTCACAGCTATATTGGGTGCAAGGTACAGAGATTCTCCAATACTCTCTGCCCTCACACATATGTAGCCTCTCCCCATATTAAGCTCTGCCACCAGAGTGGGACCTGTGTTATAATTGATAAACCTGCATGATGCATCATTTCATCCAGACTCCATAGTTTACATGGCCCAGAGTTTACATGTTCACTCTTGGTGTTATACATTCTATAGTTTCAGACCAATTTATATTGACATGTACTCACTACTATAATATCATACACAGTAGTTTCATTGCCCTCAAAATTTTCTGTGCTCTGTCCACTTATTCTTTTCTTACTGCTACCCACTGTAAACCACTGCTCTTTTTACTGTCTTTATAGTTTTGCCTTTCCCAGAATGTCATTTAATTGGAATTATACAGTATGTAGCCTTTTCACATTGGTTTCTCTTACTTAGCAATATGCATTTAAGTTTCCTTCATGTCTTTTCATGGCTTAATAGCTAACTGCCTTTGGCACTGAATAATCTTCCATTGTCTGAACAAATTACAGTTTATCTACCGATTCCCCTACTTAAGGATGCCTCAGTTGTTTCTAAGTTTTGGCAATTATAAATAAAGCTGTTATAAACATCCATGTTTAGGTATTTGTAGGGACATAGTTCCAATTTCTTTGGGTAAATACCAAGGAATGTGATTACTGGATCATATGGCAAGAGTATATTTAGCTTTGTAAGAAACCACCAAACTGTCTTCCAAAGTGTCGGTGCCATTTGCATTCTCACCAGCAGTGAATGAAAGTTCCTGTTTCTCCATATTCTTGCCAGCATTTGGTGGTGTTAAGGTTTTGGATTTTAGCCATTGTAATAGCTGTGTAGTAATTGTAAAGGAAACAACTGCTTGTTTGTTGATTGTTGTTTTTATTTGCATTTCCCAACATCAAAAAATTCAGATAATGAATTCATTTCTTTTTCCACTTGGAAGAAACATCTTGAAAAAATTTGAATATTAAACAATACATGCTACTAAATTGTAAGAGAAACCATGAATTTAGAGATAAACCTTTAATCCAGAAGTAGCAAACACTGAAAGAATTTGATACTTAAATTACAATTTTAGACCAAGAAAATCAGCCAAAGGGACTTAAAAGTATAAATAAATTGGCCTAAGAATCTTTTTTAGGGACCATCCTGCTCTTTCCTTGAAGAAAAATTACCAGTCTTAAAGACACTTTGGTTTGGAAACACTATAATATTTGAGGTTAATCGCCCTTCCAGAAAAAAGTCCCTATGGGGATAGGGCAACAGTGTGGGTTACTAGAGAGAATTCAGGGATGAACAAAGAGATGGTTATTCTGAGTCAGAAAGGACTTGGTCATATATTCAGTTCTGGAAACATCAGTCATCCTTGCTGTGCAAATCAATGAGAACTAGAAATATCTCTTGTGTTAGAGAAAGGATCTTAGTAAAAACACCCACATGGGGCATTATCTTTGTCATAGGGAGAGACAGAATTCTAATAAATGGCATTTGAAGTAGGTGGATCCATGGCGACATGGCAACCTCCTTTGGTGCCCTAGGACCATTGGTAAGTGAAGGCCCAGAAGGCAACCTAAAGTGGGAAAGCAAAAAGCAAAAAAAGCTCAGATTTCTTAATTTTAACTATTACTGATAAATATAGTTCAATGAAATGGAATGAGCATCAGCAAATGTTCCAAGGGCAGCATAGAATTTCAGAGATTTCAGTAAGCTCCTGGAAGCTGACACAAAATCTGCAAGCTTGTTGTAGGAGAGTCTGACACTCAGATGTAGATCGTTGGAGTCATGTAGATAAGGGCCTTCTTCAAGCAGGACCAGGGGCTGGGAGGGATTGGAGTACAGCAGTCATTGTAGAGAAAGAGCAATGAGGTTTGGGGAGCAGGAGGGAGCCTGGGGACTTAGACTTGAACTCACTGAGAATCAGGTGTGCAGAGGGCTTTAGCATCCCACAAGACTTAGTTGATGCTATCAAAAATGTGACTCAGCTCACAATAAATTACCACTTCACACCCACTAGGATGGCTAGAATAAAAAAGACAGTAAGTATTTTCAAGAATGTTGAAAAACTGAAACCCTCTTAGATCACTGGTAGGAATGCAAAATAATACAGCCACTTTGGAAAACAGGCTGGCAGTTCCTCAAATGGTTAAACATAGTTACCATATGATCCAGCATTTCCACTCTTACATATATAACAAAAGAGAAATGAAAACATAAGTCTGCATAAAAACTTATACTCAAAAAATTAAAGCAGCATACTCATAATGGCCCAAAAGTTTGTCAACTGATGAATGGATAAATAAAATGTGGTATATTGATACAATGAAACATTATTTGGTGATTACAAGAAATTTACTTCTACACAGTACAACATGGATGAAACTTGAAAACACTGTGCTAAGTGAAAGAAGCCAGTCACAAAGGAATACATATCGTATGATTCCATTTACATGAAATGTGCAGAATAGGTAAATCTATAAAGATAGAAAGTAGGCCAGGCACAGTGGCTCACACCTGTGATCCTGGCACTTTGGGAGGCTGTGGTGGGAGGATCCCTTGAAGCCAATAGTTCAAGACCAGCCTGGGCAAAAAGCAAGATTCCTACCTGTGAAAAAAAAAAAATAGCTGGACATGGTGGCACTTTCCTGTAGTCTCAGCTGCTTGGGAGGCTGAGGTGGGAGAACTGCTTGAGCCCAGGAGTTTGAGGCTGCAGTGAGCAATGACTGTGCCACTGCACTCCAGCCTGGGTAAAAGAGTAAGACCCTGTCTTAAAAAAAAAAAAAAAAGGAAAGAAAAGAAAAGAAAAAAGAAAGTAGATTAGTGGCTTCCTAGGGCTTACGGGGCATGGAAGGGTCAGAGACAAGAGCTATGGGGTTTATTTTTTGTGGGGGGTGACAGAAATCTTCTGAAATTAGTTGTGCTGACAGATGCACAACTTTGTGAATATATTAAAAGTTATCGAATTATACTCTTTAAATCGTTGAATCGTGTAGTATGTGAATCATAACTTCCCCACTTCCTCCAAAATAAATATGTCTTCGCTAACATCCTATCTTGGTTTCCAGTACCTTAATCTGACAAGAGCGGGCAGGGCTGATTCCCCAAGAAGGGACTGAAGATAGAGGACAAAACCAGCCCCATTTTTATTTCAATAAAGACAAAGTAGAATTATAGGTGTTAATTTTGCAGAGTTTTAATGGGTTGATTGATTTGGTGTAAACTCTGAGGCCACTAGCAATAAAAGTTCTTTGGAAAAAAGACAAAGTTGAAATAATGTCAGAGAGAATACATCAGGAAAAAGGTTGAAAATGTAAGCTCTATTAAACACGACATACTTAGAGGCGGAGAAAATCAGAGAGGAGCCAGCTATGGCAGCTGAAAGAGGGGCAATGCTAAAGACTCACATTTTTAATTTAAAAATCAGGGTTCCCTGGGTAGCAAGAAATTTTTGCCTATACTACATACAAAAAATTCACTTAAAGAGAATAAAAGACCTAAACCTGAGAGCTAAAACTCTAAAACCTTTAGAAGAAAACATAAGGGAAACGCTTCATGACATTGAACTTTACAGTGGTGTCTTGGATATGACACCAAAAGCATAGACAATGAAAGAAAAAAAAAAACATAGATTTCATCAAAGTAAAAACTTCTGTGCATTAAGTAACATTCTTAACAGAGGGAAAAGTCACAGAGAAAATATTTGCAAATCATATATCTGATAAGGGATTAATATCCAGAATAAATAAAGAATTCCTATAATTTAGCAACAAGAAACAAACAACCCAATTAAAAAATAGACAAAGGGCTTGAGTAGATATTTCTCCAAAGAAGATATACAAATGAACAATAAGCACATGAAAAATTCTCAATATCATTAAAAGCAGGGAACTGCAAACCAAAACCACAATGAGATACCAACTCATATGATTAGGATGATTAAAAAACCAGAGAATAACAAATGTTGACAAGGATATGGAGAAATTGGAACCCTTGTGCATTTGCAGTGGGAATGTAAAATGGTGAAGCTGCTATGGAAAATAATATGGCAGTTCCTCAAAAAATTAAAAATACAATTACCATATGATCCAGACATCCTACTTCTGTGTATTGAAAGCAGAGACTTGAATGGATTTTTGTACACCCATATTTATAACAGCATTGTTCACAATAGCTGAAAGGTGGAAGCAATAAAAGTGTCTAGTGACAGATGAATGGATAAAAAATAATGGCATATACTACATACAATGGAATATTATTAGCCTTGAAAAGGCAGCAAATTCTGACACATGCTATAACATGCATAGATCTGGGAGACATTATGCTAAGTGAAATAAGCCAGTCACAAAAAGATGAATATTGTATTATTCCATTTATACGAGGTAACTCGATTAGTCAAAAATCAGAGACAGAAAATATAGGCCGGGCACGGTGGCTCATGCCTGTAATCCCAGCACTTCGGGAGGCCAAGGTGGTGGATCACCTGAGGTTGGGAGTTTGAGACCAGCCTGATCAACATGAAGAAACCCTGTCACTACTAAAAATACAGGCATGGTGGCACATGCCTGTAATCTCAGCTACTTGAGAGGCTGAGGCAGGAGAATTGCTTGAACCTGGGAGGCGGGGGTTGTGGTGAGCCGAGATTACGCCATTGCACTCCAGCCTGGGCAACAAGAGTGAAACTCCATCACAAAAAAAAAAAAAAAAAAAAAAAGAAAATAGAATGGTAGGTTTTAAAAATTGGGTGAAAGAGAGAATGGGGAGTCATTGTTTAATAGTTTTGGAGTTTCAGTTTGAAATGGTGAAAAAATTCTGGAGGTGACTGGTGGTGATGGTGGCACAACAATGTGAATGTACTAAATGCCACTGAATTACAACTTAAAAATGGGTAAAGTGGTAAATTTTATGTTCTGTGTATTTTATCTAAATAAAAAACAGAAACAGGCTGGGCATGGTAGCTCACGCTTGTAATCCCAGCACTTTGGATGGCCGAGGCAGGTGGATCACCTGAGGTCAGAAGTTTGAGACAAGCTTGGGTAACATAGAGAAACCCCGTCTCTACCAAAAATACAAAAATTAGCCAGGTATGGTGGCACGTGCCTGTAGTCCCAGCTACTCAGGAGGCTGAGACAGGAGAATCGCTGAAACCTGGGAGGCGGAGGCTGCAGTGAGCTGAGGTCATGCCAATGCACTCCAGCCTGGGAAAGACAGAGCAAGACTCCATCTCAGAAAACAAACAAACAAACAAAAAATAGGCAGTGGGCTGGATTAGGTCCGTGAGCCATAGTTTGTGAATACCTGATCTAGGTATACTCTTGATTCACACCAATTCAATAGCAGTGTGCCTGCCATGGTTTGAATGTGTTCACTCCAAAATTCAGGTGTTGCCAATGTGATGGCATTAAGAAGTGCAGCCGGTAAGAGGTGATTCAGCTCTGAGGGCTCCTCCATCGTTAATGGGATTAAGGCCCTGGAGGCATTACGTAGCCAGCCAGTATTTGGCTAGCTTGCCCTTCTGTCTTCTGCCTTCTAGGGACACAACAAGAAGGTCCTCATCACACCAAATACTGGCTCCTTGGTCTTGGACTTCCAGCCTCCAGAACTGTAAGAAGTAAATTTCTGTTCTTTATAAATTACACAATCACAGGTATTCTGTTATAGCAGCACAAAAGAACTAAGACAGAGACCTTGGCAAATAAGCTAATCTAAATTGTGTTTTCCTTTCAGGAATAGTATCTGTCTTTATAGGAATGTGGTAAGATAAAATAAGATAATGCAATATTTACCAAACTCCCTGAGGATAAAAATTCCCCAGAGTGCTTGTTAAAATAAGTTTGTAGACCCAGGAGGACAAGGGGTCTGGGAAGCTAAACAAACACTAGAAAAGCCTGAGAAGCAACAACAACAAAAAAATGCACTTGTGCTTTACTATGCTTGTACTTTACTTTTTTTTTTTTAAACCCACAGCCACTACTGCCCATAGGAAGTGGTCACTAAATATATGTAGCTTGTTTTTAAAAAATTTCTAACTCCTTCGATCAAATTTCCTTATTAGAGTTTTTGCTATTATGCTACCTCCCCTGCCCCTAAAGTCTAGAGTATAATATGAATTTTCACAAAGGCTGAGGAAGTGCATTCTGTGCACTGTTGAATAGTGAGCTTGATGCCTCTGAAAAGTCTCTGAGACACAGGTTATTTTCACAGGTGTCACTTATAAAGAATGAGCAGACTTACCTCCCTGAGTTAAAGTTTGCAAACTGGAAGGCCTTCTGGGGCCAGCCAGTAACTCACCTGGGTCAAGCAGGCCCTGCTGGAATTAAGAACTAAAGAGTGACTGACTTTCTGCAAGGGGGCATCTGCCACTTGGCTCTTGCCCTTTCTGGCTGTGTGCAGCTTTTTCAAGAGAATACAGGCATTTGAACTTTAAAAACGTTATCAGCAAATTTTTATGATTTTTCTTAGCCTATTGGCCTCCAGGTTTTCATTTTGTATCAATTCATTCAATGATGGTTAGGCTTTCACTTCTCTGGCTGAATCTCAGAGGTAAATGACCAGTGAAAGAGCAGTGCTTGCTCCTGGGAACTAAAGATGTTTAAGAATCCAAGTGTTTAGTATTATGGACAATGAAGGAAGTTAAACTAACTACCCAACTCCCCATTCCAGATAGCCTACTTAAGGTTTTCCCCAGGTGGCCTCACAGTTGAGGCATTCTCCCTCAAGAGATGAAATGTTAGTAAGTCCCCAAAGTACGATGTGATGTGCTTGGATTGGATTCCTGCCAATGGCTCTGTCCGGGAAAAGCAGATGGGGCTGAGTTAGGTATTAGGGCATCTTTCAACTGAGAAGCTTGTGACAAAAAGAGCAGTCTCACCTCCTGACCAAAGCTCAGTTTTCCTATAGTGTTGCCACTGCACTCACCTACCTCCATCACTAGCCTCGCTCAAATTCCTGTACACTAGAGCGGGGCCTGATCTTCACTGGCCCCTGTCCCTTAGGGTTCATGCAGAAGCAAGAACTTCTCTTTCACTGGTTATTTACAAGGAATTGGTGAACCCCTTATTGTGTTGGAAAAGTAAACACAAAAGCCATCATTTAAGTTCCCAAATTTATTCTAAATAGCTGGTATTTTGATTTATGAAGTACAGAGGCTACACTGATAAAGGACTGGAAAAAACACTGGGCTGGGAGCAAATGCCAGACCCGCTATGTAATGGATATGAGGCTTTGGGCAAGTTCCTTAATGTCACTAAATCTGCTTTTTCATTTGTAAAGTGGGGATCATAGTACCTACCACAAGAATATCTTTAAAGGTCATATAATATTTTCTTTGCTGAAATGTCTTCTATTGTGCCCAGAGCTCAGTAGATAGTGAGGGAACATTTATAGAATCAGAATGATGGAAATGCTGCTTTTAAAATAGCAGATACTGTGAGTTGAAAGGTAATGAAATAAAACCACTTTTAGATTTCCAATTTTTAAGTTGATATTTTATATAACACCTTAATGAAAGTTCTTAGGTACACTTTTTCATAAGATTTTTGTCTTGAAATAATTGTTGATTCATGTGCAGTCTTAAGAAATAATACAGAGAGTTTCCATATACCTTTTATCCAGTTTCTTTTAATGGCAACATCTTATATAACTACAGCATAGTATCACAGCTGGGAAATTGCTATTGATAAAACCCATCAAACTTATTCAGATTTTGTCAACTTTACATGCACTCATTTATTATCTAGTTCTATGCATTTTTTATATGTGTGGATTATAAAGCTCGAGAGCCAAGATACAGAGCAGTTCCATCACAAGGGTTCCTTATGCTACTCTTTTTTAGTCATATCCATTTCCCTCCTTCCCTCAGCCTCTAGCAACCACCAATCAATTTCCTTTCTATAATTTTGTCGTTTGAAAAATGTTATATAAATGGAATCATATGGCATATAATTTGAGATGGACTGTTTTTCATTCAGAACAATTCCCTTGAGATTCATCCAAGTTGTTGCGTTTATCAACAGTTCATTTCTTTTTATTGCTGAGTAGTATTTCATGATTTGGAAAGACCAAATATAGTACTAAGTACCATAGTTTGTTTATCTCCCCACTTGTCGAAGAGCATTTGGCTACTAGGAGTTAATTTCTGGCTATTAGGAGTGAAACTGCTCTGACTGTCCATGCATAGATTTTTGTGTGTGTATGAATCTAAATTTTCACTTGTGCCTTATTTTTTTATTTTGTTAATTCATTATTTAGTGGTGCCCAGTATTTTTAGCTAATGAATAAGTAAAATATACAAATTAGCAGTGAATATTCTATATTTGTTGGTGAATTTTTTTGGTTGAAATAGGTATAAATTTGCCATTTTGTGGATAGAATATAATTAAATTATATTGCTTGACACACAGGACCTTGTATCTGAGCTACATATATATCTAATTTATAAATATCATATATCTGTGCCAGCTGCTGGTTAAAATGCATGGCTGCATTTACACAGGAAAGATGTCTATATGCCAATAAAACACATTTGCTTGCAAATTAGCTCCCAAGCAACATACTCTTACAATTGTAGCATGTGCTGGAATTTAAAGCTGTATTACAAATAAGTACAAATATTTGCACAATTTCCTTTATATATCCTATTTCCCCAATTCAGATTTCACAGAAGTGTTAAGTAAATATAATACTTGGCACACACCCAGACCACATCAATTATTACTCATCTAGTGCCACTAAATGAGAAGCTCTTTGCATGGGTGATAACTGATAAAGTTACAGCAACTAAACAGTTGTTTAATAATATTAGCAAATCCATATGCAATGCTTACTTTATACCAATCATTGTGTTGATGCGTTTATATGCCTATACTGCTTATTAATGTGAACTAATCTTCACTAAAATCCTAGGCTATATATACTATCACTAAATTCATCTTATAGCTAGAAACAGGGAAGCACAGAGTGATAAGTAACTTTTCCAATGTCTCACAGCTAATAATTGGTGGAACTAGGATGAACCCAGATAGACTTGTTCCAAAGGCTATCATTTAACCATATACTCTTTACGAGATTAGAATTAGCGAATCCAAATAGGCAAACAAACCAAAATAAGATTTTTTTTGAGACAGGAGTCTCCCTCTGTTGCCTAGGATAGAGTGCAGTGGCACAATCTGGGCTCACCACAGCCTTCACCTCCTTGGCTTAAGTGATCTTCCCACCTCAGCCTCCTGAGTAGCTGGGACTACAGGAATGTGCCACCACACCAAGCTAATTTTTATTGTATTCTTTTGTAGAGATGGGGTTTCACCAGGTTGCCCAGGCTGGTCTCAAACTCCTGAGCTCAAGCAATCCACCTGCCTCGGCCTCCCAAAGTGCTGGGATTACAGGTGTGAGCCACCATGCTCGGCCACGATAAGATGTTTTAATTAAAATTGGGGACCTAGATTCTTTGCTTGTCAGGATGAAACAAGAACTCATTCTCTCAACTAAACTAGGTTTTTAAAGAAATGTGGTATAGTGGGGATTTCCAAATACAGCCTGAATCTTGCTTATCTTAGAATGAGAGACAGGGCAGGTTCACTCACGGTCTGTTTGGAAGAAGACCTGAGAAAACTCTCCAGAATGAGCTTATTTCAAGAGAACAGACAATTAACAGGCAAGCTGGATAATTAGAAGTAGGAGCCAATTTTAAATACAACATATTGTCTGCTATTGAGATTTGCTTTTCAGCATAATGGTCATGAATTTATCTCTAGGAAACTGAGGGCTAAAGATGAAAATGGGAAGAACCCATTTTCACCAAAAACTTAGTAACAGAGCAAGAGCAGTAAGCAAACTGTATTGGTTCTGGTTAAAGAAGCATGGTACAAAAAAAAATGAAGGGATGAAAGAGTTGAGTACAGAGAATATGGAACTTTGGTATATTTAGGGCACCAACATATTAATAACACTTGCAGCTTCAACAAAACCCTGCCCCCAGAACCATGAGAATAGTCAATATCTTTTATGGAAGCATCTGGCAAAATCCAGAATGAAGCTCTGGCTCTGATGTCTGGGGCCAATGGTTTTTATCAGTAGTATGAGGCAGTGCTTTTTGTCATTAGGTTATAGTGCCCTTGGCACAGATATCAGCACCACGGACAGCAGACGCTGACGGTGTACTAGGGTACCTCCCTCACAAGACTTCACAAGTCAGTGGCAGGTTCAACACTGGACACTCCAAATGGGGGCTGAAGAAGTGTTGAGAAAGAATGAGGGGGCACCAAGCAGAAGTAGAGAAGGTGGTTTTTTGCCTGCTCATTTAAGAGAAACCTCAAAAGGGCACTCAGAAAAATTTGAAGATAGAGAAGGAGAGCTTTTAGAGAATGGAGGCTCTAAAAAATGCTGGGGCTGCATCTAGAGAGGTACTGTTTATTATCATTAATTTGATATTATTATTATTATTTGCATGAGTCTGGTACGTTGACTCAGCAAGGGAAAATCCAGGTTACAAATGTAGTTCCCTTCTCTAAGAATAGGTTAGGAAGCCTTTTGTTGTGTATATTTTTAATATAGTCTTGACTAAAGACACAGAGGAGTCTTTGATTTAGAGCTCAATGGTATAATGAATGAAAGTGTATTTGGATTCAGAAACATTACTCTACATCTTCTTTTATTTTGCCTTAAGTATGAGAGGGATGCAAAATACATACAAGCAGTATTTTCCAGTGATTTAGAGAATTCCTTAGAAAATGGCCAAGTAACAGGAAATGTTCTGGCTATCTATTGTTGTATAACAAACAACTCAATGTTAGTGGTATAAAAAATAACCATTTGTTTATTGTTTATGGTATTTTATGGCAGGCCAACAGAAAGAGTAGACTGGAAATGAGGTTAGCAGCTGACACTTCCATCAGCAGGTAGAATTTCTTCTTCCTTAGGAAAACCTCAGCTCTGTTTGTAAAGCCTTTTAACCAATTGAATAAGGCTAGCCTAGGTTATCCAGAAAATCTTTACATATAGTCACCTGATTGTAGATGTGATGTTAATCCTGTCTATAAAGTTACCTTCACAGCAACATCTAAATTAGTGTTTAACTGAATAACTGGGTACCAGATTCTAGCCCAGTTTGACGCGCGTGCGCACACACACACACACACACACACACACACATTTTGTCTCTGCTCCATGATGCTTGCAGTTTCACTTGGGAAAGCTTAAATTGTTGGAGTGATCCAAACTGCTGGGGAACCACTGGGGGGCTTCTTCATTCATGAATTTGGTACCTGATCTAAAGACTGGGCTCAGCTACACCTGTCATCTGGAGCTCCGGCAACTGGGCTTCTCCATCTGGCTTCAGCTTCTTGCAGTATAATAACTGGGTTCTGAGAAGGAGTAAGTAGGAGCTGGGCAGCCTCTTCTGACCTACCCTCAAAAATGCAGCATCACTTCTACACATTTTATAAACATGTCACCAAGCCTGGCCCAAATCCAAGAGGAGGGGAATTAAACTCCACCTTTGATGGAATAGTGGCAAGGTCACATTGCATGAGAGTATGTAGGACAAAGGATATTGGTGTGGCCATCTTCTGAAAATATCGTCTGTCACAGGATAGGAAAATGAACAATGCCTCTGCCAAATAAAATAAAAGATATTGTTAGACATTTACTAACTGTTTACCAACTCTCCTCAGACACTCAAAAATGACTGAAATTAATAGCACTAGAAATTGATCTCTGTAAATATATTGCTCTTTCTTCGCCTTCAAATACCTATCAAGTTAGAGGCTTGTTATTAAAAATGTGACAATTTGGGACTGGTCTGGAACTAACCCACTTAACTTCAGTTACCATTTGGGAGTGGGGCAGACATTGGAAACTATATTAATGATCTGCTGTATAACATATTACCATAGACTTAGTGGCTTAAAATAACACACATTTATTATCTCACAGTTTCTGTGACTCAGGAGTCTAGGCATGGTTTGGCTGGGTCTTCCATCATAGGGTTTCTTGCAGGACTACAGTCAAAGCGTCAACCAGGGCTGGGGTCTTATTTGGGACTTAACTGAGGAAGGATCATCTTCTAAGCTCACATGATTATTGGCAAGATTGGTTCTTTGTGGGAGGTTGGACTGTGAGTTTTGGTTTCTATCAGGTTATTTGCCAGAGGTCACTTTTAGTTTCTTGCCATATGGATCTCTTTCACTTCACAAAGCTAGCAAGAGACAGAGTCAATGATAAGAGTCTGCTAGCAAGATGGAAGTTAGGATCCTATGTAACCTTATCACAGAAATGGATCCCATCACTTTTGTCATATTCTATTGATTAGAAGCAAGTAGTAGTTTTCACTCGTACTCAAGAGGAGGAATTATACATAGGTGTGGTTACCAGAACGTGGGAACAATTTGGGGCTCTCTCAGTATTTTTTCATTACAGAAACGTTAGACAAAATTGCTGAAGCTTTGGAGAAGTCCCCTCTTCCAGATCAGTCTCTGTGTCAGGAAGGATTTGATATAAAGGTGAGGGTGGGAGTTCAATCCAAGATGATAAACAATTCTAAATGTGTCATTGGGGAAAAAATGAATCATTTGAAATTCCAGGTGGCTAGACAAATAGGCAGCCAGAAAGTCAGACTAACAGACAAGAAATTGGCTTGAAATGTTTCAGCAACGCCTGACAGGGATTAAGGGGCAGATTCTGGTTCCTGGAAGGAAGCTGACAAGAGCAAGCCAGAGAAATCTCATTTCTTTTTTCTTTTTTTTTTGGTGATTCAGATTTTTTTTTCTTTTTTAATTTTATTATTATTATACTTTGAGTTTTAGGGTACATGTGTACAATGTGCAGGTTTGTTACATATGTATACATGTGCCATATTGGTGTGCTGCACCCATCAACTTGTCATCTAGCATTAGGTATATCTCCTAATGCTATCCCTCCCCCCTCCCCCCACCCCACAACAGTCCCTGGTGTGTGATGTTCCCCTTCCTGTGTTCATGTGTTCTCATTGTTCAATTCCCACCTATGAATGAGAACATGCAGTGTTTGGTTTTTTGTCCTTGCGATAGTTTGCTGATAATGATGGTTTCCAGATTTATCCATGTCCCTACGAAGGACATGAACTCATCATTTTTTATGGCTGCATAGTATTCCATGGTGTATATGTGCCACATTTTCTTAATCCAGTCTATCGTTGTTGGACATTTGGGTTGCTTCCAAGTCTTTGCTATTCTGAATAGTGCCGCAATAAACTTATGTGTGCATGTGTCTTTATAGCAGCATGATTTATAATCCTTTGTGTTTATACCCAGTAATGGGATGTCTGGGTCAAATGGTATTTCTAGTTCTAGATCCCTGAGGAATTGCCACACTGACTTCCACAATGGTTGAACTAGTTTACAGTCCCACCAACAGTGTAAAAGTGTTCCTATTTCTCCACATCCTCTCCAGCACCTGTTGTTTCCTGACTTTTTAATGATCGCCATTCTAACTGGTGTGAGATGGTATCTCATTGTGGGTTTGATTTGCATTTCTCTGATGGCCAGTGATGATGATCATTTTTTCATGTGCTTTTTGGCTGCATAAATGTCTTCTTTTGAGAAGTGTCTGTTCATATCGTTTACCCACTTTTTGATGGGGTTGTTTGATTTTTTTCTTGTAAATTTATTTGAGTTCATTGTAGATTCTGGATATTAGCCCTTTGTCAGATGAGTAGGTTCCAAAAATTCTCTCCCATTTTGTAGGTTGCCTGTTCACTCTGATGGTACTTTCTTTTGCTGTGCAGAAGCTCTTTAGTTTAATTAGATCCCATATGTCAATTTTGGCTTTTGTTGCCATTGCTTTTGGTGTTTTAGTCATGAAATCCTTGCCCATGCCTATGTCCTGAATGGTATTGCCTAGGTTTTCTTCTAGGGTTTTTATGGTTTTAGGTCTAACATATAAGTCTTTAATCCACTTTCTTCACAGAATTGGAAATAACTACTTTAAAGTTCATATGGAACCAAAAAAGAGCCCACATTGCCAAGTCAATCCTAAGCCAAAAGAACAAAGCTGGAGGCATCACGCTACCTGACTTCAAACTATACTACAAGGCTACAGTAACCAAAACAGCATGGTACTGGTACCAAAACAGAGATATAGACCAATGGAACAGAACAGAGCCCTCAGAAATAATGCTGCATATCTACAACTATCTGATCTTTGACAAACCTGACAAAAACAAGCAATGGGGAAAGGATTCCCTATTTAATAAATGGTGCTGGGAAAACTGGCTAGCCATATGTAGAAAGCTGAAACTTGACCCCTTCCTTACACCTTATATGAAACCTCATTTCTATAGGAACTGTGGGTCTGAGTAGTTTACTGAAGTGGAAGCTCACAACTAGGGGAACAAAGCAAAGGCCCGTTTACTAGAATTGTAGAATAATGGAGTTTAAAAATATCAGAGTTCCCATCTAGGCTAAGAATTCTGTGAGGCCAGAGATAATGTGTCTTGGAATATATCACTTAATATGTTAAATGTGGATTGTAGGAGGTAACAGAGTGGAGAGCTTGCCCCTCTCTGGGAGGAAAAACATCTATGGGCTCTCTGCTTATTGTCACTGGCTAAGGCCACCCTACAAATAGCCGTGAAAAGAACCCATGTGGTACCTGTATGTGAGGAAGCATGGTGGTGAGGTATGGATGCTGTTGGCTGCTGCACTTTTTAACTACAGATGGAGGCAATAGATGACCATGAGGTGGATACCAAACTTCATCTGGTCAACTCATATTCCTTCTGGTATTCCTGCTGGACCACAAGTTGAAGGTGGCCCATTTGGATACCATTTTTTTAAATTATACTTTAAGTTTTAGGGTCCTTTCTAGGGACATGGATGAAGCTGGAAACCATCATTCTCAGCAAACTATCACAAGGACATTTGGATACCATTTTAACCATCTCAATTACATCATTTAACATTGACCTAAAGTTGATAATTAACCTGCTTCCTATTTTTAAAATAAAAGCCTCTTAATATAAACTCTTTCCTGACCTCTAAGACTGGAAAGACACCTGGAAGCTGTTGAAATATTTTCTGGCCTTTTTGAAAGGCACATACTTGTCTGTGTAGTCCTACTCTGCATCAGAACATAAGGATAAAAATCCTTGAAGGTCTTCTAGGTACGCATAGACAGTGAAAAATTTGTAAAGGGACAGTTAGCTAATGCACAGTCCAGGAAAACCTGCAGCTGCCTCTAAAACAAATGAAATTGAAAAGGAACTTTCTGGTGATGTCAGCTGGAAAAAACAACTGAGAATCATCTTTGTTTTCAGCTTTCTTTGAAAGCTAGACAGTATTTTATGGAACAAGTAGCTTTTTGATTGTATCTAAGTAAAATTTCTGCGTGAATTCTTTGAGATAGTAATAATATGTTTGTGTTGGATACTTATTTGTGGTTGGTAGTTCTCCAGTAATTTAGTTGTAATAGCTTTTTAAGGCATCTATGCTGAGACACCTAGTTTCTCAAAATTGTTTCTTTAAAATATTGCTTTATAGGTATATCCCTTTTTCAATTGTGCATAATACTATTTTCTATTTAGTTATAGATGTCCTGTTTTTTTTAGAGGGAATTTTTATTGACATATAACACATACATCAAAGTTTGTGCAAATTGTAAATATATAGCTGGACAAATGATCATAAAATGAATGTCCCTAGTTAAGCACTATTCAGATTAAGAATTAGAATATTACCAGAATACAATTTTTTTTTATTATTATACTTTAGGTTTTAGAGTACATGTGCACAATGTGCAGGTTTGTTACATATGTATCCATGTGCCATGTTGGTTTGCTGCACCCATCAACTCGTCATTTAGCATTAGGTATGTCTCCTAATGCTGTCCCTCCCCCCTTCCCCGACCCCACAACAGTCCCCGGAGTGTGATGTTCCCCTTCCTGTGTCCATGAGTTCTCATTGTTCAGTTCCCACCTATGAGTGAGAACATGCGAATCCAATTATTTTTATTTCCTCCTTTCTCTACAAAGAAAATCACCATCTGGACTTTGATAGATGGGACTCAAGAAAATCATTCTTATAAGTTGCAAAGAGAAATGGGGCCTAAATATATATAAAAAAAGGAACATATTCAAGATGTGCATTGATGGTTATGTTTGTAAGAAGAATGAAGAAGAAAAAGCAACACATGACTGCCTGGTTTCTCACTTGGGTAATGAGATGGATGATGTCAATACAGCAGGAGGGGGTCTCTTGGGTTAGGAAAAGGGGGAGGACGTGACGAATTCACTCTGGACAATGTTGATTTTGAGATGTCTTTGGGAAATACAGGTACATGCATGAGTATGGAGCCGAATGATACCATTAAGGGCTAGAGATGAGTTAGATTTATAGGTTATCAAATAGGTGGTTGTAGAAACCATGAAATCAATAGCTAACTCAGAGGAGATAGTGCATGTAGAGTAGGGAGAAGAGTGGGCCAAAGACAAGGCACCAATATATAAAGGACCAACAAAGGGAGAGGGAATAATAAAGGAACTAGGCAAACTATTATCAGAGACGTAGGAAGAAAAGCGGGACAGAGAACCGTAATCAAACCAACGAGGTAAGTATTTTGAGGAAGGAGACACAGCAGTGTTAAAGTTGGAGAAAAGATTTCTTAGATAGAAAAATGTGTTCATTACATTTGGACATTAGAACCTCATGGTTTCTGTTGAGTGGAAGGGAAAGAAGCCAGATTTCAGTGATCTGAGAAATGAATATACCTTACTCTTGAGATATTTAGATAAGAAAGAAAAGAGAAAAATTGTAGGGCTTAAAGAGACTGAAGGACCAAAGTACATTTAAAAACTTATGGGTGTTTCACTGCACGTAGGCTGGAAAATTAGGGCTGTATTGTGGCAGAAGGAACTGGGGCTGGGCTGATCTTGAAGAAAGAGAGGTCAAAAGAGGGTTAATAGATTGAGAAAATTTGAAGCTGTGCTCAGAGAAGAGTAGCAATTCTGGCTAATTGCAGGATTCTTTGCTTTCTATATAATGCTTTTCTGAAATATATGAATTTTTATAGTAGTACAGTATAGCATTATTCTTATAATCAGTATAGTATTGTAATCGGAAAAGCAATAAAGATTAAAATAAAGATGCGATGAAAAACATTGAATTTTCTGTAATGATTTAAGAAAATTAGAGGAAGTAAAGTCCTGAAAATATGAAATTAGATTATTGAATATTCTTCCTATACATTTGTTACTTAAATGAAAAATGCTTATTTAAAAACCAAGAATTAATAGTATTTGTGTAAGGCATCATTCTGATTTTTTTAAGTTCATAAAGGAGCATTCCTTGGTAGGAAGAGAGTTTTCTAAATATCTAGATCATGTAATTCATTAGAAAACACTATTCTAAGAAGACTGCATTGAAGCATTAATCATCTATTATTTTCTTTCTCTGCATAGCATTATTTGTAGCATAATTTGCTTGATTCAGTACTATGTTTAATAATTCCAAAAATAACCATTGATTCTGGCAAAAATTTGAGAAGGGAAAGGATTTAGCAGAAAGTAATGTTATACTTCATGAACTAGTGCCTTGTACCACTCAATCATTTGTTTTCCCTTTGCTAGGTTGTCCCTTTTTGTGTAGCTCTGCAGCTAGAAAATGAAACATGGAAAATGACAAACTATTCATTATACATAAATGATGGTAAAAGCAAGACACTTAAGTAAAGTCACAGAATATTATAAAATCATGCAAAGTTCTAGTGACCTTTCTCCATCCTCCTTTCCTTTTCTCTTTCCTCCTTCCTGCACTGGACAGAATTGGAACAGAATGTCCAATGTCCTGCCGAGCAGTGTACTAAGATAATTGTACTAAGTCTGAAGTAGTCAGGTCCAGTGCAGCCTGATCCAGCCTTTGCTGTTCTGAGATGGACACTGTGATACCTCCATGATCCCTGTATCCAGGACGGCAAACAGTCTTTATTTTGGTTGCAACTCTGATCACTTGGTCTTGGCTGCTTGTGGGGACACTGTAATGAATGGGCTGAAGGTAGAAAGAGTGTTGTGATTGTGGTGATGTCTGGCAAATGCAGATGGGGTAATGGTGATCTATAAACTGAAAGGAAAAAATCACAGAGCCTCTGCCCTGGAAGACAGCACACCGTGGAGATACTGCTCCTGGGACCAGCATAAGCTCATGACGGGCACAGTCTGAGAGGTTTGGGATCAGGGGATCTTCGTGGGTGAGAGAAGATGTGACAGGAAATTCCCGGATCCGGGCTCAAGTCTTGGTGCTGCTACCTTCCAACTGTGTGATATTGAGTAATTCATGTAATCTTTCATCAGTAGTGAAGAATGAGGGTAATAATAATTTTCTTGTCTTGTGTATCAAAGTATTTAAAAGGATTACTTTATTCTGTATATAGGTGAGACATGCCTTTGTAAACTCTCAAGAACTATTCAAATTAAAAAACATATTAGTAATGGCATAGTTATGACATTCACAAGTAGCGTTTATTGCATTTTGCATTAAATTATAGCTATATGAAGGTTACATAACAAGTGCTTTGAGAGATCATTTCCTGTTGAAGAAGCAGGGAAGGCTTCATGGAGAAGACAGTGTTTCAGCTGGCCCTTGAAGGTTAGATAGGAATTTGGCAGTTGCAGATAGAAAGACTCTTCCAGTAGACAAAACTGTGTGAGCCAAGGCCTAAAGTAAAGGAAATACAAAATATTTAAATAATAAACAAACCATGGAAGTTTATATGGTTCTTTATGATTTACAATGTATTTTCACTGATTGGGAACAATAATTAATGCAATTTTGCTGTAGCATGGAGTGGAGATAGATACAGGCTGGAGATAGATAAGGTTGGAGATCAGTTTAGGATCATATTTTGAAGAAATGTGAATGCTTTTTAAAGAAATTTACATAGAAATGGACATCTAGATAAAAAATAGAATGAAAAGAGATTCAAATTCTTAGTTGTTAACAGTGGAAACACAGTATTGATTTTGTATGTTGGGTTTTATTTATGTTTCTTTTCTAAGATACTTTCTTATAACTGCACAGTTTGCAAAGCTTTAATGATCCCTTTTGTACCTAATCCTTCTTCTTTACCTGGGTACATGTGCTTTGTACCTTGGTACTTTGCCAAAGGGATGCCAGATTCACTTACTGCTCTGATCATCCCATTTCAAACTCCTGCAAGGATTCTCCATTGCTTTCTAAATAAGGTTTGGACTTCTTAGCTTGGCATTCAACTTACCCAACTGCAACTTGCCTTTCAAGTCCCTTCTCTAATTATTCTGACCTGTGCCCTATATTTCAACCATTCTGTTTTCCTTCTCTCTTCTCAAAACATAGCTTGACCATTCATGCCACTCTCACCTATCCACACAGTCCCTTCACGTATGTCTAAGTTGTACCTATTATTTAAGAATGAACTCAAATGTTAGTTGCTTCCCTGGCTTTCATACCTGGAATTGATTACTCTTGTCTTTAACCCATAGTAGCAAACACTTATGGACAGCTTACTATGTGCTCAGCACTATCCTCAACCCTTTACATAAATTAACTAATTTCACCCTCACAATGCCTCCTATGAGGCAGGTATAATTGTTCCTAATTTACAGATGGAAAAACCAAGTCATATCATTATCTTGCCCAAGGCTACATAGCAAAAAACTGGCACAGTTGTGATTTGAACTGAGAAACATTGACATCAGTATTTGTGCTGCTAAATGCTATGTTATGTTGTCTCTTCTGCAGTCTTCTTTCTTATGAAACTTAGTATTTCTCATTTGGTTGCTTGTAGATTTACCCTACGTGTCTGCTTATCCTGATCCCAGGCCTTTTACCTTGGTGAATTCACCCGTATAATTGGAAATGCGTTTATTATGAGAGTACTCTGGTATCCTGTTTCTGATGATGACCAAAGTTCTTGTAATTTTTGTCATAGTTTCACCTTGGTCCTTAACTCTTGCTCCGTGGCTGTATTTACCTTACCTTTGTCTTTGTCTCATATTTTGGCATTTGTATTTGCTTCTTGTACCTGCTGACAAATTTAATTTCTCATTTGTTTTTCTTCTTTTACTTGGGCACGTTTTTAGATATTTTGGCCCTTCTTAAGTTGCTGTTATATCTGGCTCTAGCCCACAGATCCTGGGCTGACACGGGCCCACATGGCTGGCACTTCCTCCTCATCTTTTCTTGGGAGAAAGAGTAAGAATCTGCTAGACTGCACATTTCTAAAGGCAGGGATTGTGTCAGCCTTGTTTCCCACACAATAAGGATGGTGTTTTATACTTAGAAGCTCAATAATCTTTTGTTGAATGAAAGAATGAGCAAATGAAAGAGGCCACCACCAGCATAGTCTTCCTTGACTGCCAGCTGTACCTTCTCAGATGAGTTTCACTCTTAACCTATTTCTTGTACTATCTTTATGTTTAACTCAGATTCAGCCTCAGATCTCCAAATCTTGAAGATCCTGCTATGACAAAGCTGAGTTAAAATATCAGGTTTTACATCCTCATCAACAGCGTACAAGGCTTCCAATTTCTCTGCATCTTTGCCAACCCTTGTTTTCTTTTGTCTTTTTGATAATGGCCATCCTGAAAGGTGTGAGGTATTGATGTGGTTTTGATGTGCATTTCTCTGACGATTAGTGATGCTGAGTGTGTTTTCATATACCTGTTGGCCATTTCTCTGGAGAAATGTCTATTCAAGTCCTCTGCCAATTAAAACAAATTTTTATAATTGACACATAACAATTGTACATGTTTATGGGGTACAGTGTGATGTTTCAATATGCGTATAGATTGTATAATGATCAAATCAGGGTAATTAGCATATTCATCATCTCGAAACTTTTCTTTGTGGTGATAACTTTCAGGATCCTCTTTTTTAGCTATCTTGAAATATATGATACATTGTTATTAGCTATAGTTTTTTATAGTTATGACCCCACTATGTAACAAGATGCCAGAATTGATTCTTTCTGTCTAACTAAAACTTTGTACCTATTGACCAGCCCCTCATTCTCTTCTTTCCTTTTCCTTGCAATACAGTACCCGGCAAAACTATCCTTCAAATGTGAAAGAGAGATAGAATTTCCCAGACAAACAAAAACTAAGGGAATTCATCAACACCCAACTCACCTTATAAGAAAAGCTAAATGGGCTGGGCACAGTGGCTCACGCCTGTAATCCCAGCACTTTGGGAGGCTGAGGCGGGTGGATCACCTGAGGTCGGGAGTTTAAGACCAGCTTGACCAACATGGAGAAACCCCATCTCTACCAAAAATGCAAAATTAGCCGATCGTGGTTGTGCATGCCTGTAATCCTAGCTACTCGGGGGGCTGAGGCACTCCAGCCTGGGCAATGAGAGCGAAACTCTGTTTCAAAAAAAAAAAAAAGAAGAAAAGCTAAATGGATTTTTTTTTTTCAATCTGAGAGAAAAGAACACGAATGCATACCAAGAAAACATCTGAAGCTATAAAACTCACAGTGAAAATAAATATACCAACAAATTCAGACTATTCTAATACTATAATTGTGGTATGGATATCTTTATACACTTATATCTTGACTATGAAGATTAAAAGACAAAACTATTAAAGAATATCACTACCACAGTTGGCTAAGATATACAAAATATAAAAGATGTAAATTGGGATATCAAAAAGCCAAAATGTAGGGGGAAGGAATGGTGTTAAAGTGTAGAGGTCTTCTTTTGTGATAAAAGTCAACAGTTAAAAATAACAGTTAGAAAGCATTTTAAAATCATGTTGTTAGTTTTTTGCTATTGCATTGTAGGAGTTCCAGGTATATTTTAGATATTTTAAACTCTTATCAGATATATGGTTTGCAAAGATTTTCTCCTAATCTATAGGTTGCCTTCACTTTTTCCCATCCCTGGTAACCACCATTTTGCTTTCTGTTGCTTTGAATTTGACTACTTTAGATACCTCATATATGTAGGAACATATAGTATTTGCCTTTTTAAGAAGAACGTAGATTTTGAGCTATGTCTTTAAAGACAGGTAGGACTAAACAGGCAGAGATAATAGAAGCTAAATAAGGTAAATCAATTAAGACAGTATGAAAAGGTGTTTCCCTAACATGTATTGAGATAGGTAGGAGCCCAAGTATAATGCTTCTTATTCATTTTCCTCAGGGAAAATTTCTCTTAAGTTGTGCATATTTTGGCTGCTGTTCACTGTGTCTGCCTATATCTGACTTTACCTGGAAGTTCTTAATTCAGGGAGAATCATCGTTTGGGCATCAGTTATATCTAAGGCTCATTAGTGTAAGTCATGGTCTAGAGGGCAAAAAAGTACCTGCCTAGGGCCAGAAAGCTTGGATACTTGGGTTTCTTTTATTTAAACATTAACTGTTACAGAATGGAGTATTTTGATTTGGCTTTGAAACAACAGGTTTTGTTCTATTGTTTTAAAGAAAAAAAGCATTGCTATAAGAAATCTACATACAGGTTTATGTAATAAAGAATGCAGGTACATGTATAACAAATTTCATCATGTGTTTTACTGTTGGATTGCTCATTTAATCATCAATTCCATGTCATTAGGAATTGGTAAATATTTTTATCTATGGTTTGTAAGAGACAAGGCTTTGACATAGTTATGGTTCTTTTAGGCACAATATCTTCTCCTTGAGTTTTGCGTTCAATCCTACTGAACTGCTTGTGTGATTTCCCTTCATGTTACAGCAGAAACAGACCTCACATGTGGGATTATCACAAGTTGATATGGTGCCTTAGTGCAAATTAGAAAATAGGGCTTCTTCATTAAGATACAACTTTTATCTGATGGAATATTGTCTTGATAGAGCAAAAACACTTGCTGCCATCTGCTAGAACATTATATTAATAACTCAGCCAACTATGTGAATGATGGCTTCTAGGGTTACACAGTGCACATTCCACAATTGTATCCAATTATCCTTCAAAAGCACAATGACAGCAAACAGCAAATGGAGCAGCCTACCTGGGTCAATTTCTTTGGAGTCATGGGGATTAAAAAGAGTAGAATTGTATCCTTTAGATGTGTCAAAGGGCAAAGACAAGATGGAAAGCCAGAACTTGAATCTCAGTATTACAGGATACACAGAAAATAAGAGCTAAATATGGGACCAAATGGGGAACTAGGATATTGAAGTTGCCAAGAGCCAGGAGTTGGGTAGACAAATGTAATTCATTTATGCAGAAATTTTGAATAAGGAATGTAGCTTGCCCATTTAGCCCTGAATTCCATCTTTGCTCAGCTACTGCTGCAGCCGTCTCCATACTTTCCCCACTCTCCTGAGTCATTTCCACCAGCAGACCCACATGCTGTAATCCCATCTTACAAATTCCTCCCTTGATCCCACGTCTTTTAGATTCTGCCCGATTTCTCCACTTCCTTTTATAGCAAAAGTCCTCCAAGTAGTTGTCTGTATGTACAGTTTCTACCTTCACACTCTTGAAAGCATACCAGCCAGCAAAATCTTTCTTATGAAGTCAGCAATGATCTTCATGTTGCCAATCAAATGATCCACTCTTAGTCTACGTGTTCTTGAACCATCATGTGTAGTTAGTACATCTGACCACACTCTCCTTGGAACAATTTATTTTTAAACTTCTCAGCCACCACAGTCTCCTACTTTTCTTCCTATTTCATCGATCCTTTCCTTCTCAACTTCCTTTCTTGACTTCCCGTGCTCTACTTCACCTCAGATTTTGGGGTACTCCAGGATTTGTGTCTGGCCCTTCTCTATTCTCTGCATACATTTTCTCCAGTAATTCCATCTGAATCACTTTCTAAGTGATTTCATCCAGCTTTGTAGCTTTAAAATACCACTCATGATTAACTCCCAAATGTATACACCTGGCCCACACATGGATGCCCTACTGCCTATGTGCCCATGTAACAGGCCTCTCAAACAGCCCAGCAGGCAGGAGACTGGACACAGTACTAATTTCAGCCTGTGCCCTATTTTCCAACCACTCTGGCAATACTGGTGAAGGAATGAATAATAATAATAACAAGTAATATTCATTCAGTGCTTACTTTGTGCTGGGTACTTTACATAAAAAATATTTAATCCTCACAGCAAATCAATTAGGTAGTATCATTATTTTCATCTCTGATTTACATAAGAGGAAACCAAGGCTCAGAGAGGTTCAAGTCCAATGGCAGAGTCAGTGTTTGAATGGAATAATCAGAAATTAGCAAACATTTTTTGTAAAGGGTCCATTCATAAATATTTTCAGCTGTGTGATACATTCTGCCTCTATTGCTATAACTCACATTTGCTCTTGTAGTGTGCAAAGCAGTCACAGACAATATGTAAAGACACAAAGCTGTGTTCCAGTAAAACTTTATGAAAACCGGTGGTGAGTCACACTTGACCCACATGTCACCCACCACCTGATTTCATTAATAAAGTTTGTGAAACTTTATTTATGATTGTAATAAAGTAGTAGATTGCCAACCCCTGCTTGAAACCATTATTCTTGTATTGCTTGGATTAAATGAATGACTGAATAAGTGAAAGGACCAATGAATGAATGAATGACCCCCTCTTTAGTCTCCTCAATTCTCTCATGAGTATTCAGAAGACTGTTACAGAATCACATTACTACCAAGGGTAAAAACACCACAATCTCTCTTTAGGGTGAAATGAGGAATACATGAGCGACAAACCTTACAGGTTTACTGTTCCGGCTCCTGAGTTGGGTCAGGTCAGCAGTGTTCTAGCTCCCTGAGATTCTACATCCATGACAAAGAACTGCAAATTATAACTTTCTATTTGGGGACCCTTTTCCCCCTAGGGGAAAATCTATGTGAAAAGAGCTTGAAATGATTGTGGAAAGAGCTTGACTTTGGAGTTAGACTAAGTTCACATATCATTTTTTTTCCACTTTTTAACTTCTCTGAGGTTCCATTTCCTGATCTGTAAAATAGGGATAAGAATATGTATCCTGAAAGATTGTATCAGTACCGAAAGGGGTTAGAGTTCATTTGCCCAGCATAGTGTCTTGATCTGGCAGGTCCTAATCACAAATGGTAGCCACCGTCGTTAAGTCCTATCATAACCCTTTAAAAATGACATTAAGGGTCATGATTAATGATGTATGTAGGGCTGCTCAGAAAGCAAAATGTCTGTCTAGAGTGAATTTAATTACAACATCAACTTGCATCCTAACAGCAGCAACTTCACATGGGGATTGTTCGTCTGCACTGGTGGATTTCTGATCTCTAGTAGGGTTGAGGCAAATGTACAAGGCTCTAAAGTTCCCATAAGCACATTTTCTCAGGTCGGTCTTTGCCATTTAAATGCAAACCATGCAATCCTCCCTCCCTCAACACACACCCCAGAGAATTTCTCTATTTAATATGTTTTACGTTAATTTGCCATTGTTTGGCAGTACACAAGGTGTGACAGCCTGATTACTAGGTCAGATTATATGTGTGTGTGTGTCTGTGTCTGTGTGTGTGTGTGTGTGTGTGTGTGTGTATTTGAGATGGAGTCTCCCTCTGCCACCCAGGCTGGAGTACAGTAGTGCAATCTTGGCTCACTGCAAACTCCACCTCCCAGGTTCAAGTGATTCTCCTGCCTCAGCCTCCCGAGTAGTTGGGATTATAGGTATGTGCCACGACACTTGGCTAATTTTTGTATTTTTAGTAGAGATAGGGTTTTACCATGTTGGCCAGGCTGGTCTCGAACTCCTGACCTCAAGTGATCCACCTACCTCAGCCTCCCAAAGTGCTGGGATTACAGGAGTGAGCCACCCCGCCTGGCCAGATAATATTTTTTTGTTACAAAGTAACACCGGGATTGTTACTTTCAGCTTCTCCTCTTTAATATTGAAATTCACTCAGAAGTTAATTGGTTGACAGAAGAGCTAATCACCCGAGAGGAGTGTTTGAGCAAGGGTATTCCTCCTCTGGTGGCTGGCTGTGAGGCTGGAGAGGAAAGCATTACAGGTGTTTTCCATGGTTGCCAATTTCCCTAATGTCTTGGGTGCTGCAAACTGATTTTCCTCTGCCAGCACATTTAGTTTACAAGATGACTCTTGCATAAAACCCTGCTGGTTACATTTATGAGAACATATGCAAAATTAAACCAGTGACCCAGTAGTCAAATAAAACTTCCCATACATTGTTGAGCTTGTTCTTTGCTTTTCTTAAAGTAAATGTGCACTTTGTCTATTAATTTTCCAAATAAATGCTCTTGTAACAAATATAAGCTTTATGGGTCCAGAATGGGGTGCAAGCAACAAAACCGCACCTTCCCAGTGAGATCAAAGACCTCCTTCTGTATCCTGGACACAGGTTAGAGCCCCCATGCTTGGTTCTACTAACACAGGCCCAGCATCTGTGGCAGCACCTCGGGACATTACTTGGTAAGCCAGAGCTCAGAATAAATTGGACATAAGATCTCACGATAATTTGGACTTTACCCAGGCAGGCCTCAGGTAGAACCTGCTCCATATGGTGACTTGTGTTAAGCAAATAAGATGCCTTATTTAGCACCAACAGGAGCCTCTGCATTCCTTCCTGGTGTACTAGTAAAGAACACAGATGTCAGTCAACACTCTGTTAGGATACTGAGGGAAGAGAGAATGAGAATATAAATGCATAGAATGTATTTAATCGTGCTATCCAACCAGATTTTTCACAGAACTTTTGGCTCATGGTAAAATCTTGGGATTCTACCATTCTAGTCACTTTTGAGGAGTTTTTGCATCTGTTGTTATCACCATCATCATTATCAATCATTTAATGAGCTACCTGTAAAGTGTTATGGCAGGAACTGTGGAGGATCCCCAAAAAGAAATGGGAGACGATCCTTGCCAGAGATCCCATCCTCACCTAGGAATGGTCATTGCTGACTGGGGGGCGGGGTGGCTGCAGGAAGATGATAGTGAGAAGGGAGCTCATTAGCTCCTTGAACTCAGATAATTTGGGATTTTGGGACATATCTCCAAGAATCCTATTTACACAGAACACACATACCTCTTTGGAGAACTGGGTGGAGAAAAGAGGACTCGGGTACTGGTGAGTCAGGGTCCTAAGCCCTTGAGTACTTCTAAGGCTGGTGAATGAACACCAAAGTGAAAGAAATATCTCTAGTGTGAGGCAGCATATCCTGTGTATGTAGGTGTGCCTATGGGTGGCACCCAGCAGGAAGCTACATTCTGGCATTTGCTATCTGGCATTTGAGTCTATACCTGATGGTTAGGGACTAGCCTACTGCAAACAATGCTTTGATCATGAATCAGCCTCAAGTTGGCCTGGGGCCTTTTCCTTCATTCAGTTTTTCATAACATTTCCTACATCTTGCACAGAAAGGTAAGACTTTCAGGTGCCTTTTACAGCAGAGAGCTGATGTGCTCAAGCACAAGAGTAAAACGTTTCCCAGCCATTCTCCCTTAGAACTAACTTCGAAATGACAAGTTCTTTCTTTTTTTTCATTTTTTTCTATCTCAGCAGATTTTAATCTCAGATTTTAATCTTTCTAATAGATTATAAACTTCTTAAGGACAGGAACTATACCTCTTTTCTCTGCTGTATATTCTGATTTTAACCTTCTTTCTAATAGGTTTTAAACTTCTTGAGGACAGGAGCTATACCTCTTTTCTCCACTGTATAGACCCAGTGCTTAGTAGAGAGGAATCCTCTTCCTCCCATTCAATGTTAATTAGCATTTAGGAAGCCTTCCCAGAATATGTAAAGGAGGCACTTCAGCCCCATTCTCCCTGATTCTTCTCGACAAGTGAATATTTCTACATTATAACATGCAATTAAATGTCAGCATGAATTGAGGAAACAAGGAATGCATTGATTCTTGATTCTAAAATTATCATATGGCAATAGCACTGCTTTGCTTTCATAGTAAACTTGATTAATATTAATTAGCTTCTCTTTCCAGAATGCATTTCAATTAATGGAAGGAGAAGAAACTCTCAATTGTATTGGATGAGAGACAAACTGGACTGTTAACATTTCAACTGAAGAATTTACAGGTATGTGAAAATCTACACTATATATGCCTTGATAGAATATATGTTTACTATTTTCAATATTTATTGGCTGTTTACAGTGTGCCAAATAGTTTCTTGACAGGATGTTCCCTGAATAAGCCTATAATTTACTTTAGGGGTTTGACTATGGATGTAATTTAACGTGATAGGACAGAAAAATGACTCCATTAATCAGATTGATGTATTTGTAAATTAAAATAAATAAATCAGGATTTATGCTCCTATAGTACATTTATTATAAATAAATATTAGGAGTCTACATATAGACTACATTAAAATAATAAATATTTTAAAGAAAAGGTCATATAAAAAATTCACTTTCAAGTTATTTAGCTTACAGAGTTTGTCCTAAATCTTCCCATAACTAAAGAATATATTCAATGTGTAGGTTGTGTTTTCTTTGGAATTTGTTGTGTTAAATGATTAGTAATTGAAACAGTACAGAACTTCCTTTGCTTTGAAGTATGTATATGTCTGTGCACATTTCTGCTGTCGTAGTTTAGTGTGATTTTTTTCCCCCTTTGCTCTTGCATGATTACTGCAGAATTTTTTTTAGTAACAGAAGCTGGTTGCAAGTCCAGCAATAAAATAGGCAAAGTAGAACTTTCAGTGAAAAACAAAATTCGCTTCTATGTGATTGACCAGAAGGAGGCTCCCTTCCACCTCACTGTGTAAAGTTAGAACAAAAGCTTCTAAACTTACATCTTCCCAGGCAGCTCTAGTTTTTCCCAAGCTGTATCTGTCGTTGGGGGTGGTAAGAGGGGGCACCCTGAAATTTTCCCTGGAGGAACAGAATTTAAAGATGCATCACTGGTAAGAAGGCTTCAGCAACTGCAAAGTACCCTTCCTTCCACCAGCTCCTTCATATAATTTTCTCTCCTGGTTGAATAACTATGGAAGTAGAATGATACTTACTAGAGACTGGAAAGAGTGTATGGGGGAGGGAGAAGGGATGAAGAAAGTTTGGTTAATGTTAGATAAAGTTCTAGTTTTGGATAGACTAGGGTAACTACAGTGAAGAATAATGTATTGTATATTTCAAAACAGCTAGCTGAGAGGACTTGAAATGTTCCCAGCACATAGAAATGATAAATGCTTGAGGTGATGGACATTCTAAATACCCTGACTTGATCAATACGCATTCTGTGCATTTAACAAAATATCACATGTACCCTATAAATATGTGCAAATATTATATATCAATTAAAAAATGAAATTCTCCTCACTAACTTTGAATATCACATTATTCCTTAACTTTGTTGCTACGGTGTTGTTTTTTCAAACTTGTTCTTAAATCTCTAATATAATATTTTAAAAATTAATTTTTTTGGAATGAATCAAAGCAGTTGGATTTTAAAAAACATATAGTTGTGGCTGCTACTTGCCTATTTGTGTTAGTCTCTATGTATCTATAAGAAACACTTCTCGTGTTTGTAACATAGGATAATCACAATTCACTCAAAATGCTCTAATTTCATTGCATTTTCCAATGAAGAAGATACCAGGAGATTCAGAATGTTGAACAAAAAGTCCAAAATCTTTGGAGATTAAAGAGGGATGTGAAGATGCACTCATCACTGCAGGCATATTGTCCACCATAATATGTTACGAGATTATTTTCAATCAATTGATCTTCCTGTTGTTGTCCTTCATTGTCAAGAAAGGCAATTTGTGTGTTTATTGCGAAAACAGCATTGTTGCTCTTTTGAAAAGCCTTGCCCTTTAACAACAGAGCAGAGCTGGTTATGAAATAGCCAACTGTGACTAATTTTGGAGGAGTAACATCTCAAATAAATTGTCTTCTGGAGATGCTGATGGAGTCAGTGAACAGCAGAATGATGATGAGTTTATCTGTGCTAACTGTGCCTTTGAGGGTTTGCTCATAGGCAGGGTACAGAGCAGATTGGTGCTATACTTTAAACCTCTGATTGGCATGAAGATTCTGGTTTTGGAGAACTATGGAAGGCAGAATAATGTTCCCCAAGGATGTCTGTGCCAAATCCCTGCAACTTATGAATATGTTACATTACATGGCAAAAGGAGCTTTGCAGAGGTAATTAAGGTGTGGTATTAAAATGGAGAGATTATCGGGGTAGACTCAATTTAATCACATAATTTTTTAAAAGCAGAGTATGTTCTCCAGATGGAGGAAGATGTAGTAAAAAGAAGAGTCAGAGAATTCAGAGCGTGACAAGGATTTGATGCACTCTTTCTGATTTTGAGATCTAAGGGTTCACATGCAAGGACTGGAGAGAAGCCTCCAGAGCTAATGATGGCCACTGATTGACGGCCCACAAGGAAACAAGGACCTCAGTCTTACATCCCCACAGAACTGAATTCAGCCAACAACATCAATTAGCTTGGATTAAATTTTCCCTCAGTGCCCCCAGTAAAGAATATAGCCCTGCCAACACCTTGATTTTAGCCCGCTGGTACTCATGTTAGATGGGTATCCTACAGAAACTGTGATAATAAGTTTGTGTTGTTTTAAGTCACTAAATTTGGGCATTTTGTTACAGTAGCAGTAGAAAACTAAAACATGGGAAATGTTTTGAGGGAAATGGTGCTTATACTGGATTATTACTTTGCTGTAGACTATTATGATAAACCATGGCTTCGTGAATTCAGTTCAATGACTCTAGGCTTTAGCCATGCAGTATTAACATATGGGATATTAACGATATTAACAAATGGGATAAAAACCAAGACTTGACAAATGTGTTAGTTTCCTATTTCTGTTTTAACAAATTACACGAACTTACTGGCTCAAAACAAAACAAAAGCATTATTTTATAGTTCTGTAGATCAGAAGTGTCATTGGGCTAAAATCAAGGTGTCAGCAGGGCTGCATTCTTTCTGGAGGCTGTAGGGGAGAATTTCATTGTCTTGTTCAGCCTCTAGAGAATGCCCGTATTCCTTGGCTGTGGCCCCTTCTTCCACTTTCATTTTCAAAACCAGCAGCATAACTCGGACAAGTGTCTTACTCCTACCTCCCTCTTATAAAATGTTTTTTTGATTGCATTATTGGGTCCACCTGGATAATCCCAGACACTCTCCCCATCTCGCCTTAACTTAATCACACTGCAAAGTGTCTTTTGCTATTTAAGGTAACATATTCATATGTTTGGAAGTTTTAGAGCATAGATGTCTTTGAGGGGGCCTTTATTTTATTTTATTGTGCTTACCACAGTAAGTGTTTGCATGTTGAGTTAATACTGTTGAAATAGTCACTATTACAATGCTCTTTCTTGGAACCAAATTGCTGTGCTGTGAGAATTTAAGTAATAGTGTACAATGGCCTCTATAGAGCAGAACCAAGTCCTCTGGCCAACACACCCAACTGAGCTCCCTACCAGCAGTAGTGCCTGCTAGTGCCTACTATGTAAGTGAGAGCACTGTAGACCTTCCAGCTAGCTCATTGCCCCAGTCATCAGCACAGAAGCCAAAATGTCTAGTCAACACACAGAGCCATGAGAGATAATACATGTTTGTTGTTATTTTAAGCTCCTAAATTTTGGGAGTACTTAAAATAACACTATAGCCTGTTTTGTAAGTGAGCTAACTACTAGAAATGAAAGAATTCTGCTTAGAGTAATATAGGTCCTTCTATCACATATTCAGGATTAAATTGATGACATAGGTCCAAATACATAAAGTCCTTAGCATAGGGAGTGGCACATAGCAAGTCCTCTAAGATATTAGTTACTTTTTCCCAGACAATCTTTTTGCTGCAGAGATTACCACCTACCACTCCAATAAAAAGGAGAGGATTCCTCTCTGTTAGGTATATATTTAATTTCATACGTTACACAATATAGTATATTGTCTAATAATTTTACTTGGTGTTCTGTGATTTAAAGTTATAAAGCCTTAACCTGACCAATATTTATTTGCTCCAAAAAATCATTTCTCTGAAAATATAACATCATAACTAAATTTTATAATATAGAGCCTTGCAGTTCATATTGTTTAATTGTTCTGTCACATAAGAATCTTAGAATTTTTCTTAGTTTGTTCAATTGCTGTAAATGACTTCTGAAAGTAATATAATTATGACTTGTAATGGTAAATGCATTCATAGAATTCGTGGAGCAAGCTGAATATGTAACTGTTCATTTGGAGCCGAGTTGATTACCATTTGAAAACCGTTAATGGAATAGCTGATTAGAATACATTGCAAAGAATCATGATTTAATTTTACATCACCTAGAAAAAAATCTGATGCCCTGTGTGTTAATGGCAGTTTTGAGGGGCATAAGGATTGACATATTTTCCTGAGCTAAGCAATATACGCAATGCTGGCTCAGTGAAAAACTTATATTTCAAAATACATGAAATAAGTTATACAATACAACTTTATGCGATTAAATTCATGTGAGTATTAAAAATGTGAGTGAAGTTTATAAGTAAGGTTTAAGCTCATTTAAAGCAATGCACTGTGTGATTTGGGCAGAAATCTAGATCAATGGTGGCTTTCAAGTTTTCACAGAAGATTTGAATAGATTATGTTCACTTTGTTTTCAACCTGCTTTTCTCCTACCCACCTTGGAATCTCTACATTGAAGTTACAGAGATTTTTTTTTAAACCCACAAAACTGTTATGTCATTCCATGCTTAAAGTGGTTTTCCCCTTACCTCCATATAAAGTCCAAATTCTTTAACTCAGCATAAAGGCTCTGTCTGATCTGCCACTGATGATCCTGCAGACTTAATCTCTTGAGAGTTTCCTCAACTTCTGTGGTTTCAGTCATGGAGAAGAACTTGTAATTCCCTGAAACTCTTTCCTTTCTAGGTAATGTGGCCTGGCTATTTCCTACACACCTATAAAGCCTCATTTAAATGTCACTTCATCTAGGAAGCTTTTCTTGACCCCTTTTCCCAAGTAGCAACTCTACGTGCACCTATGGCACCTGAGTTTCACTCATTTGATGACACCGATCAAGCTATATCACAATAGCATGTTTGTCTTAATTGAGCATGTGCACCCTTAATTGAGCATACGCACTCTGCAAGAAGTACTGGAGTCATAATTGAATTTAATGCCAAGCACCATACCAGGTACGTAGAGGAGCTCAATACAAATTTGTTAAATAAATAATGGATGCATTTGTTCAAAGTGAGCAGAATATAAAAGAACCTTTATCAGTGCAAGGCATTTAGTAGGCACTGGGTATATGTTCATTCATTCATCCCTTATCATGGATCAATACCACAGGATCCATCGTTAGTTGTATGCCATTTCCCACTGGGGTTACCATGTGTTATTTACAAAGAAGTAAGCTGTTTAGTTGTATGGTAACATCCTATAGAGTGATTTTCTTGGACTAAGCTAAGCTAGATTCCATGAAAACTGAAACTGTAGTTTCTGATCTCAAGGCTTTTGCATAGTCTTATGACTTAATGCTTTCCCTTTCAGGCTTGGCTGGCTCCTTATTCTTTTTTAAATTCTTTAGTTCTGTTCTTTTTTTATTCCTATAAATCTAAGGGGTACAAATGTAATTTTGTTCCATGGATATATTCCATAGTGGTAATGCCTGGGCTTTTAGTGTAACATCAATAGCATAATTTAATGGTGAGATAGGGTCAATCACTCAAAAAGTATAAATCGTACCTATTAAGTAATTTCTCAGGTCTCACCTCCTTCCCACCCTTTTACTCTTCCAAATCTGCAATGTCTATTCATTCCACACTTTTTGTCCATGTATACACATGACTTAGCTCTCACTTATAAGTGACTACATGTGGTATTTCATTTTCTGTTCCTGAGTTGTTTCACTTAAAATAATGGTCTCTAGTTCATTTCATGTTGTTGCAAAAGACATGATTTCATTTTTAAATGGCTGAATAGTATTTCATTTTATGTATAATATATATATCCATTATATATTGTCTATATACACACACCCACATATATAAAATATATAATTTAAAAAATCCAATCACTCATTGAAGGACACTTAGATTGATTACATATCTTTGCTATTGTGAATAGTGCTGTGAGAAACATATGAATGCAGGTATCTTTATGATAGTATTATTTTTTTCTTTTCCTTTGAGTAGATAGCAGTAGTGGGATTGCTGGATTGAATGATAGTTCTATTTTTGGTTATTTGAGAATGCTATATACCGTTTTCCATGCGGGCTGTACTAATTTACATTCCCACTAACAGTGCATAAGCATCCTTTTTTCCGTGCCCACTCACCAAGATCTGTTGTTTTTTGACTTTTTAATAATAGCCATTCTGGCTAGGGTAAGATGATATCTCATTGTAATTTTAATTTGTATTTCTCTGATGATTAATAATATTGAGCATTTTAAAAATACGCTTCTTGGCCATTTGTATATCTTCTTCTGAAAACTATCTATTCATGTCCTTTCCTCACTTTTTAATGGGGCTATTTGTTTTTTGCTGTTGTCGAGTTGTTGAATTCCTTGTAAATTCTGGATATCAGCCCCTTGTTGGATGTGTACTTTCCCATTCTGCAGGTTGTCTGTTCACTGTTGGTTATTTCTTTTGCTATGCAGAGCATTTTAGTTTAATAAAGTCCCATTTGTCTATTTTTGTTTTTGTTGCTTTTGCTTTTGAGGTTTTAGTCATGAATTCTTTGCCTATACCAGTGTACACAAGAGTTTCCCCTAGGGTTTCATAGTATTTTTTATAGCTTTAGGTCTTACTTTTAAGTCTTCAACCCATTTTGAGTTTATTTTTGTATATGTGGGAGACAGGGGTCCCATTTCATTCTTCTGCATATGGCAATCCAATTTTCCCAGCACCATTTATTGAAAAGGGTATCCTTTCCCCAGTGTATGTTTTTGTTGACTTTCTCAAATATCAGTGGACTTTAAATGTGTGACTTTGTTTCTGGGTTCTTTATTCTATGTGTCTATTTTATTCCAGTACCATGCTGTTTTGGTTACTATCCAGATATGTCCAATCTTTTGTCTTCCCTGGACCATATTGGAAGAATCAGAATTGTCTTGGGCCACACATAAAATACACTAATGATAATTGATGAGCTAACAAAAAAAATCACAAAAAAAATCTCATGATGTTTTAAGAAAGTTTACAAATTTGTGTTGGGCTGCATTCAAAGCCATCCTGGGCTGCATGCAGCCTGCGGGCCATGGGTTGCACAAGCTTGTTATAGCCTTATGGTATAATTTGAGGTCAAGTAATGTGACATCTCCAGCTTTGTTCTTTTTATGTAGGATTGCTTTGGCTATTGGGGCTCTTTTTTGGTTCCATATGAATTTAAGAATTTTTTTTCTAATTCTGTGAAAAATGATATTGGTATTTTCATAAGGATTGCATTGAATCTATAGATTGCTTTGGGTATTATGGTCATTTTAATGATATTGATCCTTCTGATCCATGAGCATGTGCCTGTGATATTTTTCATTTGTTCGTGTCATCTACAATTTCTTTCATCAGTGTTTTGTAGTTTTCCTTGTAGAGCTCTTTCGCCTTCTTGGTTAAATATATCTTGATTTGGTTCTCAACTTGATCATTACTGGTGTGTAGAAATGGTACTGATTTTTGTAGGTTAATTTTGTATCCTGAAACGATACTGAATTCACTTACCAAGGTCTCAGCTCCAATGGTTTCTCTTAAGGATTTTCTTGACCACTTAACCTAAAGTCCTCCCTTCTGTAGTCTTCAATCAGTGATTTCAAGTAACTATCACATGGAGTAGTTTTAGTGTCTATATATCACTATATAAAATGATCTTGCTTACATATTTCTTTTACTCATTGACTGTAACTGTCTTCCAGAATGAAAGTCTATAAGAACAGGGCCTTGCCTGTTGCCCTAGTACTTTTAACACTCCCTGGTATGGGTTGGGTGAATACATGTGTAAAGTAACCTTATAAGACAGCTTCCTTAGTATTATTACATGGGCCAGTATTTCTCAGGATCATTTCAGTTCCTTAAACAAACAAAAATTCTCATTAGACGAATATTCAGATGCCCATGTGTGGTGGTACACTTGATAAAATTTGCACATCCTATGCTGACTTTTCATCAAGTCAATAGAATAGATGGCTAATTCTACCATCATAACTATTAGTGGCTTTCACTGGGAATGAGAGAAACTGGCCAAGTGATTTTGTATAACCTATTAATTTGGAAAGTACTGTGACAAAACAATAGAATTTTAATTTTTTTAAGAAAAGAACATAAGAGTAATATAAACACAAAATAAGTTTTGACAAAATTTGTTTCTCGGGGAAATATTAGTCGACTTTTCTTTGATTTTTTTCTTGAGTGGGATTGTGCCCTAAACTCTGAAAGGAGGGCAGTATTAGGGGGAAAACATTTTGATCTTTTCTATACTCTTCACTGAACTCCCTCTACATGAGGGAGAATGACATAATTTAATGGTGAGATAGAGTCAGGAAGTTATTCACTGGCTCACAATTTAACAATAGGTAGAGGTACCATGCACAGTCTCTCTCTGGCATTTCATATGGGCTGTTATACAGTCCATGATGCTCCACAGAGTTGGTTAAGAGATCTTTGTAGATTCAGATTTTCCCAAGATAGGCCCCAAGGTCTAGTACTGGGGAGCTTTACTACTGCTTGAATACAGCTAATACCAGAGAGTGCTAAAAACATTTGATAGTTTATTTTGATCCCCATCTGGTTTCCTTTGTCGATTTTTCAACTCATTGGAATTCATAGGGAAAAGAATAAGACAGTGGGCTTTCTAGAACCTCCAACACCATAATTCCCACTTCCTTTTACAAATGAGAAAGCTTCTTTGGTTTTGTAGGTGAAGAAAAATGTAGAGAATATGAGAAAATTCCATGTTATTATCATCAAAGAACAACATGAGAATAATGTGTTTTTTAAGTAAAGTAAAAATGTAGGATTTAGAAATGACTTTTATTGAGAACCTGAAGTTGTGGCAGTTAAATGATTCCTGTGGCTCTGTGGTATTCCTGCCATGTGAATCTGGAGCCCAGCTCAGTAATACGCTGCATTTGGCTAGAATCAGCAAAGCATTAATAAGTAAACATTTCTGGTTGTCAACTATTAAGCAATATACTGTTTTCCTTTATTTTCACTAATTCTATACCCTTCTGCAATGAAATGGTGAAGAGTGCTTGTGATAATTGCTGGGTTTCTATATTTGTCTTAGAAATTGACACTTCATAAACACCAAAGTGCTATTTTATAGGTGCTATGTTTGCACATGTGTAGAAACTTAATAATTGTCACTATAATAATTTGATATTCTTTAAAGGGATATGGAAAGTAAAATATAATTTTTTTAAATTTTCATTTTAATTTGACCCCACTCTAAACTCCTAGGACTCTAACAATCTCATCTGACTGAAATTCAGATTTAAACAATGGGCCAACATACTTTGATATCTAAGAATAAACGTTAGAGCCTGTTCTAAGTTGACAATAAACACTACTTGTGTATAAAGATGCTCAAGAAATGCCCTTTTGTGCTTAAGTAATGAAAGGGCATTTCCATTAAGAGGTGATAAAGGAGAAGAAAATGGCAAATACTACCTTGTCTTAGGAAAAAAAATCTATGGATCTTTTAAATGTCAAGAATGGAATTTACCAAAATTGCCTAAAATTTTGGAAAGTAAAAAATTTTAATACAAACCACAGTCTTGATTATTTCAGCTTGTTGTATTTCTTATATAACCTTTAACCCTTATCATCTTCTGACTATGATATGCAAGATGACTGATAAATAATGATGCAGATTTTTGTGTTTTATTTTCCTAGGCTTACAGAATCAGAAGTCAAACCTACCCATTTTGCTATCTAATCAATTTTCTTTGGTTTAACACCAAGACTAAGGCATCCCCTTCTTAGGCTCTTCCAGCTTATCTGAACTTAGAGTTTTAGTCATTCATGTAAAGCCTTTCATGCTGGTTTTTTATTTGAAAATGGGTCCCAGCTGCTCTGGCTTTCTTAATCCCTCCCAGAAAGGCATATGTGACAGCGTCTCCCCCTGGGAGATTCCAGCTCCAAAGCTTTTTCTCCTAGGTAGGGAAAGTGCAAAGCCGGACACTATTATCATGCTTACTTCCCCAGCTGGCTAATTAGATCAATATATGGTTTATATTTTGATGAATAGACAGGCATATAAGAATATTGTGTGTGTGTTTGTATATATATGTGTGTATAATATATAAAAATATATATATAGAGATGATGGAAATTGTTATTTAATTAGCATTTTTAAAACTTCTATCAGGTTCTAGCATATAATAAGGATTCAATAAATATTCAATGAATACTTGAAAATGTGAAGAGATAAAAGTATTACATAGCCAGTACAGGAAATTTTGTAAGTTTAAATATTTCCCCATATTTTCTCTTTAAAATAAGATTGAAAGCTAAGTATTTGACTTACATGTTTTAAATCCAATCAAAGAACTAAAGACTATGAACTCATTCTCTAGCTTCTTCTTATAATTATGTAACATTAGTTTTGAACCTGCTCTCTAAGAACTTTTAAATTATTATCTCTTATCTATATTTGATAGTATTAAATCATTCACTTTTACATTTAGAAATTTTTAAACCAAAGAATTCATAGGATAGTTTTAATTTGTATACCTTTTATATATAATACATAAAATTTTGTTCCTGAGTAAAGTTATAGACTCTATTCTTATATCCTATATTATGCCAGTGATGTATAATAATTTATACTTTATTTATACTCACAGTAGATACTTACATTCTTTTTTCTTTTCACACATCAAGGGTAATGTGCTGACATCATCACAAGGTTTGAGGGAGGCCCATCTCACAAGAATGTGGAAACCCAATCATCATGCTTATGAACCACAAAAGGATCTAGATACTGATGTTCTTATATACTTATTTCTTATGTTGAATAGTGAAATTCAAATTCTATTCTTGAAGTTTAAAGATAACACTGGGGTGGGCCCAAACTAGTAAAATATATGATTGTGAATGGAATTTATCAAAATGTAGACACAGTAAGTATCTTAAAGCTTTAAATCCACTTCTGAAACAATGACAAGCAGGCATTTTGCCAGTGCTAATTTGCTTTACTCTATTGATTCAAGCTTTATTGGGCATTCTGTTGTCTCTTCTAGGGAAGGCATAAGTGGAATACAGAACAGTGAAGCCTTATTCAAGATAATGTTATACTCATGAATCACGCCACCTAATACCTGCACTGCTTAGACATGCAGAACATAAAGCATCTTCTCAAAATATCTCAGTAAAAGATATCTCTCCCTATAAACAAAAGTTATATTGAACTTGTTTTGTGCAATCGCTTCTTGGTACAGTTACAATAGAAAATTCTCAGATATACTCCACTACTTTAAATAGATTCCTGCATCATTGAAAAAAATTTTCCAAGTCAACATAGTCTTAAAACCTAGTCAGTCTTTTCTTTAACATCTTGAATGAATAAAAGCTCACTCCGCTTATTACTACTTATTGCTGCCTGTCTGTCTCTAATTGCACACCCTCTTTGAGCACATTATTGAGTGAGGATAAAAAAGCATGCATTGGTTTTTTTTTGTGCAGTAAAGTCATCAGAATATTATATGTTCAAGGGAGAAGAAGAAATTTTTGAAGACAAATGGAATGGTGATCTCATTTTTCATCCTTATTATAGGCTAAGCATAACAGTCATGGTGTGACTATGACTGTCTGAGCAACTGATTTACATTTCTCCTTTACTGCATTTCTTGCCCTGGTTGAATGACATAAGGGGTATTTGTCCAATTCATTGCTCTCAGGAGAGTTGGCTTATTTTCTGTGCAGTTAGAAACACCAAATCTTGTTTTTATACATTAATATCATCTACTAGGTGTCAATACAAAGCCTTTAAATATAGGGCTTTGCAGAAGAGGGATTTAGATTCATGGTTTCTAGAGTTTAGAAGAGGATAACCCTATGTGTGCAGTTCAAAAATTTACATTTGTTTCTTAACACAGGTATTGATCATGATTTTCTATTTTGGTAAACTTTAGATGTGAAGGTAAAATAAACTGACGTCTAGCTTCTTTGTGTGTTTGAAAAATGGCTTAAATGAGGGAGGTCTGTTGGTTACTGCAGCAGAGTGAATAGAACAGCAGGATAGCACAGAAGCTGAAAAAATGTTCTCATAGCATCTCAGTGGGGTTGAAAATAGGTACTACTCTTTTATCGAAAAAGAAAATAGGACATCATAAAGTTCATGATATCCACTTAGAGTTATCTATTATTATTCTTTAATATCTTAAAATGTAGAATTTGTAAATAGATCACCAAACAGGTGAAACACTTAAAGCTTTTCCCTTTTCTTCTTTATTAAAGTGATCAAACCTAAAATAAAAATTAAAAATAATAATAAAAGAAGATATGAGCCACTGATCTTCTTCTTGCTGGGTGAGTCATTTTACCTGAGGGACAGCCTTGCTTTGGTTCTTACCTGTTTTGTTAGGTCTTCCTCTTACTGATGGAAGATGCTCCCTTGTGGTAAGCAGGGTAAACTGTAAACTTAATTAAAAACCAAAAGTAAACTGTAGATTTATCTTTAATCAAACCATAGGGCAACTTTGACTAATCTATTTTTACCAGGTAGCACATTTAGGCTAAAAGTAGGGACAGCCAGTATAATGGCTAAATGCTGAAGAGGAGTGGACAACATGGGAAGAACAATCTGAAAATTCACTAGTTGGTGGTATAATTGTGAAAGACAGGCTTTTAGGATCACATGGTATTAGAAGCAGGTCACTTAGTTCAACCCACTGATTGTATAGAAGTAAACCCTGATCCCAGAGAGATGAAGGGGCACCCACTCAAATGTAAGTAGGCTGGCCATTGGAGGCTGGGGGATGTAGGGCCCTGCCCTCTTCTCGGGTCCAGCTCGTTGCTGGTAGAAAGCCAAATGGGACCAGTACTACCAGTCTTCAAGGGAAGGCATAAATCTAGATGTTAATGTAAAATTTTCCAATTTTAAAATATTGGCAAGTACATAATTAAAAAATTTTGAAACATTAAGTCATACAATATGTCTGTGGGTCTCAAGCTTGTAACTTTTGGGTGAAAACGTGACATAGTCCATAAAATTCTTCTTTAATAACTATAAACATAAAATAAGAGTTTTACAAAATCATAACTACAGTTACCAAAACAGCATGGGATGGCTACAAAAACAGATGCATACATCAATGGAACAGAATAGAGACCCATGGAATAATGCCACACACCTACAATCATCTGATTTTCAACAAAATCAGCAATAACACGCAATGGGGAAATGACTCCCTATTCAATAAATGGTACTGGGATAAATGGTTAGCAATATGCAGAAGATTGAAACTGGACCCCTTTCCTACACCATACACAAAAATCAATTCAAGATGGATTAAAGACTTAAAAATGAAACCTAAAATTATAAAAACCCTGAAATATAAGGTAGGGATACCATTCTTGACATAGGCCATGGCAAAGATTTCATGATGACACCCAATGCAATTGCAACAAAAAAAATCAACAAATGGGACTAATTAAACTAAAGAGCTTCTGCACAGCAAAATAAACTATCAACAGAGTCAGCAGAAAACCTACAGAATGGGAGAAAATATTTGCAAACTACGCATCTGACAAAGGTCTCATATCTAGCACTTATAAGGAACTTAACAAGCAAAAAGCAAACGACCCCAGTAAAAAGTGGGCAAAAGATGTGAACACTTGTTGAAAGAAGACACATGTGTGGCCAAAAAGCATATGAAAAAATGTTCAGCATCACCAATCATTGGAGAAATGCAAATCAAAACCACAATGAGATACCATCTCACACCAGTCAGAATAGCTATTAGTAACAAGTCCACAATTAACAGATGCTGGTGAAGTTGCAGAGAAAAGGGAACACTTATACATTGCTGATGGGAATGTAAATTAGTTCAGCCATTGTGGAAAGCAGTTTGGCCATTTCTCAAATGACTTAAAACAATTACCATTTGACTCAGAAATCCCACTATTGGGTATATACCCAAGGAAATATAAATCATCCTACCATAAAAACACATGCACATGTATGTTGATCACAGTCCTGTTCACAATAACAAACACATAGAATCAGCCTAAATGCCTGTTAATGGTGGACTGGATAAAGAAAATGTGGTATGTATACACCATGGTATAATGCAGCCATAAAAAAACAAGATTATGTCTTTCACAGTAATGTGGATGGAGCTGGAGGCTATACTAAGTGAACTAATGCAGGAACAGAAAACCAAATACTGTGTGTTCTCACTTTTAAGTGGGACCTAAACAATGGAACACATGGACACAAAGAAGAGAACAACAGACACCAAGGCCTACTTGAGGGTGAAGGGTGGGAGAAAGAAGAGAATTAAAAAACTACCTGTTGAGCATTATGCTTATTATGTGCTAATGAAGTAATCTGTACACCATACTCCCATGACACATAATTCATCTATATAACAAACCCTCACATATACCCCTGAACCTAAAAGAAACCTATATAACAAACCCCTCACATATACCCCTGAACCTAAAATAAAAGTTAAAAAAGTTATCATTCAATGAATAGTTGTTGAGTACTTTATGGGTGACTTGCAGTTTTATTTGATGCTGTGGTGGATATGGAAGAAATAATTTCACTTATGTCTTCCAAAAGATTATAATTTGGCTAGAGAGAAGAACCCAAGTATTCACAAAACAACCAGAAGACATAAATGCTTCACGACTTTGAGATGAGTAATCATGTTGCCTACACTTTAGAAAAAGGAGAGAATGATTCACTAAATGCTCAGTGATTTTATGGATGCCATATTTAGAGGCATAAACTGTGAAGGTCTAACTCGCTGTGCTGTCTACAATATGTGTGTACACTCAGTACCCAGTCTGGATAACAAAGGTTGGTCCTTTCTAGTTTCTATGTTTCAGACCCGTAAATCAAGAGGTCTAGACTTGTATTCAGCTCTCTCACAAAATGAGACTTCAGAGGTTTTGTCTCCTAAACCTGTCTTCTTCCTCTATTATTTAGGATGCTTTCTTACTCAAGTAATGAAAAATTCAACCTGAGCTGGCTTCAACTATAAGGACACTTATTACATAACATCCTGATTGGGGATGGTACGGGAGAGAACAGAGGTTGTTTGATTCAGCATATCAGTGATGTTGCCAAAGTCCCATTTTTTCCCACTATTTTGTTTTTTGCATCCTCATTGGCTTTGCCCTCATACTGGCCTCCCTCATTTTCATGAGGTGTCTGCTGAAGGGCGTGTGCCCTTCTGGACATCACATCCAAACTGTGTTCAGAGGAAGAAAGGGGCTGTTTCCTTCTGTGTCTCTGTCTTATGAGTGAGGAAACCTCTCATGGAAGCTCTCTGAAATATGTTGCCGCAAGTCTTAGTGGTCAGGATGGAATCACAAATCTATTCCTAAGCTAAACATTAGTGAGTGGAACGAGATTATCATAAAAGGCTTAGGCCAGTAATTCTCAACAGGGATGGACTAGTGCTTCAGGTAGGATGATTCCAATCTTTGTTTTGTGTGACTGTTTTATACATCTCAGGATGTGTATCATAGTGAGTGAAAAATACCAGTAATACCTCTCGATCACCAAAAACTGATAACTTTTAGTGAAAAAAAAAGATGATGGAAGGAAGACCAGTAGTGACCTCTCAGTCACTAAAAACTGTAATTCTCAACAGGGGTGTATTGATGTTTCAGGTAGGATGATTCCGAACTTTGGTTTGGGAGACTGTCCCATCCATCTCTGGATGTGTATCATACTGAGTGAAAAATACCAGTAATACCTCTCAGCAACTGAAAACTCCCCTGCCCAACATTTCGCAATAACTCCCAAGGGGGAGGGAGCATGCCCTGTTGAGGACAACTGGCTTCAATTGGTCATGTCAAAGGAATGAATTGAGGGAATTAATCACAAAGGCAATGATACTCTTCCCAATGGATCTGTGTCCCCATTACAGCATCATCGTCTTTGTTATATGTCAGAACCTCAAGTGGCATCCTACACACATGCTTCTTTCCCACTTATAACATCTGATAGTGACCAAGTCTGCTAAAATATACTTTAACTCTCTTTATCTCTCTTGATCGCCTTGGTCATCACAATAGTCCAGGTCACTACTATCTCTAGCTCAGACAATTGTTAAGAGTTTCCTAACTGGTATCCCTGCTTATATTCTTGCCCCTTATTCTCCCAATAGCAACCAACATGCTTTTATTTTTATTAATTTATTTTATTTGGAGACAGGGTTTCACTCTGTCACCCAGGCTAGAGTGCAGTGACGTGATCACACTGCAACCTCCGCCTCCTTGGCTCATGCGATCCTCCTACCTCAGCCTCCCAAGTGGCTGGGACTACAGGCGTGTACCACCACATCCTGTTAATTTTTGTATTTTTTGAAGAGTCAAGGTTTTGCCATGTTGCCCAGGCTGGTCTTGAACTCCTGGACTCATCGCCTGCCTCAGCCTCCCAAAGTGCTGGGATTATAGGCATGAACCACCACGCCCACCCAGTGAATATGATTTTAAAATATATTCAGTATATCTAACTTCATTAAAAATCATTGAGTGAATTTCCATCAAGCTTAATAATTATCTGTTTACTTTCTCTGCCCCCTCACTTAAGCCTCATGAGCACAGTCATGTCTTTGTAGTAGATTATATTATTTTCCCAAACACTTCTCTTCCTCCTGTGTAAGAATTATACATCCATGTCTTCTGCCATGTGACTTTTCAGCTCCTCCCACTGGAGTAGGAACATCATATTTCCTTGTTGTACTGATGTTGGGCCTGGCCATGTGCCTTCCTCTGGCCAATGTGAAGTGGGTGGAGGTGAGTGTTTCCATAATGTGCCATGAGAGACATGGTGTATTTCCACTTGCCTGTCTTGTGGTCCTCTGTGTGAAGATTGTGCTATAGGTAGCTTCTGGTCTTTGAATGAAAATATTTGGTGCACACCAGCACCCAACACAACCTGGACTCAGGCCCAGTTGCACTCCAGCTGAAGTCTTGGCAATCTGCAGACCTCTGAGCAAGAAAAAGAAGTATTTGCTGTTCTAAGTCACTGAGATTTCGAAGTTTTTTCTTATGCAGAATTATTGCAGTAATAGTTAAGTAATTATCGTTAGTAATAATAATTAGCAACAGTTGAATAATCTTATTCAGAGTTTCAGGATAGTACATTGGCATACAAGGTATTAAATAAATATTTGTTGAGTAAATAAAAATACACTTGGTAAAACCAATTTTATGATAGGTGACTACATTTGAACTTATTTGAACTGTTTCTTCCTATTTGCTCTTGAATGAGGCCATGTCAGATTTCTCTAAAAATGTTACCCTGTGGATCATATTGATCCTTTGGAAAACGGGAATTCTAAGACTTTCTTGAATGAAAGTTCACATTTTCAGGTCTACAATTCCAGGGTCAATTATGTAAGGGGTGTAGCTTCATTAGGGGCTGTGCAGAAGCATGTGAATTGAGTTGTTCCACGTAAAACTCCTTATCTTGAAGTTCTGCCACTCAGTATGCCTGTTTCCTACCACAAACTGTATACCCCAGTCCTGACTTTGGTAGATACCTCTATATTCTGGCTTTAAAGATAATAGAATGCCAGATGCGGTGGCTCCTACTTGTAATCCCAGCACTTTGGGAGGCCAAATTGGTAGTTTCTCTTGAACCCAGGAGTTCGAGACCAGCCTGAACAACATGGCAAGACTCCATCTCTACAAAAAAAAAAATTAACTGGGTGTGATGGCACATGCCTGTAGTCCTAGCTACTCAGGAGGCTGAGGCAGGAGGATTGCTTGAGCCCAGAAGGTTGAGGCTGCAGTGAGCCATGTTAGTGCCACTGTACTCTAGCTTGGGTGACAGAGTGAGACCCTGTCTCAAAAAAAAAAAAAAGATGATGGAAGGAAGACCAATCACACATTCAATCAACAAGCATATTAAAGATGTACTTACTAAGTGTAAACTGTGTGCCATGTCTGGGCAGGATGTTCAATGGGAAGTGATATGAAATGCTACCTCTGCCCTTAAAGAGCTTACAAATTTCATGAATGATAAGCCCTATACCAAGGTACAATGAAAAACAGTTTACTTGCAAAATAAAACCATAGTTTTTTCATTTGGGTATAGCTTTTTACATTGTATAATTCTCATTACACCAATGCTGGTGACTTTGTTTAACAGGGCCCACTGTGTTGATGGCTGTCTTGTAGACAGTATCAAAGGGATTTCCTTATTTAATGTTTACACTGATGATTGCAGATGGGGTTCTCTGCTTCAATGAGGCTGCTGGGAATTTTGTTCAAATGGCTTCAGTCAGGCATACTTATCTTCTAATTGAAGGATCAAGGGAAACTTAGCCTAGAGGACAGAAGACAGAGGGGGCATGATAGCTGCTATCAAGTATTTGAAAGCTGGTCATATGGAAGAAGGATTGAATATGAGGTAGGGATACCAGACTGAGAGTAAGTTGTGTGCATCATAGGATTCAGCATTTTTCAGGATGCCTGGAGGACTTTATGGAGGGGAAAGTGGAGGATACTCTTCAATGTTCATTTGTAAGAGTATAATCATGGTTTTCACTCCTCTCTGCCCTTGGTTTGGGGTACACAAATGTCCTGAGTTTGGCCCCAAAGTCCTGGACTTCCTTTCTCATCCTTTGACAGGTAGAGCTACAGCTCTGATATACACCTCCCTCCCTCCCTGTTAGGTGTTGATGGGAAGAAGCATATTCTCCAGGAGAGATAACGATGGCGTGTGCTGCAGGAGGTGACTAGAGAATTCATGTGAGTGGCAGAACAGAAGGCTGAGTCCCTTTTTCTAAACCAAGGCACAAGGAGGGTCCTCTGGGCTGTCCTCAGCAGGGGGTCACTACAGAATCACTACAGGGGCCACATCTTATTTGTGGCAGTTGCAGTCCTTCCCATTGTTCATGCCTGCATACTTCCCATGCCCTGAGTGAATCCCAGAACTGGTCTCAGATTGTCTGCTGCCTCTCAGATCAAGAGCACCACTCCTTCTCCTTCTTCCCATCTTCTTCCCTGGGTAGCACTTTGCCACTGCTGAGTGACACTAACTCATCCCATTCCTCTTCTCCAACAATTGTGCTGTTTATCAGAAAAAGTACAGAGCTGAGAAACCACACAAAGCCTTACTTACTCTTCCCTTGTTGGGGGAACATCTTATAGGTTTCTCATGGTTGCAAGAAATTTCTGATGATTTACTACTAAGCAGGGAAAACAAAATAGAAGCTAAGTCTTTATCTGGAACTCTGCCTCCCACATGAGGAGTTTGGGTGCTTTGGGGCAAAATTCATCCCCGGAGAAGATAATTGAGTTATTGACATTTTCTTAAGGGTAACAGGATATGGCTGGAAAGAATTATATGGGAGGCTTAACAAGACGACTTGTAAGGCCCATAATTTAATGAATTAGCTGAGATTCTGTATGGATTGTTCTGTGACTCAACCTCTACAGGTTTATAATCTTCATACTCAGTCCCTTAGGGATGGAAACCAAAAGCATGAACTACTAGAGAAAGACTAGGAAACTACTTGAGTTATACTGTCAACATCTTTGGTGTAAGAGGCTTCTACATGAGGTGAGGAGGTGCTGAGAGCTTTGACAGAGGCGAGTGTAAGACCCTCAGAGCAGACACCACAGTGTTGGCCGTCACATATGAACAACCTGGCACTGACACCAGTGGGTAATTGCTGAGGTAACCTTGGCTCTGTTGCATCTAAGCAGTGGTGTCACTGTTAGTGTGGACCCTAAACAGGGCTGCTGCTTTTGGGCAGTATTAAGGGATGTAATTATAGTCAATTGAAGCATGAAAGGAAGAAAATGCCATGTGCCACAAAGTGGCAAAGAGGACTGGTCCATGGAGTCTGTTGATGTCTGTCTGGGGAATCCAGGAGGAATTTGAGGATTTTAGATTTCCTGTGGGATGCAGCTAGAGTCAAAGAAAAACTGGTTGGAGACAGGCTGGTGTGGCTTAGGATGTATGAATTGCAGACTTACTCTGTTTAGCCTAGCAACAGAGTTAGTGTCACTAGGTTGGATGAAAATGATGTTCTAATGACTAGGTCTATTCTGGTATGAAAAAAGGCTGCCTTAAAAATCGTGTTTCTTTTATTCTTGCATTTTATTTTGGATTAGTGAAGAGGTGAAGAGAATTGGATTAATCATAACCTTTTGTTCGTGATACCCACACCAGCATTCTAGTGCACAGCCATAATTAATTAACTAATTAATTAAACATAAGCAAGATCTGAGCTTGTGGTTACTCCAGATCCTAAAAATGGAAGCCTGACAAAAGTTTTTTTTTTTTTTTTTTTAAATCACAGGAATGGTTCAAATAAAAGATAGCTGAGTACTCTCAGGGATATTATAGAGAGTGGGTTCTTGAATTAAATGGGACACTAAAGATGACCTCTAAGAGATTTCTTTTTTAATTTCAGATTTTCTGGGTGACATTTAGTCATGTGGATGGAGGAAGTGCTACTTTTCAACACAATAGGTATATTTCTTATGAGAATGTCTATAAACTGAAAAAATTTGCTGTATGAAAGGACCATTGTGAATATGAATTTACCCCCGGAAACATAGGTGTGTGCTCTACAAGTAATTAGACAACAAAATCATACCATTTAGGTTTTTCATGGAAGACAAAAATTGAATTCTCCATAAAAGTGACTTGTCGGCTGGGCTTGGTGGCTCACACCTGTAATCCCAGCACTTTGGGAGGCCGAGGTGGGCGGATCACGAGGTCAGGAGATCAAGATCATCCTGGCTAACCCGGTGAAACCCCATCTCTACTAGAAATACAAAAAATTAGCTGGACGTGGTGGCAGACGCCTGTAGTCCCAGCTACTCGGGAGGCTGAGGCAGGAGAATGGTGTGAACCTGAGAGGCGGAGCTTGCAGTGAGCCGAGATCACGCCACTGCACTCCAGCCTGGGTGACAGAGCAAGACGCGGTCTCAAAAAAAGAAAGAAAAAGTGACTTGTCTAATTTTGCAAAGAATTTTAGGTTAGCTTTTCTCCATGATTTTTCAAGTAGACCTCTTTCTTCTGAAAGATAATGAAATGAAAATACTGTCCTGACATTTTAATATCTGTGACATGTATATCAGTTATCTTTTGCTGTTTAAAAATATCATCCCAAAATGTGTTCACCTAAGACAATAACCATTTATTCAGCCCATGGATCTGAGAGTTGCCTGGGAGGCTCTGCAGATGGGCTAGGCTCAGCTCTTCCCAGCAGGGCTGGCTGGTGGGACTGTGAGCTGTTGCCCCATTGACTGTGGGCCAGCTGGCCCAGGATGGCTTCAGCTGGGGACATCTCCTTCCTGCTCCGTGAACTTTCTCATGGTTTCCAAGAGGAGTAGACTCATGCAAGGGTCTCTTGAGGCCTAGGTCAGAACTGTCACAGCATTATGTCTGACACGTTTTGTTGGTCAGAGGAAGCCACAAGATCAGCCCAGATTCTAGGAGTGAAGAAATCTATGTCTTGACAAGAGAAGCTGAAAATTCAAATTGGAAAGGGAAGGAGAAAACTGTGGTCATTTTTGCAATTTACCATAGCATGTTACACACTGTCAAGTGCTCTCATACACAGTATCCTTTATGATCCTCCCAAATAACACAGCGAGATAAGTAGTACAGGTATTATCATTCCCCTTTTACATAGGTGCAAATTGAGACCAGCGATAAAGAGAGATTTTCAATGGGTCACACATTCTGGAAGTGGCATGAGCTCAAATCTGTTTTGAAAAGCATACAAGTGAAGAGAGATGTTAGTATCATCAAAGGGAGGTAAATTAATGTTTTTTAATGCTTTGCCCCATGCAGACTCATTGAGGCTTATTTAAATAACTTTTGGGAATTGAGGCAATAGGCAATTTAATGTTGATTTTTTTTTTTTTCTAAATACTGTCTTTCAGTACTAAAGTGAGAGTGTAAGTCCAAATAAAGGAGCTTCTTGAAGTCTAGTTAGTGTGGGGGATATTGTGGGATTTCAAGGTCCTTTGGCCAATCCACTTTATTTCTAACTGTAATATTTTTCTTTACAGTCTCCTCTCTTGAGCTGTGTGAACAAAACACTTGAAATAAAACCGCTCACTAGATTATACCTAGGCCGTATCATTCTGCTAAAGATTGGTATATAAAGTTATAATGGAGGCAGAGGTCAAAAGTAAAGAAAACCTCCAGGTCTTTTTTTCTTTGAAGCAGCTAAATTCTACCTACTTATTCTTTTCCATTCACTTTCATATTTAGAAATGACACTCTCTGGACAACAATCAAGGACCAAATTCCATGTGATATGATTTTACAAAAAATACAAGTTTTCAAGGAACTGAAACCTAAATTTTTATTTGTCAGTTCTTGATATCTTAGCTATCAAGGGACACAGGAATGTCATAAAGTGGCCCAAGTTTCTGGACACACAAACTGAAGTGTTACCTGTAGAAATTTATTCTTTTTTGAGTAATTAAATAATTTATGTGAAATTCCTTAATATACTTCCTGATTCACGTAAAAACTTTTTAGTTATAAAGCAAATGACTCAGGGAAAGTTAATTTCTCAAAACATTTTTAATTTAAATTTTCTCATTAACTACCATATTTGAAGCATGATATTCAGATATCACATTTAATTTTCACAATGCTTTCCTGAAAGGTGTATTGCCTTAGTTTTATGAAAGAAGAAATTGGACTTGGAACCCCCTTGAGACACATTTTTGTCCCAAACTCAATTCCAAGCTTTGGGTCAAAGCCCTAGGAAAGAAAACCCAATCTGAGGAATTCAGAGGCAGATGGCAACAGAGGTTAAAAGGCACATCGCAGGTAAGCATGGACTCCTTATAATAAGCCAAAGACTAAGGTGAAGCTGTGGAATTAATCCCTCCTCCAACAAGGGAGAGAAAAGGATGTCTTATGACACACCAGGATAACTGGTAGTTATGATTGCTAGGATTTGGGTGCATGATGCTTGGCTTTGGTTAACCCCATTAGTCTTACTTTCTCAAAAGGAAACTTCCAAGTCATGGGCATTTTATTTATTCTCATCACCTGGCAGGATTTGCAGGATAATTGCTCAGAACTAGAATATTGATCCAGAATTTTATATTACCCATCCCTCTTGTTCTTTCTGAGCTGCAGCCAGGGATTGCTGGCTGGTTTACAGGAACAAGCAGAGTTAGTCTAAAATGTAGGCAAAAACTTAAAAAAAAAAACTAGTGAGTTTAGAACTTAATGACAAATATATGATAAGCTTTGGAATATGATTTATCTCTCTCCAATCTTCATGTTTGTTAAAAAACAAATTATCATAGGACTGAGTGGTTTGCAAAATAGACTTTAGTCTTATATTTGGCCTGATTATTTGCATAAAATGCAGCAGAAATAATTATTTCTACATAGGCCTTTTGGATTGGCTTTGATGGACCTGTGTTCCACAAGGAATCACAGATAAGACCTTTTAAAGCCCAGCCCAGCCATGGGTTTGCATCCTCAAATGCCTGTGAGTTGGGTGATTCTTTCCTCTTAAGGTCCCAATATAAACTTGGAGCTCCTGAACCTGTTAGAAAGTGACATTTTTTACTGAACAGAGGTCAGGAACCTCGTACAGGGACTGCATAGACAAGGGAATGAGGCCAGTTTCCCCACTGGGCTTGTATCAGCTCTACTAGTCAAGCTTGACTCCTTAAAGGGAAGCATACCCTTCCAATCAAAGCCTTGGTAAAATACCTAGTTTTTCCAATTGCATCCTGTTGCAAAAGAAGAAATGGATTCTTATCGAACTGATGCAAACAACTATATTACCATAAGTTAAGAATACTCACAGATAGTTTCCAAATTCTAGAGGAACTAGGAAGAGAGAAACAAACATGCTCCAAATTTTGATCCCAGGAGTATACCCTACTTAGTTATTAAAGGCCATAAATAGTTCAAAATAAGTTTCATTGACTCTGAAAACAAGGATAAGCAATATGCCAAGCAAAAGTCAAAAGGTTGCTTCAGCTTTCTGAGTTCAGTCCATTTGGTTAACTCTGGTTTTGCTTGATACTTGTAAACATTTCAGCTCTTCATCAATCTTGTACATTTTACTTTATTCTAATATTACAATCTCCAGAGTTATCAGAAGCCTGTATTTGAGAGTACCTGTTAAAGTTCTATAGCTTATTAGAAACCACCTTTTGAAAAGAATTTAAACAAGACAACAATTTTCTGTGAATAACAAAATGTCTAGGGTAGTTACAGTTAGAAACACAATTGACATTTTCTTTATCCATTCATTTGTTGATGAACACTTAGGTTACTTCTAAATCTTGGCTATTGTGAACAGTGCTGCAGTAAACGTGGGAGTGCAGATATCTCTTCAATATACTGATTTTCTTTCTTCGGGGTGTATACTAAGCAGTGGGATTACTGGATCATATCGTAGTTCTGTTTTTAGTTTTTTGAGAAACCTCCAAACTGTTCTCCATACTTGTACTAATTGACATTCCTACCAACCATGTACAAGGGTTCCCCTTTCTCCACATCCTTGCCAGCATTTGTTATTGCTTGTCTTTTTGATAAAAGCCATTTTAACTTGGGTGATATGTGTATTAGTCTGCTTTCACACTGCTGATAAAGACATATCTGATTCTGGGCAATTTACAAAAGAAAGAGGTTTAATGGATTTACAGTTCCACGTGGCTAGGGAGGCCTCACAATCATGGTGGAGAGTGAAAGGCATGTCTCACATGGCAGCAGACAAGAGAAGAGAGCTTGTGCAGGGAAACTCCTTGTTACATAATCATCAGATCTCATGAGACTTATTCACTATCATGAGAACAGCACAGGAAAGACCTGCCCCCATGATTCAATTACCTCCCACTTGGTCCCTCCCACAACACATGGGAATTCAAGAGGAGATCTGGGTGGTGGCACAGTCAAACCATATCAGGGCTACTATGAAACAAACTGTTATGAACATTCTTATACAAGTCTTTTTGTGGACATTGGATATACATTTTTATTTCTCCTGGAAAAATACTTGGGCAATGGAGTAGATATATTTTTAACATTGTAAGAAACTGCCAAACTACTTTCCAAAAGAGTTATACAATTTTATAACCTTACCAGCAATATACAAGTGTTCTAGTTGCTTGACATCATCAGTAGCCTTTGGTGTTGTCCGTATTTTCTATTTTAGACATTTTCATGTGTAGTATGTACCCATTTGACTTATTTTGCATTTCCCTAACATCTAATGGTATTGAACGAAATTCTCTTTCTTGTTGTCATTTTTATATCCTATTTGTGAGGTGTCTATTTAAGTCTTTTGATCATTTTTACTGGATTATTTGGGTCTTATTGAATTGTAGGAGTCTCTAATATGTTCTGGATATATATACTTCATTATATGTAAGTATTGTGCATATTTTTTCCTAGTCTGTGGCTTATTTATTCATTTACTTAAATGAGATCTTTTGATGAACAGTAGTTTTAAGTTTTGGTAAAGACCAATTTTCTAATTTTTAATTTCATGATTAATGCTTTGTAAAAAAATATGTGTTTGCCTTGGTGTTGTGGAAATATTCTTCTATGTTTTCTTGTGGAAGCTTTATAATTTTAGCTGAAAAGTTCAGGCCTATTATCTATTTTAAATTATTATTTTTATATAATAATACAAATGATAATCTTGAACATAATGACCAAGATTCATTGTTTTCTTTCCTATGAATATGCAGTTATTTCAGCTCTATTTGTTGAAAATGCTTTTATTTCTTCCATGGAATTGATTTTTGCCTTTGTCAGAAGTCTTTTGAACATATAAGGGTGAGTCCACTCTGGACTTTCATTCTGTCTCAATGCATTATTTTTCTATGCTTACACCAATAGCATGCTGTCTTGATATTGTAGCTTTATAGAAAACCTTGTACTTAGATAGTATTAATACTTTAAATTTGTTATTTTTCTCATTGAGCTTTTTAAGTCCTTGGACTAGTCATATAAATATTAGAAATAGCTTGTCAATTGCCACAAAACAGTCAGACCTTTCTTAATCAGCAAATTTTTCCTTTATTGCTTTGAATATTGATATTTTTTCTTTCTGGAATTTCCTATTAATCAGAGGTTGAAGTACCAGGATCTATCTCTGTCTCTCTTCTTTTCTGTTCATAGTTTAAATTATTTAGGGCTTTCATGAGAGTTCTGGGTGTCTTTCTCAAATTTATTTTTTAGTGTACTGATTTCATTTTCTGTATTTTTAATTGCTTCTATTGTGGCTTTAATTTGGTTTTTATTTTCAACTAATTCTTAATCTTAGATTTGCCCCACTTACTTATTTATTTATATTTCTCAAATATAAATCAACTCAGTGTTCCCTGGAATCTTTCTGACACATGGATTAGTTATTTTTAAAGATTATTTGATTCTGGTAGCAAATCAAAAGAAGGAAGAAGTCAGGGTTGCTTTATTTTCTCTTTTTAACCTAACACAGTGCCTGACACATGATAGTTACTCAAAAAGTTCCTGTTGAGTCACAGGATAAGTTTAATTTTTCTAAGTGCTTCCCTTTATTTATACTCCCCCAATTTTCAAGTGTATCATGATTTTTCAGTGTTCTTTTTCTTCCAGAAGGTTGCCTATGCTTGCCAACCTTTGTAGGAGTTGAGTGGGTTCTGTTAGAAACTGGTATGCTTCTTGTTCTCCCTGAATGTTCCACAGAGATCCTTCAAGTCTAGACAGAGGGAAGTACAGAAGAGCAAACAACCAAATCAACAAAAATCTCACAGTATGTCACCAATATAAGAGGATCAGGGAGGGAGCATGTGCAGGTCATCGTGGCCAGGAGGAATTTCACTGCACTACATTGTGGATTAATTTTCTCCCATATTCCCACTTCTTGCCTACATTGGTTCTGTCTGTGCTAGAAGAAAACCATGAAGCCTTCCAATGTTGGCTGCCAGGTCCTGTGCTATCAGTCTGGAAAGACAGGAAAGCAGGAATCTACCCATGATCATGTTTCCTGCCTCTGGTTCTGGATGTCCCTGTAGTGAATAACGGTTGGTTGAAGTATCCTTTTACTTATTGCCTAATATTTTGATCCCCACAGGACCTTTCCATCCTTACCAATTTCTGGTATGGAGAGCTGGAGCACCCTTCTAGTGTCTGATGCTAAGGCAGGGTTTTCCATTTGAATATTTCATTGGTCACTTCAGTAGGAATTTGGGAAGAAAGCTAGACAAATATGTTCATGGTAGCTACCTTTTGCAGAAGTCACTCAGACTCTAAATGCCCTACTGTAGTACAACATATCTTTTAATAGCTTGAAATGGATGTCCAGTTTCAACTTCCTTTGTGTCCCCAGCTGTTCCAGAATAACTGAGAGGTTTCCTCTGTTCCAGACCTAAAAGTATTACTCTCCTAATGATAGGGCCTATATTTTCAACCAAGTATTGTCTGAGCTCATAGTTTGAAATGTCCCGTACCAAATGTTTTTTTTCTTCCACAAACTATTATTTTAAATCTGAAAACACAGATATAGATAAATCAGTGACCTATGCCACAGACACGTACATTTAGTGACATTTGTCTGATGTACTGGGAAAAGAAATAGCATCATCCTTTGCTAGGTTTCTTCAGTCAAGAAAGATTGAATGTCAGTACGTTGGAGTTCTTGCTGTTTTTTTTTGACTTTTTGGCTCTCTTAGTACATCTGTGCTTAATGCAGTAGGAGTAGCAGCAACAAAATAAAATGACTGTGCTTTGCAAAGAAGGAAAATGCCCTGTACAGCTTCATCATAGAGCACAATAGATGGGTTGCCTTGTAAATGCTTTTAGCTAGAAAGGGTTCTGATTCTGGGCTGCTACACCACTGCTCTGCTCATGAGTAGTGTCCCCGAAATGCACTTTATTATCAGTTTCTAGCACCAACAAATTTAAACAATTAGAACTTAAGCTTGGCAATTTAATACTTGACAGCTAAAGAAGACTGCATATTGCAGAGAGAGCAATAGATCTATTTTATGTGGCAAGTGGATGGTCTCACTCGCCATGATTCACTTACCTGCTGTTTTGTGTGAACAGTCTTTGTCAAAGTGATGGGTGACACAAAATGCTCAGCTAACACAAAACAGATATTACTATTTTAACACAATATTCAGAGGCAATCTTTGTTCTTTGTATATACAAAGTTTCATGCAGATAAAGATCAATTAACAGATATTTACTGAACCTCCTAGGTTATGTTCAATGCCTTGCTAGCCTCAGCAGAGGATAAAATATACATAAAATAGTTCCTTATAGGAAAGTTTGAGACAAAATCATTCATAGAAGAAATCTATGTAGCCTTATCTGTTCTAACACATCTTAATAAGTTAAGTTCAAGTGTTGGTTGGAGTTCCTTTTATGTTGGCCTTTTAAAAAACCCATAGTTAGGGTTGGGCATGATGGCTCATGCCTATAATCCCAGCACTTTGGGAGCCCAAAGCAGGGAGGATTGCTGCTTGAGCCCAGAGGTTGAAGACCAGCCTGAGCAACATAGTGAGACCCCATCTCTGCAAAATAAATAATGAATAAATAAATAAAAGAATTAGCTGGGCATGGTGGCACATGCCTATAGTCCCAGCCACTCTACAGTCCTAGCTACTTGGGAGGCTGAGGTGAGAGTCTTGTTCGAGCCCAGGAAATAGAGGCGGCAGTGAGCCATGATGGCACCACTGCACTCCAGCCTCGGTGACAGAGCAAGACCCCTATCTCTAAAAGGAAAAAAAACCAACAGTGTTTGAAAAAAATAGAATTGGACTTTTCCATTTAATAAATAGAACTGATTTTATTCAGTTGTAAGTAATCCCTACACTTCAGTGATTCTGTTTTAATGAGTAAAACAACAAGTAAATGAATAATTGCAGTGTGATTAGTAGTTTAGTAGAGGTCTGTATAGTTTTTTATGGGCATATTGCCTTATCTTAGTTTTGATTATTTGGAAAGATTCCTCAGAAGCAGGGATATTTGAGCTCTGTCTTGAAAGTTGAGAAGGCTATGCTCAGGATTCCATCATTTGCCACCCACTCATGAACCTCAAGCATTTGAACATACTCTAGTCTTTTCTGTTTTAAGAGAAACCACCCAAGTCCTGCCAGGGTCCTCTAAGACCTTCCAGCTGTTGCCCCAGCAGGCTCCTTCACTTCAAAGCCAGGCTTCCTCTGCTCCCACTGACTCTTCATTTCAGCACAATTTGCTTCCACCCATACCACTTCCCTGATTGACTCTTGTCAAGACCACCAAGAACCTAAAGACTTCAAAGGACAATATTCAGTTCCCACCTTATTTGAACTCTCTTCGCATGTTTTATCAGCTCTTCCTTCTTGATAAACATGCTTCTTCCTTGGCTTCCATGAAATTAACATCTTCTGATTTTTCTATCGCTTTGGCTACTTTTCTTCATTTTCCAAAAGTGATTTCTCCCTTCTAATCTTTAGGTGCTGATGCTTCTTATGGCCACATCCTAGGACCCTCTTCTCTTGCCTCCCTGGGAAATTCCATTCCATCCCAAGGACCATACATATCATGTGTGTTTTTAAGACTCCATCCCAGACTTCTCTCCTGAGAACTTCTCATAAATGTTGAAGTACTCACTTTGCATCTCTATTGGAATGTCATATAGGCATCTCAGATTAAATTGTTCAAAACTGAATACATGATCTTCCCCTTGAAATCTATTCTTCCTTCAGGTTTTTTGCTTAAATCAATTTCTCAAATATAAACCTTTGGATTAATTTTCAATATCTCCTCCCTTACTCCACACAAACATCAAGTCTTAAGGACTTTGCATCTAAAATATATTTTGAATCCATCTTCTGTTTTCTAATTCTGTATTCTCTACCTTGAATTTAAGTTCTTTTTCCCCCTTCCTATATTGTCCTCATAAAGGAAGTATGATCTTTTAAAAAGACAAATCAGATCATGCAACTTACTTGCACAAATTGCTTCTCTGGATTCTCATTGGGTATGGGTCCTGCATGATCTGGATTTGTTCCTGGTCATGCTCTCTCTATGGTGTCACAAAATCTAGGTAACTATCTTGAAATATCATGAAAATATCCTTCATCCAGATTTTAATATATATAACCAGCAAATAGTTAGATTGAGATTTTGAGGAACATCCTCTGAATTTACATTTTGGCAATACTAAGGGGGTGCTTACCATGTGGTTTCATATTCCCATATCTTTTATTACTGTTTCCTCTGCCAGGAACCTCCCTCCTTTGCCTGGCATTTTCTCCCTGGGATCGTTCCTACAACATTCATGTATGGCAAAATTTCTCACTTTTATCTGTTCAAAAACTCTATGCAATTAAAAAAATCATCATAACTCGGTTATTGAGTATTAACTCTACACCAGGGGTCATTCTAGGTGATTTAAATATATCTTCTCACTTAATCTTCACAACAGACCTGTTAGTCAAATACAATTATTATTTCTATTTTACAGATGAAGAAATTGAGGAAGTTGGAATTTAAGTAACATGAACTTACATGATGGAGTTAGAATTTCAACTCAGACTTTCAGACTTTTACTACCTACCTGTCTGCTAACGACTATGCTTTTTACACAATCTTAGGGGTTTTAGTCACCACTAGACTGTAAGCTTGCAGACTTAAGGAACTCTCTTATTTACTGCTATATCCTTATCACCTACATGAATGTCTGGCATATAGAAAGTACTCTGTAAATAGTTGTTTAAACAAATTGAATCAATTGGCTATCTTGATATTGTATAGACAGAATTTCATTTCTCTTCTTGGCTTAGAGCTCAGTGGGTATTTAGTGCTAATGGAATTTATAACCATTATAGAATGTATGTGGTAGAAACAAACCCAGCATCCGAAGATCACAAGTTCTTTGTGAAACATTATCCTTTTGGCTGTGGTTTGCTTAGTTGTGTTCAAAGGTCTGTGATTAGTCTCCTTGCTCATCTCTTAGGCCGCCTTAGGCTGATGTTACGAGGGCTTTAAAGCAATCATCTTTGGCAGCTGAGCTCTTAGCTGGTAATCATCATACTATTAAGAAGTACTTGGCTTGATGAGCATCAGAACAGAGGGAAGAATTTATCAGATCTCTTGGCTTTCTAATACATATGAGAGGAAATTGATATGGTTCAAGAAGATGACTCTATGATATGTCATATGTATGTATTTTTTTAAAAAACAATTTTCACTGTACTTAATGTTCTCTAGTATTTTGGGTAGGTAAAGAAAATTAACAGTGATAGTAATTTTAATGCTTATAATTATTGACTCATTCCCACTTCCTTGGAACAGTAAAGTTTTACATTCTTGCAACAATGCAGAAATAGGATTTTTTTTTTCCTTAGCTACAGATCATGAGCCACAGATGGGGAAAGATTTCAGGTTTTTCTTTTTACTCCAAAGAAAGCAGAGATTTTAGCACAGAAAACACCCATTATGAAGCACTTTGGGTTAAACGAAGGCTCCAACATACCCAGTAATTTATTGCAGGCAGCATGTTTCATTCTATGTGCATGTGATTGCAGTCCCATAGCATCAATGGCGTAATGGTTTCTCTGCATACCAAAATGTTTAGCAAAGCCACTTGTTTCCCTATCCTTTTATCTTATGCACATGGGATTGGTCAACTATGAGCTGAGAAAAGAAAGACAGATTTTCATAACTAAATTGCATTTGACTTTGTTAACTTTAATTTATGAAATAGAGATTACGTTTAATTGGAAAAAGAGATCTAGTTTTGGAACATTTGTTCAGTGAGATTAATAAAAAAAAACCTCAACTGCACTTTTGTCGATTATAAAAGTGTGCCATAAGTCACGACACAGTTGCGTTCTTTCATTTATTCTTCTATTTAGTTAGGGTGGCATGAATTTCAGAATGAAAACCAGCATGATCATATTATTTAAGTACTGCTAAAAGGCCTCATATCACTTTTCAAGTAGCATATAAAACTAAGGTCTGAACTTTTCATGCTCGTTTGAATTTGCTGTGTTTCCTCATGCAACACTGGGGCTTCCATTTCTGCCATTGTGGCGCAAATGGCCAAGCAATCCCCCTGTAGTTTTTTCTCACTTCTGTTGCCACTGTGTAGCTATTATATTTGGCTGAGAAAATGACTGAATTTCAAAAAGCTCAAGGTGGGAGTCACATGAAGCAATGCTTCTTTTCTCATAAGAAAGCTTCAAGAGAATTCAACAGTAAGGACGCCTGGTAAGCAGTTGTGTGACGTAGTCCAAAACGCTGATAGCCATGTTAGAATGCGGGATTGCTCTGCAGTGAATTCCAACATAACAATGACTTTCAAAAGACAGAAGTTCATTTATTTTACAAGAAATAGTCCAAGGGTAAGCAGACAGGGCTGAAAGCTACCCTTTATCCAGGACCCAAATTCCTGCATTGTTGCTCTGCTATTCTCAACCTATGGCTTCCATCTTAATGGTCTAAAATAGCTGCTTCAGCTCCCACCATCATGTTTGCCTTCTAGCCAACAGTAAGGGGAGTAGATGAAGTGGAGACGATGCTTTTTTCCATCAATATCATGACAATGAAATTCCACCCATCATTTCACTCACATCCCATTAGTTGTATGAACTAACCTAGCTGCCAGGAAATTTGGGAAATATAATCTTTGATTGAGTGGCCTAATTAAAATCAGGGGTTTTGCAATTCAAGGAAAAAGGGAAGAATGGATTTTGGAAAATAATTGATAATGCTATAATCACTGCCAGTAAAAAGAAGTCATAGAGAAATAATGTGGTGCAAGGGTAAGTAGATGATTATCCTTTAGTTCTGGCAACCTGTAGATGTATAAGATAAAGATACCAATTACAGTTATTTAAAGTTGAAAACCTATGTACTAGATGGACATCAGGTAAATCATAGAATTGATGAAAACGGAGAACTAACTAGGCATAGAACTAGGCTCAAGACAGACATCCAAATCACAGCATGGAATGGTCTGCTTATAACCAGTACTACTGATGACACCACCTCTAGATTCTTGGCTTCTTGATTTTGTTGCCAACATCATCACTGGAAACTAGCTACTGGCTGTTGCCAAAGCGGGAACCAAATTATAAACTGTTTCTCCTTTGAATATTCATGCCAGACTCAAAATCCTAGATAGCACACCAGATTTGTTGAGTTTAGCACATGAGTCTGTAACCTAGCTGCCAGGGTCTAGGAACAAAAGTATTGGCAGTGACAGGTGAAATTCTGTCTTGCACAAAGACTGACCTGTTCGGTGGTGAACTTAAAGCATGGAAAGGGGTTCATTTTCTGAGAAGCCATTTTTTAAAATGCCAAAATGTACATTATAGTGACCAAAATATTTTTCAAATAGGGCAAAAGTAGTGTAAGTCCTTAAGTGCATGGTTTTGGAATTAGAAAAAATCTGGGTTGTAATCATTGCTCTATAAAATGGGGGTATTAATAATGCCTAATTCCTAGAGTTTTGTGGATAATATAAAGTACATGCTTAATAAATTCAGGAAAAAGGAAAATATCTTAATCTTTAAAAATATCTTCAGATTTGTAAAATGCTTTCTTCCTATCTAGGCAGTCCTAATATTATAGTTTCATCCATATCATTAACTTAGTAGCCATATTTCAACTCAGTTAACAAATATATGCTGATATTCTAAAATTAACCTGAGATCTGTAATAAACCAGATTAACAATTGGGGTGATTTGGTACTCATCCTAAAGTTACCCAGATTTATAAGCTAAGTGAAGAAAACATTGTATACTACCATTTTATTTATTTATTTATTTTTGAGATAGGATCTTTCTCTGTCGCTCAGGCTGGAGTGCAGTGACACAATCATAGCTCACTGTAACCTCAGACTCTTGGAGTCAAAGTGATCCTCCCACCTCAACCTCCCGAGTAGCTAGCACTACAGGTACATGCCACCACTCTCAGCTAATTAATTATTTTGTTTTTAGAAACAGGGTCTCACTATGTTGCCCAGTCTGGTCTTGAACGCCTGGCCTCAAGTGATTCTCCTGTCTCAGCCTCCAAAAGTGCTGGGATTACAGGTATAAGCTTCTGTGTCCAATCTGTGTACTATATTTCACAGTTGACTAAAGACAGCAAGCTTGTCCCTAAAACTGAGAAGTACCAAGAATAAGATCCCAGTCTCGTATTCCCATAATAGTTCTCCAAAGATATTCTTTTTTTATTTTTATTTTTTTATGATATCTTTTTTTATTATACTTTAAGTTTTAGGGTACATGTTCACAACGTGTAGGTTTGTTACATATGTATACATGTGCTGTGCTGGTGTGCTGCACCCATTAACTTGTCATTTAACATTAGGTATATCTCCTAATGCTATCCCTCCCCCCTCCCCCCACCCCACAACTGGCCCCGGTGTGTGATGTTCCCCAACGAATGGCTTTTGTTTCCTTCTTTCAGAAGGGAATTCTCCTTGACAGTACGTTTGCCCTGATAATACAAGACATTTGAAACTTTTTTCCACCAACTACTTTAAACTTTTACCTGTAAAAAACATTGTAAGCAGCATCAGGAAGAATGGCAAAGGAAGACTTAAATACCTCTACAGGTTGCCAAAAATACTGGTTGGCTATTGTTCAGCACCTGGGAAATTTGTTGAGACCATATGGCCTGTCAAAATTTCAGTGTACTAGAGAAGAAAGCTCCCTGCAGTGACAGTATTGAATTAAAAAAATTATTGTAAACAGTGGCTCTAGGGGATTACTGTGGTCATTCAAAAAGCTGCACATTCTGGTGTTAACAGAGAAATTATCCACTAGATTATAAACTCAGTTGTGGAGCAAGCAACCAGAGACAGAACTGGAAAGAGTTCTTTGGGCAAGCGAGATCAACGTCCTTTTACTTTAACTCTTAGGTGTCTTTGACTTAGACATATATTATGTCCTTGAATATAAAGGAGCAAAGTCAGTGTAGTAAAAATTAAGGTCTTTTGGTTCTTTCTGTGATTGTTTAAAAGTAAGATTACTATCTGTTCAAAATGTCTATAATAGTAAAATAGACACAAATTATGAATGACCTAAAGTTATGAAAACATTTTGAAGTATCTCGACAGCTTTTTAAAATTAGAATTTGCACACCACAATTTGAATAATCATTTTTGAGATTTATCAACCAATTATAAGCTATATGAGTATTGGTTTTATATATTCCTGAAGTAAAACTGATTTTATTCATTTTCTTTAGACTCAGATGAAACTTCCAAATTGATGCAGGAAATCTACCCGCCAACCTATTTATCTTTCTCTCATCCCAGGTACTGTATGATGTTATTAAAAGATAGGAAAATAAATCTGCTTTTGTTAAGTTTCAGAGATTATAAAAATATTGTAATAATATATATTGGCTAGGTAAATCTAGGATATTATTATATTTCTCTCCTATCAAAGAGGAAAAGTGATGACAAATTTGTAAAATGAAAGACAAGAAGCAAAATGAAAGAGGCCACATATTTAATGTGTTAAAGGAGGGTTTACAAAATACTTGACTGTTCCATCGAAAAAGAAATCCTAATTTTAGATTTAAAGAAGAGGCTATAGTGTAGGGTATGTGTGTGTGTGTGCATGTATATTGTTAAAGTACTAGGTGCTCTATTTAAGTGAACTGACCATCATCATCTCTCTCTTTATTCTCACTACAAGGAGTAATAGAAATTTTGCCAAATCCTAAATATTCTTAAAATGATCCACAACAGGACGGTGTTACCTATAAAGAGCTTAGCCTCAAACAATGAAGAGTAAGAATATTTTTGTAATTAACTTTATTTTTTAAGTATAAAACTAGTACCTTCTAATTATGGAAAAATTTGTAGAATACAAATAAATAAATAAATGTTATAGCACATTTGCCACTCAGAGTTAATCACGATTAACATTTGGTTCACTTCATTCCAATCTCCCCACTGCCCAGTATACATAAAATGATGCAGAGCCATTAAGATGATGTCCATGAAAAATCTTGGAAGCCATGGGAAATTGCTCAGAAAATAAAAAAAAAAATTACATGATACAGAACTATGCGAACAAGTTCCAGTGTATCTTTAATACTTAGTGAACATTAAACAGCAGCAGCTCTTTATTTACACACAATCAGCGGGGTCGTTTTTACTAGGCATTCCCCTCTTCTTTATTTGCTTGCACATCTAGACTAGATGATTCTTTATGGGTCCCAATGCCTGGATTTGGTTTTTAAAACGGTTTAAATTGGGGGTACAATATGCTATGTGGTTAGGGAAAAAATATCATCTCAAAATTATTATATAAATAAAGGAAGTTAACTGATAGCATAGGTATTTCTTTGCTTTCGAAGGCCTGGGATTTACATAGAGAGGTTCAAAATGTGTACAGAGTAGAAATGGCAGGTGTTGAAAAGTGAGTTTTGAATTTACATCGCCTGTTTCAAGCAATAGCATTTCACCGCAGGTTGCCTTATGAACTTTTATTTGATGACAGGAGATGTTCCAAAACAAGTTCTAACTTCGCAAATGATGGAGATGTTAATACAAAATTTATCACAGTTCTAGTCATCCTTGTTTGCTCATGGGTGCCTCTGGGTAACATCTACAATGGCTAGTTATAATTCCTCATTTATTTGGCCTTAGGATTTAGGTATCATATAGAGCTGATCTTTTCTTTCAGAGTTCTAATTTAATCCTGATATTTATCTTAATAAAATTAGCCCTGGTGTTTCTCCATTTATATCAAGACTGGTTCTTTCATGGTGGTTCTCCAGTCTGAACTGAAAATATTATAGGCCCAGTCTGGGGCTCTGTAAAATATGTATTTATGGTTTTTCAGATCTCTAGGTGAAAATTCATCATGACTTGAGGATATTATTATTACAGAATGGTGGATTTTCTGCAGAGAGGTTTCATCACAACACAAAGATGTGAACTTCATTGTGGGAAATACTTCGATGAGTTCAAAAGAGTAACTCAGGATAATTGCTGCTGTCTGGTCAGTGTGTCCTGGAATGGCACGTCAGCTTAGGTTTCCTTCCGAGTGTGAATGTTAGTGATAATCAAAGCAAATTGCCTACAGCAGCTGTTGAGTTCCTGTATTGCTTTCAGCTTTGTGATGGGAGGACTATATTACAGTAATAGGATGGATACCTCTTGGTTTCAGGTGTCAAAGCCATAACTCATGACCCATAAGGAAGACTGATTTTACATTAAAATGTGGAATTAATTACATGTGAAATAGGAGCTCACCAAAATGAATATTCATTGTGAACCCAGGTATTTGAGTGAAGGCTTTATGGTTGAGGTAGAGACTGAACTGGGCCTGGAAGAAAAAGCAGATTTGGAAAAGGCAGAAAGAAGAGCAAAGAAAATCTTATTGGACAGATGGGCAGGGAAGGGTGTGTTTGATTTTGGAGGATATAATTCCCAAAGGAATTTGGATTTGATATTGTAACTCTAGGATGTTAACTAGGTATCAATTTGCATGTCAACTCTGTCTGAGTGGTAGTGGTTGTTACGTGATGGCTGTGCTGAGAAAGATTCTAAGCCTGGTCAAAGGCTAAAGGACCTGGATCCTGCGATTAGTAATATCTGCCAAGGGGAAGGAGGGACAGGTTTGGCATAACTGCTACATAATTGTCTAGGATGCACTAGAAAACACAGCAGTGGATTTTTTAAATAGTCGAGTCACCTTGAAATATAAAACCTTCAGCAAACATTTTGTATTTCAACTGTAGAAAATGAAGATATGAACAATATTTGTCAGTAGAAATATTGTTTAACATGACACAATGAAGTTCAAATCACTATTTCTTCAGCTGATATAGGGAACTTAGTTTTGAAACATTTTTTCTGGGGAATAACTTGTTGGACACTTCTAAAATAAATTGAATTCATCAGGCAGGAAGAAAGTAATTTTTTCTGAAATTTATTAATGTTAAGATTTTATTTTGCCTGTAAATTTAAAATGCTAAGTATTAAGTATTATTTCAGCCTGTCTAGTCAAGTGATCGCTTGGGAGAAGATATTCTTCATTTTTCCAAATAATTTGTTTATTGTAATTTCTAATTTTTCATTGTGGTATTTTGAAAATTAGTTGATTTTTACATATTGAAAAATTGTATCCTGTGTCATTGCTAAGCTCACTCATGAGTTCTAGTAGCTTTTTTTTTTTTTGGATCTTGAATCCTTTGGGATTTTATACAAAGACAATCATGTTTTCTGCAAATAGAGAACTGAGACAGTTTTATTTCTTGTTTTCCAATCTGTATGACTTTTAGCTGTTTTTCTTGCCTTATTGCACTGCCTAGCACCTCCAGTATGATGTTGAATAGAAGCAGCAGAAGTGGATATGCTTGTCTTTTTTGTAATTGTAGAGGAAAAACGTTCAGTCTTTCCCCACTAAGTATGATGTCAGATACATCTCTACTCATTTTATGTTTACTTGTTCTATTGATCACTGAGAAAGGATTGTTGAAATCTTTAACTGTAATTATGGATTATCTATTTTTTTCTTGCATTTTTAACAGCTTTTTCTTGATGTGTTTTGAAGCATTGTTGTTAGGTATATTTCCATTTAGGATCGTTATGATGTTTTGTGAGTTGATCCCTTTATTATAAAACCCTTATATTCATACCTGGTAATATTATCATTCTAAAATCTACTTTGTCTGGCCAGGCATGGTGTTTCACGCTTGTAATCCCAGCACTTTGGGAGGCCACGGTGGGTGGATCACTTGAGGTTAGGAGTTCAAGACCAACTTGGCCAATGTGGTGAAACCTCATCTCTACTAAAAATATAAAAAATCAGTATATATATATATATTATATAATGTATATATTATATATATAATATATTATATATATAATTTTTAACGTATATGTTGTCTAATATTAATATAGCCATTTCCAGCTTTATTTTGAGTGTTTTCATGGTGTATCTTTAGCCACCTTTTACTTTTAACCTATGTATGTATTCTTACTTAAAATAGATCTAATAATAGGATCTTGCTTTCTTATACAATCTATTTCTTTGAATAGCTGTATCTGGATAATTTACATTTAATTTATAATTATTGATATGGTTGTATAAAAATATCTATCATATTGCTAGATATTTTCTTTTTGTTCTGTATTTTTTTGTATCATTTCTATTTTCTGCCCCTTTAAAAATTATTTTTATAATTACGTTTTATCTCCATTATTGGCTTGGGTTTTATACCACTTAAAAATTTGTATTGATTTCCTTAGGTTTTATAAAAATATGTATCTTTAATCACAGCTTGCCTTCAAATAATATTATATTACTTCATGTGAAGTGTAAGAATCTTATAGCAATGTACTCCCAATTCCTGCTGCTCTCAACACTTAGAGCTGTTGTTGTCATGCATTTTACTTTTATGTCTGCAGTAAACACATACAACACTGATTCCATTATTGCTTTAGATGGTCAGTTATCTTTTAGAGTGAGTAAAAACTGGGGAAAAAGAACTATACATTTTCCTGTATTTGTTTTCCATAGCACTGTACTTCTTTATATAGATCCATGATTCTACCTGGTATCATTCTTTCTTCCGCTTAAAAATTTTTCTTAATTTTTTTTTCTGTAGGAAATAAATCCTCTCAGTTTTTGTTTGTCTCAGAAAATTTTTCTCCTTCACTTCTGAAAGTTGTTTTCACTGGATATAGATTTTGGATTGGCAGTTAATTTGTAATTAGCACCTTAAAATTGTTATTCTATTGTTTTTTGACTTGCATAGCTTCTGATAAGAAGTCTGCTATAATTCTTACTTTTGTTTTCTCTGACTGTCCTCAGGAATTTCTCTTTATCTTTGGTTTTCAGTGGTTTGAATATAATGTATCTAGGCATTTAAAAATATTTCTTTTGCTTGATGTCCTCTCAGCTTCTTATATCCATGCTTGATTTCTTTAATTGGGAAATTCTGGATCATAATTTCTTACGTTATTATTACTTACTACTCAATGCTTGTTATCTTGCTTAATATTTCTTCCAGCATTTTTTTTTCTGTATCACTCTATCTCCTTCTGAGACACCAATTACATAAATTTTAGACTTTTTGATATTGTACCACAACTCTTGGGTTCTCTATTTTGTTTTTTGTTTGTTTTTACTTTTTTTTTTTTAATCTTTGTGCTCTGGTTTGAGTAATTTTTATTGACCTATCTTCAAGTTCATTGATTTTTTTTTTTTTTTTTTTGACAGAGTCTTGCTCTATCACCCAGGGTGGAGTGCAGTGGCGTGATCTTGACTCACAGCAACCTCTGCCTCCCAGGCTCAAGTGATTCTTGTGCCTCAGCCTCCCAAGTGGTTGAGACTACAGGCATGCACCACCATGCCTGGCTAATTTTTCTGTTTTTTAGTAGAGAGGGGGCTTCACCATGTTGGCCAGCTGGTCTCTCACTGATTCTTTTCTCAGCTGCCTCAATTATACCGATCAACTCTGCAAGGGCATATTCATTTTGTGACCATATTTTTTATCTGTAACATTTATATTTGATTCAGTTTCATAGTTTTCAGCTTCCTGCTAAAATTTCCTAATTGTTTATGAACATTGTCTACCTTTTTTCACTAAAGTCTTTACCACGTTAATCATATTTTAAATTCTTTAATAATTGCAAGATCGAGGTTATATCTGAGTCTAGTTCTGTTAATTGCTTTGTGTTTTGAAAAGGTATTATGTTTTCTTGTCTTATTGTATGTTGTGTATTTTATCTGAGGGTTGGACATTTTATGTAGAACAAGAGAGACTGAGAATAATATTTGTAAATGTCGACCTTTTCTTTTGCTAGGTTTTAGAATCAAGATGTGAGGGAAATTGAGTCAATCTAATCAGGAGTGGAGCTGGGTGTGGTTTTGTTGCAATTGTGAACCTCAGCATGCCACAGCCTCAAAATTTCTTGTCCTTAGATTAGTGGCTGGTTTGTTGGAGAATTTTATGAATATCTGTTCCACCTTCAGATTTAGGCTTTCCCTGCATGCCTGTGCCTCAGACTGGGTCCCTTTCCAAGCTTTTGGGCTTCTCCCAGCAATGAGACTGCTATTACTTATTGTGCACTGCTTGCTATCTTGGTTGTACTGTGTGGGGTGCAGGACATTTAGGCTTTGTTATACTAGTTCAGCCTCAATTATAGGAAAGTACTTATGTTCCTGAGGATGAGACATTTTCAATGATTGTTTCACTCTCCCAGGTGTAGGAGAGCACTAATTATCTGAGTTTAGTATGACTTCTTGCCTTTCCTGGAAGAGCATAAGAATTTTATCTATTCCTTTTCTCTCGCTGCAATAGATCTTGGCTTTTTGCACAATAATAAGTGGGTTTGCTGAATCTTCCCTCAGTGGTGTAAGGCTTTTGTTGCCTAAGAAAGATGGAGAGAAGAATCCAGGTGGAGTTTCGTAATTTTGCTCGAGTGGATAATATTTTCCTCCCTTAGCTGACTTTATAAGAAAGGCTTTATTACCTGTAGTCCCAGCTACTTGAGAGGCTGAGGTGGAAGGAATACCTGAGCCCAGGACGTCAAGACTGCAGCGACCATGCCTCAAAAAGAAAAAAAAAAAAAAAAAGGCTTCCTCCTAACTCTTCAGTTGCCCCACGTCTCTCTTGTTAGTAAGTAAGGTCCATAGAGGAGTTCCTGTGAGTGGGTGCAAATTCTCTTTGTGTTTGTGATCCCCAAGGTTTCTATTCTCTCAAATTAGGTAACACTTGGCTTTTAGCAATTTGTTTAAAATTTTGGTTGTTTTCTTCTCATCTTATATACTGTCCAGTGTATTCTCTAGCTAAGTAAGGACTTATACTCTTTATCTCCTGTCTTTCTTTAGATTTTGTGTTTGTTTGTTGCCCTGAGATTGTAAATGTCTGGCAAAAGTTGTGAATTTGTAGATTACTTTACTTTTTTTGTAGAAAGAGTGAGAGCAGCACTCTTTCCAGATTTCCAAATTCAAAAGAGAAATCTAAATTCAGTTTATTTTGAATTATTATTATATAAGACAAATCTCTTGTTATCACTGATTTAATCATATCATATACAATACGTTTATTTTTATATCATATACAATATGATACAATATCACATATGATAAGTGAGACAATATACAATAAATATACAATACATATAATTAGAGATACTTGAACATGCATTATAAATATTATAAGTTTTGGAATCAGATAGACCTGGGTTTGAATCTTAGACCTGCCATATTCTTGCTATATGACTTTGGAAATATATTTTTTTGTCTGAATCTCCAGTTCTCTCATCTATAAAATGGAAAAAGAAGTACCTATGCAATACAGTTCTCTTTAGGATAGTATAGAACATGTAACAGGTGCCTATTAATGTTTTCTTGGTCAAAGATTAGTGGTTACAAAAATAAAATCTTCTTGTTCAGCATTGAATAAAGGCAGTTTATTGCAACAACTAACGATTAGGCCTCTCCTAGAAGGGTGGAGAGAAGAGGTATTTCAATTGTAATACATGGACTTTTACTTTTGTGCTCTGCCATTAATGTGACTTAACCACCAATTGGCTTAGTCACCATATTTCTTTAAATTTTAAGAGTGGACATCTGCTTCATTCAGCTTAACCTAGCACTGGTTTCTTTTGGATTGTTGATTATCTCTGTGCTCATAGTTGTGGCTAGGGGGAAGGAAGCAGGCGATGTGGTTCAAACAAGGTTCTGGAGACTTTGGGCAGAAGCAGAAGCAGCTTATTTGGAAGAAGCTATGAACAGCTGGACAATGACTACTGTCTCCAGTTCAAGACTAATTTTTTTTACTCTTCCTTTTCAAATAATCTTTGCTTAGGATGAAACAGCAGATTATTTAACATCTATGAAAATTATTAAATTAATTTTATAATTCAGCCTGAAGTTCACAAATTAACATGGATCCTTTTCTATGTACATAATACCTACATTTGACACAAATATGGCCACCTTCCCCTAAACCATTACATTTTTATGCCCCAAATACATCCTACAATAATAGAAAGGAAGCCATCTTTGATTAATCTCAATGGACCAGGCTCACTTCTTGACTGTGTAAATGTCTCAGGTGGGTGAGTAGACAGACTGTTGTGTTTGAATACCAGCTCAGCCATTGACTAGCTATAAGATGTAAGTTACTTATCTTCTCAGTTTCTTCTTTTCTAAGCTGAGAATAATAATAATAATACTTGCTTCACAAGATCATTGGGGGATTAAATCAGATGACACATATGGAGTACTTAACACATTGCTCAATAAGTTATAGGTACCTAATAAATATATTTTTGTTCTTATGGTAGTGGCATGCCTCACCAGAGATTACATTTGAGTTTTTCCTCATGAGAGGGGATAGAATAGTGGAAAAACCAAAGACAGTTCATCTGCCCACCCCTCAACCCATAAGGGTGGGCATGGTATGTTTAGGGGAGCATATTTAGAAAAGACTTCATTAGAGAGTAATCACCTTTGAGTCACAGAAGGCAGCCCCTTTATGAAGTCTCCTTCTTTGGAACAAGGCAGTGATCTGTCAGAATTATTGAGAAACCACATTTTCCAAAGAAAAGAGATGCAATCACATCTTTCATGTGTCATGAACTTGTGATTTTAAAAAATTTTCTAGACTGCTACATGGATCTCCTGTAGGAAGCAAAAGGGGCAGTATTTAGGGCCTTTGAAGGGGTAACCATCTGATCCACACCTAATCAAGCACTGTGAATTCTGGCCATTACTCTGTGAGAGGGTAGGGAGTGACCCCTCATGAGCTGATAAGGCAAAACTGCAACTCTGGGGGCCCGAGTGTAGGACATTCTTTGCCAACCTTAGCTCTGAAGAAGTAGGGTGGTTCTACACTGAAGAACTGAGGTGTCCTGCGTGTTAATAGCTGGTGGCATTTCATTGTAGAGTGGGCAGCTTCATCTGTCAGACTTTGGAGGACAAGTTTTCAACAATAACACCATGTGGCAGATAGAAGCAACATGTTAATAGCTGACATCTATTGTTTATTTACTACATACTGCACCATTCTAATCTGTTTTCATGACTTGACTCATTTAATTCTCATTACATATTTTATAGATGAGGTAACTGAAGCCAAAAGAGGTAGTAAATTACCCAACTGAAAAAGTGACAGAACCAGAATTCAAACCCAGGCAGTCTCTCTGGAGATTCTATGACTAGCCACTACATATGCTGTGGACATAAATGATCTTTCCAATAGGCAGGAGAAAGCAGACAAATCTCCTGTTGCACTGCATGTATCTGCAGGAATTCGGATGATTCAGAGGGAGAATGAGAGCCCCATGAGAAAGACTTCTTGCTTTTGCATCAAATGTGACCACATTAATAATATTATTATTGTAGTCTCTAGGTAATTTTCTACATATGATTTTCCAACTAGATGTTAACCTCCTTGAGGAAACAGACTGTTGCTAATTTGTTTTGTACACCGTATTTTCTTTATAATACTCTGAAGAGCATTCTCCTTATAAGAGGTAATTGGCAAGGTTTCTGTGACAGAAAGATAAGACTAGGCCTAAAAATTAGATTTAGGCAAATTGAACGTGGAATAATACCTAAGAACTCATGATGTATTTAGGTTTCCAGTGATTGAAGCCTTCAGTTTCACTATTGCTGGGAAATCATTTATAAAGGAAATTCTGAAACCATGGTTTACAAGTTACCCTCCAGAGAAGCACCTTGAGTGGTTTGAGTGGCACACATTCAACTTCCTTTTGTGGGTAGAGGTGACCCAACGTAAGATGACAGTGACTATTTGTCAATACAAATCTATTCAAAATATAGGTCAACAGGAGAAAGAACATTCATTTTCATGTTACCTGAGTTCTTCTGTCTCTTGGGAACATATCTGTTGATGTGGAGCTTGACACCAATGCCACCTGAAATAGTCCCTGCTAAAATTATAGGGAAAAAAGACCTATTATCCTTGCATTTTTTGTGTACTGAGAGGTAATTCTTTAACTATCAATATATGCAGAGCACTGTAGTATTTTATAAGCAGTCTCAAAACAGTGACAGACCAAAAATCAAAGCATGATTATTTTCCTCAGGATATAACAGACATAAAAAATGACATTTTTACCCAGCGTTAAACTCTTTTATTTTTTATTTTTTTATTATTTATTTATTTTTTATTTTTTTTTTTGAGACGGAGTCTCACTCTGTCACCCAGGCTGGAGTGCAGTGGCGCGATCTCGGCTCACTGCAAGCTCCGCCTCCCAGGTTCACGCCATTCTCCTGCCTCAGCCTCTCCGAGTAGCTGGGACTACAGGCGCCCGCCACCACGCCTGGCTAACTTTTTGTATTTTTAGTAGAGACGGGGTTTCACCGTGGTCTTGATCTCCTGACCTCGTGATTCGCCCGCCTCGGCCTCCCAAAGTGCTGGGATTACAAGCGTGAGCCACCGCGCCCGGCACGTTAAACTCTTTTAAAGAAAAAGTTAGAAAAGAATAATGGTATCTTACTATAGATTCTTAGAGAAAGCAGCAAATGTCACTGTGCCACAAAAGAGAAATTCATTGGCACTTTTAACAGCACCTTATTATTTTCTCATTATAAAAATTATACTTTAAAAGTATAAATTGTTCATATTTGTATATAAGTGAAAAAATGAAACTACCTGTAACCTCACTATGCAACAATAACCACTGTGAATATATTATTTCAGGGTTTTCTTTATTCATCTAGATTGAGATGTAGCTCTACATTAATATCTACATACCCTTTCCTACCTCACTGTCTCTATAGATCACAAAAGTGACATCACACTGGAGATATTTTGTTGTGTGTTTTCTTCTACCTAGGCTACAAATGGAAACATTCTCCATTGTGGCAGAAATGGCTGGTTGAGTTACAAAGATATGAGCTCCCCTTCCACAGTGTAGAGCTGTTGCTGGGAAGCAGTTGCCCAGCCAATAACTGCATCTTCCAGCCCCTAGGCAGCTATGTGGGGGGGATGTTACCGCTTTTGGTAAAGTGTAATAGGAACTGAAGTGACGTGCCACTTCTGGGCCAAGGAGATTAAGTATGTGCTTAACTATGTGCTTCCCCCATACTTTCATTCATTTCATTCATTTCCAATTTAACTCAGAGGCCACTCTTGTACTTTTCCATTGCCATGAGAAAACATGACATCTGGATAACCTGCTGGTCCCAGGAGGAGAATAAAAGACACAGGGAGCAGAGCCAACCCAGCCTGCCCATGATGTGAAGCTGTACACTGAAGCAGAGCTACCCCAATTGGCCTGCAAACTTGTGATTAAGATATAGATGATTATTGTTGTATTGCATTAAGTGTGCAAGCTGATATATGCAAAGTACATGTAATTGAGTATGGAAAGAGAGATGTGTCTCAGAAAGAATTGTGCCTGCTTTATTTCTCTTAGCATTTTGTCCTCTAGGGATGTCCATATTGTCAAAAATGGCGGGAATTCCTTCTTCTTAAAGGCTGAATGATATTCCATTTTCTTTATCATTCATACATTGATGAACACTTCAATTGTTTTTATGTCTTGGCTATTGTGAATAATACTATAATCAACAAAGAAGGGCAGATATCTTTATAAAGTGATCTCGTTTATTTTTTTGAGTTGGGTGGCTATTGATCCAGAATAGAAAGAAAAATACTCCATGATCTCACTTACGTGTGGAATCTAAAGGGAAAGAAAATAAATACATAGAAATAGACAGTAGAATGGTAGTTACCAGGGGCAGGGGGTGGAGGAAATGGGAAATTGTAGGTGCAAAGCTGCAATTATAAAGATTGAATAAATCTAGAAATCTAATATGTAACATGAGGACTGTAGTTAATAATATTGTACTGTATGTTGGAAATTTGTCAGAGGGTAGATTTTAGGTACTTTTAGCACCAGAAAAGAAAAAAGTAACTATATGAGATGATAGATATGCTAATTTCCTTGACTGTAGTAATCACTTTACTGTTTATGTCAAAACATCATGTTGTACACCTTAAATATATACAATAAAAATTGTGCATGTGGTTTTTTTTGACAAAGAGCCTTTATTATAATCAAATACATGGAAAGCCTCTAGAGTTTATGATAAAATGGTATTGGCAAAACAACCCCAGCCTAGACTAAAACAACTGATACTTTATGAGATAATAAAATAACCCCTTAAGATTCTGTAGGTAGAAAACAGGCTAAGAAAGCCATTCAGGATTCGCATTTCTCTGATGGCCAGGGATGATGAGCATTTTTTCTTTTTTTTTTTTTTTTTTTTTTTTTCCTGAGCGAGACTTATTTTATTTTATTTTATTTTATTTATTTTTTTTTTATTATACTTTAGGGTTTTAGGGTACATGTGCACAATGTGCAGGTTTGTTACATATGTATCCATGTGCCATGTTGATTTCCTGCACCCATTAACTCGTCATTTAGCATTAGGTGTATCTCCTAATGCTGTCCCTCCCCCCTCCCCCCACCCCACAACAGTCCCCGGAGCGTGATGTTCCCCTTCCTGTGTCCATGAGTTCTCATTGTTCAATTCCCACCTATGAGTGAGAACATGCGGTGTTTGGTTTTTTGTCCTTGCGATAGTTCAGGATGAGCATTTTTTCATATGTTTTTTGGCTGCATAAATGTCTTCTTTTGAGAAGCGTCTGTTCACGTCCTTCGCCCACTTTTTGATGGGGTTGTTTGTTTTTTTCTTGTAAATTTGTTTGAGTTTATTGTAGATTCTGGATATTAGCCCTTTGTCAGATGAGTAGGTTGCAAAAATTTTCTCCCATTCTGTAGGTTGCCTGTTCACTCTGATGGCAGTTTCTTTTGCTGTGCAGAAGCTCTTTAGTTTAATTAGATCCCATTTGTCAATTTTGGCTTTTGTTGCCATTGCTTTTGGTGTTTTAGACATGAAGTCCTTGCCCACGCCTATGTCCTGAATGGTATCGCCTAGGTTTTCTTGTAGGATTTTAATGGTTTTAGGTCTAACATTTATGTCTTTAATCCATCTTGAATTAAAAACCACAGTGAGATACCATCTCACACCAGTTAGAATGGCCATCACTACAAAGTCAGGAAAAAACAGGTGCTGGAGAGGATGTGGAGAAATAGGAACACTTTTACACTGTTGGTGGGACTGTAAACTAGTTCAACCATTGTGGAAGTCAGTGTGGCGATTCCTCAGGGATCTAGAACTAGAAATACCATTTGACCCAGCCATCCCATTACTGGGTATATACCCAAAGGACTATAAATCATGCTGCTATAAAGACACATGCACACGTATGTTTATTGCGGCACTATTCACAATAGCAAAGACTTGGAACCAACCCAAATGTCCAACAACGATAGACTGGATTAAGAAAATGTGGCACATATACACCATGGCATACTATGCAGCCATAAAAAATGATGAGTTCATGTCCTTTGTAGGGACATGGATGAAGCTGGAGACCATCATTCTCAGTAAACTATTGCAAGGACAAAAAACCAAACACCGCATGTTCTCACTCATAGGTGGGAACTGAACAATGAGAACTCTCATGGACACAGGAAGGGGAACATCACACTCCAGGGACTGTTGTGGGGTTGGGGGAGGAGGGAGGGACAGCATTAGGAGATATACCTAATGCTAAATGATGAGTTAATGGGTGCAGCAAACCAACATGGCACATGGATCCATACGTAACAAACGTGCACATTGTGCACATGTACCCTAAAACTTAAAGTATAATAATAATAAAAAAAGAAAATATTTTATACATTCATATATTGCATAATTAAAAAAAAAAAAGAGAAAGCTATTCAGGATTCAAGAGTGGTGAATTCTCTACTGCTCTTTTCAGAAGTGACCAAGGAAGAGAGTATAAAAGGAAGGCTCTTCACCTGTACCCACGAAGGGCTTTGTCAACACTCTTGGAAAACAGTGCATTAGGCAAGAGACTCCCAGGGATCAGATCTTGGGTCAAATCAAAGAACATATTTTTCCCTCAGAATAAAATGGCAACACATTGACAATGGGCTTTCAGAATTGCTAAGGACCAGTGAGCAATTGCCATGTGCCTCTCATTCTTTCCTTTTTCAAGTGCGAGTGTTTATTGTGGATATCTTGTCCCAGTTCCACTGTTGTATATTGAATGCAATGAGGGACGGTAACTTATCTGTTTAGATCATGGGTCTCTGGATCACACAGGGAGCACAACAGGGTTTTATGTAGGCCATGAGATCTTGAACTCTGAACCAAATGTTATCAATGGACAAGACACTTTTGGAGACTTGAGATGGGGGTGAGTATATTTTGCACAGGAAAAGAATGTAAATATTTATAAACAATATAGAGAACTGTGACATATTAGACAGTTGCTTAGAAATATTTACTTCCTTCCTTCACCCTGACCCTTCTCTTTATTTTATCCTGGCCACATGACTTGGCCCTGGCCATATGACTTGCTTTGGCAAATGGTACATTGCCAGGCTTGGTTCAAGCAAATGCTTGAAATATGCTTGAGTTACAAGTCTTACCTTTTTGTGCTTCTGTCTTTGTCATGAGATGTGCAATCCACTGGTCTCAGGTGAAAGATAAGGGACACATAGAGAAAAACCACCCCAGTGACTGCCACCTGAAACAAAGCTACACAGATCACCCACAAAACTGTGAGCAAGAAATAAATCTTTTATATTCACATGAGTTTGAAGTTGTTCCGTGACATACTTATGTGGCTTTGTCCCTCACCCATTTCATGTTTCTGCTAAAATGTTACCTTCTTAGTGACTGATTCATCCTGTTTAAAATGACAACTTTCACTCAGGCCAACACACTGCATCCATCTTCTCTGCTATATTTTTCTCCATAGCACTTACCATCTTCCAATATACTATACAGCTTATTCATTTTGGGGGTTTATGGTCTGTTCTCACCATCTAAAATATAAGTTTCATTTGGTTAGAAATTCATGTCTGTTTTCTTTATTGTTGTATCCGCAACACCTAGCACCTTGCCTGGCACATAGGAAGTGCTAAATTTTTGCGAAATGAATAGACAATAGACTAATCAGTGTAAACAAGGAAAAAAATACCAGAAAGAAGTATAGAAAATATCAATGATGGATATCTTCAGTTTCTATGAATGTGGGTGATTTGCACTTTCTTTATATTTTCTATAGTTCCTACATAATTTACAACATATATGACTTGTTTAATGAAAACAAAACAACCTTAAAAAATTATTTCAAGTAGGCGTAGAAATGTCAGAGGGTTTTTTCTGTTTATTTTAATATTATTGGGATTGTCCATTTCTTAGTAGGCAGAATTTGTGTCCTAGTATATCATGTGGCATATGGATCTGTGGGCAGGGGAGAGTCAAAACAGAAGACAAGTGGGCCAAGGAGAGGAATTTGAGAAGCTGAGAGTTGAGAATGGAGACTGAGCATGGGAATCACATCCTAGAAATCAGTTCCATACGTCTCTGCACAAATCTGGGCAAATTTTATTTTTCATCCTCTCTCAAGCTAAAGTGTTGCCAAGGACTCCCATTTCTCACTCTTCTTGAGCTTTAAGATGAGTTCAACTTCTACTACTTCTTTAGACATTTTAATGAATTATTTTACTGCACCTATAGATTTATGATAAAACCACATTAAGGAATCTAATTAATAAACCCCTAGTTAAAAAAATGTTGCTTTCCTATTTCATAGGGTACTGGTCAGGATACTGAAACAGCAGCAGTAACAATTGTAGCCAGAATAATACTAGTAGGACATCCGGTATTTGCCAAATTATTAAACTCCAGTTAGAGGAGCTGGAGTCATTTCAGAAGTTGCTTTTCCTAGACTGAATGATAGCTTTAAGTCTGAGATGACCATCACAAGTTGTAACAGGACTGTGGATGAAAGTAGCACAGGCATATCTCAGATAGATTGTGGGTTTGGTTCCAGACCACTGCAATAAAGAGAATATTGCAATAAAGTAAGTCACATGAAATTTTTTGTTCCCCAGTGCATATAAAACTTATGTTTTCTACACTGTATTTTATTAAGTATTCAGTAGCATTATGTATTAAAAAACAAAATACATATATTAATGTAAAAATACTTTATTGCTATAAATGCTAATGATCATCTGGGGCTTCAGCAAGGCACAATGTTTTTGCTGGTGGAAAGTCTTGCCTCAATTTTGATGGCTGCTGACTGATCAGGGTGATGGTTGCTGAAGGGTAGGGTGGGGTGGCTGTTGCAATTTCTTAAAATAAGACAATGAAGTTGGCTGCATTGATTGACTATCTCTTTCATGAAATATTTCTCTCCAGTATGAACTGCTGTTTGACAGCATTTTACCCACAGTAGAACTCCTTTCAAAATTGGAGTGAATTCTCTCAAACCCTGCTGCTGCTGCTTTATCAACTACGTTTACATAATATTTTAAATCTTTTGTTGTCAGTTGAACAACGTTCACCACATCCTCACCAGGAGTAGATTCCGTCTCAAGAAACCACTTTCTTTGCTCATTCACTTTTGTTCACTCCTCATCGGTTCAAGTTTTATCATGAGATTGCAGCAATTCAGTCATATCTTCAGGCTCCACTTCTAATTCAAGTTCTCTTGCTATTTGTACCACATCTGCAATGTCTTCTTCCACTGGAGTCTTGAAGCCCTCAAAGTCATCAATGAGGGTTGGAATCAACTTCTTTCAGAATCTGGTAAATGTTGATATTTTGTCCCCCTCCTATGAATCATGAATTTTCTCAATGGCATCTAGACTTCTGATAAATTCTTTCCAGAAGGTTTTCAATTTACTTTTCTTAGATGTATCAGTTGAATCATTGTCTATGATAGCTATAGCCTTATGAAATGTATTTCTTAAATAATAAGACTGGAAAGTCCAAATTACTCCTTGACCCATAGGCTGAAGATGGATGTTGTGTTAGCAGGCATGGGAACAACATTAATCTCCATGTTCATCTCTATCAGAGCTCTTGGGGGACCAGGTGCATTGTCAGTGAGCAGTAATATTTTGAAAGAAATGTTTTTTTCCTGAGCACTAGTCTCAACGATGGCCTTAATCTATTCAGTAAACCATGCTGTAAAGAGATAAGCTATCATCCAGACTTTGTTATTCCATTTATAGAGCATAGGCAGAATAGATTTAACATAATTCTTAAAGGCCCCGGGATTTTCAGAATGATCAATGAACATTGGCTTCAACTTAAAGTCACCAGCTGTATTTAGCCCTTAACGAGAAAGTCAGCGTGTCCTTTGAAGCTTTAAAGCTAGACTTTGACTTCCTCTCTCTAACTATGAAAGTCCTAGATGACATCTTCTTCCAATATAAAGCTATTTTGTCTACAGTGAAGACTTGTTGTTTAGTGTAGCCACCTTTATCAATTAACCTCAGTAGGTCTTGGGATAACTTGCTGCAGCTTCTCCATCAGCACTTGCTGCCTCATCTTGCACTTTTATGTTACGGAGACAGCTTCTTTCCTTAAACCTCATGAACCAACCTCAGCTAGCTTCAAACCTTTTGTCTGCAGCTTCCTCACCTCTCTTAGGCTTCATAGAATTGAAGAGAGTTAGGACCTTGCTCTGGATTAGGCCTTAAGGGAATATTATGGCTGGTTTGATCTATCTAGACCACTGAACGTTTCTCTATATCAGCAGTAAGGCTGTTTCATTTGCTTATCATTAGGATATTCACCGGAGTATCACTTTTAATGTCATTGCAGAACTTTTTCCTTTGCATTCATCACTTGGCTAACTGTCTGGTATTATAAGGGGCCTGGATTTCAGCATATCTCAGCTTTTTACATGCCTTCCTTAGTAAGCTTAATCATTCCTAGCTTTTGATTTAAAGTGAGAGACATGTGACTTTTCCCTTTACTAGAATGCTTACAGGCCACTGTAGAGATATTAAATGGCCTCATTTCAATATTGTTGTGTCCCAGGGAATAGGAAGGCCCAAGCAGAGAAAAAGACATGGAGAGGAAGAGAGACTGGGGAATGGCTGGCTGGTGGAGCAGTCAAAATGCACACATTTCTCAATTAAGTTTGCCATCTGATATAAGTGCAGTCTGTGGAGCCTCAAAACAATTATAATAGCAATATTAAAGATCATTGATCACACATCACCATAACAGATATAATAACTGACATTTTTGAAATATTACAAGAATTACCAAAATGTGACACAGAGACACCATGTGAGCACATGCTGTTGGAAGAATAGCACCAATAGATTGGATTTGCACGATACAGAGTTGCTACAAACCTTCAATTTGTAAAAATATGCAATATCTGAGAAGTGCAATTAAGCAAAGCACAGTAAAACAAGGTGTGGCTGTATAGCACGGGGTTAAGGGCATGGGAATTTGGAGTATGATGGAATTTGATTTAAATTTCAGCTCCATCACTTACTAGCAGTATTGTCTCAGCAAGTAACTAACTTTTCTGAACCTCACTTTTATCACATGCAATTGGGAAAAATACAGTTGAAAAAAGATGCCATTTGTAAAGTGCTCAGTATTTAATCACTAGCAAGCACTTAATAAATTCTAGTTGCTATTACTACTATTGCTACTCCTATGACTATAATTTTCTTAATTAATACCTGCTAGAAGGCAGGCTGGCAAGCTGGCCTTTCACAAAATGAAAAGAGGAAGAACTTGTGAGAAATCTTTAAAAAAATTTTTAAACTTAAAATTTTTATGGGTACGTAGCAGGTATGTACATTGATACGGTACATGAGATATATTGATATAGGTATATGGTGTGTGATAATCACATCAGGGTAAGTGAAAGATCCATCACCTCAATATTTGTCATTTTGTGTTACAAACATTTCAATTATACTCTTTCCACTATTTTAAAATTTACAATAAATTATTGTTAACTGTAGTTGCCTCGTTATGCTATCAAAACTAGATCTTATTCATTTTAACTATATTTTTGCACCCATTAACCATCCTCACTTCACCTCTCTTCCCCACTAGCCTTCTCAGTCTCTGGTAACCATCATTCCATTCTCTCTTTCCATGAGTTCAATTTTTGCTTTAATTTTTAGCTCCATCAAATGAGTGAGAACATGCAAAGTTTGTCTTTTCATGTCTGGCTTATTTCACTTAACATAGTGTCCTCTAATTCCATCCATGTTGTTGAAAATGACAGGATCTCATTCTTTTTCATGGCTGAATAGTACTCCATTGTGTATATGTACCACATTTTCTTTATCCATTCATTTGTTGTGAACACTTAGGCTGCTTCCAAATCTTGGCTATTGTGAATATTGCAGCAGTAAACATGGGAGTGCAGATATCTCTTTATTATATGATGTCCTTTCTTTAGGGTATATACCAAGCAGTGGGATTGCTGGATCACGTGGTAGTTCTGTTTTTAGTTTTTTTCTGAGAAACCTTCATACTGTTCTCTATAGTGGTTGTACTAATTGACATTTCTACCAACCATGTACAGGGGTTCTCCTTTCTACACATCCGTGCCAGCATTTGTTATTGCTTGTCTTTTTGATAAAAGCCATTTTAATTGGGGTGCTATGATATCTCGTTGTAGTTTTGATTTGCATTTCTCTGATGATTAATGATCTTGGGCACATTTTCACATACTTGTTTGCCAATTGTATTTCTTCTTTTCAGAAATGTCTGTTCAGATCATTTGCCCATTTTAAAATCAGTTTTTTAGTTTGCCTATAGAATTATTTGAGCTCCTTATACATTCTGGTTATTAATCCTTTGTCAGATGTATAATTTGCAAATATTTTCTCCCATTCTGTGGGTTGTTACTTTACTTTGTTGTTTCCTTTGCTGTGCAGAAGCTCTTTAACTTGATGTGTTCCCATTTGTCCATTTTTTGTTTGGTTGCCTGTGCTTGTGGGGCATTACTCAAATCTTTGCCAAGATCAAGGTCCTGGAGAGTTTCTATAATGTTTTCTTTTAGTAGTTTCTTAGGTTGAGATCTTAGATTTAAGTCTTTAATTCATTTTGATTTGATTTTTATATATGGTAAGAGAGAGTGGGCTCAGTTCATTCTTCTGCATATGGATATCCAGTTTTCCCAGCACCATTTATTGAAGAAACTCTCCTTTCCTTGGTGTGTATTCTTTGCACCTTTGTCAAAAATGAGTTCACCATAGATGTATGAATTTATTTATGAGTTTTCTATTCTGTTTCATTGATCTTTGTGTCTGTGTTTATGCCAGTGCCGTGCTGTTTTGATTACTATAGCTCTGTAGTATAATTTGAAGTCAGTAATGTGATTCCTCCAGTTTTGTTCTTTTGTTCACAATGGCTTTGGCTATTTTGGGTCTTTTGTGGTTCCATATAAATTTTATAATTCTTTTTTCTGTTTCTATGAAGAATGTCACTGGTATTTTGATAGGGGTTGCAATGAATCTGTAGATTGCTTTGGATAGTATGGAGATTTTAACAATACTAATTGTTCCAATTCATGAACATGGAATCTGTTTCCATTTTATTGTGTCCTTTAACAATTTCTTGCATCAATGTTTTATAGTTTTCATTGTAAAGTTATTTCACTTATTTGATTAAGTTTATTTCAAAGCTATTTTGTTTTATTTGTAGCTATTGTAAATGAGATTACATTCTTGATTTCTTTTTTAAATTGTTTGCTGTTGGCCTATAAAAATGCTACTGATTTTTGTATGTTAATTTTGTATCCTAGAGAAATACGTTTAAAAAATACTCCTAGATTCCCAACTTTGCACTAAGTGGTGGCTGTTGATTGTATTATCTTTTTGAAATTTAACAGCAGGGCATTACTATATAGCTTCCACAGTGTCATAAAATTTCGTACATCTTGACCTTAAGTGATGCTACACTGGCACAAGCTATTGTTTCTTGAGTGTTCTAGCAATCAATACCTATCCTGAATCACAGCTGTGTTGATCAAATGTATCTATCTATCTATCTATTATCTATCTATCTATCTATCTATCTATCTATCTATCTATCTATCTCTTTTTAGAGACAGGATCTCATTATGTAGCCTATGAACTCATGGGCTCAAGTGATCCTCCTGTCTCAACCTTCCAAGTAGCTGGGACCATATTTTTTATGGGGAAAAAAAAAACTTAGATCAAATATTGTATGTTCTCATTCATATGTGGAAGGTAAAAAAGTGAATCTTGTGAAGATAGTAGAGTGGTGGTTATGAGAGGCTGGGAAGGGAGGAGAGAATGAAGGAAAAAAGAGAATATAAATATATTTATTACCACTGAACTGTACACTTAAAAATGGTAAAGAAGGTAAATTTTACATGTATATATTTTCCTCATTTTTTTTTAAAGAGTCTAGAGCACCACCAGGATGGAGGACTGCAGCAATTTCTCCTGATAAATACGTGAGACGTAAAATTCAGTGGATGGACAGCAGAGAGTTATGAAACACTCCCCTTGACTGAAAAACAGTACCGGGGAAAAGCTAATTCATTCACATTACACATTTGCTTTTTAATCAGGATTTCCTCAAACTAAACATACATTGACGGGCAATGTAAACGTCTCGTGTGATATTGAAACAGTTGTCAACATCCTTAAGGAATTAACCCCCCTCCCTCCATGGTGGGCCTTTGCTGCCCTGCTGGTCTTTTTTTGTTTTTGAGTCTAGCCTCATTACATTAATAGCTCAAAACCTTCTCAGGCATGTTAAAAATAGATTGTAAGAGAATTGAATGCAGTGTTTCCCTCCTCCCTCCCACTTTTTTTCTCGACTGTAATATAATGGCACTCCTCAGAAACAGTCCACGGAAATCAAGATTTTCTCAGTGGCTTGTGTGGGAAGTGCAGACTATTGTGTGCAAGTGTTGCAGCCTACTGCTTGGCAGGAAGTCGTTTTTCGGAAAAGTTAACTGAACAAACACCTTCCATTGTCTACAGAGGTTGAAAGTCCAATGAAATTTCCTTATTTCTATCTCTAAAGCAATTTGGTGGCTGTGATTACATTTAACCCTTTGTTTCTAAAGTCTCATTTTTATTGAAGGCTCTTCCCTTCAGTGATTCTTAACCTTTTCTGATTCTCAGACTCTTGAGAATTTGGTGGGACAATAAACTCATGTATTCTTTTTTAAGGAGATTGACAGTTCTTTCTCTCATCCTCTCTCCCATGTCAAACTGTAGCAGGTCTAAGTAATTAATTATCAAGGGAAAAACTCTAAAGAAGAGAAGGTGAGGATCCAATGCATTTCTCATTTCTTTTATTGCAAATTAATTTTTTTAAAGGCTGAGCTTTGCTGTGAACTATTTTAAAAGCTGTTAATCACTTTCATAGTCTCATTTATCAAAGTGATAACAATACATAGTTTTCCTGTGCTGTAATACAACTGAAAAAATTAACATAAATGAATACACAAAAGAGTTAGACCAGGAAGGCAAAAATAAAAAATAGGCTACGTTAAATTTGGTGATGACTGCTTTCATACTCTAAATATTTCACATTGTTTCAAAAGAGAATTTGTGAAAAAGTCTTTAAACAAAAAAACACATCTTTTGGTTTAATTTAAGATTGTAAGATTTAGCTATTCCACAATGGAATTTGTTGACTCATAAGATAGTGAGTTTGCTGTCATTGGGAATATTCAGTAAAAGCATACTTACATTATGCGTCAGGGATATCAAAGAAGACCTTTCCGTTCTGTGGCCAGATAACTTCTATCAGACCTTTGCATCAGAAATTCTACAAGTTTAAAGAGAATTTAGTTGATCTATAGGAGGAAAACTTTTGAGATGTATTTCTTTTTGTTTTCCTTTTTCCTATGCATATGACCAAGGCAATGGTTTTAATCAGTGCTGAGATGGAGTTCCAACTTTCCAGTGTCATTTACTTTCTGTATGGTCTTGGATATCTATGATGCTATTACGTGAAAACTACAACCTTTCCCCCAATGTCTAGAAAGTGACAAAGTGTCCTATTATTCACTGGGAATTGATTTGGGAAGAGGGAAACAAGGAAAGAGTACATCTGAATGAACTCTTTTTATCAAATACTTCAATTTTTGTCCCAAGTATTTTGATTAACTAAAATTTGAGAGTGTATATATAAAAATATTCTTTTCTCATCTAATCTGTTGTTATTTATGTTGAATGTATGGGTTGTGAATTGCCAGGTCAAGTAAATGTGATGGCATTTAGCATCTATGGCTATTTTCCAAATGGATTCCTCATAACAAAGCCTTTGCACAATCTGAAATCCGTTATCCAGAAGCTTTCCTATAGCCCTAAATTTGGTATATGTATTACTCAGCTCAGGCTGCCATAACAAAATTCCATAGACTGAGTGGCTTAAACAACAGAATTTGTTTTCTCATGATTCTGGAGGCTGGAAGTTCCCTACAGGGTGCCAGCATGGTCCAGTTTTAACAAGGGCTCTCTTCCTGGTTAACTTCCTGCCTTCCTGCTATGTGCTCACATGTCCTATTCCTAGAGAAATCTCTCTCTTTCTCTCTCTCTTTCTTTTTATAAGAAGAGCAATCCTATCAGATTATGAACCCATCTCTATTATCTCACTTAACCTTAATTATCCCCTAAAAGCCCTACTTCTAAATACAATCACATTGGAAGTTAGAACTTCAATGTATGAATTTTGGGGAGGACACAATTCAGTCCCTAGCAATATCACATATGTTGATATGGTTTGACTGTGTCCCCACCCAATTCTCATGGCAAACTATACTCCCATAATTCCCATGTGTTGTGGGAGGGACCTGGTGGGAGATAATTTGAATCATGGGGGTGGTTTTCCCCGTACTGTTCTCATGGTAGTGAATAAGTCTCATGAGATCTGAAGGTTTTATCAGGGGTTTCCGCTTTTGCTTATTCCTCATTTTCTCTTGCCACTGCCATGTAAGAAGTGCCTTTGCCTCCCACTATGATTCTGAGGCCTCCCCAGCCATGTGGGACTGTAAGTCCAGTTAAACCTCTTTGTCTTCCCAGTCTCAGGTATGTCTTTATCAGCAATGTGAAAATGGACTAATACAGTAAATTGGTACCAGTAGAGTGGGGTGTTGCTGAAAATATACCTGAAAATGTGGAAGCACATTTGGAACTGGGTAACAGGCAGAGGTTGGAACGGTTGGAGGGCTCAGAAGAAGACAGGAAAATGTGGGAAAGTTTGGAACTTCCTAGAGACTTGTTGAATGGCTTTGACCAAAAGCCTGATAGTGATATGGACAATAAGGTCCAGGCTGAGGTGGTCTCAGATGGAGATGAGGAACTTGTTGGAAACTGGAGCAAAGGTGACTCTTGTTATGTTTTAGCAATGAGACTGGTGGCATTTTGCCCCTGACCTAGAGATTTCTGGAACTTTGAACTTGAGAGAGATGATTTAGGGTATCTGGCAGCAGAAATTTCTAAGCAGCAAGGCGTTCAAGAGGTGACTTGGGTTCTGTTAAAGGCATTCAGTTTTATAAGGGAAGTGGAGCATAAAAGCTCAGAAAATTTGCAGCCTGACAATGTGATAGAAAAGAAAAACCAATTTTCTAAGGAGAAATCCAAGCCAGCTGCATAAATTTGCATAAGTAAAGAAGAGACAAATGTTAATCCCCAAGACAATGGGAAAAATGTCTCAAGGGCATGTCAGAGACCATTGTGGCAGCCCCTCCCATCTCAGGCCCCGAGGCCTAGAAGAAAATGGTTTGGTGGGCTGGGCCCAGGGTTCCCATGCTGTGTGCAGCCTAGACACTTGGTGCCCTGCGTCCCAGCCACTCCAGCTGTGGCTGAAAGGGGCCAATGTAGAGCTCAGGCCATGGCTTCAGAGGGTGCAAACCTCAACCCTTGGCAGCTTCCACATAGTGGTGAGCCTGTGAGTGCACAGAAGTCAAGAATTGGGGTTTGGGAAGCTCTGCTTAGATTTCAGAAGATGTATGGAAATGCCTAGATGCCCAGGCAGAAGTTTGCTGCAGGGGCAGGGTGCTCATGGAGAACTCTGCTAGGGCAGTGCACAGGGAAATGTGGGCTCAGAGCCCGAACAAAGAGTCCCTACTGGGACACCACCTAGTGAAGCTGTGAGAAGAGGGCTACTGTCCTCCAGACCCCAGAATGGTAGATCCACCAAAAGATTGCACCGTTCACCTGGAAAAGCCACAGATGCTCAGTGTCAGCTCATGAAAGCAGCTGGGAGGGAGGCTGTACCCTGCAACACCACAGGGTCAGAGCTGCCTAAGACCATGGGAACCCACCTCTTTCATCAGCATGACCTGGATGTGAGACCTGGAGTCAAAGGACATCATTTTGGAGCTTTAAAACTTGACTGCCCTGCTGGATTTCAGACTTGCATGGGCCCTGTAAACCTGTTGTTTTGGCCAAATTCTCCCATTTGGAATGGCTGTATTTACCCAATACCTGTACCCCCATTGTATCTATGAAGAAACTAGCTTATTTTTTATTTTATAGGCTCATAGGTGGAAGGGACTTGCCTTGTCTCAGATGATACTTTTGACTATGGACTTTTGGGTTAATGCTGAAATGAGTTAAGACTTTGGGGGACTGTTGGGAAGGTGTGATTGGTTTTGAAATGTGAGAACATGAGATTTGGAGGGGCCAGGGGCAGCACGATATGGTTTGGCTGTGTCCTGACCCAAATCTCATCTTAAATTGTATTCTCATAATTCCCGCGTTTGTGGGAGGGAACTTGTGGAAGATAATTGAATCATGGGGGTGGTTCCCCCATATTTTTCTCGTGGTAGTGAATAAATCTTATGAGGTCTGATAGTTTTATCAGGGGTTTCTGCTTTTGCTTATTCCTCATTTTCTCTTGCCACCTCCATGTTAGAAGTGCCTTTCACCTCCTGCCATGATTCTGAGGCCTCCCCAGCCATGTGGAACTGTAAGTCCAATTAAACCTCTTTTCCTTCCAAGTCTCAGGTATGTCTTTATCAGCAGTGTGAAAATGGACTAATACATATGTCTATTCTAGACCTTTTTCAGAAAAGTTTTGGACACCTGTCAATGAAAGAATGGGAAAGAATTTCATTATAACATGATGTCACCTATATATGTTATATATACCATTATAACATGATATCACCTATAATATGTTCTTGTGACATGGGCTATGTATGAAGACATCAAATTTCCAATATAATTGAGACAGTTAATATGTGCAGATGATATATGACACACAGAAAGAATTAAATCAACATGTGATTTTAAACTAATTTAAGTAAGTAAAGTGAACAGCCAGATGTAATGAAAGATACATCTTTTTTCCTCAACAACAAACAAAAACCAAAAAGGTATTCACTCTGCCCTCAGGGGTTCTGAATTTATTTGGGGGAGATTAAAAACTATACAAACAAATTGTACATTAAAAAGGGAAGCCCAGTTTGTGTTAAGCATTGAGTAATCAGATTAGACAAGAAGTATAGTGTTCAGAGTGTCATGGTAGGGTGAGAAGGTCAGGGAAGATGCTGATTTTAGAGGGTGTAGGATGTGGAATAAGCTGGATAGTGATGAAAGTTGAGGATTTGAGGGGATCAGAGAGGGCTTCTTGGAAGGGGCCTTTGGCTAAGCAGTGAGGGACAAGAGACTGGGATAAGGGAGCAGGCAAAGCAAGCAGACACGTGCAGCAGCAGGAAAGAGTGCAAATAGTGTGTGGGGTAAACTACAGGCGGGGACTGTAGCTGGAGGGGGAAGATCACGCATGGAGGGAGAGAGAAGAGGTGGAGTAGCTTGTCAGAGTTCGTATCCCTGAGGGCCTTATGGGCCATGTTTTACCATGTAGACCACAAGACCTTTTCTCAAATGAAAAGCTTATGTGAAAGCTTAACATACGTGACCGATAAGGGCAAAGCTGCTCTAGTTAGGGCCAGAGCGGGGGTTAGAGTCTTGCCTCCTCCTCACCACCTCTGTCTGTTGCCATCCCTGCAGCTACCTTGGTAGCTCAGACTGGCATTTCCTGTCACCTGGATTATAGCAACAGCTTCCTACTTCCAGTCTTGTCCCATTTCATCTACCCTCCACACTGTACTAGAGAGCTTTCTAAAAGGTAGTTCTGATTTTATTGTTCCTCTATTTTAATCCCTGGCTCCAAACTGCCTATGAGGACAAACCTAAAATTCCTAGACCCTACCTACTGCTTTTATTTCCATTCTTGCATCACTTGCATCACACTTGCACACAGCTTTATGTTCCACCCATCCTGAAGGGCTTGAAATTTGTCTTGCTGAGCCCTTGGTTTTGTTGCTGTCACTGCCTGGTAAGGCCTCCATACCGTCCTCCGTTTAAGCCTCTGCTCGGTCACCTTCTCCAGAAGGTCTTTCCTGACTTCCTTTGCCCCCCAAGTGGATCTGACCATATTTTCCTTTGTTTCAACTATATCCGTGAGTACAGATCTTTTTTTTTTCTTCACATTTTGGCTAGTTTTGTTTTTTGTTTTTGTTTTTGTTTTTCTCTTTCAGCTTTTATTTTAGAATCAGAGAGTACACACACAGGTTTGTTACAAAGGTATATTGTATGATACTGAGGCTTGGAGTATGATTGAACCTGCCACCCAGGTAGTGAGCATAGTACCCAGTAGGCAGGTTTTCACCCCTGTTATTGTAACTCTGTGTGGGGACGATATGAGAGATGTTAAGAAAGTCAAACTGACAGGATTCTGTCAGGGAATGGATATGGGTGAGGGAAGGATTTGGAGGTGTCTGGAAAGACTCCCAGGCTTCTACCTGGATTGACATGCTGCACTGTCAGAGAGAACACAAGAGCAGAAGAGTTTGGAGAGGGAGAAACAATGATTTTTGCTTGGGTAAGGTTAAGTTTGGTTTGTCTGTGGGGATCCAGGTTGAGTTGAGCAATAGATTGTCAGATATATGAGCTTGGAGCATAGAAAAAATATCTGAAGGTACACATTTGGCAATCAACAGGCAGGTGGTAGGTAAATTTATTGGTGTAAATAAGATGATTCCAGGTGAGACTTATGTGAGAAGGGAAGAGAGATGTGGATGAAGTGGTTAAAGAAGGTGGAGTGGAAGTAGATGTCAGAAATCATCCTGGTTTCATTTTCTCCATCGTTTTGGTCTTTGGGGCCACAGAGATAACAGGGCAACTTGACAAAAGGCCTGCAAACAGAAAAGTTATGTGTATTATTCAGGTCTGGGCTACTCCAAGGCTCAATGAGGTGGCCAATCTTATCAACGGCCAGATGATTTATCCTGACTACCGCAATGGGGAAATCTCTCTAATTTCATTATATATTATTGCATACAGTACCAGTACAATTATCATTCAATATTTAGAAAATATGAAATATAGTAATATTAAAATAGGGCTTTGAGCTTTCGGAAATTTCTGATTATTACAAGTTGGTTCCTTAAGTAATTTAGACACTATTGAAGTAGTGTCTAAATTCTCTGAATGTAGGATTTCTCTAAATGTTGTTCCTAGGCATAGAAGTACATTTCCACTATAAATTATTTGTTTTTCCAAATTAACATAGAAACAAATACATAATACATTTTACAGCAAGAGAAAAGTAAGTATGGACACATTATCCCAAAGATTCTCTGTCTTCTTTACCAAGAAGAAAAAAAAGTCTTCTTAGTCACATGAAAAGAGAATAATAAATGTCTAATCATAATGTGTGGACTAAGTGACTTCATCTTGTGATAGATGAAGGTGATAGAGAATTCCCTTGATGTCAAATGTGTGTTAAGTTAAATCATTCAAGCTATCTATGATGGCTGCTATGTTATTCAGTGTGGGCATTTCCTAGAGCTAACACTTTTTATTTATTCAAACACTGAAGAAGAGCTTTTTTAAAAAGCCCACCTAGCATAGGCGGGCTTTTTAGTTTTCTGGAGTGCTATATTTCATTAAATACTAACCTGTAGAAATGGTACCAGTTTCTACATGTGGGTTTTGAAGGCTGGTCTCAGTTGTCCAGGGCACTGGACTCATTTTCTTTTTTGGGGGGAGTGCTCATTTTCTACAAGGTGTCAATGAATAGGCAGGATGGAAAAACAGAGCAGCTGCCTCTCAACCAGAGCAGTTAAATCAACCTTGGCCCACCGGGTAACTTGTCTCAGCCAGGCTACTCTTATCTCTACGTGGTCAGTTAGAGGAATATCTCATGAGAAACGAAGAAGAAGAAAAAAGAATGATGTAATTTCCCCTATACCCTTCCTGGCAGGATTTCTATGAATATTCATTACTGCACGTGGGACATATATATTTTATCAGATCTGGGCTTAAACATAGAGGTACCTTTGTGCAGAAAGAATAATTCAACATGGACTCTGCATTTTTCTTAAGGAGGTATGGAATATTCAGAGCTTGTATAAATTTGGGACATAGGCGTATGCTAACTTGTTTCCAAATGTTTATTTTCTGCTATCCACCCGTAATTGTCTAATTTGGGCAGTAACTATTTTTGTCTTAAAGTGAAAATATGCCTTCGGGTCAAGCAAAAATTATGTGCAATACGTTTCAATTATTTTATAATAAGAAATATGTATTTTCATTAGGTAGTATACTTATTTTTCAGAACTTTCTTGTTTCTTAAACTAGCATTTGATAAAGATGAAACATTTATGCTATCATTTTCATTGTACCATCTGTTTAATTGTTTATTTTTACACAAACAAAGATTTCCCATGTCATGTTTTTAGATATCTTGGGGGAAGAAGTTTCAAAAAGTATTTTAAAGCACTGGTAAATGTGGAACAAGTTATATTTTACATATTTTTAAAATATCTGGCTGGGTGTGGTGGTGTGTGCCTGTAGTCCCAGCTACTCAGGAGGCTGAGGCGGAGGAAGGCTTAAACCCAGTAGTTCAAGTCCAGCCTGAGCGACATAGCAAGACTTGGTCTTTATGAAAAAAGTTTTTTAGAAATATATTTTACAATAAATTAAATCAGAGAAATTTAAATGATATTTCAAGGTCAAAAATCGAGTTAGGAAGAAAATTGGGGAATACTTTTAGGTTCTCTTTAGCTCTAACCTCTCTCCAGCTCCAGCCCTGTATACAAGCTCCATTTAGATGTCTTTAAGCTCCAAGTAGAACCCATCTTTCTTTCTACCAGACCTGTTTCTTCATTGTCTTCTCCATTTAGGACAGTGGTATCATCAGTCATGCAACTGATTAACCCCAAAACTTGGGTTCATTTTTTATTCTACTTCTTTCATCCATCCATCCTGTGGCAAGTCCTGTTGGTTTGACCTCCAAATTACTTTTCACTATTCTGCTGCACCCAAACTCGTCTGAGGCACCAGTACCTCTCACTGGGATCACTGCAATAACCTCCACAATGGCCCATTGGTATTACTTTCTCCCTTCTACCATCGATTTTTTCTTATTGAAACAAACAAACTCAGAACAAAACACTGCTCCATTTAAAAACCTCTGTAGTTAGAAGAAAACTCAACACTCTTAACCCAGCCTGTGTGGTCTGTCATTTGCTTTTCCCCTCTGGCCCTGTCTTCTCCTGTTCTCCCAATAGCCCAAGTGCTTTCTAACTTGTTCATCAGTCTAGCCACAGCAGAGTGCCAAGCTCACGAGTAGGCACTCAATACATCTGTCAAATTTATGAGCAAATATTATACATATATTTTTCTGAGCCTAAAAAGAAGTTCTCTTTTGCCTCGGTGATAATCAGAGCTCTAACTAAATCTTTAGGTGGATGTTCCTGTGAAATTGTGGGATCAATAATCAATGAATGAAAGTTTAGTGCAGTCAGGGCCTGTTGTGTCACCTGTACTCTGGTCTTTCCTATAGGCTTAGTTAGCTACAGCCAATCCTGAGTCAAGATAAGAGTGATTCAAGGGTCTGAATTTTATCAGCAGGTGACTCAACTTGGTATTTCCTTAATACCAGCCCAACCCTGATCTTGTACCCTTACACTTGAATTTCTGTCTCATTTCTGAACCCAAGTTCATCTCTTGAGCCTTGGTTTGGTCACTGAGTTTCTGCCTGTTTCCTTCTGCCTCAACAACTGCTCAGCAATTCCTTCCTTCCCAGCCCAGGACTCACCTATATTCTCGTGTCTGCTTCACTCGACCTCTATACCCAATGTCTTACTATATGGAACATTGCCATATATATCCTCTAAAACTGATCCTAGTTGGGGCCCGATAGTACCAGAGCTATCCATATGATGATGGATGAACAGCTGTAATATTGAAACTAAGCCTTTAGAAAACACCCAGAGCTATTTATGCATAATCGTGTGAAATCTCTCAAAAGTAATTAAAAAACAATTACAACAAAATCCCCATGGTGTTCAGTATTTGCATAGTCCCCAAATATTTCTAGCTTCTTTAAAGAAAGGAAAAACAGAAGTAAGGAAGTAATGTAGAGCAACTTCTCATGTCCTGAAACATCAGTTCTAGTTATGGACCAAGTGGGCAATGCTTAAGGTAATGCCCTTATAAATTACTTTTCAAATATTGGAACTTACCATTGATTCTGTCAGAGAACCTGGATCCCACCATGACAGATAGCAAATCTCTTTTTTTTCTAGAAGGATATTTATATGTTTAGAGGCATTCTACTATTGGAGATATAATTTATGCCTTTTAAAGAATATAAAATTATAAGGATAAAAATTGTAGGGTTATAATTATAAGGATATAAATTATAAGAATATAATTTATAGCATTGCAGTTATCTTGTTGGGAGTTTCTGCTAAACTTTAATGCACAAACAAACCAAAATAATAACTCTATTACTGTTTTTTAAAATTGAAATAATACTTTGAAGTATACATTTAAATGTCATGATAACTTGGAAAACACAAAAACAGTAAGTTTCAGTGCTATTATTGGGGATATATTTTATTGTTAAGGTAGAAATAGGAGAAAACACAAATGAAAATAAATTTTATGAAAAATTTTCATTTAATCTAGTAAACTTCACATTCCACAATTGATAATGTACCATCAGCTGAGAACCACTAGTCTAAGAATTATTAAGTTACTGTTGTGGGTTAACTTGTGTTTCCCTAAAAGATGTCAAAGTCCTGACCCCCAGTACCTGTGAATGTGACCTATTTGGAAATAGGGTCTTTGTAGATGATCAGATTAAAGTGAGGTCATTGGGGTGGGCTGTAATCCAATATGACTGGTGTTCTTACAAAAAGGGGAAATTTGGACACAGAGACAGGTACATTCAGAGGGAGAATGCCATCTGAAGTTTGGGATGATGCAACTGCAAGCCAATAAACACTAAAGGTGGCCACAAACTACCAGAAGCTAGGAGAGAGACAGGGAACAGATTCTCCCTCACAGTCCTCAGAAGGAATCAATCCTGCCAACACCTTGATCTTGGATTTCTATCCTCCAGAGCTGTGAGTCAATGAATTTCTGTTGCTTGAAACACCCAGTGTGTAGTACTTTGTTATGGCAGACCTAGCAAACCAATGCAGCGAGTTGGCTAGTTCTCTGCATTATTGCGCGTGCACTCTCTCTCAATACTATTGAGCAACAGAAGAATGATTTCTTCCCAAATTTCTACCTGACAGCTCTGCTATCTTCTGTTTGCTCCTCCTGGTCCTCTCCTTTCCTGCTGCTCTAATGCTCTAGGAGACGTCTCTATAACAAAATCAATGGACTCCCTCGCCCTCTGGATTTCACTTGGGTTCATCCAGTGGGAGGCAGCAGCAAGTGATGCAGAGACAGACGGAAAAGTGAGGTTGAGGTATTCTTTGCCCTGGTTCCTCCTCTTTCTCTGGCTGAAGGTCACAGTTCCTGTCAGGTCTTACAGGTGTCCTCTCCATACAACATGACTCTCCGTGGCCACTCCCTCCATTGCCCCTACAGGCCCAGCATGCTGCCCTAATCCCTGTGGTTCCCCCCACCCTGCCGCCACACATTAAACCTTCCTCAAGTCATCTCACCTTCAGTGAGCCTTCTGTTTCCTGCTGGGAAGCTTGGGCTATCAAACTCAGTATGTAAAAACATATGAAAATGCTGATGATTGGTTTAAGGTAAGAGGTATGGTCTGGGGCCCAGTTTCTTAAACTTTTAAAACGAATGCCTTTGAGGCTCTATAGTGGTTCTAGTGTTCTGGATCCTTGAAACCTAGAAGCATAAATTTAAATGCCCCCAAGGACCAGTCAGATAGCAAAAACAAGTGGAGTGGGGGCAGTGGGGCAGGACTTTGGGGACTTGTGGAAGAAGCCGCGGTTGAAGGGGCTGCAGCTACCCAGCTCAAGCTGACTTTTTGCCACTTGGAAATGTGAACCCAGTGTGCTAAGACTGATTTTTTTAAAATATAGAGCCAGAAATCATCACTATTTTTATGTGGATGCCATGGTTATTCAATATTATCAACTAGTCAAAAACTATGAAAACACAGTAGGCTAAGAAAAATAGTGCTGCAATCTAGATTTGGGTCACAGGCCACAAATCTGTGACCTCTGCTCAGCTCAGTCATTGCATCCTCCTGGATGGCCAGGAACCACCTGGACACATGACCCTAGACCCTCTGGAGGAATTACAATATAACAATATGCCTAGGTTGTATTAAATTAAAAGTTGATGCGGAAGAAAGCATCCCTACCATTTGTGTAATGTGTGTAATGCACTTTTGAAGACTTTTTTTTTTTTTACTAGATTGTCATTCTTTCCTTAAAGATATACAAAATAAATTTTTCTCTAGAATTTAGCTCCAGAAAAAAGTCTATACTTTTCCTTAACCAGAAAAACATACACCTTGTTTTTCTGGTTAAGGAAACAAGTAATAGAGTGGCTCATATGTCAGGCATCACACTTGGTATTTTATTTAGAGCAAGCTAAGCTCTTGCTTGGTCATAGGAAACTCTGAAATCCCATTGACTAAACACCCAAAGTTAATCTCTCACTTACACAAAGTCCTCCATGGGTCAGGTAACTCTCCGCAGCCACTATTTCCTTTGTGATCCAAGCTGCCTGGATGGGGTGGCGCCACTGAATCAATATGTCTGCCTCACAGAGGTGGTGCGGGGCTTGTGTGGCCTCAGTCTGGAAGGAACACTATGTTGCTTCTCCTCACAATTCATTGGCCCAAACTAGTCTCGTGCCCCTGTGGAATTGTCAGGGGGCTGAGAAATGTAGTTTTCCATGCACTCGGGAAGGAGGGGAGATCACAAATGGTGAGCGCTAGCCATGTCCTCTATAGAGTCATCTTCAATCCATTATCTGAATGCTGTGAAAGCTATCATAGTTCTCTTTTTTTGCCTTTGATGACAGAAGCTCAGAGCTACTAATTGTAGTACAGAGTTTTCCTAAATATCCTTCAGACATTTTTCCTTCTTCCTTCCCATATTAGGTATTCTTTCTTATTTTAATGTCCTTACTGTCTTTATACTTTTTTTCTTTAGGTAAACTGCTTCTGAGTCATTGTGGAAGAATAGTAAAGGAATTAATTAATGGAAATAAATAGGAAAAAGTGAAATATACAGATGTTTGCTTCACAGCTATTACTGATGCTTAACCAGGCTTCTTGAGTCTAATGAGAGGCATGGATACTAACAATGGTGATGGTAGCAACAAAACTAGTCCTCTACTTGGCAGGGCCTTTTCTCTCCTGTTCGGTCAGTGTTCTCCGGAAAACAAAAACAAAAACAAACCAGAATGAATGGGACGTATATACATATAAAAATAGAGATTTATTTTGCAAAAGTGGCTCATTCAGTTATGGAGGTTGAGAAATCCAAAATCTGTAGTTCCAGTCTGCTAGCAGCCAGGAAGAGCCTGCGGACAGGCCTAGGGAAGAGCTGATTTTGCAGTTCAAGACAAAAGGCAGTCTGCTGGCAAAATTTCCTCTTGCTTCAGGGAGGTGGGGTAAACAACTAATACAGCAGGACAGCTGGCAAACAGACATCTGTGAGCTGTCCAAGAGTGTGTTATTGCTATTATTCTATTCAGGCCTTCAACTGATTACGTGAGGCCCAACCACACGATGCAGAGAACTCTGTTTTACTCAGAGTCCACTGATCCAAATGTTAATATCATCCGAAACACCACAGACACATTCAGAATAATGTTTGACCAAATTTCTAAGCACCATGGCCCCACCAAGTTAACATAAAATTAACCTTCACACCTACCATGCCCTTCCCTGAGATGGCCCTTGTGAGCTCACTATAATCCTGCGGTCTTGCCTCCTCATGGGTCCCAGTATGCATTGACAGCCATTGCTATACTCCTGCCTGGTTCTGGCGTCACACTGCTACCTACTGTCTTCACCCAAGTCTCCCTTTTCATTGTAATTCTTTTCCCAGGTTCTCAAGAATGGTGGCCCTGTTCTGACAGTTTTCTTACAGTCCTTTGCCGGAAGAATTTAAGATAAGCACCTCCAGAGGTTTTTGACATCCAGTGATAAGCATCTTGGAGGATATTTCAATAGCTCTATTTATTTATTTTGTAATGGAGTCTTGCTCTGTCACCCAGACTGGAGTGCAGTGGCACGATCTCAGTTCACTGCAACCTCCGCCTCCTGGGTTCAAGTGATTCTTGTGTCTCAGCCTCCTGAGTCAGTAGCCATATTTATTATGGTCAGGAGTTCTCTTTCAGTTGCTACCACTTCTCAGAATCCCAAGCCTGTTCCAGCTCAGGGTGACCTATTTGACTACAGAGTGTTCTGGGGGCTTTGATTTCCTCTCATTTTGAGACCTTGTCAGTCCTAACGAATTCTCTCTCACAGTGGACCATTAAGTTGGCATACAGCCTGGGTAACACGGCAAAATCCCATCTCTACAAAAAAAAAAAAAATAGATACATGAAATTAGCCAGACATGGTGGGGTGTGTGTGTGGTCCTACTTACTTGGGAGACTGAGGCAAGAGATGCACCTGAGCCCCGGAAGTTAAGCCTGCAGTGAGTCATGATCCTGCCTCTGCACTCCAGCCTGGGTGACAGAGGAGACCCTGTCTCAAAAAAAAAAAAAGGTGGCATAGATATGGAGCTGGAGGCAGGGTAGCTGCAACCAAGTGGTGAATGTTTCTGGCAGAAGAATGTTAAAGGTTTTATAAATGTTTTGTTCTAATGATCGAATGCATATTATGTGGCAGGTTCATGTGCTATTTAATTTCTCACAACGACCTATGAGATTTACAGTGTAACCCACTTTGCAGATGAAAAACTGAGTCTCAGAGAGGTGGATTCACTTACAGATAAACGACTAAGACAATAGCACAACTGGGAAGGGAACAGTCATCTGAGAGACACTTAAGCGTGCTCTGTTGGCCGGGCATGGTGGCACGCACCTGTAATCCCAGCACTTTGGGAGGCCGAGGCGGGTGGATCACCTGAGGTCAGGAGTTCGAGACCAGCCTGGCCAAATTGGCGAAACCCTGTCTTCACTAAAAATACAAAAATTAGCCAGGCATGGTGGCTGGCACCTGTAATTCCAGCTACTCAGGAGGCTGAGGCAGAAGAATCACTTGAACCCAGGAGGTGGAGGTTGCAGTGAGCCCAGATCGTGCCACTGCACTCCAGCCTGGGTGACAGAGTGTACTCCATCTCACACACACACACACACAAAAGAGTTCTCTATTGCCTTTCTATTTCCCTGTCTCCCAGACCAAGGAGTAGATGTACAAGATGAGCCTTCCTCTGAAACTCCAGCTAAATGGCAATTGTTCAGAAATGGATTTATTCCATATGCAATAATTAATAATATTCCACAATGGTCCATTTTTTGGTAAGTTGTCAATGAACTAAATTCCTCAAGATCTCCACCTTAAGGGGATTAAAGAAAAACCAGCTCTAAGGAAGGCATATTATTTATAAAAAGCTGAGGTAGGAAGCAAATGAACTTATCTCCAGAGATAATCTCTTTAAGCATGAAGGAAGCACCTACCTTGACTTCTTAGTTCCTTCTCTAGAGCTACTTTCCTGCCTGAGATAGGAATGTAGGATAAAGTGAGATGTCCTCTTCCTGATGCTGCAGCTAAGATTTTCATCTTGCTAGGGTCTACAAAGCACTCTCAGGCTCAGCAGGAAAATATTGAAGTTAAGTTTTCTCTCCCCTCATGAGCTTTATCAGATTTTCATGCTACAGAGAATAGTGAATATGCTGAAGTGGCAGCGATAAATGAAAAGTCCCCATGAGTGAAGGGAAGGCGTGATCGCCACCAGCACTCTACATTTTCATTTCTGCTGAACAAAAAAGAAATGGTTTAGCAATCTGTGGGTAACTCTTGTGTCATAAGGAAAACACGCGATTGGATTTGCACTTATTTCAAGGATAAATGAATCTCTTCTTAACACTCATTGACTTCATTTTTCAACTTCATCATTTTAAGTTTTCATCCTTCTTTCTCTCGAGGAAAAGAAGAGGAACAGCAAGAAATAATATTTGGGTGCTCTTTTACATAAAATAATTTGATGAGACCTTTTGATAACACCTAGGAATGGACAAATATCAAGATAGTTTTAGACATCTCTGTATTATTTGCAGGTACCGAGAAGCTAGTGAACAGTGAAAGAGCAAAATTAATACAAACTCAAAAAAATTATAGATTTCAAATAAAGTGTTTATTTTTAAAGAATAGGATCTATGCCTTGAGAATGATATAAAATTGGGCCACTAAAGTCTTTTTTTATTTCCTTATCGGATAGCATTTTAAAACCAAATTTACATGGACACATAGTTGAATTGGTCGATTAATCCTGTAAGATATATGAAGACCCCAGTTTCCTTCCTCAATTTAGGGGCTGCTGGTTATGTTAATAGATTTTAACAAATGACGAAAGAAGAGGAGCTAATTAACTCCTGTTTTGTTCTTGTCTTCTCTAACATAAACGATACTCTTAAAACAGGAAAGCATTTATTAAGCAACATACAGGATAACTATAGTTTAACATGGGTTAAGGTGTAAAGAGAAAACAACCTGCTTTGGATGAACTCAAATGTTCATGCCTTAACAACTTATTTCTAAGGACGCTGAAGTAACTTTTTAGGTTCATTTTAGAACTCTGAAATTCCAAGCCATTACCTGGAGAATGAGAAAGTGTGTAAGAAAGGTAAATGTCCTATTAAAAAAAAAAATAAAACAAAACAGGAAATGGCTGGTTAAATTCCAAAGTGACTTTGCAAAAGATAATTCACAGCATTTAGAAGCAAATGGAGTGGTCAGTAAAAGGCACTCTGATTTTCCACTCTGGGTTCCCAGGATAGCTAGAGTGTTGGGGAGTACAGAGGGTGGCATTGCTGCCTTGCCCTTTCCTCCTCTCAGTAAGTTTGGGAGCACATGCTACAACAATGTTATAGCTAGCTTTCAAAAACCATTTGAAAAAGCATTAGAATATCTTTGTGAATAATACGGAGAAAGTTAGGCTGAATGACAGTGTGGCGCGGTGATGTTGTGGTTGTTTGAGCAATCTCCTCCTTCTCCTCCCCACGTCAAAAGGTTACTATAGGGAAATGTCAAGCATCAGCATAACTGAGTGAATTACAGCTGTTGAAATTTCAGGCATCAGCAAGGCAATGGGGAGACGGTTTCTGCAAAGGTCTTTTTGGCATCCCCTCAAATAATATCAAGTTGGCAACTTCTTGGTTATAGTTCCTGACAATAATATCCCTTGAGTAAATATTTTTAAAGCCCAAAATGAGCTTTGCAAAGAATGAGAAAAGCAAAACAAAGGACTGTTTCATATTTAAGATTTAAATCTCTGTTCTTGGACCTGTGCCTAGTTCTATCAAAACAGTGATATCCATCCAACAAATCCCATACAAACTTTCTGCAGTGAATATCTACAGAAATGCTGATTTTCCAAACGAACTATTGAAAAACTACTTTATTTTCTTTATATTTTAAAAAGCTAAATGTGCCTAATAAGTGTCACTTCAGAAAACTTATTTTCACCATGAAGTAAATAGGAAGATGGTTTTATTATTTTTACAAATGACAAATAAAGCCCTGTATACATGAGTTGGACAAGAAAACTGACTGAAAAAACTGGTGTCACACCAACATTTCTCATCTCCTTTCCTTGTGTAACTTGCATTAACTTTTTTTGAAATGAAGATTTTTATTAAATAAAATTTGTATCTGTATTTGTATCTGAATTATTTTTATTTTTATTTTGAGATGGAGAGTAAATATGTGCAGATGAGTAAATATGCGAGATGGAGTCTTGCTGTATCATCCAGGCTGCAGTTTATTGGGGCGATCCTGACTCACCACAACCTCCGCCTCCCCGGTTCAAGTGATTCTCCTACCTCAGCCTTCCGAGTAGCTGGGATTACAGGTACGTACCACCAAGCCCGGTTAATTTTCTGTATTTTAGTAGAGATAGGGTTTCACCTTGTTGCCCAGGGTGGTCTCAAACTCCTGAACTCAGGCACTCTGCCCCCCTCGGCTTCCCAAAGTGGTGGGATAATAGGTGTGAGCCACCGTGCCTGGCTGTATCTGAAAATTTGATACTGAGGTAGCAAATGCTTCTTCATTGTGATATTTCACTAGATTTATGGAAGTCTTGCGTCTATATTCTGACAGTTTGAAAGGAGGAAAAATGCAGTTTGGTTCATTGTTTAGGGTGCTGTTTTGTTCAGTTGTACAGATTTAATAAATCCTGCCATGTTGTGGTTCAGCTTTATTTGGTTTTGTGCTCACCCAAACTCTTGAGAATAAACTAAATCACTTTCTCCCTCTAGTGCTGTGTTAGCTCAGTGCCTTGAATGGAAATTAAATGGAAATGCTTTCATTGCACTATCCCCTTGTTAATTTATCATGTTTAAACACAGCAACATATTGGAAAACCTTGTTATTTCATAATCTTCAGATTCTTTGCACAATGATATTAAGAACAGAATAATGAGTAGAGATAAGCCAAAGGGAAGCACATGTCTACAGGGCAACTGGCAGCGGTCTAACAGCCATTAGTGTGTGGTATCTGGTGAAATTGCTGGAGTAGGCTTGCCCTCCAACTTCATGGCAGAGCAAAACGAAGGAAGAAAAAAAAATCCCCAGAATTAGAGGAAGTGAGTGAAGCACCACTTAGAGTCTTACTTATGCTCTAAAATCATTTACTCTCCTTCAAAAATGTATGTTTTGGTAATGCTCATGCTGTGTAGATTTTTAGTTAAAAGTTAATAACAAATACTAATAAAAAGCAATACAGAGTTTCAACTTCCAGGAAAGGATGAAGTGAAAGAAGTGTTTAGCAGGGTATAGCATAAACTCTTACACCAGAGGGTACCCAATAAACATTTGTGGACTTGACTGATGCTTCATGAGTGGATTTAGAGGCTTTTCTGTTGTAGTCTTGACATAGCAGGAGTAGAAGTGCTAACCACAGCCACATGTTGGGGATCATCCAAGAAGCTAAGTTTGCGGGTGGGAATTGGCACTTGGAGATGATTACACACACATGAAGGGAGAGATAAAAGGTGTTGGAGCTTCTCCCTAGTTGGCTCTTCTTTTTTAGCACATCTTTTTATCCAAAGTTGGAGCTCTGACTCATCAGATTTGGTTTCAAATCCCTCCTTAGAATAAACAAACAACACTCAACATGCATTTAGACAACATTTTACAAATGGTTGCAACCTAAACCTACTTTCCTTAACGTATACCATTGTTCTGGACCTCATTCTCAAATCTCAACAATTGTGTTTCAAAAATAGCTGGTATGGTTTTCTGCAGAATTTTTTGACCTCAGGAGAACATTGGTGAGCTTGATTGCACATGAAGTCAGAGACATTTTACATGGCATTTGCTGACCATATCATCCAATTTGTTTTATAAATTTTGACCCTCTGTGATGCTTGTCTCCAATTCTTAAAATGTATTAATAGTTTAAAATTTGGATCAGCAAATAAAGCCTAAACAACCCCTGAGACAGTTTTTAAAAGTATTTTGTCCACCAAAATTCTATTTTAAAATGTTCATGTCTGTTTATATATTCTCCAGTATCATATTATCCTATTAACCAGTTGTCTTCCCTAATTTTCTACCTCCTTTTCTCCCTTTCTTTTTCTTTCCTTCCTTCCTTCCTTCCTTCCTTCCTTCCTTCCTTCCTTCCTTCCTTCCTTTCCCCTCCCTCCCTCCTTCCCTCCCTCCCTCTTTCCTTCCTTCCTTCCTTCCTTCCCTTCTTTCTTTCCTTCCCTCCCTCCCTGATATTTGATAATGTACCTTACTTGATCTTTCCTTTCCTTGCCTTGCCTTGCCTTGCCTTGCCTTGCCTTGCCTTTCTTTCCTTCCCTCCCTCCCTGATATTTGATAATGTACCTTACTTGATCTTGCCTTGCCTTGCCTTGCCTTGCCTTGCCTTTCTTTCCTTCCCTCCCTCCCTGATATTTGATAACGTACCTTACTTGACCCACCTTTCCTTCCTTCCTTCCTTCCTACCTTCCTTCCTTCCTTCCTTCCTTCCTTCCTTCCTTCCTTCCTTCCTTCCCTCCCTCCCTCCCTTCCCTCCCTCCCTTCCTTCCTTCCCTCCCTCCCTTCCTTCCTTCCCTCCCTCCTTCCCTTCCTTCCTTCCTTCCCTCCCTCCTTCCCTCCCTCCTTCTATCCCTGATATTTGATCATGTACCTTACTTGACTCAGCCTTGGAAAGCCCCCTTCCTTCCTTCCTTCTATCCATCCATCCATCCACTCATCCACCCATGGGGGGTGGTGGAGCTATTTACTAAGATTGGTAAGACTGAGAGAAAGAGGGGGAATCTAGAGTTCAAGTGCAGACATAAACATTTATATTTGAAATGTTAACGAACGTCCAAGTGAGGATGTCAGGGTACAGGGTATATGAGATAGGAGCCCAGAGGAGGGGGTTAAGCTATAGTTAGACATTTGAAAATCAACAGTGAATTAATATGTTTATAGCCACAAGATTCAATAAAATCACTTAAAGAGTGAGTGCAAGTAAAGAAAAGAAACGGCCAGGCTGGGCGCGGTGGCTCATGCCTGTAATCCCAGCACTTTGGGAGGCCGAGGCGGGCGGATCACAAGGTCAGGAGATCGAGACCATCCTGGCTAACACGGTGAAACCCCATCTCTACTAAAAATACAAAAAATTAGCCGGGCGAGGTGGCGGGTGCCTGTAGTCCCAGCTACGCGGGAGGCTGAGGCAGGAGAATGGCGTGAACCCCAGGGGGCGGAGCCTGCAGTGAGCCGAGATCGCGCCACTGCACTCCAGCCTGGGTGAAAGAGCGAGACTCCATCTCAAAAAAAAAAAAAAAAAAAGAAAAGAAACGGCCAAAGACAAAACTCAAGGCATTCTAACATTTCAAGTTCAGGTACAGAAAGGGGTAAAATAATATTTAAATGTGTTAATGCAATTTTATTTTAAAGAGTCACTCATCCCTGATGACCTGTTATTTATTTTAGAGTTCACATAATGCATAGTTATCTCTTTTGAGAACTTTAAAAAAAATGCTGTTTTTATTCTAAAATGTCTGATGGAAGTTGTTTGGCCCAGGACTGTGAAGGTGATCATATTAGTATTAGGAGTATTAGTTGCAAGGCCAATTCTTAGATAATGGGGCTTTCCAAGGCTGAGTCAAATAAGGTACCTTATCAAATATCAGAACTACAAAGGTGTCAGTACCTGTCACGGGGAAAATGTAAAATGCAGTTGGGGAATAAGATAGGAGTGTCTAGAACTGGGGATCTCAGAAAAGTGAAGGTAAAATTGGGAGGAAGCAAGATAAACAAAGGTAAAACTAGTAGGTCAGAATAAAGCTGTTTGAGATGAGGCTGGTAGTTTGAAGCCAGTTCAAGAACCAATCACCTAAACACTTTCTAGCATATTCTTTTTAAGCTGTGCCTGAAACAGCCAAACCACATCAGACAAAAGCTACCCTCCCTCCCCCTACTTTTTTTTTGGCATTTCTAATTTTGAAATGCACAGTCAATTTCTCCCAAATGTTCTCATTTTCGATTCTAATGATTAGAATCATGCCCAATGCCTCCTTCTAAGAGTATCACTCAGATTTAATCAACATGACTGAGTGTCAGCTATCCACCAGGCTCCAGGCTGGTCAACTGCACAAACACTGGTTTATTTTTAGGGATTAAATTGTCATCTCAGAAAAGGCAGAAGTTCATTTTAATAGCTTACACTGCCATAGTTTAGAAGCCATGTGTAAATTTCCTAAATCCTCTTGTGTGCCATATTCACTTAATAGTTTGTCTCATCTGGAATATTTGAAAATTTAGTCCTGTATGATTTAAATGTGGCATCAGGGGAAGTCTTCACAGTTAATTTTCTTCTCCCATGCAGAGAAGGACACATCTGACATAATATAACAAGTCACATTGCCAGAGTAAGAATAAACAGCAAGCTATAAACCAACAAATAAGAAACCAAGTCATAAAATGAAAGTGCTTTAAAAATGTGGCCAAATACTGTTATTGTGGAGAAGTCTGAATCTGGCATTAAATTAGGCCAAGTGGACCTTTGGCTATGTTACCCAGGTCATTGTCTTTTCTGAGACCAGATTTTGTTTTTCCTGGGTTTTCTGGGTTCTTAAGACCCTCAAGTGAATTAATGGGATTCATTTTCAAAATTTTAAGAACTTAAAGAACATTTTACACTTACTCATCTGGGACAAAGCTACGACAGCTCAGTAAAACTTTGTATCTTTGCCCTTACTTTCATTTTCCAACTATACCATCTTATCATTTCTGACAACCTTGTCAGACCCAGAAACTTCAATGTGTTCATCTAGTCTCAGTTCTTCATCCCCTTTCCAATGGGATGCTGGTTACTTTATCATGAACAGGTTCTATTAACATATCTTCAAACCAACACACATGAATAAATTGGTTGCCCACTAAACGGTATGGACTCCCTGTCATGTTTTCCATTTGCAGTTGATCTGTTCTTCTGGAGAGGCAGGATGGGCAGGAGAGCAGCCAAGCTTTCCCATCCCCAGATGTTAGGAGACTGAGCCTCTACTGTGTCCCATTGCAGGGTTCTCCTGATCCCTTCCTGTCAGGGACGCTGCTGTGTACATCAGATGGATCAGTGTCATAGGCAAGAGCATGATTTATTACTTGACTAGGACCAGTAGCAGAAAAAGAAACTCTTGAGGTGCACAAGCTTAACTCTTTTACTTATGTCATCTTCTTCCCCTTCAGGACAATGCTCTTTGTCTCTGGTAGAAACTTCTCTCAGAAGACCCACAAACCAGTAATTAAAAATATTAGATATCTATTAGAATCACCTGAAGAGTTTATAAGACTCAGGTTTTTTTTTTTTTCTTTTTTTTTGAGACAGAGTTTCTCTTTGTCACCCAGGCTGGAGTGCAATGGTGCGATTTTGGCTCATCGCAACCTCCGCCTCCTGGGTTCAAGTGATTCTCCTGCCTCAGCCTCCGGAGTAGCTGGGATTACAGGTGTACGCCACCACGCTTGGCTAATTTTTGTATTTTCAGTAGAGACACGGCTTCACCATGTTGGCCGGACTGGTCTTGAACTCTGGCCTCAAGTGGTCTACCCACCTCAGTCTCCCAAAGTGCTGGGATTACAGGCATGAGCCAGCATGCCCTGCCAAAACTCAGCATTTTTTTTTTAAAGCTCCCAGGTAATTCCAATGTCCCTCTAAAGATATCCACCCCTGCAACAGGTCTTCTCCCAGGTTCCAGCTAACAAGATCAAGAGTAACTCTGCCTCTTATTATCATCTCATTGTTAATTTGCATTTTTTCCCTAGCATTATGTCATTATGATCAGGTGGGGGCAGCCAGGAATAGAATAGGTACAACTGAGTTTGACTAAGACTTTTGCCTCTACTTGGTAAAACTCTGTGTTCTTGGCTGCTCCCACTCTTGAGGTTAAAAGAATGCAAGCCACTTCACATTTCTGCCAGTTTGCTTTTGTTTTATTCTTCTCTCTCCACATGGTTTGGCTCTCTCTCTCTCTCTCTCTAGAAGTAGTTCTGGCTGATCTACGAAATTTCTCCAGTATTTGATATTTAATGCTTTGATGTCCTTCCCATCTTTTAAATACTTGATTTCCCCTCTCTGGTCAATATTTGCCTGTCAATAGTAGATCGTATCTTATAAAACTGGGTCTTACGGTGAAAGAGTGGGTGACTTAGAAAATGTCTGTGCTTGGGTCAGTGATGGAGATTTTAATCACCATGTGATGAAAGTCGAAGGTATCTTGGGCTCACTGCTCAGGGTAGCAGAGACAGCTCCCTGGCCTGCAATTTCTGTTCAGGGTACATAGCAATGCCTAGCTGGGGTCTTTACCAGAATCAACCTGCAAACCACAGACCAGGCTCCATCCCTGAAAGGAATTGGCTTGCTCTGACATTAGTAGTTTTGAATTAGGTCAAATATTGCTGGTTTCCCAAGGTCTCCAACTACAGCTGGGACCTCCACTAGTATTTGTACTGAAGTCACGTCAGCATTCTTTTTGAAACATCAGGGTTAGCTCATCCTTTATGGGCCAGGCATATTCATTTCTATGGGTATCTCTTGCTTGACATCATGAGTTGTGCCTCCCATCTAAAAGAAGACCCCAAATTCACTGGTCTCCGAACCAAATTTCATTCCATGATAAACCAGCTTTTCTGTATTCTCACTTTGTTTACAGAATGCTCATTACTTCTTTACCAGAACTAAAATATGACTTCGTCATGAATTATGTCATTTCCACTGGATCTCCTCAAATTCAAGGACCATAAAGTCAAAAGATAGTGTCAACCTTCTGCCTTCTCTACAAAATGTAATTTCATTATTCTTCCATCTTCATGAGAAAACATTCTGACATTCTGAAGATTCTGCCATCTAGGATGATGTCCTTTCTCTCTCATCCCCAGCATCTACTTCCCTTGGTTAGTTCCTTATGTGAATTATAAATGTGGGCAACTGTTTCACCATCATCATGTCCAACACAAATTCTAACATTATTCTTGCTATATTAGCTATATTTTGTTTGTGAGTAGAGAAGGGTGGAAATTTGTATATTATACTTCATCTGTGCAAAAAGTAAGATGCTGTTTAAAAAATAATTCATCTCATCTTGCACTTTAGTCTCCATTTTCCTCATAGTGGGAAAGATAACACCAAAAAAACCCCAAAACTAAAAAACACAAAGCTTAAGCCTATCCTTTTGAAGTATGCAGTCTTTTTGAACTTTAAAACGTGTCTTTGAGGTTGTTTCAGGTTTATCATTTGGATAATCATTTAAGTCAATATTGTATTCTTTATCAGGGTAATTTCTCCCCTTTCTTAAAAGTAGTTCTCTTTTATCCTCTTTCTCAAGAGAATCAAAGTACAAGAGATGCTAATAGACCTCTTAGCACTGAGGCAGAGGCTCCTGGTCTGAATCTACCTGGACCATTGCTGGTTTTGAATGCAGTGGGCGTGGGCTAAGCTCATCTTACCCCGGGCATTGGTGTTGGCTTGGGTGTAGCTAATCCTGCTTGATGCTTTGGGGAGTGTGTCCTGGTATTCACTTAAGTTAGAGGCACCCACCACAAATTCCTTGCATGCTGTGGCCTTCTCATCCCTACCTAAAACCCACTTTTGGTTCACTGGTTCTCTTAGCACTTCTATGTACCCATTGGGGGTTCAGAGATAGGGAACCCTCAGCCAGTTACTTTACACCATGCTGGAGTACGTGGTGCTCTGGGTTACTCTGTGCCATAACGGAGTATATGGTGCTGTGTGAACTACCCTTGACTTGAACAGCTAGTTACCTTCCTCAGACCCCTCTAATCCCTTGTCAACAAGATCTCCACTCACACTTCCAACCAGAAAGTAAAACACAAGCCTTTTCTATTTTTAACTTTCCCTTCAAATCCCCTGAGATTTCCATGCAGCTTTCTGCCTTCTGCATCTTCCTTTCTTCTCATCTGTACTTCTCAAAACAGAGGCTGCTGCTCCCAACATGGTACTGAAACTGCTCCTCATAAGGCCACAAGGAATTCTTCTAACTGCTCAGGCTTTTCCGTATTTTCTTACTGTGCCTCTCTGCTTCATTCAACATCCTGGTCCCTTTATTTTTTAAATGCTGCACTTTCCTGGTTCCACTCAGAACCTTTTGCCTGTTTCCTATATTGTTTTCCTTTCAGTGCTGGTGTTTATGGAAACTCCGTCCTTGAATTGTTTCTATTCTTATTACGGCCAAATCCAGGAAGAGAGGATATTCTCCCTGAGTGACTGCTTTTATTGTCATGTTAAAACACTTTCTTTATATGGCTGCTGCAAAAAAATATGTGTATCTCCAGCTCAAAACTTTTCTCCAAGCTTTAGACTCAATATTGAACTACCTCCTGGATAGCTCCAGGCCTCTCAGACTCAACATATACAAACTGAACTCATCATTCTTCCCTGCTTTTAAAGATGTACTATATTTTAAATCTCAATCCAGCCTCCAAAGCTAGAGAACCTCACCTTTGGTTCCTTTAACTTTTTAAAATCTCATATTTATGAATCATTAAATCCCAACAAATTTCTTCTTCTCCTTCCATATCTGTCAATGACCTGTCAGTCATCTATCTATCTATCATCTATCATCTCTCATCTATCTATCTATCTGTCTATCTATCTATCTATCTATATCTATCTATCTATCTATCTATCTATCTATCTATCTATCTATCATCTATCTATCATCTATCCATCTGTCTTCCACCATTATTTGTCTACAGAGAAAATTCCATAAAAGTTTACATATAGTAAGATGGTTAAATGTTAACACAAATAAAAATTTCAGAATAGGGTAAATATACATTTTCTAGAAGGGGAAAAAGGAATTTGTAAATAATTAAGACCCAAATTGTTAGTTATTGTTGCCATAATTAAACTTTAAATTTGGCGCCAAACTTTTAAGCAACTAAAGTAAAAGTAAGACTAGGTCAGTTACCTAACTCTTCTTATTAGAGAAAACAAGGGAATCTTCGTAACCTAAGTTGAAAATTCTGATTAGCTGAAGCTTTATGCTGAGAAAGCTTTTCTTATCTTTTCCTTTTACTTAAAGGTCACCTGAAATTAGCCGTTTAGCCAATTCCCTGTGGAAAATGTCCTTTGAGTATTTAATGCTGTCAAACCTCTCTCTGAAAGAAAGAAGTTTTTCCATTTTTCCCAGCCTGACTGTCTGAAGCTGAGGACCTGTATTCTCTGTAGTAGTTCCTAGTCCTCCTGTTTGACTAACAGTTGTTTCTCTTTCTTAAAGTTCAGGTTTCTTTGCAACTCGCATTTTCAAACCATCAAGCTAGTTTCAAGCAGATTTACATGTTTAGAGATTTTTAGTTTGGGTCTAAGCTGTGTTCTCTTTTGAATTCAGATAAGTCTAGACAAGCCCATGGGCCCAGTGGGGCTGACTCACTCGCCAGGGCCATATTTCATCAAATGACAGGGGAGTCTTTGAAAATTGTACCTGCATTAATGCCATTAATGGGTAGTGAGAGTGCCTCTTACAGTTATGACTCATGAATGAAGCAGTATCTTTACAATGGATGGTTGTTGGCCTACATCTACACTGAGAAGAAGAATATAGTAGCATCTCCCAGCACTAGAGCAGGGAGGCCACACACAATGTTTCTAGTATTTGTGCCATCCCTTCACTGGGAATAGAGGTGGCAGTGCAGTGGTGAAGAGCTCAGGCTGTACTGGAATTCTGGATCTGCTTTCTCATGTAGAGGCCATGGGGCAACTTCCTTTGCCTCTCTGAACCTCAGTTGTTCTGAGGATTAAAAATAAGGCATGTGTCACGCCTGTAATCCCAGCACTTTGGGAGCCCAAGGCAGGCGGATCACCAGGTCAGGAGATTGAGACTATGCTGGCTAACGCGGTGAAACCCCGTCTCTACAAAATTAGTCGGGTGTGGTGGCGGGCGCCTGTAGTCCCAGGTACTCGGGAGGCTGAGGCAGGAGAATGGCATGAACCCGGGAGGCCGAGCTTGCAGTGAGCCGAGATCGGGCCACTGCACTCCAGCCTAGGTGACAGAGAGAGACTCCGTTTCAGAAAAAAAAAAAAAAAAAAAAAAAGGCATGTGAAGTAGTTGGCACACAGTAAGTGCTCAATATCAGATATTCCCATAGAAATGTGGGTAAAGGGAGGGGGAAAATGACATGCCATCACAGATGAAGGACAGTTTTGGACAGCTCAGGTGAGACACCTTGTAGGGGCTTCGTAAACCAATTGAGGAAAGGTTTGAGGGGGGCTGGAATTCTTCGACTGTATAATATATGGAAGCTCAAAAGACCTGTGTGGTCTCATTTCCTGTTTGCAGAAATTGGGGCCTGACTCTGGGATATGGTAGTTTATAAGAATTAGGATGAGAAAGTCCTTTCTTGAGCTTCTTTCCACCTCTGGATTTATTAAAGTTATATAATCTGGAGTCCTTTATATAAGGTTTAGAACTGTTTCTAAGCTTGGTCTTTATCCTATAAATATTACACAGCTATATTTGACCTTTCTGTAATATTTTACAGAGTTGACAGCTCCCTTTTTCTTGAAGTTGTCTTTTCCCTGGACTGCTATAAAACTAACTTCTCCTGGTTTCCCTCCAGCCATTCGGATGTTTCCTTCTTGGTTTTCTTCTTGGAAACTAAGATTTTTTTCCCTTGGCATTTCTCCATCTTTAAACCTCTTAAGTATCCGTATTTCCCAAGATCATATTCGATCTTTAGAGATCTAATGCTCTCTAGTATACTGCAAACCCATAGCATAACCCACCATTTATAGGCAGATGACTTCCAAGTCTGTTATTGGAGCTCAGATCCTTCTCTTGAGCTACTCAGTCTATACACCCAATCATGGCAGCATCAGCAAAGATGGCTTAAAAACACAATTGTTGGGACTGAGCAGCAGCCATTGAAACAAATAGGAGGTTTCCAGTCACACAGGTGTCCACTTGGCCTCAACCATTTTCCAGCCCCAGGTCTAGGTGCAATCATCTCAGTGGGAAGAGTACAGACACTGGATCAGAGAGCTGGGTCAAATGATTTCTACTGCTTTTTAATTGCATAAACTTGAGAAAGTTAACTCCAAGCAGACTTCATTTCCCCATCTTTAAGATAGAGATAGTGTATACTTTTAAGAATTTGTTATCTCATAGCCTAATGTATGATTCTGGGATGTACCTATGTTCTTGTTCTTTGTTAGATTTTATACATTTTCTTCTTGGAATATTTTATTTTAAAGGGGAAAGGGCTCCACATATACAATTATGGCAATGTTGAGTGGTATTTTTCCAATATTTCATTTTAAATTACCTCTTCCCTACTGGTTTGATCCAGCTTGCTAGAACATGTATTGTGATGTTACCTTGGTAACCCAGCCTTCACTCCATTGGTTAGAATGTCCCAAGGTTGTCCATTATATTCCATCTCCTTTCTTACCCTCAAGAAAGCAAATGTCCACTATATTAGAGTTAGCCTTTAGCCCTTAACAATCTGTTACCCACATTTTAAAATTTGTTGTGGGTTTTTTATTCCTAAATTGTTAAATATACTTTTTTTGCATGGAAGCAGATTTTTACCCCCCAGTTTTGCTCTGAATACAAGTGTTTGTGGTCTATAGTTTTATGATCGAGAAGTATATTTCCTGTTGATAAAAGAAAGAATCCAAAGTTGCTTCCTTCCTTTCAGTATGCTTGCTTTAACAGTTTAAGATGGGTAGAGAGATTGTCCCTCTGGAGTTGCTGCTGTGCTCAAGCAATAAATAGATTGAAAAAAGAGGATTTTAACCTGCCCTCTCCAATTGACATAAGCCAGGTTTTTCTTCTTCTTACTACTCTGCCTTCTTAGGGAGTCTGGATTACCTGATCTCAGTTAAGTGATGATGATAGCCTTTCAGACCCTCAATATTAGCTTTCCTGATGTCATTACTAAATCTGTTTGTTTGCTCTTATCCTAAGCTCTACAAAGGTAGGTGATCTACTGGTGTACATGATCTCTATCTCATTGCTCTTGAGAAAATCACTTTCTTCACTCATAGTTAATGGTATAATGAAAAATAGACATTAAACAAAGTAAAAAATCAAGTTGAAAACAATGTTCCACTGGGATATGCCTTTGAATTATGTTAACATTATTAATATATCTATTCTCATTTCCTTGTAAATGTAGTCTACTCAGTGCTTTTTTTCTAGTGATCTTTTCTTTTCCAAAATGAACATGTAAATTAAACTACAGATATAACGGTCTCCAAATATGTGTATATATATATTTTTTTTTACCATTTGGTTACTTTAAATATATATAAATTTGAAGCATAACATTGCTACTTGGTTGGATTAAATGTGATATTTCTTATACTCTAAGCCAGATTTTTTGTTTTGAAAAATTAAGTAGTACATAAATAGGAAGTATAAGGCATACACATGGCTAGGTATAAAATTGCTTTTGAAGTTTTCTGTATTATCGTGTCCTGTAATCTAGAGAAGAGAGTCAATGTGGAATCAGAGAAAGAGCATTGCTCTGTGAGTCAGCATATCTACAGTATCCCAGCTGGGCCATGCACCAGCTATGTGACCCTGAGGCATTCCAGTCACCTTCATAGGCCTCAGTGTCCTCACTAATAAAATGAGCATAGGCTGGCTGGATGTGGTGGCTCACGCCTGTAATCCCAGCACTTTGGGAGGCTGAGGTGGGCGGATCACTTGCAGTCAGGAGTTCGAGACCAGCCTGACCTACAGAGTGAAACCCTCTCTCTATTAAAAATAGAAAAATTATCTGGGCATAGTGGCATGCACCTGTAATCCCAGCTACTTGAGAGGCTGAGGCAGGAGAATCGCCTGAACCCAAGAGGCAGAGGTTGCAGTGAGCCAAGATTACGCCATTGCACTCCAGCCTGGGTGACAGAGCAAGACTCCATCTCAATAAATAAATAAAAATAAAATAAGCATAGGCTAATAGCATATTTCTAGTTTACTGAAATAGTTATTATGAAGAATGAGCTAGAAGAACCGTATAAAAATACTTCAACTTCAAAAAGAATATGGAAAATTTAAAGAATTTCTTATAGAAACAATCCTTATTTCTATAAGGATGTTTGGCATAAGCCAGATGATATAATGAAGAGTTTTACAAGTCCAGAGAAGAATTATTATATAACCCTTACCATACAAGCTTTCTTATTGTTCAAAGAGGAACTGAATGTGTGTTGGAGCTAGCATATATGTCTTTTGCTTTCAGCATCTCAACTCTTCTCAAGCCTTAAAGAGTTTTCTTATAAACTTGTGAAACACAAAGCTCTTGGCTACATTTGCTTTCCTACCATTGGCAGAAAATGCCCTTTCTGTTATTCTGTTTGTTGTCAGCATTGGCTGGAGAGAATTTCCTGTGTTTACTCTTTTCTTCTCTCTACACTTAGACCTGTACTTGGAAGGCAGAATGATGTTGTGAAAAGAGCACTGGACTGGTTGAGATCCTTGAAGTAGGTTCTGGACACAGTTCGATCAGTAACTAGCTCAGTAGCAGTTACACATCATTTAATTTATCTTTGCTTTATATTCGTAGAGTTGTAGAAGCTCCAGGTTTGAAAAGATAAACATCAACAATATAAGATAGTTGATTTTATCTGTCCCTTAAAAAAATAAAGATCTACTTAAATCTTTTAAACACCATCTCCAATGAAAGAACGTATAATAAAATAGACTTGGGAGTCAGAATTGAACTTAAATCCCTGTTTAGCTACTTACTACCTGCGTGACCTTGGGAAAATTATTTATCTTCTCTATGCCCCAGGTTCTTCCCTCTAAAATATAAATAATAATATGCCACATAAGGTTGTGGTGAGGATCACATGAGATAATGCATGTAAAGCACTTAGTATGGGGCCCAACAAATGGTGAGAAATTCAATAAATGGTTGATGATGACAATGGTAATGACGATGATAATGATGAAAATAATAAAGATGATGTTGCTCAGACTCAATTTGAGCACTGATAGTGATGGACAACTATTACTATCCAAGATAGCACACTCTAATTTGTGAAATTATAATGGCTAGAAGTGTTTTCTCCTAGCCATCCAAAATTACATCTTCTTATCTCCAGATATTCTTTTGTCCAAGTTCTGCCTTCTAGGATCATAACTGCCTTTTATACATTTGAAGATGGCTATCACATCCCCTACACTACCCTCCTGTCCTCATAACTCCTTTGATTGTTTTTCTTTGATTTTTTCCTTCCAATTTCTTTCAATCAACTTCTATTTAACTATCGAATTCTTGTCATCAACCCCAAACCAACTCTTTTAATCAACATTGATATACTAAGATGTAGTAGTCTTCATTTCCAAGACATTTAGTAATTCTTCAGGTTAATATTCCTTTTCTGCATCTGAAGGAGCCCAGAGGTCATTCAGGGCATGGGCCAGCCTTTATGTGTACTACCAATTCTGCTCATTTTGATTCTGCATCTGGGAGAAAACTCTATTTATTTATGGCTACAGTGTACTTTACAAAGTTTACGGAGAATATAGGGTAGTAGTCCTAATCCAATGATGATTTTTTAATACAAACACTCATAACATTTTTAATTACCCTAAAGGGTTAGATTGGCTAATCAAATTTCATTTTAATAACGTCCCCCCTGAAAGTTGAGCCTTTTAAAATATTACACAACTCATCCAGAGAATCAGCCTGTGCAACAGAGAGACTGTAGTATTATTTTCTTCAACTTTACAGAGATATAAAACCAGAATTTTCTCAGGGACGATGACCAAATTGCTTCTAATTACAGGTTATTTCCCAGCCAACTGGCCATTGGATGGGTTTGTATATATCATGGCAGACTGGCCAATTTTGAAAACATATTCTCTCCTTTTATACAGAGTTGTCCTTTATACAGTTGAAGACAACTTTGTATCTCACTCATTTGCCTTGTATCATTGTACTTGCCTCATCCACCCTATCAGATCATAATCTCTTGGAGGACAGAGAATTCTCTTATTCTCCCTAGTGTGTCTTGTTCTGCCTAACATAGCACGCTGCTCCAAATGTCATTCAATAAATTTTGTTGAATGGAATTGAAATAAGAACTATAAAAGCTGAGTGAACAGGTGAGTTTAGTTCTGAAGGAGACAGAAGATACATATAGCCATATGGTGACATTGTATATTCTGAAGTTTTAAGAAATTTGGATTCGAGTTTCCAATTTATATTCTTCATTTTCATCAGTTGCTTATAGATGGGTCAATTTTGATCATAATAAGGGTCAAAATAATTCTCTAAATTATGTTAGAATTAAACATTACCATTAAAGAGAATTAAAATGCAATAATTATAATTGCATTTTTCACTTTTGTTTTCTTCACCCATTATTAGTGGTGATTATAGCATTGCTTAGGAATCAAAGATGACTAGTATTGATTCTTGCTGACAAAATTTCATTCAACCATTTGTTTCAACATATATAGAAATACTTATTGAAAAGGCAATCCCCCAAATGGATGTTTTAAGTATGCGAATAATTCTTCTCAGCTCTTCTGCACTAATTGTGCTCTGATCTTTTTTTTAATCCCTGTGATATTGTAATGATCTGTAGTAAATCACACTCACACTGTTTTCTATCTTAGAGCAGGTAATTAAAGTAGGATATGACAGAGTGAGACAGAAAGAGAGAGAGAGACAGAGAAAGGAGGAAAGAGACACACACAGAGAGAAGGGAATTTGTCTCCAGTTTTTCCTTTAATCCACATTCTGCCCAACACCTTCCTGCCATCAGGGATCAATTTGTCATCCCTTCAGACTGAGCTCCAGGCAGGATTGATTCTGAGAATTAATAATTGCTTGGATGATCTGCTTCAGGATCATTTTTCATCAGCACCTCTCAGAGGCTGGCTTATTCTATTTCTTCAACATTCAACAGTATCTATTAAACACCTACCATGTATCAGACACTGTGCAACTTTAGGAAACAGGAACCTTTCTGTAGTGTGCCTGTATAATTTTTGGCTGCCCAGTATCCCTTTACAACTCTCAATAGCATCGTAATGTTTTGGGGGCACCATCGCTGTCTCATATGTGTAGCTTTGCAGGGCAGAAGAGTCTAGGTTGGTGCCTCTTACCAGAGAACTCAATGGGACTAGAGACTCTGAAGAAGGCATACAACCTCTGTTCAACCAGTTGCAAGGTCTTTACTGGTGTTTTGAATCTTCAGTAATTGAACCAAACACAGGAGTGACCTTGGCGCTCATTCATTGCAGCATTGGTATGATGACATGAATGTCCATAATATGAAGCCACTGCTAAAGTTTCTCTTTCTCGGCCCTCAATACTCTCTTTCCTGTCCAGAACAGAGCCTGACTTTCTGTCAGTTCTATAAATATATTAATTCCGCTGCCGTATTCTTCTAATACATTTCCTGTGTTTAAGTTAGGCAGAATTTGTTTCGGCCAAGGGCACTCAGTGATGCACCTTGGCCCACAGCTAGTGACCATTCCAGCATCCCAAAAGCTCCAAGGACCAGGCATTGTTTAGATTAGCTGAAACTATTGAAGATCACCTGGTTTGTATTCATGTATGAGCCCACCCAAATTGTCCTAGACTCTGGGTGATGAGAGCTCAGAGCTTTACATGCTATTTCATTGACATCATATGAAAATTCAGGCCATTACTTATTTTCAGCAAAGAAGATAAAAAGGAGCTCTGTGTCATAAACAACTACCAGCAGAGGGAAGGAGGGAGAGATGAGGATATACCTTACAGGCCTGTGCCAAAGGAAAGAGCAGCAAAACCTAGAGCAGCCCCAGGATGAGAGAGGCCATAGGAAGTGAACACAGATCACAATATTTTCCAGATGAGAAAGAGAGAAAATGGGAAAATGAAATTCCCACAAGGCTTGAGAGGGTTGTGTGGGAATGTAAAGGAGATAACTGCCAACATTCAGTGACATGCTCCAGGCCTTATCCCAGGGGAACCCATGATACTAACCGTGCTTTCTCAGGAACATTCATGTCCACAAATCTTGGCTCCACTTATCTGCCCACACACATGCTGGAAGGCCATCTTTGTACCAGGCCAGATCCTAGAGGGTTTATAGGACAGGGTCATCCATGCCTCTGTGTATGTGTGTGTGTGTGTGTGTGTGTGTTGTAAGTGTGTAAGAGAGAGAGACACACACACAACTAAGTTCTAACTTTGTCAGAACATCTTCTTAGAGAGAAAACCCTCTTTGGAGTGTCTTATTCAGTCTCCCTAAATCTCCTCTTCCGCTCGGCCCCTCCTATTATCTACATGTTTACTCTCCCTGCTCCTCCAAACCCAGTGTAATGGGTGCTTCTTTAACTGTGCATTTTGATCCTGTCTCCAGACCTTTCCTTTATCCTTTTTTGGGGGGGAATAGATATACACAATCCTTCTTATTTTTGCAAACTAAATAATTATCCTAGTATTTTGTTCAGTAAGAAAGCTATTCTGGAAATCTAATTTTCCTTCCAAGAGTTGCATAACCAATTTGGGAGCTTCAAACATCTGTAATCCTAAGAAAATTTTAGGGATTTTTTTTAAACCCCCAAACTCAGACATACACAATTTTAAAAACCATAAAGTAAGTTTGCAAAGTGAATGTCTTCTCATTCTAGGTATTTTTATCTCTCCAGTACAGTTTCGCAGGAGCGTTTCCTTACTATTCTTTTCAAAGCACTTCTTGCAGTTACTGATTTTCAGGCTCAGTGTCTTTTCAAAGATGCTTTTCTGGGGACTGTTGATTTCAGGCCATTTCAACTGCATGAGTTATGCAAGTGTGATAACTTTTTTTCATTCTAAAAAAAGATGCTCCAGCCTATTTTTTTGTGCTCATAATAAAAGCAAAAGATAAAGACCAGCATTGGGGATTGGTGTAGACTTTGCAGAGATAGGAAGAGCTAAGAAAATTTATATACCAAATCAATAGCACAATCAAAGCTAGGAATAGAGGATGGATGATAAAAATGAAGCTTCAAGTTAGGCAAATAATTACATCTTTATTGCATTTATAATTACATTTTTATTAACATTACCCTTTTATTTGCTTCAGATATTAAGGGAAACATAAAAAGTTATTCTGAGTTTAGGAGTAAGAAGTTATGTAAGATCTAGCTAATACAATGTGTCTGCTGTATGAAACAAGTATTTATTGAATTTTTAAAGTTATCTTTTTGTCAAGTGATATTAGTTCCCCAGTAAGTGTGTTGCACTGTGGACTCTTGCTGAGTTTGAGAAATTTAGAATCTTAGGGGAATTTAAAATTTAACTCCTATTTTTAAATATAATCTGTGTGTTTGTATATATATACATAAACACATATTTAAATAAAACCATAAACATATCTGAGGTTAAATACACATGAAGCAAAATTTGGTGAATTTCTATGCATCACTGAATTCCCTGTTGTCTCTTGGAAGCAAAATGTCTGTTTCTAATAAACTTATTGATATGAATGCCAAATGAAACAAAATGTCATAGGCAAGACAAAGAACTGATTGAGGAGTTGGTTGACTGTTTACCAGTGGTTTTTTTCATCTCCAGTATTACTGCTATTAATGAAGAACATGTGTCCTCTCCCACTTGATTGTGGGAAACTTTATTACTAGAGGTAGAAAGAGCACAGAGATGTACCTCTTCTCTGTTGACCAGCAGAACTTATCTCTTGGTTTGTCTCTTTTCCATGGTAGCCCTGACAAAGTGGGCTATAACTCTCCATAAATCATGGGATGATTGTAGTTTTACAATCAAAGTCTGTATCAGGTAAGACTCATTCAGCAGCAAGTAATACAATTCTCAACTAACGGAGACTACTAAAATAAAGATCTTTAATTTTAAAATAAAGGCCTCACTTCTCACAGAGTGAGAAATCTTAGAGTAGGTGGTTCTAGATTTGGTACAGAAACCCAAAGTTCATGTCAAGGAACCAGCACTTTTCTATCTTTCTGCTCTCTCATCTTCAGTTTTTTTATGTTTTAGTCTTCAAGTTACAAAGTGGCGCTGAGGAAGCATTATGGCCTCTGGCCACCATGTTTGATTCAGAGAATAGGCTGGAGGAAAAGGGCTTTTGTGTGTGTGTGTGTGTTAGGAAAACAAGTCTGTCCCAGAAGATCCTTATTAGACTTCCTTCTGTGGCTCATAGGCAAGAATTGAGTCACATGTTCCCCTACTCCCATAACTGCCTGGAATACTGGCAAAAAATGATTAACTAGCAAAGGATAGGGCTGCTATGATTTGCTTAGAAAAAGCAGGAGTCATCTTTACAGGCTGGGCACATCAACTCCTTTCCACGCTACAACATTGGCAGGGAAAGGGGGAAAGGCTGTTGTGCAATTAAGTTTTCCAATTTCCCAGGCTGTGACTTCCATGACATCTCCCTCAGTCTCCTGTGACTCTGCAGTGGGCATCCTCAGGACGTGACTCTTGCTTCACCTTGGGTTCTAGCCCTCCAAGCAAAAAACCTCCCAATCATTGATTCATAGAGAAAGGCAGGTTGTTTCTTGTGACTAGGTCTAACTTACCATTCCAAGGTTTGTCACATATAATTCACAGCTTCATATTTCTGTGCTTTTCCAGCTATTTTTAAATTTTAAACTAAGAGGTTCCCGCTTCAAAATATGCCTTTATTGGGCTGAGTGCCATGGCTCATGCATGTAATCCCAGCATTTTGGGAGGCCAAGGCGGGTGGATCACCTGAGGTCAGGAGTTCGAGACCAGCCTGGCCAACATGGCAAAACTCCATCTCTACTAAAAATACCAAAATTAGCCTGGTGTGGTGGTGGGTGCCTGTAGTCCCAGCTACTTGGGAGGCTGAGGTAGGAGAATCACTTGAACCCAGAAGGCAAAGGTTGCAGTGAGCCAAGATAGCACCATTGCACTCCAATCTGGGCAACAGAGTGAGATTCGATCTCAAGAAAAAAAAAAAGAAAAAAGAAAAAAAATGCCTTTATCCTTTTTTTTCCCCTCCACTATGGATACTTTTATCTGGGTACAAAATAAAAGGAGATATAAGTCTTATCTTCTCTAATTTCTGGACCCATAAGCCTCTGCCAGAGGATAGCTTGTGATGTATGGCGTCTATGTTCCCTTATTTCTGCTATTAAATACGCTCCTGGCTGCTCTACCTCTCCCATAAATTTTAACTAATGTATATAATGGTTCTTTCAGAATGGGTTTTTCATTATGGAAGTTATTTTTCACCAAAGGTGTGTCACTATTTGTAGAATAGTATTTTAGTATGTTTTAAACTCAATTTTTGTACTACTTTCTTCACAGAAGAAAGGGGTAGTTTTTAGACATTTCACATAATTTATATGTTGGAAGGTATGCAACTATTAATTTAGACTTTATTTACACTTAACAACTGATTTGAAAACAATTGAAAATGCAGATAAACTGGTGTTATTTATGTTCATGTTTGAGCATAGTAGGTGATATTTACAAATCAGAAATTTACCCTCACAATAATATCGTTGTTACAGATATTGAACAATATTGAATATTCCTGCAATCCAAGATGAAGAAAAAGGAAGTCTAAATGAAATTAATGTCTCAGTTTTGAAACAGTTGCTTCTTTTAGTTTTTTTTTTAATATTAGAGGTCTTTCTATTTCGAGTTTAATTATTCTTTCTTCTCCCATTTTTAGTCATCTTCAATTTAGCAATAATTGCTAAATGAGTAATTGTCTGTCACAATAAATTGCCCCATTGTCTTGATCACCTAAAATCCAATACAGGTGTCAATTGGTTCTCAATAAGGAGGTTCAGAAAGTGGCTGGTGTTGAAGAGAGAAATACGACTATAGAGGAAGGGCCCAAATTGCCCGCTATAAAAATTTAATTTAATACTTTTTAAAATAAAAGCTCTTGTAATATGGAGAGGGCCCATCTGTATCCCCTGTTACTCCACAAAAGAAGCACTCAAAAATACCTCCAGAAAGGAAAGAAAGATAACAGTTATGCTTCCTTGGGCCTGAAGTCTTGTCTGGCGGATCTTTATAATGAAATGAAGGCAGAGATAACAAGTCATTTTTTTTTTTTTTTTACTTTGCTTCATTTTCTTAAAAGCCATATACCCCAAGATACCATAGAACTGAATAAAATAGCTTAGATACTGATTGAAAAGGCAGACTCAGAGTCTAGAAATGCAAAATAACAGCCCATATGCCAAACCACATGCATTGTAAGGCTGGATACTTCTGAAGGAAGATTTTAAAGGCGACAGAGAATTCCAAATTTGGAACCCACAGAGACATCTGGTATCTTAGAACTTTCCATTTTCCTTTGGCAGATATTTCAGTGAATTTTCCCACCTTGGTCAGAGTGTATAATTATTTTTAAGCTTATTCTAATTTTAACATATTCTATTTCACTGTTACTGTGAAATGGCCCTACTGTCAGGACCAACCATTTAATTTTAACACTTAGGTCATTTAGCAATTTCTTAGAAGAGCCAAATAAGGGGGTAGAATTTAATTAACACAATGGGTACACTATTGACTTTTTTGGGTATTTGTGGCATTTATGTATATTTCCAACTTTTGGTCTTCAAACAGATGCATGTGAAATAAATAACAGATGAATCAAAATACGGAAATGGCATTGCATTCCAAATGGCAATGTTCATCATCAGTGTGCATGAAGTGGCTCTACCAAAACGATCTTAAAAGGTATCATCATGATACCACTTGCTCCTTGCAAACCATTTGTTAATGGCTGGTCTGTGTCTACTTGAAGTATTCATTAGTTTGGATCCACATTTGCCCAATGTGGGTAGTAGGATGGGATGGGAAATTGAGGAGATTGACGAGGCTTTATTACTGTGAAGAAATATACCAACACGTGCATACAAGGATTACTGAGTAGCAATGAGGGCTCAGTTGAAATTGCATAGTATGAATATTTAGTAGTGTTAACCATATCTATTTAATGACACTCAGTGTCATAGAGTTGTGTTCATTTTAGAGTGGAAAGGGATCATCCAACTCTCTCAATTGACAAGTGGGGAAACTGAGGCATAAATAAGCTAAATAAGTGGCCCAAGTCTACATAGCAAATGGCAGAGCCCAAGTCTACATAGTAAATACCATTACATAGTAAATTTACATAGTAAATTTCTAGACCTAAATGTAAGACCTGAAACAATGAAACTCCTAAAAGAAAACATAAGGGAAATTGTTCAGGACATTGGCCTGGGAAAATATTTTATGAATAAGACCTCAAAAGCACAGGCAACAAAAGCAACAATAAACAAATGAGATTATATCAAGCTAAAAATCTCTTCACAGCAAAGGAAACAATCAACAGAGTGAAAAGACAACCTACAGAAGGGGAGAACATATTTGTAAACTACTAAACTGACATAATTAGTATGTAGAGACTATAAATGTCTACATATCTAATACGTTCAACAGCAAACAAGCAAGGTGATTAAAAAATGGGCAAATGATCTGAACAGACATTTCTTAAAAGAAGACATACAAATGGCTAACAAATATATGAACGAATGCTCAATATCACTAATCATCGGGGAAATGCAAATCAAAACCACAACGAGGTATCATCTCATCCTAGTTAAGATAGCTATTATCAAAAAGACAAAAAGTAACAAATGCTGACAAGAATGTGGAGAAAGGGAACTCTTATAAACTGTCATTGTTAACGTAAACTAGTACAGCCACTATAGAGAGCAGTATGGAGGTTGCCCAAAAAATGAAAAATAGAACTAACCATATGATCCAGTAATTCCACTACTGGGAATTCATCCAAAGGAAAGTAAATCATTATATTGAAGAAACATCTGCACCCCTGTGTTTATTGCAGCACTATTCACAATAGCCAAGATATGGATTCAACCTAGGTGCCCAACAGCAGATGAATAGATAAAGAAAATGTGATATATAATCACAAGGGAATACTATTCAGCCATATGAAAGAATGAAATTCTGTCATTTGTTGCAACATGGATGGAACTGGGGTACATTATGTTAAGTGAAATAAGCCAGGAACAGAAAGTTAAACACCACATGTTCTCACTCATCTGTGATAGTTAAAAAAAGTTCATTGCATAGAAGTAAAAAGTAGAACAGAGGATACTAGAGGCTGGTAAGGGTAGGGGGAAGGGAGGAATAGGGAGATATTTCTTTGAAGGGTACAAAATTACAGCTAGATAGGAGGAATAAGTTCTGGTGTTCTATAGTGCTATAGGATGAGTATAGTTAAAAATAATATATTCCATAGCTTCAAATGGCTAGGACGATATTGAATAGTCCCAGCACAAAGAAATGATAAGAGTTTGAGATGATAGATATGCTAATTACCCTGATCTGATCAGTATCTATTATATGTATTGACACATCACTATGTACTCCATGAATATGTACTATTATTATTTGTCATTTTTTAAAAAATAAAAAATAATTAATACTACGTTAGAAAGACACGGTGGCCATACAATATTCAAAGATGTTTGAAAAATCTAGGCTTGCAGAACTATAGATTTGTCCCGCTGGAAATTTCTCTATTAGTGAATTTCACTGACAGTATACTTATGCTTCTTATTCAAAAGGAAGCACAGCATAAAGTTACCGGTATTCAGATTCTCTCATTTTATTATTAGTGAAGCAAAAGTAATAAATCGTTTCTTAGGCGAAGTAGGTTAAAGAATTATTGGTCTCTTTATTCTTCTGCATTTTTTATGGGGTAAATTCCCAGTTAGTAAGGATTATTAAAGTCTCAAATTGCCAATTTTGGGGCTGAAAACTGCTAGGAGCCCTGCTATATTTGCTTTGTTTTTTTGAACCTCCTGAAGTTGTAATAAAGCTTTATAATTTGGCAAGTGTAATGGCTGGTCAAAATACAACCACTTAGTGCCTCTTACCTTACATCTGTCCCTGTTCGTACTTTTATATCACCTGTTTGGCTCTGGTGGATACTTAGAGACAGTCTAGTGTGACTGACCCTTTGATATAAAATCTAGTTTATTTCCTAGAATGAGGTATCCTGTGGGCTAAATAAAGTAAAAACAGTGATGGTAATCAATGCTATATTAAGACATGACTCAGAGACTCCCTTGTAGTGGCACTTAATATAGAAGGATGTTTCAAATATGGAAAATATTTCACAACATGGATAGCCCATTCAATATCCCTTTAATTAAAAATTTAAAAATTTATTCATCATTATTTCTGGATATTGTGATCATAAACCTTTTCATATATTTTATGTGTATATTTCAAAATGTCTACAAAAATGAGTCACATTTTAAGAAAAATACAAATATTCTTTTTAATGAAAGAATAGCCAAGTAACTGTAAAAATTAAAGCGTAAAAAAGAAGTCTCCTCATTCAATGTAACAAAGTTAAAACATATTGTGGCTTAGAGGATTTGGATGTTTTTAAAAGGAGGATGGTGGTAGAAGTAAACTTTTATACTTTCCTGATTGGTGTTACAGAAAATAATGAGAAGAGATAACAAGTAAGAAAATACATAAACAAAAAGTACAATAGAAATGATTTTAAGGATAATAAGCATTCAAATGCTATTGTCATCTATAATGATAAGGTACCTCTTTTTTAATGTGGCAACTGAGTTGATACTGAACTTTCAACACACAGGGAGTACAAGTAACCTAACCATCAGATGGAAGAATTAAACAGAATAATAATACTTTACATTTATGAAGCATTCACTTGCATTTGTTTCCTCACATAGAATAGTTTACGCAGACTGTGTTTTTATAGGTCGTAACTGATTTAATACTTATGGTGTTATAAGATGAGCAAGGCAGTCATTTTTTATGCCCATTCAATACAGAAGAGGAAACATACTCCAAGAGGCAAAATGATTTGCTCAGGCTGAGATGGCGGCTTGGTGTCTTTTCATAGCTTGATGGTAAAATACCTGTTTGTCGAACTACATCTTTGTAGATGGATTTAATTTTTGTCCTTGTGTAATCTCTTCTTGTCCACTGAAACATTACCCTTGCTCTTGATGTAGTTATGTTTCTAAATACTAATTTATTATTCAAACTCTTTTGATAAAAAGAAAAGCTTGTGTTTAAAATATTTTAACAATCAGAATAATATGGGTAGCAACCAATCTGAATGGTTGCTGGATCAGGCACTGCTTCATCAGGATGTCCCACAAGCAAAGGGCGTGGCCGTATGGGTGTGTATCAGCTGCAGATCAGTGCTGTGACAGAAAACCCAACTCACACTGTTTTAGGCAATTCAGGAGGATTTTTTGACATACATAGCTGAGCTGTCCAGATATGTCCTTATTTAGACACAACAGGAACCAGGGGTGCAAATGACGTTACGTCTTTCTCCACCTCTCAGTTCTTCTTTTGTCTGCACTGACTCCATTTTCAGGAGGCCTCTCTCTGCCTGTGGTACAAGGCGACTTACAGTGGCTCCGAATGAATTTACATCCTCTTTCCTTGGCAAAAGTGAGTGTCTCTCTATTGGTTGCCTCGGCCAGTGCCTTGGACAGACTTTAAACTGGCTGTGATTGTTGTAAGCACTGGGGATGGCAGTCATCTCCACCCAAACTGTTAAACTAGAAATGGAGGAGGAGAGCTCCTGAAGGAAAACCAGTGGCTGTAACCCAGAGAAGGGAGAAAAGTGACAGGCAACGACTACAAATGTCTACTCTACTATCTTTTTCATCAGAACTTTCATACAACTTTATTACGTTAAATATTTTTCTAAATTATAAAATAAAGGTATTCTCATTTGGAAAATTTTAAAGATGAAGTAAAATATAAGAACAAAATCTATAAAGAAAAATGTAAAAATAAGACATGCAATTGAGTTGGAATTAAGGGTTTATTTCTAATTCATTACAACACTGAAGCACAGCCTGTGGAACAGAAGTTTTCCTAGGATCATTTACTAGGTTCCTAACTCCGAGAGGCCCAAGACTCTAACTTGTGTTCTCAGAGAATCTCACGCAGAATTGAAGTGAAATCACAGCTTGTCTAGAGGAACAGCAGAAATCTTCAGGGCAATAGCTGCTGGTTTTGGTGTCACTCTCCTTGTAGGGTTTCAATGTTCAATGAGTTTTGAAGACCTGCAGATTCTTTGCTTTTGTGCTAGTGCGAGAATGTGCTCAAATATTTTCTTTATATTGTATCCAGCATTTTAGTTGTTTCAATCAGTGGATCATTTAGGGTATGGAATCTGCCATAATGTTAAAAAATAAAGTGATCTTTTGTTCCTTTGTTTTGTTTGCAGTTCTATCTTTTATTCCTTACCTATTTCAAACATAGTTATTTCATAGTTTATATCCAGTAATTCTGATATCTGAAATTCTTGGCAGTCTAATTCTGTATGGTGCTGTTGTTTCTGTTGACCCTTGTCTGGGTGAGTTTTGTTTTTTCATGTATTTTGCGAGTTTGGATTGTGAAGTCATGGTTACTGGGACTTTGTATGTGAGAATCTTGGGAGGAAGCCATCCTGCATGGAAGATTAAGACTTGCCTTTGTCAGGAAGCTCAGCCTTTTTTCATTCTGGGACCACTTTAAGGTAATGTGTTGGTTTGGGGTTTCTGGGATGACACATGTTGCATAAGATCAAATAGCCTTCCCAGGTCTGTGATGTGGTCCCAGTTGCAACTCCCGCCTTGCTAGGTCACAAGGCCTTTCTTGTTTCCTGTCGCTCCAGTGGCCACTAACACCTGAACCTCTTGGTTTCAAGATCAGAAAAGGCTCCAAGATCAGCCATGGCTTTAGCATCAGTCCGCTTGCCACCCTCCTTTCCAGCAATCTGGTCTGTTTAGCTTTCTATTTCCCTTCAAGTTCTCCTTGTTTATTTCTTTTCCCTTTTAAATTTTAGAATGAACAGATTTATCTGTTCATTTCCTTTCATCCGAGTATCAGCTCTTAGACTCTAATTTTTATTCTATTGTTCTGCTGTATTTTGAATAATTTATTTCTGCTTTTAGCTTTACTTTTTAAAAATTCGGCTCTCCACTGGTTTGTTTTGTTGTTATTCTTTGTTTTTCTTATTTATTTTCTTCAGGTTTTCATTTGCAAGTTTTCTGTGTCTTTCTCTTTTGCATGTCTTTTGTTAGCACATACTGGACATTTTTAGTTAGCATATATTATATATTTCTAAGTTAATTCAATAATAAATGTATGTTATAATAATAAAAGATGAAAACATAATAAGCGATAAAAAATAAGTGACAGTAAAAAAAAATAAAAGCTAAAAAGGGACAAATCATAAAACCTACTCTCATTTAAGGAGGAAAAAAGATTCATTATCTACAAATAGTAGATATAATATTCAAGAAATTTAAACTATTTATATATATATATGTCTGATATATTTCTTCCTTTCTGTTTGTCATTCTTTTTGTTGCCTTATTTCTTTTGTTTTCAGACTTTTGCTATGTAGCTTAACTATTTAGACTATATTCTGTGACTGACAAGAATATGAACATTAAAAAATATATTCCCTGGACATTTGAAAATATTTTTACATGGTTAACTCCATAACTATTTGTTCAAGCCAATTAATTGTATTGTTTATTTTCTATCTTTTTTAATATGTCAAAGGTAGAAAGAAGTGTATTAAAAGTCTCCCTCAACAACTGTATTTTTGTCTTTTTTTCTTGTATTTCAACTAGTTTTGTGTCTGTGTGTGTGTCTGTGTGTGTGTGTGTGTGTGTGTGTGTGTGTATGGGGCCATACTATGCAGTCTGTTAAGGTTCATTATTTTCAAATCTTTATGGAGTATTGTGCCTTTTAATCGTCTAAATCTTGAATTACATAGTATGTTACCTAAATCAATTATTCAACTCCTATTTATAGACAATTATAAATGAAGTAAATCTTTTAATTTTTCCCTATGAAAAATGAGGACTTCAAATCACTTTTACTTACTTTCATTCATTTAATCAAAAAATAATTGTTGATGCCTATCATATTTCTCTAGGCACTGTTAAAGTTGTAAAAAATAAAGATAAAAGTCCTTACCTTCTTGGGGCTTAATTCTAATGTGGGAAACAGGTAATAAAACAAAGTAATAAAACAGGTAAATAAAACAAACTTTCATGGATTTAAAGAAATACATTTTTTTGGGGCCACAACTTATCATCTTTGAGATAATGATGCCACTTAATAACTGATAATATATCATAGTTTAGTTGGACATGTCTTCTTTGGTATAATATTTTTAAAATGATAAGACATAATTAATGACATCTTAAATGAAATATTGTAGTAAGTCAAATAAATGTTATGGGGAAAATGGGGCAGATAAGGGGGATGGGAATTTCTGGATAAGTTTTGCATTAAAAATATTTTGATTGATCTATAATATTTGTACATATTTTGGGGGTACATGTGATATTTTGATAATTGCATGCAATGTATAATGATTATGTCAGGTTAGCTGGGCTATCCATTACCTTGAACATTTATCATAAATATTTCATTTTTAATAGGATGGTCAAGGGATGTTTTCCTGAGAAGGTAGCTTTGAACAAAGACCTGGAGATGAGAGATTGAGTAGGACCATAGTATTAGTCCGTTTTCATGCTGCTGATAAAGACACACCCGAGACTGGGCAATTTACAAAAGAAAGTGGCTTAAGGGACTTACAGTTCCATGTGACTAGAGAAGACTCAGAATCATGTTGGAAAGCAAGTCAGGTCTTACAAGGATGGCAGCAGGCAAAGAGAGAAAGCTTGTGCAGGGAAACTCCCCCTTATAAAACCATCAGATCTTGTGAGACTTATTCACCATCATGAGAACAGCATGGGAAAGACATGCTCCCATGATTCAATTGCCTGCCACCGGGTGCCTCCCATGACACGTGGGAATTCAAGAAGAGATTTGGGTGGGGACACAGCCAAACCATATTATTCTGCCCCTGCCCCTCCCAAATCTTATGTCCTCACATTTCAAAACCAATCATGCCTTCCCATCAGTCCCCCAAAGACTTAACTCATTTCAGAATTAACTCAAAAGTTCACAGTCCAAAGTCTCATCTGAGACAAGGCAAGTTCCTTCCGCCTATGTGCCTGTAAAATCAAAAGCAAATTAGTTACTTCCTAGATACAATGGGGATACAGGCATTGGGTAAATACAGCCATTCCAAATGGGAGAAATTGGCCACAAAAAAGGGGCTACAGGCCCCATGCAAGTCCAAAATCCAGTGAGGCAGTCAAATCTTAAAGCCCCAAAATGATATCCTTTGACTCTATACCTCACATCCAGGTAACGCTGATGCAAAAGGTGGGCTCCCAGGCCTTGGGCAGCTCTGCTCCTGTGGCTTTGTAGGGTACAGCCCCGCTCCTGGCTGCTGTCACAGGCTGGCATTGAGTGTCTTTGGCTTTTGTAGGCTGTCAATGGAGCCACCATTCTGGGGTCTGGGTGATGGCGGCCCTTTTCTCACAGATCCACTAGGCAGTGCCCCAGTAGGGACTCTGCATGGAGGCTCCCACCCCACATTTCCCTTCTGCACTGTCCTAGCAGAGGTTCTCCACGAGCACCCTACCCCTACAGCAAACTTCTGCCTGGGCATCCAGGCATTTCCATACATCTTCTGAAATCTAAGCAGAGGTTCCCAAACCTCAATTCTTGACTTCTGTGCACTTGCAGGCGCAACACCACATGGAAGCTGCCAAGGCTTGAGGCTTGCACTCTCTGAAGCTGTGGCCTGAGCTCTATGTCATTCCCCTTCAGCCATGCCTGTGACACAGGGCATCAAGTCTCTAGGCTGCACACAGCATGGGGACCCTGGGCCTGGCCCGGGCTCTTTTTTGGTTCCATATGAACTTTAAAGCAGTTTTTTCCAATTCTATGAAGAAAGTCATTGGTAGCTTGATGGGGATGGCATTGAATCTATCAATTACCTTGGGCAGTATGGCTATTTTGACGATATTGATTCTTCCTACCCATGAGCATGGAATGTTCTTCCATTTGTTTGTGTCTTCTTTTATTTTGTTGAGCAGCGGTTTGTAGTTTGTGAAGAGGTCCTTCACATCCCTTGTAAGTTGGATTCCTAGGTATTTTATTCTCTTTGAAGCAATTGTGAATGGGAGTTCACTCATGATTTGGCTCTCTGTTTGTCTGTTATTGGTGTATAAGAATGCTTGTGATTTTTGTACATTGATTTTGTATCCTGAGACTTTGCTGAAGTTGCTTATCAGCTTAAGGAGATTTTGGGCTGAGAAGATGGAGTTTTCTAGATATACAATCATGTCATCTGCAAACAGGGACAATTTGACTTCCTCTTTTCCTATTTGAATATCTTTATTTCTTTCTCCTGCCTGATTGCCCTGGCCAGAACTTCCAACACTACCTTGAATAGGAGTGGTGAGAGAGGGCATCCCTGTCTTGTGCCCGTTTTCAAAGGGAATGCTTCCAGTTTTTGCCCATTCAGTATGATATTGGCTGTGGGTTTGTCATAAATAGCTCTTATTATTTCGAGATACATCCCATCAATACCTAACTTATTGAGAGATTTTAGCATGAAGGGTTGTTGAATTTTGTCAAAGGCCTTTTCTGCATCTATTGAGATAATCATGTGGTTTTTGTCTTTGGTTCTGTTTATATGCTGGATTACGTTTATTGATTTGCATATGTTGAACCAGCCTTGCATCCCAGGGATGAAGCCCACTTGATCATGGTGAATAAGCTTTTTGATGTGCTGCTGGATTTGGTTTGCCAGTATTTTATTGAGGATTTTTGCATCGATGTTCATCAGGGATACTGGCCTAAAATTCTCTTTTTTGGTTGTGTCTCTGCCAGGCTTTGGTATCAGGATGATGCTGGCCTCATAAAATGAGTTAGGGAGGATTCCCTCTTTTTCTATTGATTGAAATAGTTTCAGAAGGAATGGTACCAGTTCCTCCTTGTACCTCTGGTAGAATTCGGCTGTGAATCCATCTGGTCCTGGACTTTTTTTGGTTGGTAAGCTGTTAATTATTGCCTCAATTTCAGAGCCCGTTATTGGTCTATTCAGGGATTCAACTTCTTCCTGGTTTAGTCTTGGGAGGGTGTATGTGTCAAGGAATTTATCCATTTCTTCTAGATTTTCTAGTTTATTTGTGTAGAGGTGTTTATAGTATTCTCTGATGGTAGTTTGTATTTCTGTGGGATTGGTGGTGATATCCTCTTTATCATTTTTTATTGCATCTATTTGATTCTTCTCTCTTTTCTTCTTTATTAATCTTGCTAGCAGTCTATCAATTTTGCTGATCTTTTCAAAAAACCAGCTCCTGGATTCATACATTTTTTGAAGGGTTTTTGTGTCTCTATCTCCTTCAGTTCTGCTCTAATCTTAGTTATTTCTTGCCTTCTGCTAGCTTTTGAATGTGTTTGCTCTTGCTTCTCTAGTTCTTTTAATTGTGATGTTAGGGTGTCCATTTTAGATCTTTTCTGCTTTCTCTTGTGGGCATTTAGTGCTATAAATTTTCCTCTACACACTGCTTTGAATGTGTCCCAGAGATTCTGGTATGTTGTGTCTTTGTTCTCACTGGTTTCAAAGGACATCTTTATTTCTGCCTTCATTTCATTATGTACCCAGTAGTCATTCAGCAGCAGGTTGTTCAGTTTCCATGTAGTTGAGCGGCTTTGCGTGAGTTTCTTAATCCTGAGTTCTAGTTTGATTGCACTGTGGTCTGAGAGACAGTTTGTTATAATTTCTGTTCTTTTACGTTTGCTGAGGAGTGCTTTACTTCCAACTATGTGGTCAGTTTTGGAATAGGTGTGGTGTGGTGCTGAGAAGAATGTATATTGTGTTGATTTGGGGTGGAGAATTCTGTAGATGTCTATTAGGTCTGCTTGGTGCAGAGCTGAATTCAATTCCTGGATATCCTTGTTAACTTTCTGTCTCATTGATCTGTCTAATGTTGACAGTGGGGTGTTAAAGTCTCCCATTATTATTGAGTGGGAGTCTAAGTCTCTTTGTAGGTCTCTAAGGACTTGCTTTATGAATCTGGGTACTCCTGTATTGGGTGCATATATATTTAGGATAGTTAGCTCTTCTTGTTGAATTGATCCCTTTACCATTATGTAATGGCCTTCTTTGTCTCTTTTGATCTTTGTTGGTTTAAAGTCTGTTTTATCAGAGACTAGGATTGCAACCCCTGCCTTTTTTTGTTTTCCATTTGCTTGATAGATCTTCCTCCATCCCTCTTTTTTGAGCCTATGTGTGTCTCTGCACATGAGATGGGTTTCCTGAATACAGCACACTGATGCGTCTTGACCCTTTATCCAATTTGCCAGTCTGTGTCTTTTAATTGGAGCATTTAGCCCATTTACATTTAAGGTTAATATTGTTATGTGAGAATTTGATCCTGTCATTATGATGTTAGCTGGTTATTTTGCTTGTTAGTTGATGCAGTTTCTTCCTAGCCTCAATGGTCTTTACAATTTGGCATGTTTTTGCAGTGCTGGTACTGGTTGTTCCTTTCCATGTTTAGCACTTCCTTCAGGAGCTCTTGTAGGGCAGGCCTGGTGGTGGCAAAATCTCTCAGCATTTGCTTGTCTGTAAAGTATTTTATTTCTCCTTCACTTATGAAGCTTAGTTTGGCTGGATATGAAATTCTGGGTTGAAAATTCTTTTCTTTAAGAATGTTGAATATCGGCCCCCACTCTCTTCTGGCTTGTAGAGTTTCTGCCGAGAGATTAGCTGTTAGTCTGATGGGCTTCCCTTTGTGGGTAACGCATCCTTTCTCTCTGGCTGTCCTTAACATTTTTTCCTTCATTTCAACTTCTGATGAATCTGACAATTATGTGTCTTGGAGTTGCTCTTCTCGAGGAGCATCTTTATGGCGTTCTCTGTATTTCCTGAATTTGAATGTTGGCCTGCCTTGCTAGATTGGGGAAGTTCTCCTGGATAATATCCTGCAGAGTGTTTTCCAACTTGGTTCCATTCTCCCCATCACTTTCAGGTACGCCAATAGATGTAGATTTGGTCTTTTCACATAGTCCCATATTTCTTGGAGGTTTTGTTCATTTCTTTTTATTCTTTTTTCTCTAAACTTCTGTTTTTGCTTGATTTCATTCATTTGATCTTCAATCACTGATACCCTTTCTTCCAGTTGATCAAATTGGCTACTAAAGCTTGTGCATTCGTCACGTAGTTCTCGTGCCATGTTTTTCAGCTCCATTAGGTCCTTTAAGGACTTCTCTGCGTTGGTTATTCTAGCTGGCCATTCGTCTAATCTTTTTTCAAGGTTTTTAACTTCTTTGCAATGAGTTGGAACTTCCTCCTTTAGCTCGGAGAAATTTGATCATCTGAAGCCTTCTTATCTCAACTCGTCAAAGTCATTCTCAGTCCTGCTTTGTTCTGTTGCTGGCGAGGAGCTGGATTCCTTTGGAGGAGGAGAGGTGCTCTGATTTTTAGAATTTTCAGTTTTTCTTTTCTGTTTTTTCCTCATCTTTGTGGTTTTATCTACCTTTGGTCTTTGATGATGGTGACGTACAGATGGGGTTTTGGTGTGGATGTCCTTTCTGTTTGTTAGTTTTCCTTCTAACAGTCAGGACCTTCAGCTGCAAGTCTGTTGGAATTTGCTGGAGGTCCACTCCAGACCCTGTTTGCCTGGGTATCAGTAGCAGAGGCTGCACAACAGCGAATATTGCTGAACAGCAAATGTTGCTGTCTGATCATTCCTCTGGAAGTTTCGTCCCAGAGGGGTACCTGGCTGTGTGAGGTGTCAGTCTGCCCCTACTGGGGAGTGCCTCCCAGATAGGCTACTCAGGGGTCCGGGACTCACTTGAGGAGGCAGTCTGTCAGTTCTCAGATCTCAAACTCCAAGCTGGGAGAACCACTACTCTCTTCAAAGCTCAGCTGGAAATGCAGAAATCACCTGTCTTCTGTGTCACTCACGCTGGGAGCTGTAGACTGGAGCTGTTCCTATTCGGCCATCTTGAAATCGCTGGGTATCTTTCCAATAGCACCCACTCTTGGTACCAATTTACACTATTAACCCATTTTCACACTGCCAATAGAGACATACCTGAGACTAGGCAATTTACAAAAGAAGGAGGACTTACAGTTCCATGTGGCTGGGGAAGACTCACAATTATGACTCCTCAAGGAGGAGCAAGTCACATCTTATATGGATGGCAGCAGGCAAAGAGAGAGAGCTTGTGCAAGGAAACTCTCCCTTATAAAATCATCAGATCTCGTGAGACTTATTCACTGTCATGAGAGCAGCATGACAAAGACCTGCCCCATGATTCAATTACCTCCCACTGGGTCCCTCTCAGAGCACATGGGAATTCAAGATGAGATTTGGGTGGGGACACGGCCAAACCATATCAATCACCACATGCAATTGTGCAAGTCATATATACTCTGCTTAACTTTAAAGGCTGCCATTCATGCAGATTATGTGAAAAGCCTCACAACTGCACTCAGTGGCTATGAGACAGAGCTATGTAGATATGAAGAAGGGCATTTTAGGCAAAACTACATTATATACAAGGATGTTGAGTCTGAAGCGCACCCTGGCATGTCCAAGCATAGAGTAAGTGTGAGGGAGAGTAGTAAATGAGGCTGGAGAATTAAGTAAGGGTCAACTTTACAGAGTCTTATGACCACTGTAGGACTTTTGACTTCTCCTCTGAGAAGGGAAACAATTTTAAGATGTGGAAATGGCACCTGACAACATCTGACTTACATTTTCAAAGGGGTGCTCAGAGTCTAGATAGATTTTGAAGGTGTGTAGGACCAACAGTGTTTGCTAATGAATTACATATGGTGAGTACGTGGAAAAAAAGCCAAGGATGTTTCCAAGGTTGGGGGCCTAAGCAATTGTCCTCACTCCTCTGTTTCTTTGTTTATATAGCTATAGTTTAAAACCCAAATGGTCCTTATAAAAGTTGTTGATAACATGTATTTTTTAAAGGTATTATCATTGATATTTAGACTCAGTTTTGTAACCAAATCTATTATTATGTTTACACATCACAGTTTAACTGGTTTAGTTCTCATCTACTTTATTACTATTCTTGGGTTCATGTTTTGAACTATCTTTTGATTCACAGGACTATTAGCACATCTGACCTCTGCCCACAGCTTTCTACTCTGTAGTTTCATATTTGCAATTTCCATTTCAATATGGGATATGATGTGTAGGCAACACAAGCAAGAACAATGCGTATTTTTTACCCCAATATCTACCAATATGATAGAGAATGGGTATGACAGAATGACTACTTAGTTTTCTGCATGCAGAAAAACTTTGTATTTCTGAACCAGGGGAAAGATAGAAGATGGAAAAGTGTCATATACCTACTTACAGGGAGGCAGGTCTGCCCTTTTCTAGGGGTGCAACTTGGGTAGGCCACTGATTTGGTCTTTCAATCTAGTTCCATTGACTTTGCAGAAAATATGTTTCTCTGATTCTGGAAGCAGAGTGATTATTTGGTCTTGTTTTCAGTGTTTCTGTTTATTTTTCTCTTGCTCTAAACCTTCTTGTATTTTAGGGGGGCACTCATGAAATGTATGTGTCAGGGATAATTTGTTAGGCATTATTTTAAGCAGCATACAGTGCCTTTAAATTTACCATTACTAGATTTAACAAGCTGCCTTAGTTGGAGAAGACATCAACTGAGAATAAGTTAACATACAAAGGGAATGTATTTCATTGGATCAGCAGGGTTCTGACTTTTAATAACATTATAAAATGGCACCATTGCCCTCACATAGAATTATCACATGGAGCATTTGTGAAAAGTGATGTCTTGTATGACATCATATGTAACATCCCACTCTTTTCTCTCAAGTAGACATTCAATTTGTGTTTCTCTTGAGTAGAATTTTAAAATCCCTCGCATATATTCAAGACTACATTTTGAATCCTAATGGAAGAATATTGTTTTCATCTGGAGCAGAAAGTAAAGAAGCTTATCTAGAAATGTAGGATGCAACATTCGAACTGTGATGATGTGGTTTTGGGTAGTGCCTTGCTCTGCCTTGGTTGCTTTGTGCATTGTCATGTTGAGGTATATTTGTGGAAACTCTGGTATCTGTGTTCATGTGCACTTCAGTGGAACACCGAGATGTATTGTCTCTGTGAACTTCCTAGAATAGCAGCTCTAAGAATGCAGCTTTTATAGTATATATAGGAACGGCCAATGCCTATATATTTTTGTATGTATTTTTTCTATATTATGTATATAAAATATATAATATTATGTATATATAATATATTATATATTATATATAACATATATGTATGTGTATATATACACATATATGTATATATTATATATAAAATATATATTATATATAAAATATATATTATATATAAAATATATATTATATATAAAATATATATTATATATAAAATATATAATATATATTTTATATAGCATATATGTATGTGTATATATAGCAAACATATATATGTATGTGTATATATATATAACATATATATGTATGTGTGTATATATATATAACATATCTACGTATATGTGTGTGTGTATATATATATATATGTATGTATTCTGGTATAAGTCCTTATAGGCAAAATAATATTGTCTCTTTTTAAATGTTGGACAAGGCTAGTGCCAGCCCATCAGGAAGGCCTAAAGCCTAGCCATCTGTTAACAGAAGGGAAGAAGTGTTACCAACTGAAGAGAAATGGCCTTGCACTGAAGGGAGTTTTCCTTAGGATATTCTAGTCATCATTTGTGAGTTTTGCTTCATTGAACAATAAAAACAAAAGCTGTTTTATATGTTATGTCCTGCTTAATCATGGCTTCAGAATTCTACAATGAAGAATTTCTTTAATGCGTGATGGTGGGTTGTCAATATTATACTGAATGATATTTTAATATAATTTAAACTTAATAGCGTTATGGAATTTGCAGATGTATACCTAGCATTGTCATTCCCAGATAACTTTGATAAAATATCTTAATATCTTATGGAAAGAATAAATAGTCCATGGCAGAAATAGAGAAAGTGGTGAAGACAACTTACAGTTATTTCTTTGTTCTTCTCCAGGAAGGGCCATATGGGGTAACTTCTGGACGTTGCCACGGCATTTGTAAACAGTCGTGCTGGTGGGAGTGTCTTTTAGCATGGTAATGCATAGTAATTAGTGTATAATGAGCAGTGAGGATGAACAGAGGTCACCTTCATCGCCTTCTTGGTTTTGGTGGGCTTGGCTGACTTCTTTACTGCATCCTGTTTTATCAGCAAGGTCTTTGTGACCTGCATCTTGTGCTGATCTCCTGTCTCATCTTGTGACTAAAAATGCTTAATCTACTGGGAATGCAGCCCAGCAGGTCTCAGCCTTATTTTACCCAGCCCTTATTCAAGATGGAGTCGCTCTGGTTCAAATGCCTCTGATAATGTGACATGCCTGTTCCTGCCTTATCTTCTGTTATTAGTAAAAGCTCCCTGAGGCCTTACCAGATGCTGAACAGATGTTGACGTCATGCTCCCTGTACAGCCTGCAGAACCATCAGCCAATTAAATGCCTTTCTTTATAGATTACCCAGCCTCAGGTATTCCTTTATAGCAATGCAAATGGACTAATAAAGGGCCTCTTCTGTGTATTGCAAGAAATTAAAAGAAAGAAACAAATTTTAATATAGTAGGGGAAATGACATGTTCTGTCCAAACCATGGTAGAAAACAATCAGAATCAATTTGTCTTGTCATTCCTGTCTAGTTGCTAAAGAGATTATTCTATTTTGTTGGTGGGGATTGGGGAGAGCTAATATTTTATAGTCTTTCTGTAGAATGTGATTAATTTTCTTTAAAAAACGCCAAAAACTTAAGAGCTAGTGTTAAAAAATCTATAAATTACTTTTCTCTTTATTGTGTACTATAAGCAACTATGCATAATCTTCCACAAATGTCTTTTAACTTCTGTAATATTTAATATATTAAGAAGTTATTTAATTTCAATATTATACTTTAAATATTTAAAACCTAATAAATAACTCGACTAAGAAAAAAAGCATGTGCCATTGGACACAATGTGGCTTATTCTGTTGTCAATATTAATTGGAAGGGTTGTGGGAATGGTCAAATTAGACCAGATTTTTCAAAATAACAGAAACTATAAGAATAAATCGTATTTACCTTTGGGAAGTATTGAGGTAAATGCTTAGAAAAACAAGGCCATTTATTTCTGTTATTCTTCGTTCTGAGTCTCTGTTGGTGCTTTTCCTGGCTGTCATGACCTAGTAAACTGCTGAGGTCTCAGGTGGGGAAGCAACAGTTGGCCAGCTGTTCTAAATAATCTGCAGAATTCATTATCTATCTGTGAACAATGTTGAAGACTATAAGTATAGCCTTCTTTTAGAAAAACCTGTGCTACAAAGACTGAAACTCAGAAGGCAATCTCACAGATCATTATTCACGCAATAGAGAACTTTTTTTTTTTATTTACAAAAGGAATTACCCTGAGATCTCTGCAAAAATCAATATCCATGTGCACTAAAACACAAATTGACTACCACAATTTATTTTGACACAATTTTCAGGAAGAGTCATTGAGAAAGTAAGTACACTGAATTCTTTCTAGGGATTTTTAGAAGGGAATTTTGATTGTAATTGAAGAAATCCTCAAAATTGTTATTTCTCATAATTTTTTCTGTCATTCAGATCTTGGGCAGGAGTTTTAAGTCCAGATATTAAATATTAATATGCATTTCTCTGTTGAGTTGCTTCCATTACCAACAAAGGATGGATTTTTCTCCTGGAAAGTGATCGTTACAGCTTTTTAGTGGAATGCTTTACTGGTTTATAATATGAAAAGGAATCTTCGAATATTGGGTAGCTATTCTTATAAATGTTACTTGGGAAGATAGGGGATTTTCATATCTAAAACCTTAATATTGATGTCAATGGGGTACACACATGGGAATGTGAGCTATAGAATTAGGTCTTTTATTAGCAGTTACCTGATTGGAATGCTTTCTATAGCCAGGTTTAAATCTCTTTTAAAGCAAAGGAAGATGATTGCCTTAAGAAGCTAAGTCAGTTAAGCTCAGTGGGAGACTGTTTGCTGCACAAATAAATACTAATGCTGTGGAATGTTATTTGTGGCAGTCTACTCCTAAATACCTTAACTTGCTCTTTTGCTATTCCAAATGCTCAATTAAATTCTTCAGTTTTTTTCTTTCTTATAGAGAATAACTTGAACATAGAATTAGTTCCATCTAAAGCCAGACTATATTAATCTGTTATTTCTGGGCTGCATTTGTGTATTTTATACACTAGCTTTAAAATGATTCAATAATGAATTTTCAAATCATGACAAAGTAATTCTATTAATGCACTGAGATACGTGGTTGAATGAGTGCCAATTTTTAAGCCAGTATTACATTATAATGGTTTCCAATTAAGATTTTCCTTACTATCAATTTTTTATAGCACTTTTTTTCTGAGTCTATTTTCATAGTTTATGCTACTGTAGCAGGGCAAGCCACAGACAAAACCCCTCAGACACCAAGTTAAAGAAGGAAGGGCTTTATTGGGCCGGGACCTTCGGCAAGACTCACGTCTCCAACAACCAAGCTCCCTGAGTGAGCAATTCCTGTCCCTTTTAAGGGCTCACAACTCGGGGTCCACGTGAGAGGGTCGTGATCGATTGAGCAAGCAGAGGGTATGTGACTGGGGGCTGCATGCACCGGTAATTAGAATGGAATAGAACAGGACAGGGATTTTCCCAGTGCTTTCCTATACAATGTCTATAATCTATAGATAACATAACTGATTCGGTCAGGGATCAATCTTTAACTACCAGGCCCAGGGTGTGGCGCTGGGCTGTCTGCTTGTGGATTTCATTTCTGCCTTTTAGTTTTCACTTCTTATTTCTTTGGAGGCAGAAATTGGACATGAGACAATATGAGGGGTGGTCTCCTCCCTTACTACTACTGAGAAACCACACTAAATAGAAACAAAAATGGATTTCAAATAAGACCCAGGAGTAGGACTATGCTAATTAGAGATATAAGAAGATAGCAGAAATGTATATCTTTTCTCATAAAGGCAGTGGCAAGGAATTTGAATTTTATTGTGCTTTTATTTTATAAATTAAACGACATTATTATTTGGATAGTGCTTTGGAAAACACGACCTTATTTTGAAATGTTCTTTTTTTCCTACAAAATATTAAGAGTTAGCAGATTTATGTGGCAATAGAGAAACAGAAAAATAATGCAATGAAGAGCCAGCTATCATTGAAAAAACTCTCCTTTTGAAAGCTTATAGTGGAAAATATGAGACACTGATGCAAACATTTTCTATAAATACAAAATTTATTATAGAAATTATACATTATCATTTTTATGAAATTAAAAATCTAATCTTGAATTTGACGTCAAGGAGGGGAAGTTTGAATTGGGACACTACTTCCTATGCCCACTCTGTTTAGTAAGACCGAGGAACTTGATTCCTTTCTTTAGCCTCTGATGAAGGAAATTCAGTGCTTTATAGAGGAATTTAATGCTCAATGCAACCATGAAATTCTTACATATATATATATATATATATACACAAAGCAAAACTTCTCTTTATAGTTTAGCTATTAAACTTAAATTTATGACAGCAATGTATACAATTGTACATATTTTATTACTTAAAGCAAAAATACCTATTGGTTAAGATTAAAAGAATCTTCAGTGACAAGTGCGATGTGTGGACTTTGTTTGGATCCTAACAACCACATCTAAAATGTCAGTTCTGAGATAACTAGGGAAGCTAAATGTGGATTAAAATGTTGACAATATTAAAAAGATTTTTGAAGGTTTGTTGGGCATAATAATGTTGCAGGACTTTTCCTTAGTTCAGCTAAAGACGAGGTCCTTGTCCGTCCCACGACCACGAAAATTTAGGCTTGCAGATGGGTTGAAGGGTGAGTAAGACAGGGTTTTATTGGGTGAAAATGGAAAAGAAGGGCGAAACAGGGGTCCTCCGCAAAGCCAGAGTCCCTGGTAGAGCGCTTCCTGCCCACAGCTTGAATTCCAGGTTTCACACAGGAAGAGGAGAGGGGGCCACGCTCCTCCCCACGGCAAAGGGCGCAAACTTCTTTAGGCTCCATCGCAGTGCGCATTCCCAAGGCACTGGCCAGTTGGAGTTTTTCTGGGGACCCCCTCCTACCTGGCTGTCTCAATAATAGAATTGTGTTTAGTTTTTCTTTAATTTTTTTTTAGCTGTTAGAGATAATTGCCAGAGTATTTCTAGGAGAAATAATATGGATTTCAAATAATATAGAATTTTCTTTAAAATACTCCAGGAATAAACTTGAAGGGGGTTGGTAAAACAAGAACAGCAGAAAGTTGATTGTCAAAGCTGAACAAAAATGTATAAAATCTTTCATAATAAAAAGTTGAAAAAAGTAAAGTATTTGTATCAGAGTATATTCATTCAAGGGAGTATTATCCTTAAGAGTAGTCACCTTGGAAGGGTTTATGCTTATTATGTACTATTCCAATAGTAACAGTGTTAAAGTAGCTCTGAAACACATCTTTCGGAATTGTGCTCATAACAGTGGAATTCTCAGGATTTGAGCCACATGGCTTATGTTGGTATCTGGGTTTCAGAAGGAGCAAGGTAGTGTAGTCTTTGTTAGTAAACACAGTGCATTCAAGACAAGACAAAAATTTAAAGTCAGAGTTTATTTGGAAAAGTAGTAGTTCAGACATTGGGAAAATCATTGCTAACACCTAGTTCAAAGACTCGGTGGTAGAATCAAATGCTGGATTCAAGATCTACGAGTCTGGAGTAGAATGAAGATGAGATGGAGTTGAGAAATACTGTTAAACAAGCTGAGGGCAGAGGAGTATGATTAGAGAAGAGCTATGACCACTGGTAGGTGTCCATTGCTCCCCTAGGTGGGCGGGTGGGTTGGCAAGAGTATAGGCAAAAAGCCCACATGGGAAAATCAGGCACCTTATCTTAGAAGTGCACCTCAGCATGGAGCCCAGATTTGATCACCCAGTTTGGTCATCTACTTTTAGTCATTGAACTCAGCTCTGAATGACTTTTGTCTATTTTTACAAATGAGATCTACCCTGAGGAAATGCCACTCTGAACAATATTCCCAAAAAAATATGCCACAGGTTCTGAAGGTCATTCCAAAGTAAGAATTTGCAAAAGACTAGCCAATAGAGTCCTTGAAATAAACGTGTGGCTCCCTTTCTTAAAGAAGGCAAAACTTGTGTATATAATGTAAACATTCATTATGGTTGTTAAAAATTCAGCCGTATTACTTTGTGGTTATAGCTCAAAACTGCTATTGCTTTGTACTTTCTAACTTAAAGATGACAAGATTAAGTAGTATAACTAAATTATAATAATTCAGAGAAAAGGGAAGGGTGTATATTTGTGTTTGTTCATATATTTGTGTGTGTATATGTGTGTGTGTGACAGAGAAAGTGATAGAGAGACAGAAAAAATGAGAGACCTTTATTTCTACCTGAGCAGCCGCCAGTTCTACCTTCCTACCTCCTACTTTAATGTAATCTATCTTGGCTCTTATAACAATTGACTCGGTCATTGATTCATGTGAGAAGCAGCACTGATTCCTCTAAAAGGTTGTCTATTTATTCATTAAATGTCACCCACCTTGTCATATACCATGGCATGAGAGCACCTTACCTGACCCTTGGGAACATTGAGATAAATGCAGTCACTTCGTTTCCTCCTGCATGGATCCCTCACCACCTCGCCAAACAAAAATGAGGATGTTGTTGATAAGTGCAAAGTTGATGCTGACACACGTTCCCACTCACACACAAAGCAAACAAGGCCCCTCATGATTGCCATCTAGACAGAAATCATTGCAAAGGAGCCCTTGATGCTGCAGGATCCCTCTTCTGTCACCACCCATATGAACTGGAGATTGCTCTGCTAGTGACACTACCCTGGGGAGAGGAGGGAGGAAGACATTTGCAAACATTTCTTCCTTTCTTCTTTGCAGTTCTCACAGTCATACTGTATACCTGACATCTGACACGTGAATGCATTATCAAATCATTAGTCCCCATCCAATATGTGGTGATTGAATCTTCTGTCAGTCAGTGCAATATAGATCCAGAAGAGAAGTAGTCAAATGGTAATGGATTTGCTTTAGGCATTTCACAACCTATTGGTCCTAATTGTACTGAAAAAGGATTGCTACAAAAGACTTGAAAATTTAAATAATGCATTTTATAGTTTTCATATATTTTTCCTAAACAAGTCAGCACGAACTAGGAAAAAGAAAGATTTCTCAAAGCAGTATCAGGTTTGGTTTTTCAAAACATATAGCTGAAGTTTTATTTGTAATTGATGAAGTGGCTTAGCAAATCTTAAAATGGTATTCTGGGCATAGTGCATGCAAGAAGCTTACAGCATGTATTACCTAAACGATGTAGTTGCAAAAGAAATTTAAATTGATCACTAGAAACGCAAAAAATAAATTATAGAAAAGTACAGATTTCCCAAACAAGAGGCAGGATGTGATCTGAAATCGGCATGGGTCCTGTTGATGTTAAACTTGGAGAAAGAAGACCAGAGAGGTCATTTATTACACAAGCTTTAATGAGCTCTCTTGCAGCGGCAATGGTGGAGGTACTCTGAAATATCCAGAACCCTCAGATGCAACGTTAGGAGAGACATACAGACACTTGGCAATAATCTATAGGAACAGTGGCAAAAGCATTAATTAAAGCTGCTGCAGTTTTTTGCAATCCAATGAGATTGGGATTTCAGCTAATTGTAGTACAGTAAATGGAGGAAAGAAACCAAAGCTGTTTGTCTCATATGCAGGCCAATTTTCTATGCACAATCAAATTTTACTTCTTATATTCTCTAACAGCTGCTGAAACCCATTGAGGGTTTGGAAGTCATGATACAACATTAGTAAGAAAATTAGAGTGGTGGCAAATCGTAAGTTGCTTTCTGAGCAACACAGTAGGAGGTCAGTTAATATTAAATATCCACAGCCTGTGTGCACAGTCACATTTCCTAGGAGAGTCTAAGCAAAATACAGCCTTCGGGGATACACACTTAGTAGTTTTTGCATAACAATAACTAAGATGCTGATGCCAGCTAATGAAACTCTATTGCTGAAAAGGGCCCCCAAGGCTTAGAACAAAGCTCTCTAGGAAAACAAGGATAGACTCCCTGTTTAGAAAGTAAACAGTCAATCTCACGTATTTATTTATTCAACATAAATTTATTGAGGGCCTTTCCTCTATCAATTTTGGATAGACCCTGGAGATGTCCTAGTGAGAAAATACAGAGTCTATCCCTTAACCCATAGAGTTCAATGACTAGAGGGAAACAGATTTTAATGAAACATCCACATAAATAAGTGTATATTTGCAAACTGTGATAATTGCTTTGAAGTAACCATATCCAGTACTACAAAAGCATGTAACAGAAGAAACTGACCTTAACTGGGGAGGGTAATCAGAGAATATGAGGAGTGACTAGGAATTCTAGAAGGAGAATGCAAGATAACTCTTTTTAGTAGAAAATGTGCAAAAGGTCCCAAAGAAGCATAGTGCTTTCGAAAGCTGTTGAAGATCATAGAGCAAGGAGTGTGATATGAAATGAGATAAAGATGGAGATGAATACACATAGGCAGACACCAAACCCATGGAGGCCACAAGAACTTTTTATCCCACAAACAATAGGAAACCACTGAAATTTAGGCAGAGGGGTTTCATAAGCCTATTGATGCCATCACTTTGGGTAAAATATTAATATTAAAATATTATTAACAAAATATTAATATGAAGAATGGATTTGAAGAAGGCAAGAAGATTGTTATAGCCAGTGGCCCAGGAAAAGAGGATGGCAGCTTGGACAAGGATGGTAATGAAATACTTGGAGATCCATGAACAATTCATGGAGAGATATTTAGGAAGTAAAATACACAGGTATTAATACAGTTTTAGATATGGAGGAGGGAATAAATAAGAAGGAGGTGTTAAGGATGACTCCTTGATTCTGACTTCTATAAGAAGATGGATAGAGAAACCTGGAAAAGTAACTGGTTTATTACAAGTTCATGTGGGGGCATACACTGAGTTTGGGCTAACTTCGGTGCGCATCAATGGAGGTTTTTGACTCCCATTAGATCTAGATCTAAGCCAAGAAGTCTGGGATGAATATATAAATTTTTGTGTCATTAAAATGTGGTAACTGAAGCTATGAGTATACATGAGATCATCAATGGAAAGAGTAGAAAGTGGAAAGAGAGGGTAGATAGGACAAACCCTGGAGGAACTATAATATTTAACACAGTGATTCTCAAAGTATGGTTCCCTGTCCAGCAGCATGAGAATTCCCTGAGAATCTATTGGGATTGCAAATAGACCTACAGCATTAGAAACCCAGGGATGAGGCTCAGCAAACATGCTCAGCAACAGGCTTCCTGATGTTTCTAATGCCACTGGTATCCGGGAGAATAAAGGAGGACATGTTTGTGAAGATTACTGTGGCTGAGCCACCTGCTAGATGGTAAAAAGAAAACCAGAAATGTATGGGGTCATTAGGGTAAGGGAAGAGAATAGTTCAAGGAGAAGGTCAAAGTCAGCAGGGTCAAATGGTGGTGGGAGATCAAGTGAAATTGAGACCACTTTTGACTTTAGAGAAAGCTGTTTCGGTCAACGCTTGGTATGAAAACAAACTGGAGTGTGTGGGATAGGAAGAAAGGGAATAATGAATATAAACAATTCTTTGAAATTTGAATAGGCTAGGAATCTGGAGGAGAAAAGGGGATGCATTTTATGATATTAATGTCATGAGCATGTTTAAATGCTGATGGAAAAGAGATGTAAGATTGAGAGGAATATAGAGGAGGCAGATGTAGTCCATTTGTGGCGAGAGTTCTTGGGAAAATAAAGGGCATGGTCCAAATCCAGATAGAAAGATGCATCTAGATCTAATTCTCTCTTGTAGCTTCAGGCATGAGTGAACAGAGCACACTGTTTCATACCATTTTCTCCGCTTATGCTCCAGCCACATGGACCTTTTATTTTTCTTCTTCCTTTTTTGGGCTCCTTGTACCTGTAACAAATGTGTCCTCCTTTGGGACCTTGGTCCTCCTTTTCCCTCTTGATCTTCCCATGGCTGACTTTCGTCCTTTGAGCCATAATTTAAATGCTAGCTTCTCAGAGAGGCTTTCCCTGAGCACCGTATCTTATGTCTCACTCCCTATAACCATCCCTAATCACTGCCTACTCTGTTATCCTATCTTGCATTCCTTATAGCACTTTTCCCTCTCTGAAATTATATTATTTGTTCACTGGTAGGTAACTTGAAGGGAGAGAGCTTTGTCCTGTTCGTGGGTACAGCTCTAGTTTTTAGGATGGTATCTGGAGTATAGGTGGTAAGCAATCTATAAGCAAACATTTGTTGAAGGAAAAAATAAAAGAATGAGTTTAGATACATCTGTACATTTGATACGGGAGGTAGAAGAGCTTTCTTTGGCTGGATTCTATTTTCCCTCCAAGGAATAAAAGGGAGATCATCTTCTGAGACCAAAGTTAGGGGAAATGGGGATGTTAGAAGTTTGTTGACGAGTGGAGAAGGTTTTAACTAGTTCAGAACGTGGTGGGGTGAGTATACCACAGAAATCCCGAAAAAATCCCAGGCACTATTAACAGTCAATTTGAGGATGATAAGCTTGAAATGTGACTGGTACAAATTGCTCTGCGGGGTGACTTTCCCAGTGATACTCAGATAAGTGGATGAAGACAAGGGAAAAATGACAATTGGATGCATTAGTGTTGGTATTTTTCTAGGTGGCATAACAAAAACTCAGGAAGCCCAGGAGACTTTGGAGTACCGGCAGGCATGTTATTGGTGTCCTAGACTTCAGGGCCTGATGAGTTTAAAGGAATAGTTGAACAAACAACATCAAAGTTGGGAAAGTTGTAATCAGAGAGTGAGATGCCTGAATTGGAGATGTTATAAGAGTCACTTCCATGATACCAAGGAGGAATGTGTGGCTGAAGTGGAGATGGAAGAAGTCCATCCAGAAATGAAAATCAGTGAATTGGGTTTTTCACTTCTAAAGTGTTTTGAGGTCCTGAAATATTTCATAATCCAACCAGAAATTTCAAGTCATAATACTTAACTAAAAATAAGAACAGATAATAATTAGCTTCCAAATCCCAAACTGTGAGTGTAATTAGTAGGTGTAATCATAATGGTAGCATGTCATTTTTGTGCAGGCCCTCGAATTCCATCTCTGAATTATGAATGATACAATGAAAGCTTATTACTTCATTACACTAATTAAGAATTAGTGATAATTTGGTTACCAGCTTGACTGATACTTCGTTTCATTAGCGAAAGGGTCATAGAGTAAGAAGAAACGTATTTGTATATTGATTCTGTCACTTTTATCTATGTGTATGGCTTCAGGCTAGCTTATTTACTAAGTCTCTGTTTTTGCATCTGTAAAAAAGAGAAAATTGAATGTCTGACAGCATTATTGTGAAGATTAAATGAGAGCATGTAGGTGAAAGGGTTTGAAAACTATTAATCCTCATTCAAAACAAAGGCCTTATACCTACAAAAATATATGTGTTAAGGAAATTCATATTATAATAATTTTTAATAAGCAGCCAATAAAATGCTTTTTTACAAGTAATTTTTAAAGTATTATTACAAATAATATATCAAATTACAATCATTCTTAATTACATATTAAAGTAGACCAGAAAGAACTGGCCTGTTTGCCAACTGTATATAAAATTAATAAAAACACATTTATTGAAATTAGTTTAGAATCCCAATTTTCCTGTTCCCAGAGTATACATTTGTTTTGTTATTTTAAAGTATAGCAATTCTAGGACCATGACTCTGTGTGTGTGTGTGTGTGTGTGTGTGCGTGCGTGTGTGTGTGTGTGTAGCATACCTGGAACTTCTATAACTTTTTTCTTTTTAGAGCAAAGTACACACCCATAATTATTATTTTCATCTGGATCTCAATTAGTTCAATTGTGGAAGCATCAGTTTCTTATACCAATAATTAAATTGATCAGTACAATTTGTATATTACAATCACATACTGTATTTTATTATGGTTTTGTGGTATTTTTATTTGAGGAGACATGCAGTGGCTCAACCTAGTATTTGATGTTATGAGTGGAAAGAGACAGATGAAAGAGGTAATTTATTTATTTGTATCAAGAAATGGGGACAAACATCATTTTTACAATATGATCAATGAGGCCAGGCATGGTCGCTCATGCCTGTAATCCTCACACTTTGGGAGGCTGAAGTGGGTGGATTGCTTGAGCCCAAGAGTTGGAGACCAGCCTGGGAAACATGGCTGTATTAGTCTGTTCTCATATTTCTATAAAGAAATATCTGAGACTCAGTAATTTATAAAGAAAAGAGGTGTAATTGGCTCACAGTTCTGCAGGCTGTACATGAAGCTTGGCAGCATCTGCTTTTGGAGAGGCCTAAGGGAGCTTTTATTCATGGTGGAAAGCAAAGTGGGAGCAGGTGCCTTACATGGCAGGAGCAGGACACAGAGAGAAGAGGAGGTGCTACACACATTTAAACAGCCAGATCTGATGAGACCTCATTATCAAGAGAACAGCACCAAGGGTGTGAGAAACCATTTATAAGAACTCTGCCCCCCGTGATCCAATCGCCTCTCCCAGGCCCCACCTCTAATATTGGGGAATTACAATTTGATGTGAGATTTGGGCAGGGACACAGATCCAAACCATATCAATGGCAAAATCCTGTCTCTACAATTTAAAAAAATACAAAAATAGTGGTCATGGTGTTGCACACCTGTAGCCTCAGCCACTTGGGAGGCTGAAGTGGGAGGATGGCTTAAACGTGAGAGTTGGAGGTTGTAGTGCGCTGTAATCACACCACTGCACTGCAGCCTGGATGACAGAGTCAGATCCTCTCTCAAAAAAAACAACCAACCAACAAACAAACAAAAAACAAAACCCAATACGAACATTGACCATATCTTCAAATCTTCTACTTACTGACTTGATGATACCTATAGTCAACCCCTCCCATGCTTTTTACCTGGTTGCTCAATGGGAATCTAACTACTCCTGTGGATGAAAAATTATGACTGTATTCTCTCTCTAGTGTGTGTCTAGGCACTGCCTAATGAAGACACCACTTGAAAATTCTATGAATATTTATTTTGATTGCTTACATCTAGGTTGTCTCAAACTATTAAGAGAAGGAAGCTAGGTTCTTTATTTTCCCATCTCAACTCACTGAAGTCCAGGCTCACCTGTCTATCGAGTGAAAATGGTATTAATTGGTGGCTGCTGAGAATGTTTAACAAAAAGTCACCAATACTATTTCCCATGCTGTGGATGGTTTCTGAATTTAATTTGCCAGGGCACCAGCAAATAATGCACACATTTTCAGTAAATCTTTTGTTATTTTACAATTCTTGAAAGGAAATTCTTAATTTATGTTTTTTCCTTCACTTGTTATGGAAAACATTACTCAGGAACAATACAAATCATTGTACCATAGGTAGGAGTAAGGGTAGTAGAATATTTGCAAGTTGCATGTAATAAAGGGGAAACAGGTCAAATATAATATTTGTAACAATGATGCAAGTTTTTTTCCCTTCAAGTTGGATACACAGGAAGAAATGTAATTAAGCAAACTAAGTTTCTGATTAATGTTGCCTCCTGATTAAAAAAAACCAACACAATGATTTGAATTCTTTTATGTTTTTCCATCTTCTGGAAGATCATAAAAGTCAAACCTGGGCCATGTGGCTCACAAAGAAAACATTCTACACACACTGCCTTTCAAGGAAAGAGTCAAAACTTAATTTTTACCAAGAAATGAGGAGAAACCTCTCATTTTTGCAATATGATCAATGATCACAAAATAACTCCAAATCCTCTATGTTTTTTCCTCCGCTTGTTATGGTGCACCTTTGATTACAGAGACTGGGAAACTCATTTCCTTTCTACCCTTGAGTGGCACTAGCATGGGGACCTGGGCGTGCCAACATGTTCTTTAGTGTCAGTGACAGGTGGGGACTCCTGACCAGGCAATGAACAGGGACGGATGTTTCAAGGACTCACCAGTCAAAGGGGCTAGTGTCAAGGCAGGGCAAAGGCCAAGAAACAGAAATCCCGAATAATGTCTGGCACTCTGCAGTCCTTGTCATGGCTTACCTCACTCGCTACACCCTCCTCACACTTTGATTTTCAGCCACATGGAGCTTCCTTCATTTACTATAACAGTAGTGTATCTAGAAGCAGAAAGGATGTGGTGGGACCAGGGGAGACACACTGTGCACGAACACATGCTTCAAAAGCAGTGCTGTTTCAGAACGAGAGGTGGGGAAGGAGGTTGAAGACAGGCCCCATATCACCTGGGGGCAGACCCCGACTACACTTACGATTCAAGAGGCCACTCATATACTCATTCTCTCTCTCCCCAGTCTGTCTACATGCAGTTCTTTTCCCTGATCTTCTCTTTTCTCTTGGATGACTGTTACTCATACTCCAGCCCTCAGCTTAGACATTACTTTCAACAGGAAGCTTTCCTCCATCTCCCCCAGTCTGGCCTACGTGCTTCTTTTCTATGTCCACAGCCTCATTCTGTAGCTCAGCATTCATCCCACAGTTTTATAATAGCCTAGTGCCTGGATCCTTCTGTAATCCAGATGTTCTCTAAGGAAGGACACCCTAGCTGTCCGATATTTCCTGTGTCTGCCAGACCTCCTAGAACATAATAGTGTTGTGACAAATACTTGTTAAATGGATGAATGAGTGATGAATGAACTGCAACAACATGCATCCCATCTCCAGTGGATTTGAACTACAGTTCTGTTCTAATGTCACTGTCACATCTGTGTCAATGAAACATCAGAACTGCAATGGCAGAGGGAAGTACCTGTGTTTTGTTTTTGGTCTAACCATTAATTAGGAGGCCTTAAAATAAGTCTTAAAAGATTGCGCTCAGTTAATTCATTAAAATATCAATATCTATGTAATGGCTTTATTATTTATAAAATAGTAGAATGTACATGCATGATGGTATAAGTTAATGTTTATGAAGCTTCCACAAGTATTATTTATGGCAGTGAGTATAAATTTGAAATGGCAAACATTTTTTTTTAAAGTCTGAAATAAGTAGCATATCTACAAAGCCATTTGAGGATGGTATGGTAGCTGTCTTACTGCTTTTGTGTGAGAGTAGGTGGGAAGACACATTCTAGAAATGTTATCACTTAAGACAACACAAGGAAAATTTCTGCTGAGGGTCAAGTTTAAACTTAAATATGATGGGTGAAAATAAACTTTGGTAAAACTCCAAAGAGGCTAATTATAATGAATTTGAGCTTCCCTGGGAAATTCCTAACAGAGATTTGACAGTATCAACTGTGAGTGGGGCAAAGGTTTTTATTTTTATTTTTTATTTATTTATTTTTTTTGAGATGGAGTCTCGCTCTGTCACCCAGGCTGGAGTGCAGTGGCGCAATCTTGGCTCACTGCAAGCTCCGCCTCCTGGGTTCACGCCATTCTCCTGCCTCAGCCTCCCGAGTAGCTGGGACTACAGGCACCTGCCACCACGCCCGGCTAATTTTTTGTATTTTTAGTAGAGACGGGGTTTCACCATGTTAGCCAGGATGGTCTCGATCTCCTGACCTCGTGATCTGCCCACCTCAGCCTCCCAAACTGCTGGGATTACAGGTGTGAGCCACCACGCCTGGCTGGTTTTTATTTTAATAGTTTGTCATACACATAGAATTTGGGAGAAAGGACCATTTTCATATTCTACTATGTCCTCAGCACCTCTTTTGGGAGGAAATTTCTCAATTGTGTTAATTCCACTGTCTAAATAGCTCTTTAATACACACCCTACTTTGTTTCTTCCTACCTACTGCAACTAATTTGAATTGCTTTCCTCTATGTTTTTAACCTATTAGGTTGGTGCAAAAGTAAGTATGGTTTTGCAATTAAAAGTATTAAATAATCACAAAAACCACAATTTATTTTGCACTAACCTAATGTTGCTGGGCAGCCCTCTCATGGGCTGTTACTTGATTCTAGTCTTTTCATTCTTAGTAAATTCACTGCATCCAGTTGAAGCAGGGATTGGAAATCTCTTTCTGTAAAGGGCAAAATATTAAATATTTTAGACTCGTGATCCATATGCTCTATGTTGTAACAATTCAACTAGCTGCAGTATTGTACATGCAGCTATAGACAATACATAAATGAATGAATATGGCTGTGTTCAAATAAAACCTTTTTATAGGGATTGAATTTCACATAATGTTCACATATCATAAATTATTCTTCTTTTGGTTTTTTTCCAGCCATTTAAGGAAGTAATTATTATCTTGCTTATGGGCTATACAGAAAGAAGAGGTGGGCCAACTTTGGCTTAAGGGCCGTAGTCTTTTTTTTTTTTTTTTTTTTTGAGATGGAGTCTCGCACTGTTGTGTGGGCTGGGGTGCAATGGCATGATTTTGGCTCACTGCAACCTCTGCTTCCCGGGTTCAAGGGATTCTCCTACCTCAGCCTCCCAAGTAGCTGGTATTACAGGCACCTGCCAGCCCACCCGGATAATTTTTTGTATTTTTAGTAGAGATGGGGTTTCACCATTTTGGCCAGGCTGGTCTCGAATTCCTGACATGGTGATTTGCCTGCTTCAGCCTCCCAAAGTGCTGGGATTACAGACATGAGCCACCGTGTCCGGCCGGGCCATAGTCTTAAATGTGACTGTGACTTTCTCTTGACACACTTAGGATACTGATTCACCTGCTGTGACAGGTGGCCACTATACACTGGCTTAAAGTAGATGGCACTCACAATGGATGCCCTGTTCCAATGTCTTCAGTTCCTGTGGGTCTCCATTCAGTTTTAAACACCTTGGAAAGAGAGTGGCCTAGTTTGAATTGAAGACCACCTTGTAGATAGGATATGGTGGCATATCGTCAATGATACATCCAACAAGGTAGCATGAAGTGGCAGTCCCCAAAGAAGGGGATACCTTTCCACACAAGAAAAAAACCCAGATATCTGTTACAAAGGTTTGGGGAAGATGTGCTAGATAAAAGTTGATGTTTATTTTTGTGTAACTGTCCAAGAGTAACTTATGTGTGGAACATGGAACTGGAGATCCAGGATCTTCAATCTAGTTGGTCGCATCCTCAAGGCTCTGCACTCATTTGCATGATCCAAATTGTCTCACCATCACTGTGTTTACATTCCCAGCAGAAGGGGAAGAAGGCAAGGAGAGGGCAAGCACCTTCCGTTTAGGAGTACAGCCACAGCTTGCATGTATTAATTTTGCTCACTTCCTAGGGGCCAGAATGTGGTCACATGGCCATATCTAGCTATTGAGAGACCCTGGGAAATGTATTCTTTGTTCTGTGCATTGATGTATCCAACTTGAAATTGCAAATGCTAACGCATAAAAAGAAAGAAAGAATATGGAGGCAGGGACATGTAGCAATATCTGTTCTTATCTCTCTTTAGCATTCTGAGAGAATAATCTGGCTTTACTAATCTAACATCTTTAACCATTCCTATCCGATTTTCCATCACTTCTCAATTTGAATCTGGGTTCTAGTTTAACATGTCTAGTAGTTCCCAAAGGCAAGAAGACTTCTTGCTTTTGCCAAAGTTCCTTTCTTTGCTTGGAGTACACTCCCTGCTTCTTTCTATCTGGTAAAATGCCTATGCTCTTTCCAAGAAAGTTCACATTCACATGTTGCTTCTTGAAAATTCTTTCCCTAAATTTAAATTTGTATTGTATTATCTCATGCTGGGATAGAAGCTGCTAAGTGCAGTAGTAAAATCTCAATCTATGTTTGTTGAATGAATAAATGATAGGATGCCTACCCATCATTATCCAGCTGGATTTTACTGCCTGTCAAGAGTCTGTCAGACTCAGAGAGGAAAAGGAGGCAGGCAGGGAGTGAAGGGGTAGAGGAGGGAAAGATTGGTTAGGGTCCTCTGATTTAAAGAAACAAAATTCAGTCTCAAAAACTTAAACAAAAGAGGGCTTATTAAACACATACTAGGGTGCTCCAAATTAAAGAAACGCTCACAAAACAACTGGGTCTGAGGATGAAAAGGAAACAAAGGAGCACAGGAGAGCTTGGCAAGCGCTCACAATGGATGCCCTGTTCCAATGTCTTCAGTCCCTGTGGGTCTCCATTCAGTTTCAAACACCTTGGGGAGAGAGAGAGGGACTGCCCTAGTTTGAATTAAAGACCACCTTGTAGTTATGATATGGTAGAATATTGTCAGTGATACCTCCAACAAGGTAGCATGGAGTGGGTGATAGGCAGTTCCCCAAAGAAAGGGATACCTTTCCCCACAAGAGGAGAACAGGTGTCTATTACAAAGGTTTGGGGCAGCCATAATGTATTTGTGCTCCACCACTGCTCCTTGGAGATGTTTTCTTACTCTGCTGTGGAGGTAGCCTGCTAGTCTTGGAACTCTACTCATGGCATGGTGGCTTGAGGTGGTAGGGGCTTTTCCACCCTCTGGTCTGTCATGGGAGTCTTAGCTTACAGTGTTGAAAGGCTCTAACTCTGTGAGGCTTTTCAGGAGTAGAAAAGGTGGACAAGGATATAGAAAAATCCCTGATGACATTCCAAGTGGAGAAGAGAAAAACAAGAATTGTAGGCTTTTGTTTGTTTTTCAAAGAAAGATGTTTTCCCTGAATGTAGTTCAGAATCATTGATTCACCTTTTTGATTAAGCTCTCCCACAAAAGGAATTAGAGATGAGATTGAAAAACTACTTTGTTGTTATTATTACTCTCATTCCAGAAACCCAAAGCAGAGGGCTTTACTGTAAAATTTATGTATACCCAAGATAAAAGAAAGAAGACATAGCTTCATCAAAGTTACAGAAATTATGTATCATTAAACATCTTGAACATAAACATGGTATTAGGGTTGAGACAAAGTAGTATATGTAGGAATGTATAGTAAATAACATGAGAGACTAAACTGAAATTAAAAAGATTTGGAGGGGAAAGACCTTTGATGAACACATCCCTAGAATATCTTGGACAGCAATAGAATATTGTCAGTAGAAGCTTTGGAGGGAAATAAATTATTCTGAGGGAAAATGTGAACTGACTCTTACAAAGTCATACCAGGTGTCTTTACCTATGAGGGCTTAGCTGAAACAGCCAGCACAGACACAAGCAAAAGAACTACATGGAGAACAGTTTAATACACTGAAAAACTGCATAAATGTCATATGTTGCATTGGGCAGTGTTTAGTGCAAGAAACAAAAATACTCCATGTCTTTTAATTAGGGATCTAGTACATGAAATTTGATGCTTATAAATTATTACAGGGAAAGAAGTAGATTCTAAGGTGGACCTTCAGGAAAGACTTCCAGAAGAGTTCATAATTTATTTCAAGATCCTACCACCTGTCACATCATAAGGGGTGCTATGAGTTCAGGCATACATCCCAATGATCTATAATAAAGCAAATCTGTAATAAAGCAGCTGAAGCAGACATTTTCCTCTCATTACCCTACCCAGGAATCTGGAGAATGGACCCACAGCTGTGACCCAAACATTAGAAAGTCAGAAGTAAGAAACTGATGCAATCATCTCTTAGCACCTAGACAGCTGACAAACAAATCCTGGATCACTGCCGATTATTGCTGATACCAGCTCCCATTTCCATGGCACTGTATGCCGACAAGGAAAAACGAAAAAGAAACAGGACAAATTTTTCACCTTGATGTTTTTCTCCCAAATTGTGCATAGGTGCATCAATTGGCATAATCTAATTTGCATCAAGAATCTTAGATACAAGGGAATCTAAACGTTTAGTTTTAAGCTTTCGAGTCCCCCCAACTATAAGGAAGATAGAATGGAGCTTAAGAATGCTAAACTTACTGAGCACCTGGGGGGAAGGGGCAGCTGTGGTGCAGCTTCAGCAGACTTAAATGTTCCTATCTGCCGGCTCTGAAAAGAGCAGTGGATCTCCCAACACAGTGCTCGAGTTCTGCTAAGGGACAGACTGCCTCCTCAAGTGGGTCCCTGATCCCCGTGCCTCCTGACAGGGAGACACCTCTCAGCAGGGGTCCACAGACACCTCATACAAGAGAGCTCCAGCTGGCATCTGGCAGATGCCCCTCTGGGACGAAGCTTCCAGAGGAAGGAGCGGCCAGCAATTTTTGCTGTTTTGCAGCCTCCGCTGGCGATACCCAAACAGGGTCTGGAGTGGACCCCCAGCAAACTTTAGCAGACCAGCAGAAGAGGGGCCTGTTAGAAGGAAAAGCAACAAACAGAAAGCAATAGCATCAACATCAACAAAAAGGATAACCACGCAAAAACTTCATCTGAAGGTCACCAACAGCAATGACCAAAGGTAGATAAATCCACAAAGATGAGGAAAAATCGGGCAAAAAAGCTGAAAATTCCAAAACCAGAATGCCTCTTCTCCAAAGGATCACAACTCCTCGCCAGCAAGGGAACAAAACTGGACAGAGAATGAGTTTGATGAATTGACAGAAGGCTTCAGAAGGTGGGTAATAATAAATTCCTACGAGCTAAAGGAGCATATTCTAACCCAATGCAAGGAAGCTAAGAACCTTGAAAAAAGGTTAGATGAATTGCTAACTAGAATAACCAGTTTAGTAAAGAACATAAATGACTTGATGGAGCTGAAAAACACAGCATGAGAACTTCGTGAAGTATACACAAGTATCAATAGCTGAATCGATCAAGCAGAAGAAAGGATATCAGAGATTGAAGATTAACTTAATGAAATAAAGTGAGAAGACAATATTAGAGAAAAAAGAATGAAAAGGAACAAGCAAAGCCTCCAAGAAATGTGGGACTGTGTGAAAAGACCAAACCTATGTTTGATTGGTGTACCTGAAAGTGATGGGGAGAATGGAACCAAGTGGGAAAACACACTTCAGGATATTGTCCAGGAGAACTTCCCCAACATACCAAGACAAGCCAACATTCAAATTCAGAAAATACAGAGAACACCACCAAGATACTCTTCGAGAAGAGCAACGCCAAAACACTTTAATTGTCAGATTCACCAAGGTTGAAATGAAGGGAAAAATGTTAAGGGCAGCCAGAGAGAAAAGTCTGGTTACCCACAAAGAGAAGCCCATCAGACTAACAACAGATCTCTGCAGAAACCCTACAAGCCAGAAGAGAGTGGGGACCAATATTCAACATTCTGAAAGAAAAGAATTTTCATACCAGAATTTCATATCCAGCCAAACTAAGCTTCATAAGTGAAGGAGAAATAAAATCCTTTACAGACAAGCAAATGCTGAGAGAGTCTATCAGCACCAGGCCTGCCTACAAAAGCTCCTGAAGGAAACACTAAACATGGAAAGGAAAAACCGGTACCAGCCACTTCAAAAAAAATCCAAAATGTAAAGACCATTGACACTATGAAGAAACTGCATCAACTAAAGGGCAAAATAAATAGCTCGCATCATAATGACAGGAGCAAATTCACACATAACGATATTAACCTTAAATATAAATGGGCTAAATGCCCCAATTAAAAGGCACAGACTGGCAAATTGGATAAAGAGTCCAAGACCCATCAGTGTGCTGTATTCAGGAGACCCATCTCATGTGCAAAGACACATATAGGCTCAAAATACAGGGATGGAGGAATATTTACCAAACAAACGGAAAGCAAAAAACCAAAACCAAAACAACAACAAAAAAACAGGGATTGCAATTCTAGTCTCTGAATAAACAGACTTTGAGCCAACAAAGATCAAAAAAAGACAAAGAAGGGCACTATATAGGCTCAAAGACACACATAAGCTCAAAATACAGGGATGGAGGAAGATTTACCAAACAAATGGAAAACAAAACAAAAACAAAAACAACAACAACAACAAGAAACAAGGATTGCAATCCTAGTCTCTGAATAAACAGACTTTAAGCCAACAAAGATCAAAAAAAGACAAAGAAGGGCATTACATAATGGTAAAGGGATTAATGCACTAAGAAGAGCTAATTATCTTAAATATATATGCACCCAATACAGGAGCACCCAGATTGATAAAGCAAGTTCTTAGAGACCTTCAAAGAGACTTAGACTCCCACACAATAATAGTGGGAGATCTTAGCACCCCACTGTCTATATTAGACACTGTCAATATTAGACAGATCAACAAGACATAAACTTAACAAGGACTTGAACTTAGCTCTGCACCAAGCAGACCTAATAGACATCTACAGAACTCTCTATGCCAAATCAACAGAATATACATTCTTCTGAGCACCACATAGCACTTATTCTAAAATCGACCACAGAATTGGAAGTAAAACACTTCTCAGCAAATTCAAAATAACAGAAATTGTAACAGTCTCTCAGACCACAGTGCAATCAAATTAGAACTCAGGATTAAGAAACTCACTCAAAACCACACAACTACATGGAAACTGAACAATCTGCTCCTGAATGACTACTCGGTAAATAATGAAATTAAGGCAGAAATAGCAAAGTTCTTTGAAACCAATGAGAACAAAGACACAATGTACCAGAATCTCTGGGACACAGCTGAAGCAGTGTTAAGAGGCAAGTCTGTAGCACTAAATGCCCACAGAAGAAAGCAGGAAAGATCTAAAATCGACACCCTAACATCACAATGAAAAGAACTAGAGAAGCGGCCGGGCTCGGTGGCTCATGCCTGTAATCTCAGCACTTTGGGAGGCCAAGGTGGGTGGATCACAAGGTCAGGAGATTGAGACCATCCTGGCTAACATGGTGAAACCCCGTCTCTACTAAAAATACAAAAAATTAGCTGGGAGTGGGGGCGGGCGCCTGTAGTTCCAGTTACTCGGGAGGCTGAGGCAGGAGAATAGCGTGAACCTGGGAGGCGGAGCTTTCAGTGAGCCAAGATCACGCCACTGCACTCCAGCCTGGGTGACAGAGTGAGACTCCATCTAAAAAAAAAAAAAAAAAAAGAACTAGAGAAGCAAGAGCAAACAAATTCAAAAGCTAGCAGAAGATAAGAAATAACTAAGATCAGAGCAGAACTGAAGGAGATAGAGACATGAAAAACCCTTCAAAAAAATAAATGAATCCAGGAGCTGGTTTTTTGAAAAGATTATCAAAATAGGTAGACCGCTAGCCAGACTAATAAAGAAGAAAAGAGAGAAGAATCAAATAGACATAATAAAAAATGATAAAGGGGATATCACCACTGATCCCACAGAAATACAAACTACCATCAGAGAATACTATAAACACCTCTATGCAAATAAACTAGAAAATCTAGAAGAAATGGATAAATTCCTGGACACACACACCCTCCCGGGACTAAACCAGGAAGAAGTCGAATCCCTGAAGAGACCAATAACAAGTTCTGAAATTGAGGCAGTAATTAATAGCCTACCAACCAAAAAGCCCAGGACCAGATGGATTCACAGCCAAATTCTACCAGAGGTACAAAGAGGGGTTGGTACCATTGCTTCTGAAACTATTCCAAACAACAGAAAAAGAGGGACTCCTCTCTAACTCATTTTATGAGGCCAGCATCATCCTGATACCAAAACCTGACGGAGACACAACAACAACAACAACAACAACAACAACAACAAAAATTTCAAGCCAGTATCCCTGATGAACATCGATGTGAAAATCCTCAATAAAATACCGGCAAACCGAAACCAGCAGTACATTAAAAAGCTTATCCACCAAGATCAAGTTGGCTTCATCCCTGGGATGTAAGTCTGGTTCAACATATGCAAATCAATAAACATAATCCATCACATAAACAGAACCAATGACAAAAAACACATGATTATCGCAATAGATGCAGAAAAGGCCTTCGATAAAATTCAGCACCCCTTTATGCTAAAAACACTCAATAAACTAGGTATTGACAGAACACATCTCAAAATAATAAGAGCTATTTATGACAAACCAATAGCCAATATCATACTGAATGGGCAAAAGCTGGAAGCATTCCCTTTGAAAACCGGCACAAGACAAGGATGCCCTCCCTCACCACTCCTATTCAACATAGTACTGGAAGTTCTGGCCAGGGCAATCAGGCAAGAGAAAGAAATAAAGATATTCAAATAGGAAGAGAGGAAGTCAAATTATCTGTTTGTAGATGACATGATTGTATATTTAGAAAACACCATCCTCTCAGCCCAAAAACTCCTTAAGCTGATAAGCAACTTCAGCAAAGTCTCAGGATACAAAATCTATGTGCAAAAATCACAGGCATTCCTATACACCAAAAATAGAGAGCCAAATCGTGAGCAAACTCCCTTCCACAATTGCTACAAAGAGAATAAAATACCTTGGAATACAACTTGCAGGGGATGTGAAGGACCTCTTCGAGGAGAACTACAAACCACTGCTGAAGGAAATAAGAGAGGACACAAACAAATGGAAAAACATTCCATGCTCATGGATAGGAAGAAGCAACATCATGAAAATGGCCATACTGCCCAAAGTAATTGATAGATTCAATGCGACATCCCTTAAGCTAGCATTGACTTTCTTCACAGAATTAGAAAAAACTACTTTAAATTTCATGTGGAACCAAAAAGGAGCCCATATAGCCAAGACAATCCTAAGCAGAAAGAACAAGGCTGGAAGCATCATGCTACCTGACTTCAAACTATACTACAATGCTACAGTAACCAAAACAGCATAGTACTGGTACCAAAACAGATACATAGACCAATGGAACAGAACAGAGGCCTCAGAAATAACACCACACATCTACAACCATCTGATCTTTGACAAACCTGACAAAAACAAGCAATGGGAAAAGGATTCCCTATTTAATAAATGGTGTTGGGAAAACTGGCTAGCCATAATGCAAAAAACTGACACTGGACCTCTTCCTTACACCTCATACAGAAATTAACTCAAGATGGATTAAAGATTTAAATGTAAGATCTAAAACCATAAAAACCCTAGAAGAAAACCTAGGCAATACCATTCAGGACATAGGCATGGGCAAAGACTTTATGACTAAAACAGAAAAAGCAATTGCAACAAAAGTCAAAATTGAGAAATGGGATCTAATTAAACTAAAGACCTTCTGCAGAGCAAAAGAAACTATCATCAGAGTGAACAGGCAACCTACAGAATTGGAGACATTTTTTGCAATCTATCCATCTGACAAGCAACTAATATCCAGAATCTACAAGGAACTTAAACAAATTTACAAGAAAAAAACAAACAACCCTATCAAAAAGTGGGCAAAGGATATTAACAGACCCTTCTCAAAAGAAGACATTTATGCAGCCAACAGACACATAAAAAAATGCTCATCATCTCTGGTCATTAGAGAAATGCAAATCGAAACCACAGTGAGATGCCATCTCACACCAGTTAGAATGGTGATCGTTAAAATGTCAGGAAACAACAAATGCTGGAGAGGATGTGGAGAAATAGGAATGCTTTTAACACTGTTGGTGGGAGTGTAAATTTGTTCAACCACTGTGCAAGACAGTGTGGCGATTCCTCAAGGATCTACAACCAGAAATACCATTTGACCCAGCAATCCCATTACTGGGTATATGCCCAACGGATTATAAATCATTCTACACATGCGCACGTATGTTTATTGTAGCACTATCCACAATAGCAAAGACTTGGAACCAACCCAAATGCCCATCAGTGTTAGACTGGATAAAGAAAATGTGGTACATATACACCATGGAAAACTATGCAGCCATAAAAATGAATGAATTCATGTCCTTTGCAGGGACATGAATGAAGCTGGAAACCATCATTCTCAGCAAACTGACACAGGAACAGAAAACCAAACACTGCATGTTCTCACTTGTAAGTGGGAGTTGAACAATGAGAACACATGGGCACGGGAAGGGAAACATCACACACCGGAGCCTGTCGGGGTGGAGAGCAAGGGGAGGGATAGCATTAGGAGAAATACCTAATGTAGATGATGGGTTAATGGGTGCAGCAAACCACCATGGCACATGTATACCTATGTCATAAACCTGCATGTTCTACACAAGTATTTCAGAACTTAAAGTATAAAAAAAAGTTTTACTTCTTTCTTTCCAAAAAAAAAAAAAAAAGAATGCTAACCTCCAACATCCACTGTATATGTGTGGTGTTTATTTACATGTATTTACTTCTGGTGTTATTTATTTACTTAAGTTGACTTTCTGTGTAGCTTAATAATTATGTAGTTCTACATAAAATATATATATTTTTAAGAAAAATTTTCAAAGTCGGTAACCTCTATCTTCTATGATTCTTAGGCTCTTTTATTTATAGGTTGTCTTTTGCACTATTTTTCCCCTTACAACATAGAAACTCTGGCCTAGTATAAAGTGCTTGATCCTTGCAAGTTAGCAGCTTGCCCTTTAGTTGGCTGTCTCCTTTATGCAGCAATATAAAGAGAATACAACCACAGTGAGCTAATTTTTACCTAATTTCCTTCTCCTGGGAAGCAAGACAAGGGAATGTAGTTTGACCTCAATAAGACAAAATGGATTTGTATTAATGGCATACTAGAGAAAATCCATTAAAGTCATTTCAGATGATAAAAAATTTTGTTTAGACTTTTCAGACCATATTGAGGTTTTTAATAGAAATAACTTTAATTTCCTTATCATTGAAATAAAATTAAAGTGCAATTCTTTTCTCATTTCTCTGGCTGGAAAAAAGTGCAAAGGTTTGAGTTAACTGATCTGCCGAGCTGAATATACACAAATACAAGTGAAGCTTTTGAAGATGCTAGGGCAATTTATCCAAGACGCAGATTCATCTAAGGCCATTCTGTATTAGTACTTTTTGGATCTAAAGAAGCAGTATATTGGGGAAGGAAGAGTCATACTTTAGGACTAAGGTTTCTTAGAGGTCCCAGATAAAAGCAAGCAAACAAACATGTAAATATTGGTCATATTTTGTAAGATGGGGGGATAAGATAATTAGAAAGACATACTTTGTGGTTGTTGCCACTGGGGGACATTTTAATGGATTTTTCTATTCAATGGGAGATAAAGTTCATATTTAGCTTCCTTTCTCCTGCCTAAGAGAATGTTTCAAGCACCCTCTACTTACTACAGGGCAGGAAAGCACATGAGGCCTACTCACAGCAGAGGATGTCAGACTTAGAGAAAAGCCATTCCTGGTTAATAACTAATTTGTGGCAGGCATTTTACAAAGCACAATGGTTGGAGAAAATATTCTTAGGAATAAAAAACAAATGCATTAATTATAAGTCAAATCAACTTTCAGCAAGTCCATAAATAGAGATTGAAAATAATATCTTTGATGCAAAGAGATAACATCTCAGAGGAATGTGGGGCCAGGAGATGTGGACACTGTGGCCGAAACTGGCTAGCTATTTCAAATTTTCTTTTTTTTTTTTTTTGGCATTTTGCTTTTCTAAATGTCCTAACCCCCTTTGCCTGTGACTGAGTTCTGGCCAATGGAATGTGGGAAAAGAGACACAGGCCACTTTCAGGCCTTGGCCCATACCTATCTCAAGAGAGCCTTTAGGGTGTACAAACAGGATATTTATTGGTCCTGAGCACAAAGGCAAGTCAGAGGAAAATATGTTTTCATACACAGGTTTATAAATATTTTCCTTCAAGTCCAAATGTTGAAGCAACCTTTGTGCTACAGGCGTTTTTGAATGTGAGTTTTGCTGCTTGAAAGGAAGAATGAGTCATTTTAAACAAATGACCTAGCAAAACACCAGGGATCTTGATATAGAATCATCAGATCAACTTGTACCTGACTACTTTGCTCTCCAACAAAATTGCATAATTTTTCTTCTTTAAAGCCAATATTAATTAGATTTCCCTTTGACTTCTAATAGTGTTCATCTCCAATGTCTTTACTGGAAAGAAACATTTCTCTGTATCTTGTAATTGTCCTTGCATAGGATTTCCACACTGAAGTTTGTTCTTTATGTAGGCTAAAGAACATAAAAACTTTAAAACTTTTAGTTTCTTGAATGAATATGTGTATTGAACACTATGTGACAGAGGATGTGCTGATGACCACAGAAAAGTTATGGTTTTTCCTTATGGAATGGGGAAGATGATATTCATCAAAGAATCACACAAATATAGTAAAATTACTACTTTGATCAGTATAGTTAAGGAGAAACAAATGACAAAATGAGACCTGGTAAGACCTGGTATATTAGTCCGTTCTCATGTGGCTAATAAAGACATACCTGAGACCAGGTAATTTATAAAGGAAAGAGGTTTAATAGACTCACAGTTCCATATGGCTGGGGAGGCCTCACAATCATGGCAGAAGATGAAGGAAGAGCAAAGTCACATCTTACATAGTGGCAGGCCAGAGAGCTTGTACAGGGGAACTCTCATTTCTAAAACCATCAGATCTCATGATACTTATTCACTACCAGGAGAACAGTATGGGGAAAACTGCTTTCACGATTTTATTATCTCCACCTGGCCCTGCCCTTGACACATGGGGATGATTACAATTCAAGGTGAGATGTGGGTGGGGACACAGCCGAACCATATTGCCTGGTAAGAGCTTTCCTGAGGAACATGATCATGGAGCTGGAATTTAATGGAAGAGTATCCTTAACAAATTAAAGAGTAGTGTACCTCTGGGGGTAAGAAGTGGGGATAGATTTTCAGCATATTAGAAATACCTATGGTAGGTGGAAGCAAAGACTGTGGAGAAATCAGAGGAAGGCAGGTATGGGGTATGGTGGATCACAGAGAATTGGGGAAGGAACAGCAAGATGTCCTTGTAGGGAAGGAGATTGTGAGAGCATGTGGTACCAAGGTGTAGAGGCACAGGTTTGGTTTTTTCCCCCAATAATAATGAAAAGCCGTCGACATAATTAAGAAGGGATTTGAAGTTGGAAGATCCATTTAGAATGATATAATTTGTCTTTGGCTTATTTTTTTTTTCAGTTCAAGTTAATACTTATCAGAAAATTAATTATGGTATTTCCTGTCATTACATACAGGGAAACACATTAACGTATCCAAATAGGAGCTGTGCAAGACATCAAAAATAGGGTCAATTTTACTCTCCACAGGAACAAGAGTATTCTCTTTTTAGAAACAATAGGATTCTGAATTGAAAGATGAATGCACAGTTTGCACGTAGTGAAACCTTCTCCCAAACAGAGAGAAATCAGCCTATTCTAAAGGTATTAATTGCTTACGTGAAGGACCTTTGAGGTCTTTTTATTATTATTTTGCATAAGATCATTCAGCTTGATGAGAGACTGAGTGTTGTATCTAAAAAACACTTTGAAGATGGTAATATTATATTCCCAGTGGATTGCAAGCTGCAGTTTCCATTAAATTATGTAAAATGACATATCAGAGAAGCCTACTGTTCACAGTGATCTATACCCACAGATTAAATTTTTAAAATCTGCACATGTGCAGTAGAGAAAAGGGATTGAATCATGAATTGTTGATATTTCACACACAAGAAAACACACTTTTAATTTATCAGTTGCCTAAATGGAATGAAAATGTAAGCAGGGATTGGAATCTCATGATGCATGATTTCTACTTAGGAAGAGAAAGTAGAGGGCTTCATTTATTTGAGAGTTTCAGCCTTAGCGAAGGACCTTTGGTTGATATCAGGGACAGTGACCTGGCAAAATGAATGTCTTCAAATCTAATGCCTAAAACCATACAAAGCAGGTGGCAATGCTTGGGAACACCACAGCAATAAGATTAACAAAGAACCAAAGAGAAGAGCCTGACACTATTAGGGACTGTCTGGAATTATGTACATAAACAAGAGGTGATTGATCTTCCTTTACTTATTTTTTGAGCATTTGTTTATGTGTGTGGTGCATAGTTTGTTTTTTTTTCTTCTTATTCCCTAAACTAATTTATATGTCTACATTCTGTTTTTCCTCAAGTGCTGTTATCATATATGCAAATAAGGTGCTTATATTTTTCATGTAAATGATTTTTCAGAACTTCTATCCATTACTCGACACAGAGTGAAAATCTGGTTTTCAAGCCTGTGCTATTTGAGAAGGGGAATGTGTTCAAAGTCACCTTTGGATTAGCTTTTAGTTTCTTGACAGACTTTATCCCAAGGGACCTTTTACTCATTAGTCACAGTGGGTTCTCTTCTGCATTCAAGGACTCAGAACTCTCTCTTTGGTAATATAAGGTATTGTCAGGGAAAATTTCTGTTCTTTTCCTTTAAAGGTTTGTATTGAGCATAGACCCATGGAATCCTAGCCTTTCTGAATTGAACAAAATCTTAGAGGTTATCTTGTCTAGTCTTCTGGTTTTAAAAATGAGCAAAATAAGGTTTTGGTATATACTGCCTAATGAAAAGACCTCTGATCTTGAAGCCAAAAGACTTGGCTTGGATCCACCCACCCATTCATTCATTCATTCACCATCCACCGTCTGCCTGGATTTTAGGCTGCAGGATGCTTGGCAGTGAGGGTATTAAAGCAAGACAGTAATAGTCTCTCTTTTGCAGAAGCCAAAAACTAAGGGATGAGAAAGGCACACTAGTCTGGGTGATCCTAGACAAATAAGGGAAACAGAGAGATTCTGTTTCCTTGTCTTTTAATTGGCAGTAACAGTAATAGTAACAATAACAATCTCCTAGGGTCAAACTGAGGAGGTGGGAGAAAAAAATGAGGTTGACAGAAAGCTCCTTTTGGGTGTCCCAGATAGGTAACTAAGAAGCATGTGCTTAACAAAGTCTTTTTTATTTTTTCCCCCGAAACAAGGGGTGGATCTGAAATATATACTTGGGAAAGGTCTCCAGGGAAAAGCTGGTGGTCTTTCACCCTCCCCTTCCACAGTGAATAGAGAAGAGATTGCCACTGTGTTGTGAATCTCCTGCGTTTTTTGCCTCTTGTCTCTTGCCAATGGTTAGAGCTGGGGTTACTTCAGTGCTTTGGAAGTTTCTTTAGGAGGAAGACCATTGGTTTTGCTGTAGAGGGAATGGAGCTGGGTTTGAATTCTCGTTGCACTTATCAGCTGTTTGACTTTGGGCAATATTTAATATTTCCTGAAATCTGTTTGCTATCAGTAGAATGGGGTATTGGAGCATCTGCATGCTTTGGCTAGAAGAGCTAGATATATGAATTATTTATCTTAGCCCTGCCAGGAACTGTCTTTTATTTAGCTGGGGTCGATTTGAGAGAAGGCCTAAAATATGATCTGATACTTCTTAAATTTCCACCAGCTATGGAGTATAAAATGACACAAACATTGGGAAATTCTTCTCTTATGAAATAAATACACACTCCCTTATGACCCAGATTGATCCCCCCCAAATTAAAGTATGTTCACACAAAAACTTCACATGAATGTTCAGAGGAGCTTTATTCACAATATCCTTCAACTGGAAACAACCCAAATTCACCTGCCTATCAACAGGATAGAATGGATAAACAAATGGTATATCCATACAATGGTATACTATTAGACAGTAAAAAGTAAAATACTGACTGCATTTGCAACAATATAGATGAATCTTAGAAATATGGTATTAAATGAGAAAAATAGACACAAAAAAGTACTGTATGATGCCATCTACATGAACTTCCAGAACAGGAAAAACTGATTTCTGCTGATAGAAATCAGAACAGTGGTTGTTTCTGGGAAGTTTAGAATGGACTGGAAGCGGGCATGAGGGAGCTTTTTGGAGTGGTTGTATGAATGGATATCACATCATCAAATTTTATACTTAAGATTTGTGCATTTTCTTGTATGTCAAATTTACTTCAATAAAAATATGTCCAGCAATGAAAGACCCATTCAGCTTGGCAAGTTAAAGCTTCTGGAAGAATAAGCAGGAAGCATAGAAATCATTCTCATCTTTTGCGTGGATTAGCTTAATCAATTGCTGTCTTGACAAAGAGAAATCTATTTACAGCAACCTGAGAGTTGGAGAATTATGCTGAAACTCTAAAAACAAATATTTTCAATATATACATATATAGATCTAGAGATCAGCCTAAGACATATTTGCAGCAGTGGGTCTCATCTGAGAAGTGTGTGTGTTCGCCAGGAGAATGAGCTTCTCGTATTGCCAATTGCAGGGAGCATCATTGACTAAGGACCCCAATTACTGGACTCTGAAATTCATCACCCAGTTTGTGCTGAGGCCACATTTCCCACAGCATGCCCCTGCCAATGATTGAGCACAGCTGGGTTACTGAGACAGGCCTGTCCAATCAGAGATGAGGGCTTCCTTTGAGAGGCAACTTTGGCTTGAGGTCTCCTCCCCTTCCACTATCTCTATCCCCACAGCCTCACCAAACGTTCTTAGAATGTACTACACACTAAGATACATCCATCCAATCTTCCGCTCTCTCTCCTTCACTTGTGGTCAGACCTGCATCAAGATCTGACTGTCCTCCCAGATTCTGCCCCTTTTCTTTTGCGGGTAGATCCCTAGTGCATGTCTTACATATATCATTCTGTTTTGGTATTTGCTTCTTGAAGGATCTGACTGAAAACATGTGTGTGCAATGTGCGTGTGTGGGTGGAGCGAGGCAATCAGAATCAGGCCACATTTTCTAACCACACCCAACCATCTTGTCCATCTTTGCTGGACACTCATGGGCATGCAGCAGCCATAGCATTCAGGCACCTTGGCAAGATAACAAAACATTTGCTAGGCCTTCTCATGCTCCTTTTCATAATAAATCTGTAGCAAAAAGCACAAAGCAGCTGTAGCCCAGGAACAGTTCTAGTGCCATTTGTAATATTAATACTTGTGATACTATTACATATCATGATACTATTAGAACTAAACCTTCACTGCTTTGAATCTTGCCTAATTTCTTTCAGGCCCTGTGTTAGTTCCTAAAGTTATAATGTGCAGCTTTATTATGATCTAGTATAAATCTGAATCTGACCTACGAATATCTTTAGATTTTTTTCTTTAATAGAGAAGACCATTAACAACCTTCCCCTTAAAAATCAAAGTAATGGTAAGAGTTGAGTGATCTCTCAAAATATATCATAGAGAATGCTGCGAATATTTTATCTTTGAAGGAAGAGATATATCATTTGGAATCTGATTTTAACAAGATACATTATTTTGCTCTGAGAATAAAATTAAAAAGGCATTTACAAAGTTTGATTGAGCTGACTATGATACACAGGACATTAAGGGCAAGATTTGCTGAATATTATTCATTAGCAATATATTTTTTAAAATAGGCTTGTTTTACCATGTAGTGAGGTGTTGCCTACTGGGTCTAAAAAATGATAAAAGCTACTCAGAAGATTTGGCATAGGTTAGGGTTAATCTTGTCAGAGACTGTGGTCTAATACAAAAATGTGAGAACTCTATGATTAAGTAAGAATGATTTGTGCTTTGGTGAAAAGGGCTTTCTTTAAAGGGAGACTTCAGTATACGTAAAATATTTCCAAAAAGATCCACTTAAAGCTATTAACACAGATCGCTTCCCAGGACTGGGACAGAGACTTGGGCTTGGTAGGAAACTTACTGTTTGCATCTTATGCCCCTACATGCTGTTTAAACAAATTTTAAACCATGTGACTGTGTTACCTTTTAATAAATAAAAAATGTTCAGATAAAATCTAGGACATGTGACAAAAGATATAATAAGGATATAATTTGGAGAATACAGCTTACGGTTGTAAATGAATATAAGAAAAATAAGCAAGTGACTGGCCATCTTCATGTGAGGCTTTGGAAGGCAGAGTATGACTACTGCAAGAGAAATCAAGAAGGAGATTGTTCAGTTATGATATATTTAAAAAGGCTTTTTATACACATCATGGTTGTAATTCTATAACTGAGTCATTTGGTGTCTGCTGGTGATTCATAACTTACTGGATATTCTGGTTAAAATGTCAACATTGCTTAGAATGAAAATGCAGAGGTATCAAAAAATCAGTGTAATATTTTGGGGGAAATCAGCAGACCATTACTCTGTGACCAAGCTCTGTTAAGTGAGCATTATCTCATGGTGTTTTTGCAGAATCAGTCCTGGTGTATGAGAGTGTGATTAATATTGTGCACCATGAAAGCTAATGCTCTATATTTTTGTTCATGGCTCTATAACCACAGATTTTTTTAAAATTAACATGCAACACATACAGGGAGGAATTTTAAAGGACACTTACACATTGAGAAGCAACTTTATTATATGGCTTTATGGAGTTCTATGTTTGTTTTCTTTCACCGGGTTCCAGAAAATCTTGTTGATATTAGAAGCCTACAGCTGAGTTTTAAAAAAATCAACACAAGGATTTGAAAATCCAGCTATGTTCTCTTTTGCTTTTCAATTTCCCACCAGAATTCACTGTAAATTTTATGGTTCATACAGCAGGGGGCAAGTCAGGTGGTTCTTTTCACCATTCTGCAACAGACCCAATGGAGGAAGGTCCTGGACATAGACTCAAAGATTATATTAGTAAATCTGTAACTCACTGACTTTAGCAAATTTGCCCTTAATCTCTGTGTCTCATATTCTGACTTGTATCCTCCTATTTTCTAGAACATTTATGAACTTAATGTGATGATCGGTTATCCAGAAAGCGTTTTGACTTCTTAGGAAAAACAGTATGATCTACGTAGTGAGTTGAATGGTGGCTCCCCAAAAAACACCTCTAACTGGACCACCTAGAACCTGTGATGAGACTTTCTTTGTAAGACGAGATCATGCTGGATTCTTTGGTGGGTCCTACACTCAATGACAAGTATCCTTATAAGAGACAGAAGAGGCAGGGACACAGAAGAGAAGGACATGTAAAAATGGAGGCAGAGATTCCAGTTATCCAGCCACAAGCCAAGGAACCCCTGGAGTCACCGGAAGCTGGGAGAGGCAAGGAAGGTTCTCCTCTGGAGCTTTTGGAGGGAATGTGGCCCTGCTGACACCTTGATTTCACTCTGTCCTCCAAAACTGTGAAGAAAAAAACATCTCTTGTTTTAAGCCACCAAGTTTGTGGTAATTTGTTACAGCAAGCACAGAAAACTAATACACTTTGATTCGAAGTACTCATTGTTATCTGACCTTAAATCATATGATTAAGCACAGGAAAGTTATTTATGAAAAGTTATATAGGTACTAGTATATATAGTATATAAGGGGGTGCAGTGAGCCAGGCACGGTGGCTCATGCTTGTAATCCCAGCACTTTGGGAGGCTGAGGCAGGAGGAATGCTTGAGACCAAGAGTTCACAACCAGTCTGGGTAACATGGCAAAACCCTGTCTCCATAAAAAATACAAAAATTAGCTGGGCATGGTGGCATGCACCTGTAGTCCCAGCTACTCAGGAGGCTGAGGTGGGAGGATCACTTGAGCCCAGGAAGTTGAGGCTGCAGTGAGCTATGATTGAGCCACTGCACTCCAGCCTGGGCAATAGGAATAAGATCCTGTCTCAAAAAAAAAAAAAAAAAAAAGAAAAAGAAAAAGTGGTGTGATTTATGACAGATTCTCAGCTGGGGGCAATTTTGTCCCCCAAGAGACATTTGGCAATATCTAGAGGCATTTTTCTTGTCACAATGTAGGGGGATGTGCTATTAGCATCTGGTGGCTAAAGCCAGGGATGCTCTAAACATCCCACAATGCATAGGGAAGTTCCCCTAAAACAAAGAATTATCCAGTCTATAATATAAATAGTGTGAGGTCGAGAAATCCTTGTGCACGAGAAAGCCTATAGCACTGTGTGATTAAAACCTTAGCTCTGCCATGAATTTGTGAGCAAGACAATTTATCCTGGGAAGTAAACCTTTTGAAGCTTTAGTTTTCTCATCTGTAAAACACGTTGATACCTGCCAGGCCTTTTGAAAGTTTCAAAAAGATAATGTCGGTCAAGGAATTTTATGCTTTAAGAATTCTTTAATAGTAACAACATGCTTTCATTATTACTATTACTATGTCTTTAATGCAAACAAAAGCAAATCTTTGATTTTATTTAATATCGTAGGAAGTCCACAGCAGCGAAGTTCACTGAGCCACAGGGGAGCCACTTTTATACTTTTATGGTTATTATCTCCAATAGAATAGTTCTCAGAAATTTCATGAGTATTATTGTTTAATGATGATTTTCAGTGGCAAGGATACTCTGGAGGTACTCATAAAGTTTCTCTGGGGAGCTTATAGTTTATGTCAGATAAATAACAAAATCGAAGCCAAATGGAGAGTTGAAATTTTAAAGTAATATGCATGGTAAAAGCAGGGCTAGCACTATGTAGCCTTTACAGTGATTTTGGTATTTTTTTTCCTAGTGGTTATTACAACAACCCCATGAAGCTAGCTGACAAGTGCTGTCTTCATTTGACTTAGGGGCAAACTGAAGCTCAGAGCAGCAAATGGGCTTAGACAGCAAATGGCAGGGCTATGATTAGAACTCAGATGTTCTCCTTGTTCTACTATGAGGTGTCTGCAAACACCAGCACATTGAAATAGGGTTTTAGTAATGATCACTGGAGTATGTCACGAAAAGTGAATATTTATTTGAAACTCAAAGGCAAAAATTCTTTGATAGGCATTTCTAGGAAGAAAATTTTAGTTATAATACAGAACGTGAGAATTAAACTTGTTTCAGAAGCAGGCTGGGAAAATTCCTATGATGCTCAATCCCAGGCCTTCATCTAAGAATTTTTATTGAACACCTAAAGTATAGAAAATGGTGTTCTAAATGCTGTAGGAAGGGCAGAGGGAGAAGAAATAAACATGATGTCTAATTCAGAATGGTTGTATACTAAGAAAAAAACAAATCTTTTAAATCAATTTATGCCAAAATGTAATGGCATATATTGATTATTGATTAGTGGCAAACAAGGAATACATTAAAGCAGGGGTCCCCAACCCTCAGGCCGCAGACCGGTATTGGTTTGTGGTCTGTTAGGAACTGGGCTGCTCCGCAGGTGAGCAGCAAGAGAGAGAGAGTGAAGCTTCATCTGTATTTCCAGTTGCTCCCCATCACTCACATTACCACCTGAGCTCTGCCTCCTGTCAGATGAGTGGTGGCATTAGCTCCTCACAGGAGCACGAATCCTATTGTGAACTGTGCATGTGAGGGATCTAGTTTGCATACCGCTGATGAGAATCTAATGCCTGATGATCTGAAGTGAAACAGTTTCACCCCAAAACAGCCCCTCTGCCACCATGCCTCACATGTCCGTGGGAAAATAGTCTTCCATGAAACTGGTCCCTGGTGCCAAAAAGGTTGGGGAGTGCTGCATTAAACAGACCATTCACCAAAAATAAGATTCATTCAATACTAGTCCATTGAGATAGTTCTTTAAAAAGTGAGGGGTTCTTTTTTGGTGAAACAAGTATGGAGAAGATGTTGTATCCACTGATTCTAAAATGGTGTGTGTGTGTATGTGTGTGTGTGTGTGTGTGTGTGTATAAGCAGCAGGTGTGACATAGCTGTACTTGTCTACATATCAATGAACATAGTTATTATTCTTAGAATAATGAAAACTTCTGGATGCTTCAGTCGCTTTACAGACCATTTGAGTCCTTGCCTGATCTCTGGAAACTTCTTTGATATCTTCTAGTTGAGAAAGTGCCAATATCAAAACTTCCATAATAGATACAAGTAGCTTGAGATGATATTCTAGGGACCATAGTAAAACACTCTTAAATATTGTGTCAGCAGTGCTGCTGATGACACCAAAAAATATTGTATAAAAAATGATAGTGAATCTTAGTTTGAAAAGTTATTCAGAGATTCAGATTCAAAATGTGAAATTTTGTTAATACTATAATCAATTACCTTTTCCTTTTTATATATGCAAGTGGCTGATACACAACTAAACTCTACCTATAAGTTTGCAGGCACTGTCAGTATTTTAAAAATTATAAATGACTAATAAAACATCATGTCATATTTGGTATTATTATTTCTTAACAATACTCAAAATGATATATCTTAATAATATTCTATGGCAATTTAAATTCAATGAATATATTTACCTCTTGTAATGCATGGAAGGATATATACCTCTACATATCAGCATATAGAAATGCTAATAATTATGATATTAGAGGCCCTAAGTTTTACAGTAGATTAATTTTTATATACATTTTATGATAATCCTTGTATGATAAAATGTATGTCTTGTATGACTTAATTTTATATTTCTAATATCAGTTCATAATACAACTTTGATAAAGACATGCAATATATGCCTACATTAGAACTATGTTAACTTCTAAAACTGTTTTTGAGATAAATATTTACTTTCTTTAAATAAGAAGGATTATTTTAATTATTTTCAAAGGGAGGTACTCTAATCAACCAACATTATTTGTGTCCTTAACTTACTATAAGTCAGTTCATAATAAATTAAGCATTTGAAAGAAATTCTTTGAAATCTAATTTCAAAGATTAAATAATTTAATTAAAATTATTTTAATTAGATTACCACTTGACTGAAATAAACAACATATGTGTTAGAGTAGCAATAGCACTTAGGATGGTTAGTTTTATGTGTCAACTTGACTGGATCATAGGGTACCCAGATATTTGGTCAAACATTATTCTGGGTGTGTTTGTGAGGATGTTACTGAATTAGGTTAGCATTAGAGTTGGTAAACTGAGTAAAGCAGATTGTCCCTCCTAATGTGTGTGGCCCTCATCCAATCAGTTGAAGGCCTGATCCAACAAAAATGTGGAGGGAACTCCTCCTCCCTGGCTGCTTGAGATGGAACATTGGCTTTTCCTGCCTTGACCTTGAACTGAAACACACTCTACTTGGGGCTCCAGCCTGCCAGCTTTTAGACCATCAGCTCTCCAAGGTTCCCAGTTTGCTGACTGCAGATCTTGGAACGGCTCAGCTTCCATAATCATGTGAGCCATGCATATATAAATATACAACCTATGGTTCTCTGGAGAACTCTACACCCAACCTTGATAATTCTTTTCTTTTTTATTTTGGAGACAGGGGCTCACTCTCACCCAGGCTGTAGTGCAATGGTGTGTTCACAGCTGACTATAGCCTCAACCTTCTGTGCTCCAGTGATCCTCCCACCTCAGCCTCCCAAGTAGCTGGGACTGTAAGTGAGCACCACTATGACTGGCTAATTTTTAAAATTATTGTTTGTAGAGATGGAGTCTCACTATGTTGCCCAGGCTGGTCTCAAACTCCTGGGCTCAAGTGATCCTCCTACCTCAGCCTCCTGAAGTGCTGGGATTACAGGCCAACCTTGATCATTCTTTTTAGCCTCTCACTACTCAAAGTGTGACCCTGGACCAGCAGCATTGACCTCACCTGAGAGCTATTAGAAATGCAGAATCTCAGGCCCCACCCAAGACCTACTGAATCAGAATCTGCATTTTGACAAGATCCCCAGGTGACTTGTATGCCCATTACATTTGAGAAGTACTTCTTTAGACTATTTTGAAGTCTTTGCCTATAATTTGTGTTACTAGAGTACAAAAGAACCTTATAATTATTTGACATTAATACTTCAAGGGAGGCACAATAGGGAGATTGTAACAAAGGTTTTTTTCTTAGAATTTTGCATAACATTTGATGAATAATTTTGGAATGACAAGAGGAAAAAAATTACCTTTGAAATTTATATTCCTGGAAAATTTTAAGGTTTACCGATTTCCAAATAATAATATACTGCAATTGACATCTGGTTATTCTGTAGCAATAATAAGCAGATTTTTATAATTAACATTACAAATAAACCTTGTAGATACCACTGTGAACATCTTCAAACATTTTAACATTGATTAAGAGTGGATTGCACAACTGGCCTGTGATACACTGTGGCTAATAGTAATAGTAATATCTTGAATTTTCTCATGCAAAGAATAACATTAATATAGCACTTTAGAATTTTCAAATAAAGTTCACATACATCAATAGCCTACAAGATTCTTTCGATAAGCTTGTGAGATAGCTATAGGACATTTCTTCTGAAATACTTTTATAATTATTACTTTTCTCATATTTTACCTTTTTCAAGTCAGAAAAGCCAGTTTAAATTTAAGTTTAATAAATATATTTTTGATACTGGCTCAATTTTATTATTTTCAATTATTATTAGTACCACTCCTATTGCTCAAGCAAGACTAGATTTTGTTGTTGACTGAGTTTTCCTCTTATTTATATTTTTTGTGGCAAAGAAATCAAGCACTATTGCTTCTTTCCTTGGCAACCCACTTGCCTCCTTTCTGAGTGCAACAGGGAAATGGCCGTGTGTGATTCATTTGACAGTCTCGGCTTTTTGTTTCCGAGGAAGTAACTCTACTTAGTTACCATCACCCAAAAGTGTGTTGCTGTTGGGCAGAGATGAAGTTGCTATCGTATCTGCATGTCTAAGGTAGGATTTAATTGGGAGAGAAGATGATATCCTATCACAGTGAAATTTTATCTTGCCCAAGGGACATTTAGGCATGGGAGGTTAGCCAAGAGATGTCAAGAGAGCAGCTGATGCAGCTGAGACTGGATCTCAGTCCTGGAGAATTGGGCTGCTGGTGCTTAGAGGAGTGAAGAGGACTACAGGGTACTTGTCTTTTGGTTTAGATAAGACAATATTTTACTCTGAATACAGGAAATAAACTGGCAGTTTAGAATAATGCATTATAATAACTTGGTATATTTGAAAGATAGTCATGTAAGAAATGAGAAAATTGCTTTCTGGTAGTTATTCCACTTCACAGACACATTTACAGAATTTTCAGACAATGTGTTAGGAGGAAAGATAATTTGAGGGTATAGAAGTATCACTTCTATGAGATCAAACTTACAATTGTTTTTACTATATTATGTGAACAACATCCAGTTTTTTTTATGATTTGAAATTCTCTGGTTGGGTTAAAAAAATAATTCATAAATGTAAGATTGGGTGAACAATTAGGCTGATTAGTCAAAATACATATTTCTTTCTAAAACTAATTAACTGTTCACAAGAATATAATATAATGAAAAAGACTTTGTTTCTAAGAATTCAAAGCCATAAAAGTAAAGGGCAAAGAGACAAGGAGAGGTGATGTAGAAAAATGGACTCATTCCATGCATAATTAAACAAAACTAACTCTTTCGTGAAGATTCAAGATTGCTAATTAATACTAAAACTTCAACTTTTCAACATTTGCCATTACAATCACTTAACTTCTATAATACTCCCTCTAATCTCTCTCTCAAAACGTTTCTTTCTCCCTGCCTTCAAACAAGCAGTTTGCTCTATCTTGACACAAGAGAACAAAACAAAAAAATTTCTAGCTAGGCCTCGCTATTCCCCTAAGGCACCACTTTGTATTTATTGTTCACTCCTTTCCTGCCAAAATTCTCTTTCCAAAGTCACTGCCACACTCTTCGTTCTTAAAATATTTAACATAAGGAAAAGCACTGAGCATATAGCCGGTACTCAAATATTTGTACCTTTTTTCCTTGTATAAATTCCAAGGGTTTATTTTCAGAGTCTTTGGCTCCTTTGATCTCTCCATAATAGTTAATACTCTTTACTTCCAGTTGAATTTCCCCCTTCAGGTTTTCCATGTTTTCTCTCTGTTCAGATTTCTGCGTTACACTGGCATTTGTCTCCATTTGTAAGTCACACACCACACTGTTCTCTCTTTGACTGCACTTGCCTTGACTTCTTTGATGACTTATCTTTTTCTTCCCACTCTTTCCCCTTGATGATCTCATCCACAAGGCTACAACCCATGCTCTAAAGTGCGGAAGACTCCCAACTCTATATTATAACTTCTAATCTCCTTACCAAACAAAGTCAAATTGTTTGTTAGATATTTCCACTCAGATGTCCTACTGTTAGTACAAAACCAATATTTTTCAAATTCGATTAATTATATTTGATGCTGAACCAGCTGCATTAACTCCCACTTCCTCTTGGCATCAGTATTATTCTCATCACTTAAAGTCAAAACTCTTGTTTTTTACTTGATTTTTTTCGCTTTTTTATTTTTTGGTTTATTAAGAAGCCTAATCAATCTCTAGATTCAGTAAGGCTTTTCTTAGAAAATGTCTCTAGTTGCTATTCCATCGTTTTCATAATTTCTATAACCAACACAAATATTACAATCTTTTCCCATGTCTTTATGGATCACAATGATGCTCACTTGGCAAATAGGAGACACATTTCAATTTTATTAATCTGTGCATAGAAGAGTATCCCACTAGAGTTTAGCTTTTTTTAAAAAAAGTTTCTCTCAAGAGACGTGCCAGAAACTTGCTTTGGAATCAAAAAAGGTATCCTCAACCTTCATCATCCCCCAAAGATATAGGGGTTCTTTCATAGTAGGGTAAAACCACCTTTGGTTGACAGAGGCCTACATTCCTCAGAAGAGTAACAATCTTGTGTTTGGAGAATATTAAATGAAAAGCTCCCCAACAACCTGGGGAGGGAAAGGGAAAGTGGTGTCTGAGTGGCTGACACTGAACCAATCCAGACCCCAAAGAACTGAGAGCCAAGAGCTACAGCACTGGAAACTCAAGTAAGGGGTACCCTTGCCCTTGTGTTAGCACTGAGGGAATGGGCTCCTGCTTCCATGCTGAACCACCATAGCCTGGAGCTGGGTTATCACGTCATTATTTCAGAAATGGGTTGGCATTGACTTTTGAGTTTTATAGAACCCAACTTCCATAGTTCCAACCACACAGTAACAAGAACCACAGTGTACTAGAGTCCAGTGTTCACCCTTATTGGATGTGCAAATTGGGCCTCGTGGATGCTGAAGGTTTTAGTTGATGAAAGGAGGGTTCTCAAGAAGAATATATGTGACTATCTACTAATAAAGATACTAGGGACTCAAGATATTATGGGGAAGGTGAATTTTTTTATTATTTATTTCTTTATGTATTTATTATTATTATTTTTGAGACCAAGTCTCACTCTGTTGCCCAGGCTGGAGCGCAGTGGCAGGATCTCGGCTCACTGCAACCTCCACTTCCTGGGTTCAAGCAATTTTCGTGCCTCAGCCTCCTGAGTAGCTGGGACTACAGGCATGTGCCACCACACCTGGCTAATTTTTGGACTTCTAGTAGAGATGAGGTTTCACTATGTTGCCAAGGCTGGTCTTGAACTCCTGACTTCAGGTGATCCACTCCCCCCTTCGGCCTCCCAAAGTGCTGGGATTACAGGCGTGAGCCACCACACCCGGCCAAGGCATTTTATACTAATTTCATATGCGAGCATACTATAATTTATAGGATATCACAGGTTTACTCAGGATAATCTCAGTTTAAACCTGTTATCCTGGTGTAATTTTGAATAGTTTTCTCTTTATCTTCAATGGTGTCCTAGTTTGGGTGATGTATTATGTGGTTTCCCTTCCTATAAATCCAAAATTCTGAGGTTTGAGGAGGGGCCTCTTACCTCCCATATGAATTAATATTGGGACTTTTGTCCTCAGACACACACAAAAACTATGCATTTTTTGAAATACTTGACCAGTCAGCTTTCCCACAAAGACCACAAGGCTGCCTAGTATGTCCATTTTTATATAAACTAGAGAAGGGGGTTGTAGGCTTCTTCTACCCCTTCACCTTCCCCTCAGTGGGCAGGATGTGCAACGTCTGCTCTGCTGTACATATTCCACAGAAACAAGAGGGACAGGATAGTTCTTTAGTGAAGGAATAGAATTCAGGCTCACTTGCAAGACAAAGCTCAGTGAATCTCAGACACTGATCAATTGGAATAGCTTCTCTCTTTTGGGTGCATGCAAGAATGTTGCTTTTAACTCTTTTTGTTGTTGTTGTTGTTGTTGTTGTTGTTGTTGTTTGTTTTTTTTTTTATAGGAGAGAAAACTCTTACATGGACAACTCCCAAAATGAATGGTGTGACTTCTTCAGGCTATGGTTTTCTAATTGGTGTCTTTGTTCCCCACATATCTCTTCTTTAGTACATTTTACACTTGATCACTGCAAAACACAAACATGAATTCAGATTGAACTTTCAAGGCCCATTACTATCTGGACTCTGATTCTGAATTTAACCTCATCTTTTTTGTTCTTTCATGTCCAGGTCAAGTATTAAGTTCCTTCATTACAGAACAATCTCAAATGTAATGGGCAATATGAATGATCCTGGGATGCACTGAAAATGAAGATTCTGATCCATGGGTCTGGGTTGGGTCCAAGATTCTGCATTTCTAACCAGCTTCCAGGTGATGCATGTATTGCTGCTCCTCTGGGCCACATTTTTAGTATCAATACTCTGTAAGGCCTAGTTAAAAGTCTCAAGCTCAGTTTAAACCTTTTTCTTCAGGACGTCCAAATTAAGAGTTGCAAAATTGTCTTTGATTGTTCTTAATGACAGACTACTCATTTTGAAGCATATAATCTCTAGGAATCCTATTTAAGTGTTTCATTATCATATGCTGTCATCCCATGTAGATGGAAACTCTTTTAGTGCAGGCATGGTTTTCTATAACTTTTGCAGTCTCCTGTAGTGGGGTTACATTGCCTTGCACATGGTAGGTCAACAATAAATATTCTGATTATTCTTGACAGATGACTTCTAAGTGTTCTATCACATGAGATCCTGAGATACATTTAAGTGTATAGTTTGGCAACAAGCAAATATTTTAAGCAAATTATAAAATATATTGAAGTTAGAAAATCTGACCCATTTGAAGAAAATACTTATTTAAATTAGGAAGTTACAATGACAAAGCAAGAAGTAAACTTCTTTGCATATTAAAGGTGTTATAAATCTCAATAGATTTCAAGAAGTAGGTTAGGGAAGAATATGTATTATTGGTTTGATCATACTAGTTCTGGAAAACACACAAATCACAAAATTATTTGTTATCATTCTGAAAATTATTTCTAAACTCATTTATGTAAAATTGATTCATTGGCCACAAGTATAATAAACTGTTATGGGTAGAGTACGTCCTCACAGTGAATTCCTATTAAAGAGTTTTGAAGCATTTCAAAAGATAGACGGTCTACAGAAATAACATGCTGTAAACACTCTTCAGAACTTTAAAACAGAGTTGGAAACCTCCCACAGACATCAGGATGTAACAGCCTGTAGAAAGGCTGGTGGAAATTTTAGGAAAATAAAGGAATAAAATGGTCATAAATCTTGACTAAAGACTTTGAATCTCAGTTTTCAAATGAATATATTGATTGAGTCATCTCTTAAAATTCTCAAAGGAAGTCATATGTTCCCGAGTAAATTGTATGGATATAGATGTTTCAAAATATGTGCTTTGCCAAGGGTTTGCACTTGCCTTCAGTGGAGCAAATATATGTCTGCAATAACTTTAACCTTTTCCTCATGAACATCTCATCACTTCTTTAGGATTTCATGGGTCAGGAAAGAAATTGAAAGGACCAAATATTTTCTTACCTCTACCTCATTTTCTATGGGCTTTTTATTCAATTTTGCTTCATTTTCAAATTAATGAATTATTATTTGGGCATTCCCCACTTATATTCTTTTTGGTAGCATTGTTAAGAAAGAAATGGTTCTTATATAAATGTTCTTAAGATGTGTCTTACTCTGTTTTGTGTTGTTATAACAGAATACCACAAACTGGGCCATTTATAAAAAATGGAAATTAAATTCTCACAGTTTTGGAGGATGGGAAGTCTAATATCAAGGTGGCAATATCTGGCAAGGGCCCTCTGGCTGCATCATCTCAGGCAGAAGGCTGAGGGGCAAGAGAACACATGTGTGAGAGAGAGGAAAGGGGCCAAACTCATCCTTTTATCAGAAATCCCCTCCAATAATAACGAACATATTCTCTCAATAATGGCATTAGTTCATTGAGAAGGGCAGAGCCCTCTTGATCTAATCACCTCTTAAAGGTCCCACCTGTTGACACTATTGCACTGGGGATTAAGTTTCTAACACATAAACTTTGGGGGACACATTGGAATAATAGCATTCCCTCCCTGGCCTCCAAAATTCATTTCCTTCTCACATGCAAAATACACTTATTCCACCTCAACAGCCCCAAAACCTTCTTTCATTCCAGCACTAACTCAAAAGCCTATAGTCTAGAGTCTCATCTGAGTCAGATATGCGTGAGACTAAAGGCAAGATTCATCCTGAGGCAAATTTCTCTCCAGCTGTGAACCTGTGAAACTAACATTACATATGCTTCCAAAATACAATGATGAAGCAGGCATAGGATAGACATTTACATTCCAAAAGGGAAAAATAGGCACAAAGAAAGGGGTAACTAGTCCCAAGTATATCTAAAACCTATTGGGGAAAATATTATTGTCTCAAAGATGGATGACAGTCTCCTTTGACCCCATGTCCTGCATCCTGACACACTAGGGCAGGGTTTGTACCCCAAGACCTCAGGCAGTCCTGCCCCTATGGCTTAGCTGGGCTCAGTTAATGCAGCAACCCTCATGGGCTGGAGTCTCATGCATGCAGCTCTCCCAGTCTGGAGTTACAGATTGGCAGCTCTATAGTTCTGGGGTCTCTGAAGTGGTCTTTCTCCCACAGCTCCACAAGGCCTTGCTCTAGTGGGGGCTTTCTGCAGTGGCTTTTCCTCTGTGACAAGTTTCTACCAAGACCCTCAGATTGTCTAATACATCCTTTGAAACCTAGGTGGAGGTCACTTTGGTGCCACAGCATGCATAGTTGGCATGTTTGCAGAGTCAGCATCAGGTGGACACTGCCAACGCTTACTGCTTGTGCCCTCTGGAGCTGCAGCATGAGCCACACTTGGCCTGCTTGGACCACAGCTGGGATAGCCAAAAGGAGTTGTGCCAGAATTCAGGGAGCAGAGTCCCAAAGCAGCATAGAGTAGCAAATACTGAGGTCCCAAGACACCTCTCTGGAAACTTTGCCCTCCTAACTTGTCTCGAAGATCTCTGAAATGCCTTCAGGGTCATTCTCCCATTGTCTTGATGAATAGAACCTAGGTTTCTTCTATTCATATTAATCTCTTTAACAAAAGGTAGCTTGGTCATGGTCTTAGCATTCCCTCCCAAACATTCTTTTTCATTCTTTACAAGGCCCGCCTGATAGTTTTCCAAATCTTCCTGTTCTGCTTCCATTTTAATTATAAATTCCATATTTCAATTTCTCTCTTTCCTCATTTTACTGTGCACGGCTACAAGAAGCCACACAGCACCTAGAACACTCTGCTGTTTAGACATTTCTTCAGACAAATATCCCAGTTCATTGCTCTTAAGCTCTGCCTTCTACAAAGTCCTAGGACACAGACACAATTCTGCCAAATTCTTTACAACTATATTACAAGGATGGCCTTTCCTCCAGTTTCCAATATGTCATTCCTCATTTATTTCTAAGATTTCATCTGAATGGCTTTTGCTTCCCATGTTTCTATTGGCATTCTAGTCATGACCACTTAATTAATCTCTAATAAATTTCGGAATTTCCTTACAGCTCTCCTATTCTGATCCCTCACCAGAATTGCCATTAGCACTCCATTTACAGAAACCTAGGCTTTTTTCTAGCCTGCTCCTCCAAGTTCTTTCAGTCTGTACCCATTACCCAGTTCCACATATTCAAATATTTATCATAGCAACAGCCTCACTTCTCAGTACCAATTTTCTGTCTTAGTTCATGTTGTGTTGCTATAACTAAATACCACAGACTAGGTAATTTATAAAAAACAGAAATTTATGTCAGTTATTGGAGGTTGAGAAGTCCACTATCAAGGTATCAGCATCATGTGAGGGCCTTCTTGCTGTATCATCTCATGGCAGAAGGCAGAAGTGCAAGGGAGCACAAGTGTGAGAGAGAGAAAAGGATCTAAATTGATTCTCTTATCAAGAACCCACTCCTGTAATAACTAACCCACTCCCACAATAATAGCTTTGTCTTCATGACTGAATCCCCTCTTAAAGTTCTCCCCTTTCAACAATGTTGCATTAGAGATTAAGTTTCCAACAGAAGAACTTTGGGAGACATATTTAAACCATAGCAAGCTATTAGTGCAATTTTCTTATAAAGGATATAATTATTTATCTTTACCAGCCCCAGTAGCTGACATTGTAATTGGATACTGGGTACAATTAAGGGTGGGGACTTAAATAAGCTTTGATTCTTAGGTTGATTAATGATAATTGGTATTAACATAGGACAAACACAGTAGTAAGTACCCCCTTTTTAGGTAAGACTCTTGATAGAGCTGATAATGAAACTGGCTTTGTAAGTGCTTACAACTTCAACGAGTTTATAAATTACCAGGAAAACCTCCTAGTCTGCAAAACATCAAGGAGACAGACATTAGCATTTCACATCTGCTCTTCTGTGACAATTATTATAGGAGCTGAGATATGATTCTGCATTTCACATCACATGATTCTGTTTCCATCCATTCTTGCAGTGTCTTGGATTGTGGATTGTGGCTTGAGTCAGTGTTTATGCAGAAGAGTTACACAGTGAACAAAATGTCAGGGGGTCCAAAATGAAGTGCCACAATTTGTCACAGAGTTGGGGTCCTAACTGAGCTAAATTATAGACTCTTTTTAGTAAACAGAAAATAATTTTTGAGAGTAGAAAATCAGACTAAACCTCTGCACACACATACTGTCTCTCATACACACATATACATACTTTTGATACTATTTAGGTGCCAATAAGGAAGCATTTAAATAATGCTTTTTAATGATTTTAATGAAACATATGCAGATCAGAAATATGATAGCTCATTCTTTTTTTTTTTTTTTTTTGAGACGGAGTCTCGCTGTGTCACCCGGGCACCCAGGCTGGAGTGCAGTGGCGCAATATGATAGCTCATTCTTATCAAACATGTAGAGTGAACACTTACATGTACATTTTAATATATTAGGAGCTCGGAGGTTTAAGTTTTTACTCAGTAACTCAGAGTTAGAATATAGATTAAAATACCTTTATATATGTATGTGTGTATATAATTTGATGCACATAACACACATATATATTACATAAAACATAATATGTTTTGAGTATTTGGGGATTATATTCATTGACAAGTAGCTTTAGGTTAGATGAGATTATGGGGAAAAGCTGTCTTCATGCTATTTTTAATGAGTTATTTTAGCACTTAGTACCGATTTGCCCATTATCCACATTATTTGTAATATGTTGACTTTGCTATGTTTGAACTTCCAACATCTACAGAAAGGGGGAATTCTACGAGTGGAGTAAACAAATCAATAAGCCGGTCTGTGTTAGCTTTTTAGTTCCTAAAGGTACCTTGCCAAAAGCATTAATGGATGTCTATAACCAATAGTTGGAAGCTAATGAAATCTCTCCCCAGCTGGCCCTTTCCAATTCCTTAGTATGAGAAAAAGGTACGCTCTTACTATGCTTGATGGAATGAAAAGTAAAATTCTACTCTTTATCCACCACTGGTTACTATGAGAGTTCTGGACTGTTCCTTCTCTCTTTTTATTCCATATAACTTCCCATTTAAAACTAGAAACTTTGAATGCATGGAAATAAATAGAATTTTCTTCAGAGGAGAAATTTTATGAAGAACTGTTGATTTGAGGCACAACATTCTCATGTTTATGAACTTTTCACATATTCAATTAGACTCCCTACAGGGATGAATGAGGGGTGATACCAGCTTTCCATTTATAATATTTTATACTTATTGAGTGGCTCTGTATTCACTGACAAGGATAATTCAATGAATAATTCCTCTTCCTATATATTGAGCTACTCAAGTAGAAATTCCCCTACCTAATTCTGGATTCCTGAAAGAAAGTGGAACAACAGTCTTTTCTTGGTGTCTCTACCTAGCAAGTCCCTCTTGAATTTTTATTTGTACTGTCTCTGTGTGGCAAGAAATGCTTCCCTTTTTCTAACTTTATCTTTTCTCTGTATCATCAAGCCCGTGAAAAAAAATTATTCTCCATTCCATTTTATTTTTATGCTAATTCTCCTATTTTTGCTGGTTTTTCCCAATAGATAAGAAATCTGTGTAAGGGTTGACCAACCACTAACTTTTTTTTTCTCTCTACAACTAGAAAATCAGGATTGTCCTAACAGAAACAAGGCAGCTAGTTTGAAGAAACTGGATATACTCAGCTTGTTTTGATTCTATATTTACTGGTTATTTATGGGAATATATGTCTGCCAGGGAATTCCAAGTCATAAAGCTTAAGGCAGGTGCTAACCTCATCTTAATTCATTACCTCAGTTTGATGTCAGAGGTAGGGATTGTTGTAGAATTTTTAGACCATAGCATGGATTACTGTGATCAACATCCATATAAATTTAGTATAAGAAAGGGCATTTTGATAGATTAAAAAATCATGAAAATAGGTAAAAGTGATTTAATGCTAAAAAAGATAATAATCTGGATATATTGTGGTTTCAAACACTAGATATATTGTCTGTCTGTATTGTGTGCACTCTATGTTTTGTAGAGGTTTGTAATTCTACTGTCATAGTTTACAATACAGAAAAGTATAAATCTGCTGCTACTGGTGTTCATTCAATCGAGTACCTCTAAGGAGTCCACACAACTGCTTATAGCTCTTAAACTTGTCCTTACTGAAGGTTCTTGGTGCTGCTGCTCTCTAGATCAACAGTAAGCGTTGTCATGAAGCCTTTGGGAGAGAAAGAAATGTAATTCTGAGCACTGATGAGAACAGAAATGCAGGAATCACAGCTGGCCAGTCTCATTTTCTGCTGGGTTACCAAGGCTATAAACAAGGGAGAGTGGGAATGGCCTGGAAATCAATTTGCAGAATATTTAAAAGGTCACCGTGGTCCAGAGTAGTGTGCTGCATTACTTGGAATGTATGATGTGCACAAACGTGTATGCCATATCTCTAATGACAACAATTGTGATACAAGAGAGGAACACAGTGCCCGTCTCCTGCTAATGGTTTTAGAACAGACTGAAACATATTTTCAGGACTCTAATTTAAGCTCACCTTATACCATGTTTTTGGGTAACTTATTTTGTAGCGATTTTATTTATTTATTCTTCTTTAAACTTTTTATTTTGTAAAAGTTTTAAACCTGTGGGAAAGTTACAAGTCTATTACAATTCACCTATATTCACCTCTCACTAACGTTTAGTCACATTTGTATCCTCTTTCCTCATATATATTTATAAATGTATACATGTTCACAGACATACATATGTAGACACACTCATTCTTTTTAAAAAATGTTTTTAATTTAGCCGGGCGCGGTAGCTCACACCTGTAATCCCAGAACTTTGGGAGGTCAAGGCAGGCAGATCACATGAGGCCAGGAGTTTGAGACCAGCCTGGCCAACATGGCAAAACCCCATCTCTACTAAAAATACAAAAATTAGCTGGGCGTGGTGGCACATGCCTATATCCTAGCTACTTGGGAGGCTGAGGCACAAGAATAGCTTGAACCCAGGAGGCAGAGGTTGCAGTGAGCAGAGATTGTGCCACTGCACTCCAGCTTGGCTGACAGAGCAAGACTCTGTCTCAGAAAAAATAAATAAATAAGTTTAAAACTTTTAAAAACCTTCTTGTAGAGATGGAATCTCACTATGTTGCCCAGGCTGATCTCAAACTCCTAGCCTCAAGCAATCAGCCTTTTAAAGCACTGGGATTACAGGTGTGACCCATTGGGCCTGGCCTCTTATATAAAAATTTATTTTTTACCCATGTCAGTGTAAGTTTAGCTGAAACCTCCTAACAACAGGTATATTCTCTTAAATAACTTCACTGCTACTTATTTTCAGTGGCACGATCTCAGCTCACTGCAACCTCTGCCTGCTGGGTTCAAGCAATTCTCCTGCCTCAACCTCCCAAGCACCTGGGACCACAGGCATGTGCCACCATGCCTGGCTAATTTTTTGTATTTTTAGTAGAGACAGCATTTCACAAGGCTGGCCAGGCTGGTCTCGAACTCCTGACCTTGTGATCTGCCCGCCTCAGCCTCTCAAAGTGCTGGGATTACATGCGTGAGCCACCACGCCAGGGCCCTTTCAAAGACAGGTAGTAATCTAGTCTTAAGATTTTTCTGATTAGAAAATTTACCTTTTCATTATTTTTTTCCAAGGAGATCAACTCCATAATGAAACAGCCTCAGATGTCGGTCTATAATGGACACTCTCCAAATAAAGGCCTCCTTGTTACTCACAGCAACCTCCATTCCCATTACTCTAACATGCCCTTTCTTTTCATCATCTTTCTTTACTTTTTGTTCTCTTTACATTTTCCCTTCACAATTGATATTTTAAAAGGCCACTTACTGCCATTCTCTGTTCACCTAAACAACTTAATTACATTTCTGGGAGTTGCTTGGCATTTTTAAGTATACATGCCTGAGAAAAAGCAATCTAGGTGACATTTTGTAGTTTGGTGATGACTATTATTTCCTCCAGCCTTGGTAGGAGATTTCAAACTTTAAGATCTTTCTAGAGTTAGTTCAGTAGCTGATGTAGTTATTAACATCACGGTTATGTGAAAAAGCACAGGCAAAACAAATACTGATAATTTACTCTTATAAAGCCTTTCTCTTGTCAGTAACTTAGCACCTGATGCTTTGGCTGGCAACTCTGAACTCTTTTAGGATCTTCTCCCTGAAGCCCTCCTCTATTAAGTAGAGAAATTCCACTGATCCCAAGGAAGTCTCAGAGAAAAGAAATGCAATTTAGTAGTCTTTTGCAGAACTTTTCAAAAGCAATTGCCAAGTAGAGGCAGGGTCTCATACTATAAAAGAGCTTATCCCTGAAAGATCCTCCCTCAAGGGTCCAAGTTAGTAGCCTGAAATCAATTCAAGCAGCTGAAAGGATGAAAGGAGATTTCATGGTCTAGGGTGTCTTCTTTTGAGTGCTCTGGTTGGGGTTTTCATTGGCCGCTTGACTAGAGGCAAAGATTAGTGACGCAATGCTGGCTTTCAGTCATCTAGGCTTCTATGCCTGTGGAACGAAGCTGAGGCTGTGGAAACTAGGGGTCCTGTTAATGTCTAGGTTAGGATGGGCAGGACTTTCATAGTTACATTCACACCAAGTCATTAAGAAGAGCACTTGCCTTTTTAAGAATAACCAGGCTCTTCTTTCTTCTTAAAGCAGTGACAGGAAGAAGAATAGCCTCTTTGGAAGGCAAATTGGGCTCATTTGTGTAGCCAGAAAAAAACAAAGTTTTGATTAGTTTTTTCTTAGGCCTTGGATCTGGTGGTTTGGTTTGAGAAAAAAGGCAAACATCTTTCTCTCCCACCCTGAGATTTTCCTGCAATCTAATATAGTAAAGGAAATCTCCACAACCATATTCATAACTAAGGTGCCGTTAGCTTTTAGTTCTGAATGATAGTTTTTTTGTTTGTTTTGTTTTGTTTTTGTTTTTGTTTTTTTTTGAGACGGAGTCTCGCTCTGTCGCCCAGGCTGGAGTGCAGTGGCACGATCTTGGCTCACTGCAAGCTCCGCCTCCCGGGTTCACGCCATTATCCTGCCTCAGTCTCCCCTGGAGTAGCTGGGACTACAGGCGCCTGCCACCATGCCCGGCTAATTTCTTTTATATTTTTAGCAGAGATGGGGTTTCACCGTGTTAGCCAGGATGGTCTCGGTCTCCTGCCCTCTTGATCCGCCCACCTCCGCCTCCCAAAGTGCTGAGATTACAGGTGTGAGCCACCCCGCCCAGCCGATAGTTTTCTTTTTTCTGATCAAGTAAGTAGGAATAGGTAAAAAAATAAAAATAAAAAGCAAACTACCCGCGATTTTTCCATAATTTTTTAGGGAAAAGGATTTTCTAAAAATTCAACAATTTTCTAAGTTGTTTTCTTGTTGGAGCCACACCACATTGGTATGTTGTAATAGGTTCCTTTTGAAAACAAAGTAATTCTCAAGATTCTTAATATTTAATTGCAGGGGCCTGGCACATAACAGGACAGTGGTCCTCAAACTGTGATTTCTGGGCCTGCAGCAGCACCATCTGGAAACCTGTTAGAAATAATTGTTAGAACTTCCATAGTAGGAGCTCAACAGATGTTTGCTGAAGATAATGTGGGGTTCTCAATTGTAAAGGAGACTAATATCACTAATACCACGTGGCAAGGCAGCGACTCCCAAAGTTTCGCGTGCATCAGAATCATCAAGAAGACTTGTTGAAATGTAGATTGCTGAATGCTACCCGCAGTGTTTCTCATTCAGTAGATCTGGAGTGCATTTCCTTCTTTTATTTTTGAGACAGGATCTCAAGCTATTGTCCAGGCATGATAGCTCACTGTAACCTCTGCCTCCTGGACTCAAGCAATCCTTCCACCCCAGCCTCCCAAGTAGCTGGGACTAAGGTGCGTGCTACCATGCTCAGCTAATTTTTTGTGTTTTTAGTAGAGACGGGGTTTCACCATGTTGCCCAGGCTGGTGTCAAACTCCTGGGCTCAAGGGATCTACCCGCCTTGGCCTCTTACAGTGCTGGGATTACAGGCCTGAGCCGCTGCAGGGCCTCTGGAGTGCAGTTCTAATGAGTTCCCAGGTGATGTTAATGTTACAGTTCTGGGGCCTCCACTTTGAGGACCATTGTTTGACAACAGTGATTTTCAATCTTACCTCAAATTAGAATCACCTGGGGTTGATTTTAAATGTTTTGAGGACTTGGCCCCACCCCAGACCAAATAAATCAGATTCTCTGTAGGTGGGTGTAGGCATGAGAACTTTTAAAATTTGTTCAGATGATTCTAATCAGCAGCCAGGTCTGAATTCCACTGATGTTCATCTCAAAGCAAGTGGTCCTCAATCCTGGTTTCTCATTAGAACCACCTGCAAGGCTTTAAAAACCTTGTTGCCTAGATCTCAAATCCTAGAGATTCTGATATAATTGGTTTGAGGTGCAACTCGGGCATTGAGATTTTTGAGAACTCCTCAGGTGATTGCAATATGCAGCTAAAGTTAAGCACCCTTACCCTAAATATACCTTCCAGCTATAAGAATTTCATGTTTTAGTATAATCCTATGTAAAAGACACAACATTCAAAGAAAACAAACATTCCTATACTGATTTAATGTATAGACATTATACAGGTTCTAAGTTTATCTTGAGCTGATTTCATTAACTATAAAAGTTGGTATATTTATAGCAAATTAGCTAAGTTTTGAATTAAAGCCTTATCCTAAATGGCCATAAAATCCATTTACTTTCCAACAGACTCATTTTCTGTTCACAATATATTTTTTTGTTTGGAAAGATATCCAAATAATTTCATCAATCATACTTTAATTTATTCACACATTTTCTTGCCAGTTAGTGGTTTTCTCTGTTATAGTAAGATGTACTAGAGCAGAAATATAGACAAGCAAAGGACTCTGGCCCCATCACCATAACGGATTACTATACTTGTCCGCTTTGCTTGACTGTTTTACAAATTTACACAGCACTAAGGATATGGTACAAGGGTAGAGCAAGACTGCACAGAAATGACAGAGGCCGGAGGAGCCCCTTACATCAGCTGAGGAGACTGCACTTCAGTGGACTACTGAGTCAGGGAAGCCACAATAAAGCTTTAGAGGTTCCTACCCTAGGCTGTGAGGGAGATCCCTTCTGGGAGAGGGGTGGTGAGAGCTCAAGTAATATTAACCAAAGTAACAAAATGCTCATGAATATTTACAATACACATGAAACTTATTTATACCTGTGGAAAACTGCCTTTGTGCTGCTTATAGTAAATCAAACAAATCATCCCTCCCTCAGTTCTGCAACAGCCACCAAACAGCTGTGTGATTTGAGCAAGCAACTTCATTTTTCCAAGTCTTAGATTTCTCATATGTAATATAATATTTGTCTTGCAAGGGTGTTTTAAGGGATAGATGAGGTAACATGCAAAGCATTTAACCCAGTACCTGATACATACGGTACAAGGAGTTCAAAAATATTAATTCCCCTTTCTATCTCTGTCCTTTCTAATACTATCACGAACTGTCTTTGATCATCATCACAATCATCAACAACCAAAAACCTTGTTTCTCTTCTCCCTCTCTCATTCTCTTTCTCTCCCCTACCTACCTGAACATTTATTGAGCTGCTACAAAGTCTCAGCCAATGTGCTAGACCCTTGGGAATACGGGGATATAAATAAGTTGCCATCCTTTCCCCTAGTACATACAGTCTAGTGAGGAAGCAGACAAATAAATGTACAATTATTATGCCTACTGTGTGAAAAGTGGGTATAGAGGCAGCACAGAGAAATGGCATCTAAACTTTGTTGTAGGATCTGGGAGTGTTTGGGGAGGCATTCCAAAGGAGTTTAGTCTCAGGGGTTGAGCAAGTGTTACCCAGATGTGGTGGTGTGGGATGTGGAGAAGAGTTGGGTTGGGAACGTGAGAGAATTCCTGGTGGAGAACAGCACATGTACAGATGGGGTGAGAACAGCATATGTACAGGTGGGGGTGAGCTGGTGCTGTATGAGAAGGCATGGAATAGGTTATTAAGTTTGACCTGCTTGGGAACTGAGGGGCAGGTGTGAGGGATGAAGCAGGAGTAGGTAGGGGCTAGATCACAAAAGATCTATGCCAGTGTTTCTCACAGTGTGATTCCCAGCCCAGTAGCATGATATCACTTGGGATCTTGTTAGAAATACAAATTCTTATACATCACCCTGGACTAGACCACCTGAATAAGAAAAGTCGGGCATGAGGCCTACAAATTTTTAAAAAAGTCATACAGGTGATTGCAATGCATGCTAAAGTTTAAGAAACACTCTTTGCTGTGGTTTGAATATTTGTGTCCTTCCAAAATTCATGTAGAAACAATCTCCAATGTTATAGTATTAAGAGGAGGGGCCCTTGGGAGCTGATCAGATCATGAAGTCTCCTTTCTTATAAATGGGATTAAAAGCCTTACCAAAGAGGCTTCACACAGCATTTGGCCCTTTTGCCCTTTGTCCATGTGAGGACACAGTGTTGGAAGCAGGGACTGGGTTCTCACCAGAAACAGAACCTGCCAGCCTCTTGCTCTTGGACTTCTCAGCCTCTGGAATTGTGAGAAATAAGTTCCTGTTGTTTATAAGTTAACCAGTCTCAGGTATTTTGTAATGGCAGCACAAAGGGGCTAAGAAACTGTTCTGTGCCCTAACAAGAAATGTGGTCATTTTCCTGAAGGAAATGGGGATATATAGAAAGATTTTATATAAGACTCATAATATTTATTTGGAAGGCTTGCTCTGCAAGCAAGGTGGAAGAGCAATATGAAGGAAGCGTGGTGGAGGTGAGAGGACTGGAGGTTAAGTTGGTAGGGAGATACAGGAAAGAAGCTTAAGACACTTGAGTTAGAATGTAGCATCCTTCCTATGTGTAGGGCTCATAAAAATGTATAGTCTAAGATAGAACACAGAACACTCTATGAATCCTGCCCACAAGGTGTTGGTAATCTAGATTCACTTTTTTTCGGATAATGTCATCCATATGTATGGAGCGTCTACTACTGTATGCCAGGGTGACTCTGGAATCAGTTTGGTTGATCTAGACAAGACCATAAGGAAAGTCCCCTTACTACCTCTCCTCCAGGGGAGGGATTCGAGTTGAACTAGTACTTCAGAGACTGTTTAGTAATATAATGCATGAAAGGTGATGGTTAGGACAGAAAAATAAATGGATTGCATCATAATTTCTCAGTTTCTCCAAATATGTGGTGGTCTCAAACCATGTGAATTGGTCTGCACATCCTGTTTGGGTTGCGTGTCAGCTATTGAGATCCGAGCCTTATTTGTAACAGTGAAACAGTGAGAGACCTGCCCACTGAAAGCTGTTTTTCAACTAGGAATAGAAAAGGGCCAGGCTAGACTCTTCTTTCTGCTGGATCTTGTTCTCAGCAACAGAAGTAGACCTGCCTTCCTAGCTGTAGAGAAAAGGTGCCGGTAGGTGGGCAGGTGAGCCTGTGGATAATCCTGGAGTAAAGGTTGGAATAGACCTTCAAGTCTATCCTCCAGGATTCGGAGTGGGGGGAGAGAAAAGGAGACGCTTCTTTGGCTGAGAGAGGAAGAGAAAAAAAAAATCCCAGATATTTGACAGCTATATCTTCCCATCACCACCTTCCTCTAAACCCATGCCTCTCTGCTTAGTGGGACATAAAATGAAGAGTGACCCCCCCCCCCAGCCCATCCCCCGTTTGTAGGTGTGCTTTCAATGAAATAAGTCGGTGTACAAGGACGGAAACTAGTGCAGCTGAAAATAGGTGCAAGACTTGTTGAGCATACAAATCATTTCCCCCTTAGTCTCCAAGGGAGGCAAAAAAATCCCTCTTACTCTCCTTGCAGCCTGTGTTCTGCATTCGGGAGAGGAAGCTGTGGCTGGTCCTCAGGTGCTCCTCCCGCCGTTCCCGCAGGAAACTTTTCTCGCAGGGCCCGTTCCGTCCATCCGGCGCGGTTCCAAGACGGTGGGCCTCCTGTGGGCTCCTCTCCTGGGCAAGGGCCCAGACCCCGCGACGCGCCTGTCTCTTTAAATTCCAGCTGCGCGGCTGGGAAACAGCGCCACTCGCCGCCCAGGCCGGCTGGAGGCTGAGAGCGAGCTCGCGCTTTCGCTCCCGGCTGCGCGCCGCGGAGAGCTCGGCTCGGCCCGCGGGCTGCTTGGTGGCGGCGGCGCGGGGCGGGGAGGCGCGGCCCGGCCGAGGAGGGAAGAAAGAGCGAGGCGGGCCGGGAGAGGCGCCGCGCCCGGTCCCGCGCCCGGTCCCGCACCCGCTCTCAGCGGCCCGAGCAGTTTCTTTCTGGGTGACAAGGATGTGCCTCGGTTGCTTTTTATTTTTTTTCTCCATCTCCTTAAGACGATTTCCATAGTAACCTGATCAAGTGGCTCAAAATCGCAAACCTGAGGATTTCCGCGGCCCGCCGGCGAGACCTCGGCCAGGTAACGCTGCGATCTCCTCCTCTTCCATTGCAAACCGCTGCGCTCCTTGCAAAGTTCCTTTTGTGGAAAATCGCCCAGCCCAACGGAGCCCGGGGTATTTGCAACAGCGTGTTCGTTTCCAGGTGCCTGTCACGGGTCTCCTCCCTGCTGCTTCTCCAGGACCCATGATCAGATTATTTTTAAAAATTGTTTTTGGTCGTCTCCCCCGCCCCCTCCCCTTCTTTATTTTTTTTCCTCTTCACTGCGCTCTTCTCGGCTTTTCCCCTGACACTACTGATGGGGGTGCGGGGGGACGTCGGGGGCGGGGGTGGCCAGCGCGGTCCTGGGAGTGGCGGGTTCGGATGGGCTGGCTGCGGTGGGCCACTTTGGGCATCTCGGCGTGGCCTGCGCCGGGGTCACGGGGAGGGCTGTCAGCGCCAGGGCGGCGGAACCCGCGGTCTCCAGACGAGTGAGGGAGGGATGCAGGCTTGGGGGTGATGGAGCGCTTGGCTGGTGGCTGGTGAGCGTCCATACATCATAGCTCTCCTTCCCACTCCCCCGCCCCTCTTCGGGATTCTCTCTTTCTCTTTCCCCGTCCTCATTTCTTTATTCCTTTACTCACCACTCGCTTCATTCTCTTCCTTCCATTTCCTCTTTTTTTCTCCTCTCATTTCCTTTTTTTCCTTTCCCTTTTAAAGAAAGAGGAATCCTTTGTAACCCTTTCGTTCTACCAACATGGAATAGCTGTGAAACCTGCAGCGTGGTCACCTCAACCTGGTCGTTTTCAGACCCGTCCTCATCCATCAACATATTTGTTTCCCGAGTCTATTGATCTCCCTGAATTCTACAGAAATGCATTCTAAGCTAGGCGCCTATATGTCAGAATCAGTTCTGCAGATAGCTTCCGTGCTCCAAGTATAACATGTATTGTAAGGGCTACATATGTTTTAAACCCACATAAGCCATGGGTATAAATAAATGTAGCTTTGAAAAAGAAATCTGGCCTTATTCTAGATAAACTTCCCTCTTAAATTACTGATATACTCTTCTCCCTCTTTGACATTTAATTTTAGGAAAGTTGGGAGACAGGTTCTTGTCCTCCAGTTTTTAAGGAACAGGCAACTTCTATTATCTTAATTTTCTCGTCTTTGAACATCACTCACGTTTGTACTACCCAATCAGTGGAACGAGTGGGTCATAATTAAGGTTCAGATGCTAGCTTCCAACATCCAAGCTGGCTGGAGTGGCAACCTCTGGTACAGGGTGCTAAGAAAACTGGAGAGCCAGGCAGACCTTGCCAAAGAATAAAGGCATTGCAACTCTTTTGTGAAATATCGAGATTCAGACTTTAGTAATGAAAACATGAAAATACAATGAAACCAGGCTTTTAGTTTGTTTTTGGTTCTTAGCATGGGTACAACTAGGTAGGTATAAATTAGTACTTCTTAAAAATGATCCACTCTAGTTTAGAACCTATTCTGCCTTGTTTATGTTAAGGCACTTCCTTACTATGGTTATATATTTTTTTCTTTGAAACATAAGATGTCTGTATCATGTGAAAACAAAGGCAAAAAACAGGAGGACTTTTATTTGTCCATAAAAATTTTATTTCTGGTTTTTTGATTTTAAAAAATCTAGTTGTTTTGCTCAAGTTTTCCTGAGGTCAAAATATTTCACGTGGAAAAATGATTCTAATCAATGATGTTCCTCCACTCTGTTTTAGAGGTGCATATAGTTTATATAGAAAAAAAGTCTCAGTTTGAGAGAGCTCTATTTGCCTCTTTTCCTTTGTCTGCACATTTGTCTTTTAAATTCAACTATTAATATAGGATAAAGGTCTTAGAGCAGAGAATAGATCAGGCAGAAGGGAAACTACTGATATAATAGAAGATATGTACGTAAACCAAGAGAAGTAATTATTGGCATGCCACTCCACACGGTGGTTGTCTTTGTTTTTAGCCAATTTAAAGGCTATACACTGAAAATGTGTTATTTTCTGAATTCTGCACCTAATGCTGTTCGTACCCAAGATCATATTTATCCAGTTCAGTTGAATATTTACAAAAGACTTAAAATTCCCTTGCCACTGAAATCCAAATAGCATGTTTTTCTTCTAATATTTTTTTTTCTAGTGAACAGTGATAGTAGTAATGGTCCTGCATTATTGTTTTTATCTGACTTCCAATTTTGGTGTTCCCTGGGTGGGTGGGTTTTCCTGACACAATTACAAGATGCTTTTGGCAGGTTGGCTGGAATTCGAAGGCACTTTTAATTGTAGATGCAATAAAATATTCATTTTCTCTTGTTCTTGGTTTGAGATGTCATGCGCTTTTGGTCACTTATATTTTGGTGTGACTGTGTGTGTGTGTGTGTTTGTGTGAAGGATTTAACAAAGTCTGTTCTAATTGTCATGTGATTTGAAGTTAAAAGGTATATTAGTGACAAGCCATAAATTTCTCTTATTTATAGTACATTGATCCTGAAACCATTTTTTCCCTTGTGATTTCTTCTGTGCATGGATCATTTAATGAAAGGTTGGCAATGATGAACTATTTTTTTATAATAGGAAAAAAATTTCTCAAGTTTACTTCCCAAGTCATATTTTTATACAGAGGGATTAGCAAATATTTCTGATCTAATATTTTAATGGACTGAATTGCTGACCACTGCTAATTACCAAGAATATATTTTCTTAATTCTGAAATTGCTGTACCTCTCAAGTTGTCTGGAGGACTCCAAGTGACTCAACGTGTAACTCATGGCAACAGGAAGTGGTTGTTCTGGGTGCAAGCTGAAGTATGGACATGGACCCATACTTTGTTAGCTCTCGGGGACTTGATATGAAAAGAATTAATGTACTGGCTTTTTTGTATAGACGAATGTTAACTTTTTGACATTAGTCAGAACTATATCTCCCAAGCCTTGTTTTTCAGTGTCTGTCCCTTTGCTCTTCATTTACAGTAAGTCCTTACTTAACTTACTTGATAGGTTTTTGGAAACTGCAATTTTAAGCGAAATGAAGTATAATGAAACACTTTTATCACAGGCTAATTGGTAGAAACAAGACTTAAGTTCCCATGGCATATTTCTGGTCACAAAAACACCTCCAAACTTCTCAAAACACTTTAATATTAAGCATTCAAATACACGTAAACTATGTATACATGTAAGAAAGGTTACTATAAACCAGATCAATATTTACCCAGTTATTTAAGTTAGGGTCTTAGGTGGCTGGAGCCTATCGGAGTAGCTCAGGGCACAAGGCGGGAACCAGCCCTAGACAGGACACCATCCTATTTCATGGCACATTCACACATGCCCACACGCAGGCTGGGACCATTTCCATGTGCCAATTCACCTACCAGGCACATCTTTGAGATGTGGCAGGAAGCAAGAGTACCTGGAGAAAATCCATACAGATATGGCGAGAATGTACAAACTCCACCCAGACAGTGGACCCAGCCAGGAATCAACATTTGGGCAACATTATAATGAAACGAAGTTGAATGAAATGATGTCGTTCCACGACCTGCTGTACTTGAGGGGTGTTATAAAATTCTCAGAAGACAGAGGTTTAATGCTATCTTTTTAATAGAAAATAACTTATAGAGAAATGTGCACATGTGACTTTGTGTGTAGCAGGAATCATTAGGATGAGAATCTGGCATAAAAGGTGATGCCAACATGAGGAATGTTGAGACTCAGGAAGCTGTGGATGGAAGTAGAAGCCAGAAGGCCAGGGTTAGGTTCCTACTTCTTACTGTTTCAGTTATTGCAGTGATGGCCTGTTTATTCACAGATGTCACCTAGCTTTGTTTTCTCAAGAAGGAAAATGAGCATAATCTTTCCTGTTATGAATTCTTAAACACACATGACATAACCACAGACACAGAGGTGCACATATGTAGCAGTAATGGATACTAAATGACACACTCGGAAGAAACAGAAAAGACTTCTGAATAGAGACTGGAGCTATTTCCTTGGACCATTGATGAATGGGCAATGATGCATTTTTTTCTTCCATTCAGAAGGCTAATATATTGCTCTCTATGTTCTACGGATAAAGGCAGTAGATGCTCAAGGATGAATCACATAATATGCATAATAAATCCAGCAGGCATTACCCTTTTACTTATGTGACTGCAAGTAGGAATACATTTCCCCCACTCTAACCATGTAAGATTTCTTTCCCTTCTCCCATTTTATAAGCAAAAGTAAATTTCTGAAAGGTTAAATGGACCTCAGGATGCGAAAAATCCCCAGAGCTATGTTTCTGCACAGACTTCATTTTTTCTCCCAAGTCTGACTGTCAACTATAGTATCTGATATGAGGCTCTGGTGCTGATGTTTCCATAGGTCATCATCCTTCGGTGTCCCAGATGAAGTCTCAGGTCGAACATTGCAATAGCACAGATTCTGAATTTAATGCATCGTTAAAGTTGGTTATGTAACCCAATGGCCTTGTTAAACTCCAGATTTTTAAAATTATGTGTATTTACTATTCTCTTATTTTAGAACGATCTCACAATGTTCACAAGAAATAAGCCCGGTCCCTGCAAAGACTTTAAAAGCTGCTTGTTCACATCATTAGATTGTACAATGCTTGTACGATGACACTTTTTGCTAATCTATGCAACATTTTTGTAAAAAGTGTGCACATTTTAACTACTTCAGATAATCAGGACCTAGAGACTTCAAGATCTGGAAGCGTTGCTGGTGACATAGAGCAAAAACTTTCTTGAGAATAGAAAGTCAGTGTTTTGACAAGTGATTTATAACAGTTCAGGTATAGCCAGGAAGGTTTGAAGCAAACCTTAAGTATTATTTCTTTCATCTTGATTAGTATATATTTATATTTGATCTATTTATGCATATTAATAGGTTTTTGGGTCTTATAGCCAGCTTTCATTTTTCTCTATTGGAAAAGATCTAAGTCCCCATCCTTCCTTGGTGGCTTTTGGTAGGTTTGTAGACATAACATTGAAGAATCAATGGTACCTCTTATACTGCCAATTATACTTGCCAATTATACTTTAGTATGCCTTTTATACTGCCTTATTAATACTGCCAATATGACCATAAAATCATATTTCTTGGGAATTTATTCCCCCAATCAAAAGAAGCATTTGTTATTGAACACAGTCTTATGCTGCCTTATTAAGATGTATCAAACACCCTGATTGATCAAAAACACCTCGGTCAATTTTAAGGCAGTATTGCCCAGCAATTAAAGATGTAGCTTCTGGAGGAGTCTTTCTGAGTTTGAATTCCTACTCTTCCACTTACTATATAGGTGATCTTGGGTAAACTTCTTGAGTCTCAGTATCCCTATCTGTAAAATAGTTGTAGAGAAGAATTTTTGTGATGATTAAATGAGAGAGTATATTAATATAATATTTAGGAGAGCAACCAGCATGTAGCATATATTCATTACATATCAATTGCTATCATTATTGATGTTTATACTGCTGATGTTGAAATGCACAGGAAGGCCACAGTTATTTTCTGTTTAGATCGATTTTTCTTCTAAAATCTGAACATAAGCTGTAATACTGTGCTTATTTATATAGGAACTGTGATCTCGTCTCCTCCTTTTCCTATCTCACTCTCTCTACCTTAGTTTTTCCTTAGTCTCAAGCTGAAAACAATGACCAGGTGCCTAGGAGATAAGAATACTCTTTCTTTTGAACTCATGGCATTAGCAGTGACCTGGATGAGTTTGGAGGCTATTATTCTAAGTGAAGTAGCTCAGGAATGGAAAACCAAACATTGTATGTTCTTACTTGTAAGTGGGAGCTAAGCTATGAGGATACAAAGGCATAAGAATGACACAACGGACTTTGGGGACTCGGGGAAAGGGTGGGAAGGGGGTGAGGGATAAAAGACTACAAATAGGGTGCAGTGTATACTGCTTGGGTGATGGGTGCACCAAAATCTCACAAATCACCACCAAAGAACTTACTCATGTAACCAAACACCACCTGTTCCCCAGTAACCTATGGATATAAAAAAATTTTTAAAAAAAGAAAACTCTTTTTTTGCAGGGCGCAGGTAAAGGGTAAGAGGGGGCCCCATTTTTGAGTTTCTAGAAAAGCTTATCTTAACCTATTTTTTATATATATACTATGAAAGTTATCCATGAATGGCCGGGCGCGGTGGCTCACGCCTTTAATCCCAGCACTTTTGGAGGCCGAGGTGGGTGGATCACAAGGTCAGGAGACCGAGACCATCCTGGCTAACACGGTGAAACCCCGTCTCTACTAAAAATGCAAAAAAATTAGCCGGGCGCGGTGGTGGGCACCTGTAGTCCCAGCTACTCAGGAGGGTGAGGCAGGAGAATGGCGTGAATCCGGGAGGGGAGCTTGCTGTGAGCCGAGATGGCACCACTGCACTCCAGCCTGGAGACAGAGCGAGACTCCGTCTCAAAAAAAAAAAAAAAAAAAAAGTTATCCATGAATTTTTCTCAAAAGTTGAAATCAGGATTAGCTATAGTATAGTATGTTATAAAAACAACAAATATGTGACAAACATAAATTTCTGGCTTTAGTATTACAGAGCTGTGCACTTACAAGCTGTGACTGCATACTAAAACCCCAGTGTAATCCCAAAACGACAGGTTTGCTAAGGAAGGTTGTGGAATAACTTTTCTGTGAAGTCATTTGAAGTCTTATTTATGAGAAGATGTCATTTGGTAAAAGATGTAATATTTCATTCTTAATTTATTTTTCTTTGTGTGCTCCAATATTCTAGGCTTCGTTGCATAAGTAATTTTCTTTCATATTGAGATGGCCTTATCTGAAAAATGAATTATTGAATTATACCTATTTAAACATTTTTATTATGGAAAGTTTTGAATGGACGTGAAAGTAGAAATGATGACATGATGGCTTTCAATGGATCTGTCATTCAGTTTCAACAAGTTAGGTAACCTCTTCAGATCCTTTCCTGTGATTCTCTGACTATAGAAATTTTAATTCACTCTGGTTTTGAGGATCTAGAATATCTGTTTTTTAAATAATATTGATCTACTATTGATAATATTGATGCTAAAATGATATAGATACTAACACCAAACATTTAATGGCAAGTCAGTAAACTAATATACACAAAATGTGAGTGAAAAATGTGTTAGAACTGAGCAAATATAAGAAGTCAGGGTTAGAAAACACAAGATTAGTTTGATTCAACATTTAAGCATCTCCTTGAAAGAGCTCATAAGATGTCATGATTAATATATTATCATATGTAAGAATACTTTTCAGGAAATTGTACAATAAATAGTTCTAAAAGTATGTTGAGCATTAATCTTTCATTAGGAAGCTCATCTCAAGATTGTAACTGCCAGCCTCGGAGATAGTCCCCAGTGACCTTTGCCTATTGCTATTCATGCTTTGTGAAGTCCCCTCCCACGTTATATATTCTGTGTGATCAATAGGAGATGACGGAAGTGATGGTGTATGACTTCTGAGGAAGTATGACTTCTAAGGCTGTCATAAAAGATATTGCCATTTCCACCTTCCTCTGTTGGATCACACAATCTGGGGAGAGCCAGCTGCCGTGTCTTGGGAACACTCAAGCAGTCCATGGAGATTCATGTGGCAAGAAAGTGAGGCCCTCTGCTAACAGCTCCAATTTACCAGTTGTATGAAGGAGCCACCTTGGTAGAGGGTCCTTCAGCCCTGGAACTCTTCAGATGACCGCAGTCCTGGGTAACATTTTACGTCCTCTTGGGAGCCCCTGAGCCAGAACCAACCAGTTAAGATATTTCTGAAATCCTTATCCACAGAAGCTGTGTGAATTATTAAATGTTTATTGTTAGAAACTGCTAAATTTTGGAGTAATTTGTTATGCAGCAGCAATAGATAACTAGTATTTATAATTACATCCCTGAGGCAGTTTAAGGTTTTTGTATTAGTTATCACAGTTTTATAGATATGTAGAAGTGCCAGTTAATAGAGTTCTAGTTGACAGAATGCTATTTAAATCTGTATTTGCCACAGTGAATAGCTAACATTCTACCTTGTCTTATATTTTTAACTCCTGGGAATGAATACTCTGTAGACATTATCTATAATGAGTGCAGAAGATACAATATCTGTTCTTTCATTAGTTGCTAACCTGGATCTCAGTCTTGATTCTTCCTTTTGGCAATATATCTGTTAAAAATTCAACTCTTTTGGAACTTTGAAAGAAAGCAGTCCTGGAGAGTTGAGGACTGGGACATATTTTGGCAGAAACTTGGGTAAACTTTTGAAATGGTATTATAGTTTACCTTCAGGTTATCCCCAAAATCACCCCTGTCCCCAACAGACACACAAAAAGGCCTTTGCAGCATGGGCTTTTATTGTCGTAGAAGCTTTTCTTCTGTTTTCTAGTGAACTATGTAAGATTAAAGTGCCCCAAATATTATAGGACCCAAATAAGGCTCTGGTGAGATATTATGTTCTATCCATTCTTCATCAATTTGTACTTTGTTCTTTTGTGAGTATTGCTAGGCTTTCCTTCTTAAGCCTGGTTCTGGATGGTATGTATCAATCCGTTTCTCTCATTGTTGTATTACAAGGCTAATAAAACCTAAAAATTGGGTATCACTGTGGGCTGAGACAGATTCTGTATACGTACAAAGTTCTGATACATCCTTGCAGGTAAAATGGTGTGGACTGGAGAACCAAAAAAAGACAACGACCTCACTTTTTACTTCATGGATCTGTTTAATTTTATATAAATAAATTATCTATCCCATAAAAATTTAAATGGTAGCTGAATCTTTAATATATATAAGCACCAGGAACCTTTGACAATAGAATTAAAGTTTTTTAGCCTTTAGACTAGTGAGATTACTAGGTCATTTTCATAAATGTGCCACCACTTGTCTTTTGATTTATAGCATAAGGTTTTTGTATGTTTGCTGTTTAATTTGTTAGGTAGGGTAACTAATTAGAACCTTGCCTCCAAGAATTTTTTCAGTTCCAAGGTTATCTTGGTATAAAACAGTGATGGTGTTCACTGATCTATGCCAATCTCACGCTCTCTGGGAATTCAAATTGATTTTTTTGCTTTATTTTTTTTTTGGTCCTTGGCATACACATTTATGTACCCTTTGAACAAGCATGATGCAAAAGGACTCAGGAAAACCAATAAGTAGTCATTCAGAAATTGGTTTTCAGGACATCACAAATTAGTTGCCTCACAAGCCTCAGGATAAAGCTAATGAAGTCACTAGTTCTTCCTGGTATTTTTATGTTTGAGCACACGGTGTGCAATAAGAACTGCCTTTAGAATTGAGAATAAACAACATAGATCGGATTTTTCTGGTCCTCATGAAATTAAAACACTCCTAGTTGTTGGAGAAAAGGATAGATGGCAGATGTACATAGAGCCTGGGAGTATTTTCTTAGGTGTCTTTTGATAAGCATGCTTTTGTTTGTTAGTTAGATAATGGGTCCCATCTTGTGTGCTTGTTTTACGTGCATCGCACATGGGGCATTGCATCCATTTACTCCATGAAGTAAACATGATGTTTAAGCAAAAATGAAGTTTGTAGATGTATAGTAATGGTCATATATACTATAATGAAGATAACAGGTGTATAAGAATGAATAAAACATGCTTGCCCTTCAGAAAGTTGTAATATATTTAATTTTTAATTAAAAAATTTAAAACTTATTTTTCAGAGTGTTTGTTATTTATAGCTAGACTTTACAATTTATTATGGCCAGGCTGTGCTCAACACAAGATTGGGTTGGATCATGTAACCATAATTGAGCATTATCCTGAGTTCTACACTGTTAATGAATGCTAATGCTCTTTTGAAGGTCTCCTATTTATGGCCTCAATAACCACAAAGGCTTTTCTGCCTATAGCAGATAAACTCTGAATAATGTCACAGGAAGTTGCACGAGAAATTATGCCATTACCTATAGCTTTTCCCCTTTTTGCCAGCTAACTAAAAATGTTCATTTGGGATATTCCCATAGGGTAAATGTCTGTATTATACCTCAGATTTTTTTTTTCTGTCAGAGTGGTAAAAGCATTTCATGCACTTTTGAGTAAGTTTCCTGATATTAGTGCTTATTAATTGTATATTAAAATTGAGGTGGAGTTTTGATAGTAGTATGGTTAAAGTCTCAGAAATACCTGAACCTGCCCTGCCAATTACCTCTGTCCCTGTACAGAGTCCCCAGGGAAGATGCATGCAGGCAATAGCAGCCAAATGATAATCAGAATACCACTTTATTAGTAGCTTGAGATGGTGCCAATTACCCATAATGCAGGGCTCTTTGGTAAAAGGCCATTTGGAGCACATATTTTTGGCTTGTGTCTCTATATGTACAATTTCAGTATGGATTCCCTCTAGCCTAGCTACAGTTCAGCAAAGAAGTCAAAAAGAGAAAGAAATGGTCATGCCCCAAGAGGGGTTCTAATTTCAACTTATTAGGCATCTTCAACTAAGAAGTTAAAAAGAAGGCAAGAGGGAGTAGACTTTAGTTTTCTGCTCTTCAATGTATAGTGACATTGTCTGCTAATATTTAAGGTCCAGTCAGTGTTTTTGGATCTGACATAGGAAAAGAGCAACTGCTCCTTTGAAGAGGATGGACAGAGGTTGACCTGAAGAGGAGAGACAGGTCTGGTAGGATGGATAAATCATGGTACAGGTCAACCTGAAACCCTTGGAGTAAGAAATGTTTCACAGTTTGGACTTCTTCATATTTTAGGAAAACAATAAGGTGTATGTTTATGTTTTTATGCCTATATACAATTATATGTAAACATATACACACATATGTCTACAGTCATATGTACACATATACACACATATACACTGTACTTAATATATCAACCTCAGTGTGGGAAGCACTCCTTGATTAAAAATATTACTGTTTCCTTAAGAAAATACATGAAAATGCACAATAAGTGGCTGTAGTGGAATATTGCCTCCTACCCCATGTCCACATCTCAATCCCCAGAACCTGTGAATATGTCACTTTTCATGGTGTATTAGTCTGTTTTCACATTGCTAATAAAGACATACCCAATACTGGGTAATTTATAAAGGAAAGAGGTTTAATGGACTTACAGTTCCACATGGCTGGGGAGTCCTCACAATTACGGTGGAAAGTGAAAGGGAAGCAAGACACATCTTACATAGCAGCAAGTAAGAGAGAGCATGTGCAGGGGAACTCCTATTTATAAAACCATCAGATCTCATGAGACTTATTTATTACCATGAGAACAGTATGGGAAAGCCCTGCCCTCATGATTCAGTTACCTCCCACCGGGTCCCTTCCCCGACACATGGGAATTATGGGAGCTAGAATTCAAGATGAGATTTGTGTGGGGACACAGTCACACCAGATCACACAGTAAAAGAGACTTTGCAGATGTGATTTAGGTTTAAGTCCTTGAAGATGGTGATATTATCCTGGATTATTTGAGTGGACCCAATTTGATTACATGGGTCCTTGAAAGGAGAGAATCTTTCCCAGCTGTGGTCAGAGGATATGATGATGGAAAAATGCTCAGAGAAATGTTACCTTCCTGACTTTGAAAATGGAAGAAGGGAGCTCTGGTAAAACAAATGCAGGTGGCCTCTAGCAGGTGAGAAAGGTAAGGAGACATATTCTCACCTAGAGGCTCCGGCACAGAAAGCAGTTTTTCTGGCACCTGGAATTTTAGCCCAGTGAGAACCCTGTTGAACTTCTGACCTCGAGGACTGTCAGATAACACATTTGTGTTTTCAGTTACTAAGTTTGAGGTAATTTATTACAGAAGCAATAGAAAACTAATAAAGTGGGATAAAGAGCTGTAATCTTATTTTATTTCAGGTGAGGTTATGAAAAACCTTTGGATTTTTAGAGCTTTCGGGTTATGAATTGCACTTAGGGATTGTAGACCTGTAGAAGGAATTGGGAATCTTGGTATTTTAACTGAATGATCTTATTGGGTGTGAATTTTTAATTCTAGCAGAAAGAGTTCCTTATAAAAATATATTTTGGTTGTTACCTTCCCAATACTTCAGCCTTTGCTGATTTTTTTTGAATTTGTATTAACTTCCATTGCCTTTATGGATCTCATGCTGGATGATGATTTATCTGACCAACTTGGCTGATCATGGGCCTTGGTTCACTGTAAATCAGATTAAGTAATGTATATGAAGGGCCTCACACTCTAAAGTACTGTGCGAATGTACATTGGTCCTTGTTGATTATTTTTATTATTGAGCACCTGCTTTCTGTCCCGCCTTCCTTCCAGGATGGTTGGGGATTGGAGGGGAGGAAATACTGCAGGGTGATTTTGTGAGTGTGGCAACGGTACCGCCCTTTTCTCTGGCTGCCAGAAATCCCTTCCTGTACTCAGTCTTTACAGTGTGTGTGGCTCTAACGGAGGTGGCGACTGGAATGAATGCCTCACCACAGAAAGACTGGATACCCTTGGGCTCGCCCATGTTCCTCACTGTTAGCCACCTAATTGCATGAACATTTTAAGTGAGGAAGAGAGATTATCGACATTCTGGTACTTCTCTTGGCAGAATCCAGGGCAAAGTCCACATACTGAAACTTGCTGAGAAAATATACCATAAAGTATAAAGCATATTTTACCATACAGGGCAGCTGTTCACATTACAAATGCAGTATTTGTTTTCCTTGTAATGCTGTGCCATTGTAGTGAAATGATTGTGGCTGTCTGATTCATGTTTGAAGTTTATGTTTTCAGTGATATATTTCAGAATGATGAAATTACCTTTGATTCAAATTAAACTGCCAACTCTTGTACTGTCCTTAATCTGTAGCTGAATCTTCAGGAACGTCAGTTGTCCTATGGATCCTTTTGATGTCCAATCACTGGAGGAATGTCTTACTGTGCCTGAAAATTATGCGCGTGGTTGCATTATTGTTTTTCCTTCATTTTTTTTTTTTTTAGAAAACTGATAGGTTTTGAGCTATAGTTTACAATCAAATAAGTCCAAACTTTTTTCCTCGTTAAAGACATGTATCTTCTCTTTGCCTTAATATTCTCATTGTCCCTGCCCCCAACACAATGCTTTGTCTTTCCAACATTTTTATGATACATTTGAAATCTTTTCTTTGCTTTTGATGAAAGTGATTGCAATTCAAATACAACTTGACAACTTTCTCTAGACAAGTCATGTCTTTGTAATCAATAACAAGATAGTTGGCCAGGTGCAGGGGATCATGCCTATACGTTGGAAGGCCAAGGAAAAAGTATTGCTTGAGCCCAGGAGTTCGAGACCAGCTTGGGAAACATAGTGAGACTCCATCTTACAAAAAATAAAAATACATTTGCTGGGTATGGTGGTGCACAACTGTAGTCCCTGCTACTTGGGAGGCTGAGGTGGGAGGATCACTTGAGGCCAGGAGGTCGAGGCTGCAGTGAGCTGTGATAGCACCCTTGTACTCCAGCCTGGGTGACAAAGTGAGACCGTGTTTTAAAAACAATGACAAAAAACAAATATGGCTATTTATGTCAAAGTTTTAAATAACTTTATCTAGATCATGGGCTCAAGTAAAAAACTTGGCATATTGGGAATGCTGTAGAGAAATGTTCTCACCTGAAATCTATCCTGGAATTGCTATAATACATAATTATGATTTTGTTTCAATGCTTATTGATTCCACTGAATTCTAGTTGAAGTATTTGTTTAAAAAGTTGCAGAACCTGGAGAGTGCCTTATTCTTCACACTACAATGTATTAGGTTCAGGCTAGCTGCTGGGGGTGAGTTTGGAGGGAAAAAGGATGTAGACCTTAACAAGTTTATTTCTAGTATGTGAAGTAAGACTTGTGCAAAGGTGTAGTGCTGTAGAAAAGTATGAGTTTCTGTAGAGAGGAGCAGATTAAGGAGGAGAAATCTGGGTAGGAAATGCTGAATGCTCAATGGAAAAAGTGGCATATGAACTATGAAGGGTGGCATTTGGATGTGCAGAGATAGAAGGAAAGATATTCTAACTGGGAAATGGGGTAGTGAATTTTTCAGGCAAAATTCTGTTTACTCCATGGCAAATGGGCCTTTAGGAGTCACCCTCACCCTGCCCTGCCTTGCATCCAGTTGTCTTCACCACACCTTCCAGCTGTGTTGAGCTATAGGGAGTGTCCTGCAGGTGTCAAACTCCACTTCAAAACTGTGTGAACAGATAGAATGTCTGTACAATGAGACTTTCACGTGGAGTTTTTAAGACAACCCATATTAAGGTGTGGAAATTGCTGTTTGTAAATGACTTCTTCATAGTTGTTTAGTCTGGCCAACCACAAAGTCCTAGCTTTCCAGAGCTTGTATTTAAGGGATGTGTATTGCCTGACTCCACTAATGCCACTTGTACATTCATTTCCCTGCTTATTCTCAAAGCAGGTCTATTCTGTTCAGTGCTCAAAAGACATGGATGAAAGACAAAATAGTTGGTTTTGAGCTCACCGCTGATGAGATACTTTTTTTTTTTTTACTTTTTTGAAAATGTAAAACAATCATAGTTGTACTAAATGTATGAAGAAGGTGTATGGAAACAGAGGTGGGTGTAACAATTCTGCCTGGTGGCTAGGCATCAGGGAAGAAAGCCCAGAGAGGAGATGCTTGAGCTGAGTCATGAAACATGAGTGGGAACCTGCCAGATGGACACAGTGGAGGGAGATGTTTCAGGATATGACTGCAAGTGTACAAAGGGAAGGGAACATGAAAAGTTTGGGGACCGTTGGTCCTCAGGAACAGAACTGTGTGCATGGGGCATGTAGAGCATGACGAAGCTGGAAGGGTAGGCAGCCCACGTAGTGTATAAATTCTAGATCAAGGGGTTTATGCTTTATTCTGGAGGTAGAAGTGATCATTGAAGGATGTTAAACAGGGATGCCATATATATATTCCCTTTGAGAACAGGTGTCAGGATGAAAACATCTTAATATAAAATTGTTCAATGCAGAAGCAATACTAGGTGTCAGCTAAGAGCTGAGGCTTCACAGTATAACATTTCTTATAGGCAGTATGAATAGGGTCAAATGAACTTCTCCATATCTCAGTTTCTTTATCTGCAAAGTGGGGCTAATAATAGCAGCTGTCTCTGAATTGGTATGAGAATTAGATGAGCTATTGCTGCCAAAGAATCCAACTATTATAGTAAGTGCAATAATCATGTGCATTTACTATGCATCCAATTTTATTAAGAATAGTGACTAAGTGTCCAATGAGAAGTTGGTAGAGTGAGAACTGAAAGCGTCCTTGAAAGTCAATTGGAGTCTGCATTTTAACTTACTAATGAAGGCCAGAAGCTATAAGCTGAATTTTAAACATTTCTTAATCTGAGCTTGTTTTGTTTACTGGACTGAGCAAAGACAACTGGAAAATGAGAAACAGTAGAAATTAAAAATGCATTGCTAGTGTGGCAAACAAACAGCATCTGGGACCCTGACTGATATTAGCCTGATTCAGGTGAGGTTATTGAAACTCCACTGCACAGTTCATATTATTGTGTCCCCATGCTGGCAAAGGTAGAATCATCACAAGGAAATTTACAAAACATAGGGAATGCTGAGGTTGGAAGAGCTTTACCACCATGACTCAATTGGCCCAGGTCAATGTGGCCTGAAGTCTGGGGCACCAAAATGGTGCAAAGGTTTCCCATGACTTTTGCTGGCCTTTTAGGGATGAATAATAATCAGTAAAATGTGGATAACCATACAATTGTATGTTTGAATAGTCACTTAAAAATCTCTCATATACTATACTTAGTAACTTAAACATATATTTAATGAGAAAATTTCGGAAAAGAATGAGGCACAGATTTAGTGCTTCAGCTGGTAAAAGCATATTAGTGTGTGCAAAGTAGTTCACAAACTGCCATGCACATTCTAACTATATGATAATACCTATATGTTAAATATATATATTTATATTATATATATTACATCTATATCTATATATCATAGGTCTTTCTGTTACTAAAAAGCAAAATCTCATTTTTAAGAAGGAAAGATAGACTGATACTTCATAACATATCTATGGTTTTGTTAATTATAACTATGTTTTCTTTGCTATTTAAAAAGATGTTTTGATTCATCTCCCTAACACTTCAGCAAATTTTAAGATAATAACCATTATTATAATTTTTGGCAAGAGAGTGATTTTATTTCACAGGATTTCCAGTTAATATTGAAACATTCTATTTTATTGGATAGATCATCTAAACAGCAGGTCAGGACTTTTATTTTTGTGTTTTGTTTTTTTGAGACGGAGTTTAGCTCAGTTGCCCAGGCTGGAGTGCAGTGGTGAGATCTTGGCTCACTGCAACCTCTGTCTCCTGATTCAAGCAATTCTCCTGCCTCAGCCTCCTGAGTAGATGGGACTACAGGTGCGTGCCACTGTGCCTAGCTAATTTTTGTATTTTTAGTAGAGATAGGGTTTTGCCACATTGGTCAGGCTGGTCTCAAACTCCTGACCTCAAGTGATCCACCCACCTTGGAGGACTTTTAAATGTTTGCACCTTCTCATCTAATCTCTCCAATGTTATACAAAGCAGCAGTTAGACCTTGGCCCTTTTGGCTGAGCATTTACTTAAAGATTAAAAGATGAATAATTGCTACTCTCCCAGTCATGTGAATCACTAGTAGCAAAGGAAGGAACAGTGTAAGTTTTTAATGAGTTGGTACTGTTAACAAAAAAAGAAGTGGGTGGTAAATTATGTATCCAAGCCCTTGAAAATTAACCTCCAGCACACATTATTAGTTTCTTTCTTTTTTTTTTTTTTTGCTTAGAGTTACAGTTTAATTTTTTGATAAAGCAGTTTATTGCCCTCTAAAAGATACTTAAGTTAGAAAAAAATATTTTTGTGTTGCTTATCCCAAAGGATCAATTTATCAATGGCCACGTTGTGCTGTTTTTTTCATTTGCATTGTGAACCCTCTTTTAGGGTGCTTGTTAGAAACCTGCGTGGATTTATTTGTAGAGTAGCACACACTGAATTGTACTTAAGGATTAAATGAATTCCATGAACTAGAAGGATGACCTTGTAGACAGGAAAAGATTTCATTATATGTTTTCCTTGCTATCAGTGTAATAGAATTTGTGTTGTATGCCTGATGTTCAGACCTTTCTTTTTTGTTGTTGCATGAGTTATATTTAAAAAAAGATTGAAATGTAGTATCCAGACAGCAGACAATAAATTGGCTGAGTTCTAATTGTGAGGATTATAGCACTACGTTTTATTTTCCCTCCTGTCATGCTCAGCAAATAAATAATCCCATTTACACTTCAGCCTCCAAAACATGCTTGCATCTTTGGGATGATGGAAATACCACGTGGGCACATAGTTTTATGGTCAGAATCCTAGTTATGTGGATTTTTATTTCTTGTATATGTAGCCAACTAGTGTAAAGTCCGGTATTTTGTGCAGGTATTAAAGCTTTGTTAGACTGAGAGAAGATGAAATAGTGGGGGGATGAAAGAATTTAACCGTCAGTTTCTGTCTCTGGTGGAAATACAGCCCACTGCTGCTGTATGCCAGAGAGGGAGGCTTTGGAAGCCTCAAAATGATCCAGCCAAATGGTAAAGTTCTAACAGTTCACTGCTAATTGATTAGCTTTATGTATAAGGAGGTGCAATTATGTGCTATTCCAGCCAACTCTCTTTTTAAAGTTTGTCTGACTTTTAAACTAGATTAATTCCCTGTCTGTTCAAAATATCTGCCCCCGCCACCCCCACCCCCACTTCTGTACAAGGGCTTGATTCATTTGACCAAAGACCTAGGCCATGACAGCCAGCTGTGACAATAGGGGGTAAATTAAAATAGCCTATGGCCAGAGTCAGACCATCTCTGAGAGATAATAGAAGGGTCCCTAAGGCCTGGTGAATGAAAGTGCTCAAATTCTATTTTGTACTCTGGTTAAGAACAATCTATAAAAAGGTAGCATTTAAAGTACATGAGAAGCAATAAATCATTTCCTCTTTCTACAAATTGGTTTAGGGAAAATCTCTAGGACTACGAAAGGATATTTTACTGTTTCTATGGCAGTTTAATATTAATAGGAAATACTTATTTGGTATATATTGTGTTGTTACATTTATATAATTCTTTTGATATTTGTTGGAAAGCCTTTAGCATATGATAGCTTCAATTTTGGAAGGAACATAGTACACGTATTTGTTATCAGTTTACATGTAACTAAACTGAGGCTTGTAGTAAACTTCAGAAGTTTGGGTTCCCAAAAATGATTAGTGGTAGAATGGAATTAGAAGCCAGCCCTAACTTCTATACTTTTGAATTGACATCTGTGATTCAGAAAGGCATGTAGTTGCTTAGGCAGTGGGACAGGGATTGTATTACTCATTACTTCTAGGGCATTCTCAACTATGATAGGACTTTAGTCGTACCTCTACAATGTTGGGAGGAGAGATACATATTTAAAAAGCAATAACAGCAGTTCAAGGGAAAAAACATAATCTACTTGTTTTCTTAGGGAGGCATGAATGGAAGGAATTATTTTTACGGAAAACACATCTATCCCACTTCTTTTGGGGATACTGTGTCTCATCTTTGAAACAGGCTTCTGCAAAGTCAATAGTGATGGCGAATTAGTAGTTACATGATGCAGTGTTTTCTATATATCATAAATTGGTCAAGTATGATGATTTTTGTTTCCATTCTTATTAGAAATGATCATTGTGAATAATCTGCCCATTTTTCTCAGGAGTGTATGATTTAAAGTGTCATCATGTTTTTTCATTCTCAAAATGGACTAATAAAACCTACCTCTGGAATGAATAAATACCTTATTATAGATGTTGAAACTGTATAAATAGGAATGTTCATCCTCTCCTTGAGTGAAGATTTATTATTCCAAACACAAACATTCCCAATCGAAGGGTTTGAAAGTGTCCTTCAATCAACTCAAGATCATTTTCTATAGCCAGGGTTCAATCAAATACCACTTTTTAATCAGCTAATTACATGAAGCAGAACAGGTTTTCCTGCCAAACAAATGACTGGGAAGGAATAATTCTCTAAGTGCATATCCTTGAATATTTTTTTCCCCAACAAAATAGTCTTGTCAGGAAACCATGCTCACAAGGTTAAAGTGATATATGCTTTGGCCAGTTTCTAGGTTTGCTCTTAAACTTCAGTTGGAAATGCATCTTGTAGGCACAGGCTTGTTGGTTTTGTTTTAATTTTGAAATAGTTAATCATTATTTTAAGAAGAATATAGGAACATCTGAGTGTGTTTGGGAAAGAAAATTAGTTCCTCATTACCTCCCCTGTCCCTGCCAATAAATTCATGAATCTTCATGTTTCTCATTCTGCGTTAACCTTTTCTCTCCATCATCCAGATATACTGAGGCTCAGAAAGCCAAGAACAGTCTCCTATTGGACATCATCAGTTCGTCATAGGGATAATTTCCTGGCCTTCTTAGATAAGAGAGTTCAACTTTCCTGTGGTCTTTTTCTAAAGCCATATACTACTTGTATATGGCTTTAGATATTTCTAAAAGATCTTAACTTGTAATCCTACAAAGTTAATAGTACATATGTTTATCTCATGGAGGCCCAGGGAGGCAAAAAGATTTGCACAAGCAGGTTAGTGTTGGAATGCAGAGACAGGAATGCAGGTCTTTTTTCCTGCCAGATCTTTGGATTTAAACTAGGAAATTCAAAAGTAATGCAGTTGCCAAGGTGAAATAATCTATTCATCTTCCTACTTACAGTGCAGTCTCAGTTACAATAGGAAGTCATATCTCAGTTAGGCATCTATTATGCTGAGCACACTTAATAAATATTTTTAAAGCTTCAAGAGTTGAGAAAATAACATACTGTTCCAATCCAGGGACTACTGGAAGATATGCTATAGCTTTTTTCCATCACTTTCCATTGTTTATTGCCTACTTCTACTACTTAGTTTTTTTTTTTTTTTTTTTTTTTTCTGACACCAGTAGTTTTCATCTGAGCATTAGGAAAATAGCAGAGGTTGATAAGATTTTCTCATGTCAACAACCTAGCATATTGCTGGGAACCTGGCAACATACAATATTTGGACACATGATATATTGATAAGGGGCTTGGTATAATGCTTGTTCTTTTCTCTCTGCATCTGCATTTTGTAGGCAGGCCTCTGGATGTGGAGGCCACATGGCTATGCTGAAGTTAATGTGGCTGGGTCAGCATTTGTGGGACTTCAGTGAGTTTCAGAAGTCTTTTTCCACTAGCTAGCAAGAAGCCTGTTTGCATGTTGATAGCCCAAATGGGGCTTGGCCCTAAGAGTCAGGGGAAAAGGCAGAGCTCATTTCAGGGAGGCACAGACAAGATCTCGTTCTGAAAAGCAATGATAGTGATTACCATGGCAGGTCAGGGATGTCAACCACAAATCCTAAAGTGTTAACATGGAACACCACTGTAAAGCTTATCAACTTGCAGTGCTCCTAAAAATGGAATAAGACTATAAATACATGCCCTAAGGTTCACGTGGCAGTCTACAGACACAAGTAGGAAATTGCTCTGAAATCTCAGATTTCATACTAGAAATGAATGTAGATTCTGTACTCCATAATTTTTGCTATATTATCCAAGCATAAATAAAACAAAACAAAAACATCTAGAAACCAGGACCTTATTTATACTGGGATATTATTCTTGTGTTCTCTGATATACCTCTCTGGATCACTTCCAGAGAGTTTTCACATCTCAGTTTTAGTCATAACTCTACTGAAGAAGAAAAAAACCCTAAATCTAACTTTTCAAAAGGATCATACAAACAAGCTCTACAGTGTTTGGTTCATATCCAAGGCAAAGAATCAGTGTGGTATAAAACAGGAAAAATATCAAGTGACAATTTAAATGTTTTCCAAGCCTGCTATTAGGTTTTAATGGAATTTTTCCCTTGCTGGTGAAACAAATAAAAACAAAAAACCAAATAAGTGAAACATTTTCTGTTGACAGGAGAAAAATACTGTGTAGTCGAAAGAATCTTAGGAGGCACGTTCTGGTACTGGCTGAGCTTCACATGAACGTGGGACCCTAGGCCGACCTGTAATGTCTCTAGATTGGTGACTACATAATTTATTGTCTCTTTGTGGAGGTGCTATTCAAATCTGGAGTGTCCTGGTGTCCTGGGCAAATTGGGCACCCTGTCTTCTGTTCTTTTTATTTGTTGGCGAATGAGAAGTTTACATTAGGTTAGATGATTTTAAGCATTCTTTTGTCAGCAAACTCAAAATTAAAGTTCAGTTTGAAGCATGGAAGGGGGCAGGATTCCAGTTCCCCACCCTCTCTTCCACGCACACCCCACCCAAGGACTCTGAGGGATCCTTGGCATGCAGTTTGAAAATTATGACATTCCCTGGTTTATTCCACCCATTATTAGCCTTCAGTTGGAATCACATGTCACATCTTCATGTACAGATGATGTTTAGGTAAATGCGAATCCTAACAGAAGAAAGAAGGATGCAATCTCATCTAAGATAAAAGCATCTTCTTATTCAGCTTTGCTTGTTTATGCCTTTCCTTTCTTAATACATATTTTGTCTATTTGGAGGATGAGTTTGAGTCAGACTTCATTTCTTATATCCTTTTTAATGCCTTTTATTTGAAAGACTTGAACTTGAAGAATATAATTTTAGGGGTGGGCCCATATACAGAGAGCATTTCAAGACAAATATCACATCAGACATGCTTCTGGGTGCCCAAGAAAGCAACTGTGTTGTTAGCTTACCCTCCGTAGTCACCAAGGTGACTATTCCAGGGCTGAGAACTTAAGCCATATGCAGTGTAAAAATGAGGCTATATTCAAGAGAGTATATGCAGGTCCTCAAGAAGCAGCCCTGACTGGCATTTCTCCAGTGTGAATAATCAGTTGATTCTGCCATTTATTCTGTCCCCTTGTTTCTCTGCTGTATTCTTTCCCCTTCCTAGTCTCTTTATTGCAGCTATCTCATCCATCTTCCTGCACCTGATTTGGGAGTGTTGTTCCTAACACCACTCTAACCACTGTGTCTATATAGTACTCTCAATTAAGCTGCCTCTCCTCTACACATATAACATTGAGGCAGCAGGAAGCCAAGTCCCTTGCAGAGGGAGTGGAATGAACTTGCCGCCCCTTCCCATGTCACTGATGTACTTGCAGACACACTGCCAAGAGAGATTGTAATATTCCGTCCACACTGGACATCAGCTGGAACAGGAGGGAGGGGAAACAGCTTTTATGATAGCTCCTATGTTAGTGCTTTTCCTCAATATTGGCTGGTGCAGGTTCTTGAAATTTTGTGTCTCACACCTCACTGGGGATTATCTGGAGGCCCCTTATTATGGATGCTATCAAATTTGTAGGGTTGGTGGTCTTAAACCTGACCCAAGGCACATAGAAATGCTTCTTTTTTTAAAAAATAACATTTACTGGTTTACTATAAGGGATATTATGAAGGATATAGAAGAAATGCATAGGACAAGGCCTAGGGGAAACTTCCATGCCCTCCATGGGTGTGCCACCATCCAGGAACCACCATGTGCTCAGCTATCTGGAAGCTCCCTGAACCCCATTCTCTTGGGTTTTATGGAAGCTTCATGACTCAGCATTCCTTCCTCTAGGGTATGGAGCCAGATCCTCTCTGGAATGAGGGTCTTATGACCCACAATCAGAAAGGTAAGGAAGATTAGAGCCCTGCCTTGGGACAGGTGAAAGGAAGGCAGGAGAAAGTCAGAGTGGCTCTGTTTCCTGAGGCTGCCCCTGAGGCTTAACACATCCACCATTATAACAAAAAACTGTAACAAGGGCTATGGAAGTTATGTTCTGTGGCTTTCTTCTGTTTAGTTACAAGACAGCCTTGGGCCTAATGACATTCCTGTGTAGATCTGCACATCTTCAGAATTCAGCTGCTGCTTTGCTGATGGTACTTCCCCTTCTGGTTCATTTAGTTACCTGGACTATTTCAGGCACAATTACCTAAGAATGAGTGGTTGGAAGACAGTATCTATCTCCAGCTGTTTGATATGCAGTAGGAGGCATACAGGTTGCAGCAGGTAACAAGCATTAGCTGCCATGGCATACTAGAGGGCTGCTGTATTAGTCCATTCTGGCACTGCAATAAGAAATACCTGAGGCTGGGTAATTTATGAAGAAAGAGATTTAATTGGCTCACGATTCTGCAGGCTGTGCAGAAAGCATGATTCTGGCATCTGCTTGGCTTCTGGGGAGGCCTCAGGAAACTTACATCCTGGCGGAAGGCAAAGGGAGAGCCAGTACTTCACATGGCTGGAGCAGAGGGAAGGGGGAGGAGGAGGTGCTACACACTTTCAGACAACCAGATCTCGTGAGAACTTACTCACTATCACGGGAACAGCACCAAGGGGATGGTGCTAAATCATTCATGAAGGATCCACCTCCATGATCCAATCACCTCCCTCCAGGCCCCACCTCCAACACTAGGTAGATTACAATTCGACTTGAGGTTTGGGCAGGGACACAGATCCAAACCTTATCACCTATGGTTCCTTGGAGAGGCTTGGAGTCTCTCTGAGTTACTGCCATCCCTCAAATATAGCTCACCAGCCATCATTTATTCAGTGCCTTCTATGTGCCATGTGTTTTCCCCACACCTGCCTATTTTCTATATTAATAAGGTAGTATGTTAGTATCCTATTGCTGCTGTAACAAATCCTACCAATGTAGTAGCTTAGAACAAGACAAATTTATTATCTTACAGTTCTGGAAGTCAAAAGTTCTAAAGTCAAGGTGAGGTGTAAGCAGGGATGCATTCTTTCCAAAGGTCCCAGGTTCTAGAGGCTACCTGCACTCTTTGGCTTGTGGCTCCTTCTTTCATCTTTAAAACCAGCAGTGTGCCATCTTCAGATCTCTCTGTCTGACCTCTGCATTTGTCATTGCATCCTCTTCTCATTCTTTACCTTATGAGGACCCTTGCAATTACATTAAGTCCATCTGGAATAATCCAGGATAATAATCCTATCACAAGATACTTAATGACATCTGCAAAGTCTCTTGACACATAGAGTAACAGTCATAGGTTCCAGAGATTATGATATGGGCCTCTTTGGGGATGGGGGCCATTCTGTCTACCATCGATGGTAATAACTGTCACCACCAGAATGATAGCAATAGCCAACATGTATTGTGTTCATGTTATACAGGCAAAGCATTGTCTTATTGTAACCTTCACAACAACTGTAAGGAATAGGTGGCAGTATCCTTATTTTACAGTTGAAGGCACTGAGAGGCAAGTAACTTGGGAGAGGTTAAGTAAGTTGCCTAAAGTCACGCAGCTAGTCAGCTGCAGAAAAAGGATTCAAATCCAAGCTGTTTGATACCAATGCTCATACTTGTCACTGCTATGCAACCCTACAATTATTACTTCTGTATACAGATAGGCTGAAGTGAAAAGAAGGCTCTTTCTCCAGATCACACAGGCACTCAGTAAGGGAGTTGATATTCAAGTTGAATCTCTTGGACTCTGAAGCCTCTGCCTTAAACACTGATCTACGTGTGCTGAGGATATCAGAGGATTGTTCCACCTCTGATTTTGCTTTCAGCTGTGGTTTCTCTGACCTTTGTTTTGCATCTTTGTTTTGTTTCCCTCTGTGGATAGTGGTGGTCTATCGGTGAAGTCAGCTGGAGTATGTTGCCGCTTTGGTCATGATGTCACAGGCTGAGGGTTAATGGGAGAAGCCCTTTGGCTTAGAGCAGCTGAGCTTGCTGGTTTGTGGCTGCTGCTGTGCTCTGCACAAATGGAGTTCGTTCTTGGCATGGTTTATTGTAGGTTGAGGGGACCACTAGCTGCCTCATTTGAACTAAAGACCTTGACTTGCATTGAATTTTAAACATGGGCCCTGGGATAGAAAAGCTAACGTTTTATGGAATCAGCTACAATTTAGTTACCATAACAACTTGGTAACCCTCATTCTGTCTTGGCTTGCTGCCTCTGAGTGTGATGTACAGCAGTCATTCTGGCCAGCTGAAATGGACTCTCACCTTATTCTTGTCAGGCTTATTGATAAACAGCTCAGATTCATGACACACATTTCAAAGTCATCACCTTTTTTTATGGTACTGACCTTCCCTTAAGCTGCAGGTTGTATAAGGAGAAACTGCAGGAGTAATGCTGTGATTGTGCTGCTTTTCTGTTCCTGAGATATTTTATCATGAAATTGTATGCCTGTGTGTGTGTTGAGAGAAAGGGGTAGTGAGGAGGGAAATAGGCAGATGAATGAATTCATGTTTGTGGAGCAGAGTATCATAGTAGTGTATTTCTGTCATCTGCAAAAGAAAAAAAAACCTTTTGAAATAACAGTAATTTAACCTCGTTCTTTAAACAGTGAATTTGACATACTCTGAAAAAGTTGTGGGCAATACAATTGAAGAGGGGATTCCTTTCTTTCATTCAAGCATTTTGTTATTCATTAAACTATTTAAATGTGAAACTTCCTTGATAAGTAACCTGAAGTAGAGTTTAAATTTTGTATATGGGAAAATAGTGAGGGGGCTGGTGGGAATTTGAGGGAAAACTTAGATCAGCTTTAAAAAAAAAAAAATTCTAGTAGGTAGAAGAGTGTTCTATTCTGTTTCAGGAAGGGTTGATACGTATTTCGGCTGTGGGGAGGTAAAGGTAGGGTATTGATGCCTTACGAATTCCTCCTTGGGAGATACAGATCTATATTTGTACTACAGGGCTATGAAAAGGTCAGCAGTGGAGTGTGCTAGTGGCCAGTATATTGTGTGTGATTTAGCAGAGTCAGTTGCTTTTCTAATTCTGAACAGCCTTTGTGTACTGTGGTGTCTGTCCATGGTTAATATTATTCAAATAACAATGCCACTTGATGATTTTGAGGCGATTGTTAATCTCTGTTGGAAGCTTCCTCAGGTCCCATTTGTTAGAATTTTGATGTCTTTCTCTTTTTTCTCTTCTCTTTTCTTTAAACAATTTTGGCTGGGTGCAGTGGCTCATGCCTGTAATCCCAGTACTTTGGGAGGCTGAGGTGGGTGGATCACGAGGTCAGGAGTTGGAGACCATTCCGGCCAACATGGTGAAACCCCATCTCTACTAAAAATACAAAAATTAGCTGGGGGTGGTGGCCCCTGCCTGTAATCCCAGCTACTTGGGAGGCTGAGGTAGGAGAATCGCTTGAACCAGGGAGTCGGAGGTTGCACTGAGCCGAGATCTCTCCACTGTACTCCAGCCTGGCAACAGAGTGAGACTCTGTCTAAAAAAAAAAAAAAAAAAAAAAAAAAAAAAAAAAAAAAAAAAATTCTGCAAAAACATTGTATGAAATTTTGACGTAACTGATTTTTGCATTTATGTTTAGATTAGAAAAATGTATGTCTTAAGCAAGGGATTTGGATTCATCCAGCACTGTCTACATTATTACCCAAAGGAATTGTATGCTAGGTAAACTTGACGATGGAGAACCCAAATGTATAGGTTCATTTAATATTTTCAAGCAATATTCTTTCCTGCTGATATAAAATTAGAGTTAGTGGCCATCAACAACAGATAATACCTCAAAGTGGTATAACATGTTTTAAAATATTTTGGTCTTATACACACTGCAGGCAAAAGAAATAGCTGCTCATGTGTATTACTGCTGAAATGCTGACTTTATGTTTATTTTGTATAAACATAATAACTAGTTTCATGTGAGTACATAATTTCTAGGAAGAAATTAGAAAGAGTTGGAGTAAAGTGGAGCATACATAAGACATATTTACCTACTGCAAATATACTTCCTGGTATACACTAACTCAATTTTTATTTTTAGGAAGGAAATCAGATAAAGACAATGTGTTAAATACTTCTTGGCTTCAGAAATGTTAGTAGTTTGCATATTTTCTTAGGTGCTGTTAGCACGATTACTCATTTTCTGGCATGATGTGGTGAAAGCATGTCTTTATGAAGATTAAAATGAAAAGAGATATAAAGATTTGGCTTTTTGAAAATCATCTCCCAAGGCAGGGCAGACAAAGAAAGAAATGATCTATCTTACCTCAATAAAGCTATAAAAATAAGGCATGCTTCAGGCATAAATAGGATCAGAACCTAATGAGAATCAGATATAATAAAGACAAAAAGAAATGTGTTGACACTGTCATTTCACATGGTTTTTTTTGCTGCCCCGATTAGCTGATGAGCTAAAGACTATGTATGTCACTTACTACTTGGTTAGTGAGTATGAGTTGGCTTCTCCATTCTGGTCAACTCTATCACTGATGGAACTGAGCTACACTAGACTGTGGTGAAATTAACTGAGTTTAAAACATGCCCTTGGGGTGGGTGTCCAGCCTTTTCTGTTCATTGCCCCATGCTGTCACCAGCTGACTTCCACAGAATGAGCCATGTGCTTTGGAAGTGTGAAGAATACATGTCTACTTTTAGGCTGCCATTTCTTGACAGTGGTGATTGCTAGGAGGTGAGGGTTTATGTCATGGAAATCTTCACAGAAGTGATGTTTGAGTTGAGTCTTGTAGGGTCTATAACAGTTTGCAGGAGGCATGGAGAGGTAAAGTGGCATGGCCTGTGTAGGATACTAAAAATATGATGAAAGTGCTGCCTGGCTGGAGCCTAGAACTAAAGGTTGGAAGGGGCAGTAAAGTCTTGAAGGGCAGATAGGATCTATATTATGCAGAACTCACATGCTCTGCTAAGGGTTTAGAACCAGTGGCACTGGAAAGGATGATAGCTTGCATTTATAAAGGTAAGTCCACCAGCAATATGGGGGAAGAGCTGGAAGAGGGCTGAGACTTGAGAATAGGAGTTTAGTAAGGAAATGCATTCATTGGTTTAGGTTAAAGGGGAGGAGGGCCCAGTTTAGTGTAGTGGTATTGGCGATGGAGAGGTGCAGATAGCTGGAGAGAAATTTAGGTGCTATAATTACCAAGAGTTGGTAACATTCGAAATGAGGAGTGAAGGATGGTAATGAGAATTAAGTGAGATATTAGATCTTAAGTGCTTAACATTAACACAGTATACGGCACTTGGCACATAGTAAGCACAAAAGAAATGGAACATGTAATTCTGTTGTTACCCATAATGGCAGTAAGAAACATCTTGGAGATTCCTGTCTGTAATAACAGTAACTCAGGACTTCACCTCTGTGTAGCCCCATCTCCAAATACATATGCTACCTTACAGATTTCATACTCTTGCATTTTTCTTTCTGTGGAGACTTTTCTTTATATGATGGCCTGACAATAATATTGAAGTACTTTATAGTGCTAATATCTTAATTTTTACATGCCCTTGCCCAGTGACCTGCTACATTTTAAAAATGCACTCAGATGTGGACCACGTCTGTTTACCTCTATGCTATCATTAAGAGAGAAAGTCCCAGCCTCCAATTCAAATTTGATTATTTGCCCAGGGTATTACCCTGCAAGTATTTCCCTTCTCTTTGTGTCTTTAGAGCTGTATTTTAATCCTTGTTTCAGACACAGTATTTCTTCCAATTTAGTAAGTTATGAAATGAAGCTATTCATAACTCTCCAGTAATACCAGCAAAGAGTTCCTTGATAGGATAGTAAAACTGGGGCTAAGAAGTTTGAGAGCCTGTTGGTTTTATGCCCTGTCTTATACTCTACCATTTATAGACCAGTCTTGATTGTCTTATGCTGGTAGTGTCTGTTGTTTCAGTTATGTCGAAGAGTCATTGCTGATTCATTAAACAAGCACTGAGCTAGGATTCAGAAGTCAATAAGATAATTTTTGCCCTTAAAACTTATGAAGCACAACTGTGGTTTCCAAAGTGAAAGGAAAAACAAATGCATGTACAGATTTTTGTGGGAGTAATTGTCTCTTAGGGGATGGCAAAATTGGGGATGGTACAAAATAAGCATCTGAGTAAGGATGCTTTCCAAGATCACTTTCAAGGTCAGTATGGTATTTTATGTGCTGCTGAAATTGACATTGCATCATGGTGTATTTCTGTCTGGTGATTGAGTTAATCTTCACTGCAAGCATAGATAATTTTCCTTCAGGTATAGTCCTTTATTTATAGAAAGCTGTTAATTTAATTACTTTTAGTTAGTATCATTTCTCTTTGATGCTAATAAACAAATTTTTCCACATTTTAAAATCTCTCAGATCTTTACAATTAATAATGCATCTTGGTTAATTGGCACTCTTCTCTTTTCCTCCCTAGTATAATATGTTATTTCTTTATCATTTTTAAAATCTATTGTTTCCTATTTTCTTGTTATAACGTGATAGTGTATCTTACAATTGGTGGCAATGAATATTCAATTAATATAGTAGTGTACATTACACTCAAAATTCTTGACTTATGCTAGTTTTTAAACTATATTATATTATGATTTCTATATTTATATATTGTCTAATTTTGGCTAGTATACTCTGAACCACTTGAAACATGGGACTATGTCTTTTATCTTTATATTCCACCATGGAACTTGCATATAGTAAGCACTTAAAGGTAGAATGAGTGGTAGAATTTACAGCTATTAGACACCCAATGCTTGCTTGTTGATTAAAGGCTCATAATAAATAGAAAATCACTTACAGGAAGTAGTTTCTGATCACATCATCTGTGCCTGATGTTGAGTCCATGCATCTAGGCATTGGAATAGTACTCTTCAGCTTTTGAAGAGTTATTACATACCTTTCTGATCCATCTAGTGCTTAATCTATTAAGTTTTCATAGAATTGTGCTGTCTCTGAAAATTCTTAGATCATATTTTACTATATGACTTATACATTAAGTATATATACATATATACATTATATAATCTTTATGAATGAATGTTTATAATAGCTTGGGTTTTTTATAGTTCCAGTATTTTAGAGTGTTCAAATGTGTCACTAATTCTTTAGTTTATTGCTGTGGATTTCTTTATTTTGTTGCTGTATGCCTAGTTCCTAGAACAGTGTTTAGCACATAGTAGGTATTCAGGTATTGAATGAATTAGAAATTGTAACACACTCTGTCTTCTTGGGGAGAGGAAAAATATCAGTATTTCCAAAATCTTTATATTTGGTATATTGTTTGCAGTTTGATTCAGCTTTGATTTCCAAGTTGCATAAGTTTATCAGCTCTTAGGTTTGAAAGAGAGCTTAAAGCTGTCTAGTCCAGCTTCCCTACAACAGAACAGCTAGTGAATAGGTATCATATACACATCAGTAAGTAGAAACGACCAGTCACATGGCTGTGAAACACCACTGGGTAAAGGCTGATTCCTTAAGCACTTCCCACCACTTAGCCCACTACTTAAGGCATTGTTTATAAAGGAACTACAGAAAATTATATTAAAGTGATTTGTGATGTCAGCTGAAAGGGCACAGAAGTGGCTTGTTGATTTGAGAGATCAAAACCTATTTTTCTATTGTGTTTATTTGATCTGTTCTATGTTCTCTGCCAGTGGAAAATGGCCTAGGGATTAGAAGGAAAGAGGAATAAAGTATTTGAGCTGTGTTGGTGCCATATTGAAGGTTTTGAGTATTTTCTTGGTTCATTGGTTTAGTCCTGTTTTGATTAAAACCATATTTTGAGAAAAAGGAAACAAATGTTAGTAACTTAAATTTTGGATGACCATTTGGCATTGGCAGCAAGCAATTCAGTTGCTAATTAGTCCTTAGAGTGTTTCCGAGTAGTGCATGCCATTATTCTGTATGTGGTTAACATTTCCAGTGATCTCATGTCATAGTCTATCTGGTCCAAAAGGCCCTGAAGTATTATGGAGTCTAAAGTCAGACTATAACCATCCTTCTAGGTATTCTTTCTAGACAATCCTGACACACTAATTTATGAAGCTTTTCCTATCTTTAAGTCATGGTAATTTTTCAAAATAAAAATTTTCATTTTAAGTCGATATCTATTTCCCTAAACCTCCTAACCATTGTTACTGCTTTGATATCTGGTGCCATCAAGAGCACGTCTAATTCCCCTCACACATACCTATCTCTTCTTGAGTTGTGCTGACCTCCCCAGGCTAGATAGTCACCTTCATTGGGTTTTCACATGCCATGGCCTTACCATCCTGATATCTTTAGATTAGCTGTATCTCTTTTGTCACCTGCTATTTTTAAAAGTTTAGAAGAATATAATATGATTATAATCTTGGATGTACTTATGGAGGATTTTTTTTGAAATAAGTGAAATTTTATGCATTATGAAGCAAAATTTTTTTCTTAACAAATAAAGCCAACCACTTCTGTTCAATTTATAGTGTTTGAAAATGATCACTAGGTCTCTGTACCTAATATTATGATCTTTATAAAGTCTCAGTGATCATTGCTTCTCCCTCAACGGTAAACATTTACAAACAAGACATAAACCTGTAATTGTATAGCTAAGACAACACTAGAAAGATTGTTTAATAATGTATTTAGCATATGTAAATGAGATTAAAAAGTGAGAAGCTATATCATGTGTATTTGTTCCAGTCCAATTCTTGTTCATTAAAATGAAAGATAGTGTATTCTATCTTGGAACATTGCCATTATAAAAATAAATGTCAATATGTTTCATACTTGCAGAATTTTCACACTTGTCTACAAAATGCCAAAGGATGACTACACCAGTACTTCTGGGTGTGGGCAGTATATTCACAGTAGAATGACATCTATCACAAAAATGTAAGATTGTGCTCTGTTTTAGGGGAGTTTCCCAGTTGCATTGGTCGATTACACCAAATGCCTTCTTGATCGTTGTATTCTTTTTTTTTTTTTTTTTTGTTAGATGGAGTCTCGCTCTGTCACCAGGCTAGAGTGCAGTGGTGCGATCTCGGCTCACTGCAACATCCACCTCCCAGGTTCAAGTGATTCTCCTGCCTCAGCCTCCCAAGTAGTTGGGACTGCAGGCACGTGCCACCACGCCCAACTAATTTTTATATTTTTAGTAGAGACGGGAGTTTCACCATCTTGCCTAGGATGGTCTCGATCTCTTTACCTTGTGATCCGCCCGCCTTGGCCTCCCAAAGTGCTGGGATTACACGTGTGAGCCACCGTGCACGGCTGATTGTTGTATTTTTAGATGAAAGGTAGGGAGAGTCCATGTGTGGAAGTATTTGGTTTTTCTACCACTTACTCAGTTCTTATTCATTTTTCATTTCTGTTCTGGCTTTTCTAACTGTCTCTTCAATCATTTCCCCCCCCCACCCCCCACCTTGCTCTGAGCAGTGTGGGCATTACTTAGTCCCAGTGGCGGCATAGAGATTTAATAAGATTGGTGACCTCTGGGCCACAGTGACTCTTGCTTGCCTGACAGTTGTTAACTCCTAGTGGGCTACATAGGTAAGAAAAGTGAAGGGACAGGATTTGCAGGAGCTGCTGAAACAGAAGGTGTTGAAGACTGCAGACCTCTCTGTCAACACCTTTTTTTTTTCTTTTCTAGCACTGGGTTTGGATGGGTGGGTGCTAGTTGGTTTACAATTAAATGACAGGAAGGAATTGGTAGATTTACACTCTATTTTCCTTTGAAATTTATTCTTTTTTTTTTTTTTTTTTGAGATGGAGTCTCGCTCTGTAGCCCAGCCTGGAGTGAAGTGGCGTGATCTCGGCTCACTGCAACCTCTGCCTCCCAGTCCCGGTTCGAGCAATTACAGACTTGTGCCACCATGCCCAGCTCATTTTTGTATTTTTAGTAGGGACGGGGTTTTACCGTGTTGGCCTGGCTTGTCTTGAACTCCTGACCTCGTGATCCACCCGCCTCAGCCTCCCAAAGTGCTGGGATTACAAGTATGAGCCACCATGTCTGGCCCTAAAATTTATTCTTATACATTTATTTATTTATTTGTAGAGACAGAGTCTCACCATCTTGCCCAGGTTGGTTTTGAACTCCTGGGCTCAAGTGAGCCTTCTGCCTCAGCATCCCAAATGGGATTACAAATGTCAGTCACCATGCCTGGCCCAGTTTTCCTTAAACAAAAATGAAACCAAACCATAAGTATAGATAAATTTTATTACAAAAACTCTGTATTTATATACACACTTTTTTTTAGAGTAGTTTTAGGTTCACAGAAAAACTGAGTGGAAGGTACAGAGATTTTTCATATACCCTCTGCCCTAACAGATGCATAGCCTGCCTCATCATCAACATCCTCCACCAGAGTGGTACATTCGTTATAATAATTGAACTTACATCCACACATCACTTTTATCTAAAGTCCATTGTTTACATTGGGATTCACTTTTGGTGTCACACATTCTGTGGTTTTGGACAAATGTATATTGACGTGTACCCAACATTATGGTATCATGCAGAGTAGTTTCATCGCCTGAAAAATTCTCTGTGTTCTGCCTATTCATTCCTTCCTCCCTGCTAACCCTGTCAAATCTCTTTACTGTCTCCATAGTTTCACCTTTTCCAAAATGTCAGAGTTGGAATTATATAGTATGTAGCCTGTGTAGTATGCAGATTGGTTTCTTTTGCTTAGTAATATACATTTCAGTTTCTTTCATGTCTTTTCATGGCTTGATACCCATTACTTTTTAGGGACGAATAATATTTCATTGTCCGGATGTACCACAGTTTTTCCATTCATCTACCGCAGGACATCTTGGTTGCTTCCTGGTTCAGACAATTATGAGTAAAGCTGCTGTAGCTATCTGTAGGCATGTTTTTGTCTAGACATAAGATTTCAGCTCTTTGGGGTAAATACCAAGGGGCTGTATCGTATGTTAAAAGTATGTTCAACGTTCCAAGACACCGCTGAACTGTTTTCCAAAATGGCTGTACCATTTTGCATTCCTGCCAGCATGAATGAGAGTTCCTGTTGTTGCACATTCTTGCCAGCATTTAGTGTTGTTGGTGTTCTGGATTTTGCCATTCTAATAGGTGTGTCGTGGTATTGAATTGGTGTTTTAATTTGCATTTCTCTGGTGGAGCATCTTTTCATATGCTTTTTCCCCATCTATACAGCCTCTTTAGTGAGGTGTCTGTTAAGGTATTCGGCCCATTTTTAAATCAGGTTGTTTTCTTATTGTGTTTTGGAGAGTTCTTTGTATAGTTTGGATAATGGGCCTTTAATCATTTGCACATATTTTCTCCCAGTCTATGGTTTGTCTTTTCATTCTCTTAATATCTTCTGGAGAGCAGAAAATTTTTATTATAATGAAGACAAATTTATCCATTCTTTTTCATGGATTGTGCCTTCGGTATCATATCTAAAAGGTCATTGCTAAACCCTAGGTTATCTAAATTTTCTCTTATGTTATCTTGTAGGAGTTTTATAGGTTTGTGTTTTACACTGAAGTCTATGATTCATTTTGACTAAATTTTTGTGAAAAGTGTGTGGTCTGTGTCTAGATTAATCTTTTTTAATTGCGTGTGGATGTCCAGTTGTTTCAGCACTATTTGTTGAAAACACTATTTTTGTTCCATTACATTGTCTTTTTTCCTTTGTCAAAGATGAGCTGACTGTATTTATATGGATCTATTTCTGGGGTCTCTATTCTGTTCTGTTGACCTATTTGCCTTTTCTTTCATCAACCCACACTATCTTGATTGCTGTAGATTTATAGTAAGTCTTGAACATGAGTAGTGTCACTCTTGCAACTTTGTTCTTCATTTTTAATATTGTGTTGGCTATCCTGGGTTTTACCACTTTGGTTTTCATCACCTGTCTATACTATACCTGGTGGCTTAGTGGGGGTAAGGAGGAAATAGAATGGGATCAGAGAGCTTATAAAAACCAGTGTTTTTCTTGTTCTGTTCACAAATTGTTCTAGTTGGAGGTGCAGATGTGAAGCCACTGTATTAGTGATAAGGATTGGGACCTGTAAAGTGGGTTTGGAGTACCAGGTTCTGGGAATGTTAGGGCTGATGCCATAGCTTCAAGGACAGTAGTGAAATGGAGACCTATGTAAAAATGCTAGTTCACTGTTAAGGCCAAGCCAGATTTGCAAGTTATGTATTTGCCTAATTTTGCTCCTGTGCAAGGTAGAAATGCTATGAGGTACGTAAATTGCTTTTTAACTTTGGGACTTCTTAATACCAAATACATGGATATAGTTTTTAAAAATAATATTCTCTTATAGATGCTGATATCTTGTGACCTCTCAATACTTGATCTGATTGTCTGAATTCTCCTTCTTGTGTATCTGGTCTGAAATAAAAAGATATTAGTCCCATACTGGTCTCATGTGTGTACAGTACCAGTGAATTCCTAGTGAGAATTAGTGAGAACAGACAGGTCAGATTCAATTAAATAGCTTGCAATGCTTACAGATGTGTAACCACTTGTGATAAGGAGCTGGGAGGCATTATGGGTGGAGGAGGAGGTGAAGAGTTGTCTGTATTCTATTGGGTTTTCTTTTCCCAGTACAGAATCAAATAGCTAATTCAAAGCAGCCAATTTCTGCCTTCCCCCATCCCCCAAAATATGATTTGTAATTTGAAAGTAGTTCCTGAAACTATTTGGCAAATATGTCTGTATTCCAGTTGTTTGAAAATGAGAGGTCTTTTGACTTATTTGACTTTTCCACTACCCCATTTACCAGTAAAACAAAGTAAGAGTTAGTATCAAGTAAGTCTTTGGTTAAGTCAGCAGCGATTTATGAAGAGCCCATTAACCTACTATACAGACAGAAATTGCACAGATTTGATGAATTAACAAAGCAGAAAATGGAAAATATATTTCAACCTCTGGGTTTTGTGAGTCAGGAAGAACACATCCCTAGCTATGGTTATGCTTTAGTATTTGCAAAAAAGAGAGTAAACTGGTCTTCATTTGTACTGATCTATGCTGTAAAAATACTGTCTGTGTTTTCTTCCTTCGAAAAGATTTCTGCAAACAAAGCTCTAAGAACTGTACGTAAATGATTGTGGAGATTGTTATATTTATCCTAAAAGCAATATCCTTCCTGTCAAGGCCAGGGCATTAGATGGCAGAATCAATAGCTTGGTAGCCATGTGGGACTTGCTAATACACAAATTAGTGCACGGTGCTTATGAGCATGATAAGCTTGCAAGGCAGTATTTCATTGCCATGCAGTCAAATGAAAGAATAGAGAGAAACAAGGTAATGGTATCAAATGATATATGTCATCATCTTTCTAGGATGTTAATTCACACGTGCACTGGTGACTGCTGGCATCTATGTGCTACCTAGTTGTGTGACAAACTTCTGTGACAAATATCTGGTGTTGTGTGTGGTGTTTCCTAAGGCAAAAATCAGATAAAACCGGGTAGTTTTTTTTTTATAAGAACTCATTTCCTTTGGCATGTAAGTAGGAAGCATTGGCAAATGGACACCCAACTGTGAGATTTATTTTCTGCCATGTTCTTTTCAGGTTTCTGTGTGGAAGCGTTAGCTGTGTCAATTAGTTGAGATGAAATGACATAATTTATTGACCGGTGGTGATAACTTTTCTAAATACATTGCACATTTCGCGCCATATAACTAAGTGCCTCACTAATTGCTTAGACTCACGCCTGCTTTTGTAATCAATATGCTACTTGGGCAAGCCTCAGCAGAATTCATTGCCTCATTTTCTGTTTCAGACTGCTTTAATATTCACTGGGTGGTATCCCTGAAAATGACAGTCCCCAAGGAAAAGAATCCCTGTGTCAGAGGCCAGAGACCTCCCGTTTTCATGGCTTTGGAATTACTCTTTCATATTCTAAAAGGAAGGCAAAGCTGGCAATTTGCATTTAAAGCACTGCTCTCCAAGGTTACATTCTGTTGAGTATATCTTTTAGATAGTAGACATTTATCATAGTGTAGCTCTCAAATCTGAAATAGCTGCTGAAGGTATAGCCAAAGAGCCATCACAGTCCTGGGGAACAAGGTAATAAATCAGAAGCTGCCACATGATCACTATGGTAACCGTCAGACCCTGTCACACTGCAAGCATTATTGAAGGGTAGGTGCAACGTTCAGCTCATCAAGTGTTTGTGATCATAAACCTGTTGACATTATAGATTTGATATGACCATTTTATTGTTTTTGTGAATTGAGAGGTATTGCTATCAGACCCCATTTTTGGGGGAAACAGTACCATATTTAAGGGACAGTTTCATTTTATTATTGTAGACTTGAACTTGTTGTCAATGTCAATTGGCATAATACAATAGTGTGTTCTTTTTCTTTTTAAAGGTGAAACCTAGTATTTCAGCATTGAAACTGAACATCTTTTCTAGTGAGACATTTTATGTTGAGTCGTACATGTAGACATATGTAATTAGGTACCCGCATTGATTTTAAAAATTAAATTATATTTTAACTATTGTAACACTTAGCATTCAACACTTCTATTTGACACAATTTCGGTATGCATAATTTTCAGAAATAGAAATATGGCATCTTGGGATAATGCTTTCAGCCTCCTCTGTTTTTAAGTGTATGTACATAATTGTGTTTTGAAAATTTGGTAACTTGACATTTAGATTTAGATATAGGGAGCATCTTGGTAAAATTGTTGATGAATTTAATGTGAAGCAATTATAAATATAATTAAATATAAGGCCAAGATTATTGAAGGTAGTATTTTCTATTATAAGAACTAATTGTGTATTCTCAGATTTGTAATCACAACTTTAGGTAAGTAAAAGCATATATTTCCTAAGAGTGACATTCACGTATCCAGTACACTTTTGACAAAAGTAATGAGCGTTTTCAATTACATTTACTTATAATAAAAGGTAGTTTCTCAAAACTTTTAATAATACAATTGTTTAGTATCTTATTAAATCACATATATTCAAAAGTAAGGGGAGGAAAACCCCATGTTTACTGTGACGAACTTATTAGTATTTTCATAATCATTACTGAATTTTTACCTCTTTCCTCCAACTGACTGAAAGGGCATTACAAAATGCTACTGGCAGTAACTATGGTAATCTCCTTGTGAGACAGAGAAAAAATCATTAAGATCATCAGAAGGCAGTCACTTCTACATATTCCTCATAAAGATCTGAAATTTTTTACCTTCCTTTCCCTCTTTTTGAAAGAATGACCCAACATTAATGTGCATGTATTTGTCATTATATTCTTCACAACATCATATCCAACTATAGGCAGGAATAATCCACTGTAAAAGTGTTGGAAGGCAGGAAAGGAGGCAGAAAAGAAGAGGGGACAGAGGGAAGGACGGATGAGTGTTTGAGCATTTCCTATCTCTTTGCCTGCACACTGCTTGAGTTCTGAATTAATGCATTTAGTGCCTAGAAGAGGAAGAGGCACAGCAATACTTAGCAGTTTATAAAAAAGACTTCTCCCTGCCATATTTCTTTTTATTTGAATGGTAAGCCTGCCACAGGGGCCTGCTGCTACTGAAATGTAGTGGAAGTTGGTGATATGGCCAGCACAGCAGAGTCTGAACTGGGTTGTGAGTGCTATTTCATGTGGGATGCTAAGCAGCTGTCAGATGATAGGGAACTACTTTGCACCACTTATGGGCTAGAGTTACAGCAGCAGGCTGGAGGGGAAAAACTTGGGCCAGTCAGCTAGCTTTGGAGGCTCCTTCTGAAAGGGTATTTATAAAGGCTGCAGTTATGTATTACTTGTTATTTTCACTCAGCTCACCTTTCCTTGTCTGCTTCCATTATTCTTATTAGATTAAATTCCTATTCAGAGGCACTTGCTCTAGCAATCATATACTTCATAAAAATAAGTTTGGGGAAACTACATTGTGAAGGAAGGGGAGTAACACTGCTCATTTTCCGTATGCTAGGTATTCTGGTAGGTGTTTGCATACGTTCTTGCTTTAATACTGAGAGCATTGCCAGGAAGTGTTATAACTCCCATTTTACTGATTAGGAGGCCGAGCCTAAGAAAGATTTAAATACCTTCAAAGTGGCAGAGACGGATTTTCCACTCAACATCCCCTGACACCAAAGCCTATGCTGCTTCCATTTTTTTCTGTGTTGTTTGCATGAATGTTCAAGAAGGCATGATTTCTTCCAGTTTCATTGGTGTATTTTTGGGTGTCTATTGTGTAGTTTGTCACTTCTTAGAATTGCACTCAGTAAATTCTTTGGTGCTGGCTATGTGCCAGACACTGCCTGGTGCTAGAAAAATCTGTCAAAATTTAGGCCTTTGGAATTCTATTTGCTGTCACTATTAAGATAACTAAAGACAGGCAAGTACCCTTTGCTCTAGTGGAGGCAGATTGGGGTAAGCAACACACTCTGGCATCATATTTGGGGTTTGATTTCAGGTCCCACTCTGTATTAACTCTTCAATTTTGAGTCAACAGTTTAACTCTTTGAACTAATTCCCTCATTTGTTCAGGAGAGGTGATAACACCTGCTTCACAGTGTAGTCATGAGGATTGAGTAAGGTAATGGATGCAGCAGACCTGGTGTGGAGTGGGTACTGCTCATCTTCATTTTTATTGCTGACACTTCTGGTTAGAAAACAACTAGAGGTTTAGGTTGTAGTATGCAAAAAAATTTTAGGTCAGTATTCATCTTCATGTAACTCTACTGTGTACATTCATTGATTATGTATGTGATATTCATACTAACAGTAGTGTATTGATATCTTATTTCTCATTAGAGATTCATTTCTCTGAGTTTATACATTTGAAACTAAGCAGTTATCTTGAACACTGAAGGCAAAAGTGGAAGAGCAAATGAGAAGTGCTATTCTCCTCAAACCTAAATCTGCCATTAAGCCCTGAGGGTCTTCCACCCTCCACCCTAGAGTCTGTGCAGAAGAGTCCTGTTGATGAATCAGGAAAGCATATGCTAATGTGTTAATCCCTAGCATTTCTCCAGGAGTCAGGTCACACCTCCCTGTCTGTTTCTGTTGATCTGCCTGCTTTTGTTTTCCTGTTCCTCTGACTTTTCAGAGCAGATTTATACATTTTACCTGCCATTACAGCGCAGTGTCAACCTGGCCTCTCAAGGGTGGGCAATTGTTTCATTTCACTGGGTTTGTTATTATGTTGGCTTTTCAAATGGTAGGCTTCTGATTCTGCAGCCTCAACACCTGGGCAACTCCAGGTAGTGTGTAATAAAGGCTCAGCTCTCTACTGATATGGAGAGAGGCAGGTGGCCTGCTGCCAAGGGCCACCATACTGAGGTATTTCAGTTATGGCTTCATGTTATTGCTAGAGTGATTAACATTCTTTTGAAATGATGGTAATTAACTGAAAGATCTTTCTCATAATCAAGGGTTAGTTTAAAAAATATTAGAAAGGCTTCAATTTTATAAAAACTTTAATAAAAGTTATGTCCAATGCTGTCAATTTTCTGTGATTGCCTGTGTTTCGGGGTTTTGGTGTGTGTGCTTTTAATTTCAAAGGCTTATGGATGTGTGTAGAAAGCAGGTACAGTTCTGTAGGTTTTGTTATTTCAGGTAATGCTTAAACAGAATTGTCATGGTAAAGCATGTTTTAGTAGAAATTCTGATGACATTGACTTTTCCTTTATCGTCCTTATTTAATTATGAACAACCAGCAGCGGCTTGAAATTCTTGTTTCTATTAGATGAAAACTCACCCTTGTACTGAGATTTTTTACTTATCCTGGCTTTGTGTTTCCAATAGTAAACAAATAAGCATTACTGTTTTCAGAGCCAGACTAAGATTAAAGTACGGCTTTATGTTTAGGAATCTTGATGTCTTCGTCATACTAGCACATTATATTTTGCTTCACTGCCTTCTCAGAAGTTGAAATGAAAAAAAAATGCACTATTGATGAATTGGGGAATTATGCGATGAAGTGGTTGGGGTGTGTGTGTTTTCTAGTTTCATAAGGCAGAAGCTCATATTAATGATTTGTGACCTTTTCTCTATAAGCATTCAATGGTATTAACTTTGCACACTTCTTTAGCTGAATCCCACAGTTTTTTGTGTGGTAATTTCATTTTGTTTTTGTTGAGTTCAAAGTATATTCTAATTTTCCTTGATGCTTCCTGTTTGACCTGTGGATTATTTAGAAATGTGTTTAGTTTCTAAATATTTGATTATTTTCCAGATATCTTTTTGTTAAAATTTTTAGTCTACTTCTGTTATGGTAGGAGAAAATACTTTGTAAAGTTTAATTTTTTATTTGTAAAAATGTTTAATTTTTAAATTTTTATTTCTTTTAAGAGATGGGGTCTCACTCTGTTGTCCTGGCTGGAGTGCAGTGGCTCAATCATAGCTCACTGCAACCTCAACTTCCCGGGATCAAGTGATCCTCCCACTTCAGGCTCCCAAGTAGCTGGGACTGTAGGCACTTGAGACTGTACCTGGCTAATTTTTTTTTTTTTTTTTTTTACACGTGGGGGCCTCAATTTGTTGCCCGAGTTGTGTAGGACTCCTGACTTCAAGCAATCCTCCTGCCTTGGCCTTCCAAAATGCTGGGATTATAGGCTGAGCCATCATGCCCAGCCTTTTTGTTTGTTTGTTTTATGGCCCAGGATATGGTATCTTTGTGAATGTTCTGTCATCACTTTACAAGAGTACCCAGTCTGCTGCTGTTGGTATAGTGTACTATAAATGTCAGTTAGGTAAGGTTAATTGGTAGTATTGTTTAGTTTTTCTATATCTTTCCTGATTTTACTTTTTTCTGTTAGTTTTTGAGAGGAGTGTTGATATTTTCAAATATAATTATAAACATTTTCTGTTCTATCAGAATATGCTTTATGTATTTTGGTGTTCAGTTGTTAGATAAAAATACAATTAGATTTTTGTCTCTTTGTTGAACTGATACTTTCATCATCATGAAATGATCCTTTTTATCTTCAGTTTTGTTTGTTTTGATATCTATTTTGTCTAATAGTAGTATAGCTACTCCAGCTTTCTTTTGATTAGAGTTTGCATGGTATATATTTTTCCTTTTCACTTTTAAACCACTTATATAATTATATTGAATGTGGGTTTTTGTAGATAGCATATAATTGGATCTTTTTTGTTGTTGTTCGGTCTTACACTGTATCTTTTACTTCATATGTTTAAACCATTTACATTTAGTATAATTATTGGTATGGTTGAATTTAGGTCTAACATTTTATTCCTGTTTGTGCCTTCTGTATTTTCCTTTCTCTGATGGTCCTTCTTGCCTTCTTTTGTATTATTTGAATCTTTTAGTATTTTATTTACCAACTGTCTTTTTGGCTTTATCTCTTTACAGTCATGCACTGCATAACAACATTTTAGTTAGTGATAGATGCATATATGACAGTGGTCCCATAAGATTATATTTTTACTGTACCTTTTCATGTTTGGATACACAAGTACTTACCATTGTGTTACAATTGCCTGCAGTGCTTAGTACAGTAACATGCGATAAAGGTTTGTAAACTAGGAGTGGTTACACCATCTAGGTTTGTGTAAGTATGCTTTATGATGTTCACACAAAAATGAAATCACCTAACAATCTATTTCTCAGAACATATCCCTGTCATTAAGCAATGCATGACTGTATTTTTTTCTTTTTTTAGTTACTGTATACACAGCTGACTTTGGCAATCAACTTAGAACCCTTACAACCATATTGTTCTTTTTCCTTTCTACCTAAACAGTGTTAGAATCTTTGCTTTCAAGTGTCATGTATATTTTTAAATCCTTTGAGGAAAAAAATCTCTTCTACTATTTATTATTTCTTTGCTCTTCCTTCATTTCTTGTTTTCCTTTAACGTGAAGAACTTCTTTAAGCATTTTTCTTATCACAGGGCTGCTGGTGACAAATTCTATTTCCTTTCCTTTGTCTGAGAATGTTTTTATTTTGAGTTTGTTCCTACAGTATATTTTCACTGAATATAATCCTGGTTTGAGAGTTCTTTTCCTTCAGTGCTTTACAAATGTTGTTTCATTTTCTTCTGGCCTCCATGGTTTCTTATGAGAAATCTATAATATTTTGGATTCTCCTTTATCTGTAATGTTCCCTTTTTTTCTGCTGCTTTCACCAATTTGATTGTAATATGTCTGTGTATGGTTTTCTATGAATTTATCTTGTTTAGGGTTCATTGGGCTTGTTGAATCTATTAATCAATGTTTCAGCAAATTTGGGATGCTTTCAGTCATTATTTTTTTTTAATCTTTAAATCTTTTTTTCTGCATCAATATCACTTTCCTTCTGAGAACCGATTAACATAGTAGTTTGAACTTTAGATATTGTCCCACATATCTCTGAGATTCTATTCATGTTTTCAAACAGTCATTATTCTGTCTCTTCTTCAGACTAGATAATATCCATTGATTTATTTTAAAGTTCACTGGTGATTTCTTTTTTCATTTCAATTATTCTATTGAGACAATTCATTAAATTCATAAATTTCAGATGTTGGATTTTTTTTTATTTATTGTTTTTTGCTCTTGGACCCAAATAAAGAGATGAGGAAGAAAACAAAACTTGTATACTTACTTATTTTATATTTTTTATCATTGTTACAATTGTTGCTCTAAAATCTTTGTTAATTTTAACATCATGATCATCTTGGGACTAACGCCTATTGTTTGTTGATTTCCTTGTGAAATGGTTAGATATTTTTAATTCTTTGTATGTTGGGTGAGTTTAGATTATATCCTTGACTTTTTGAATATTAGTTTATGAGACTCTGAGTCTTATTAAAATCCTCTTCAGAATGTTGATTTCTTTTCTTAAAAAATACTTTTTTTATACTTTAAGTTCTGGGATACATGTGCAGAATATGCAGTTTTGTTACATACGTATACACATGCCATGGTGGTTTGCTGCATCCATTAACCCATCACCTACATTAGGTATTTCTCCTAATGCTATCGCTTCCCTAGGTCCCCACCCAGCGAAAGGCCCCGGTGTGTGATGTTCCTCCCTGTGTCCATGTGTCCTCATTGTTCAGCTCCCACTTATGAGTGAGAACATGTGGTGTTTGGTTTTCTGTTCTTGTGTTAGTTTGCTGAGAATGATGGTTTCCAGCTTCATCCATGTCCCTGCAAATATCATGAACTCATCTTTTTTTATGGCTGCATAGCATTCCGTGGTATATATGTGCCACATTTTATTTATCCAGTCTATCGCTGATGGACATTTGGGTTGGTTCCAAGTCTTTGCTATTGTGAATAGTGCCACAATAAACATAGGTATGCATCTGAAACTGGACCCCTTCCTTACACCTTATGCAGAAATTAACTCAAGATGGCTTAAAGACTTAAACGTAAGACCTAAAACCATACAAACCCTAGAAGAAAACCTAGGCAATACCATTCAGGACATAGGCATGGGCAAAGACTTCATGTCCAAAACACCAAAAGCAATGGCAACAAAAGCCAAAATTGACAAATGGGATCTAACTAAACTAAAGAGCTTCTGCACAGCAAAAGAAACTATCATCAGATGGGAGATTTTTTTTTTTTTTTTTTTTTTTTCAGCAAGCAATTAGCTCAGGTTTCCCCACTCCATGGGCAGTTTGCCCATTGTCAGTTCTGTTTTTAAAGACTTTGCTGTGCTGTTTTGGGTCTACTTTACACATTCATCACTCTGGGATTTATGTGGCACTTAGATGGTGGCTTTTATTCTCATGGTGGCTCTGTTCTCAGTCTTTGCTAGGTTTGTTTGTGCAAATGCAGGTTGACTGGAGTGAGCCTGGGACGCTCTGACTTAGGTCTTCTAAGCATTAGAGGATCCCCTTTTCCAGGAATTTCCTCAGTGGATTTTCCCCAGTACTTTCTGATTCACAGGGGTCTGTTTCACTGTTTCTCTGTCTAAAAGAATGAGTGTTTCTCTCAATTTAGCACCCTGTGCTATTGTAGAGTTCTGCTCATCTGGGACTGCCCTTGAGATGAAACAACCAGACAGAGAACAGGGTGGGGTGGGAAAGTGAAATGCTGATACCCTCACATTCTTAAGGCCATTTGGGTTCATTTTCCCAGTTCCTTTGAATTAGGAGATGGGTTTTCTCTCCAGATTTTCAATGCTGTATCACAGCTGTGGCTATAGTGCAACTTTGTGACTGCAGGTGGCTTCTGAGCAGGACTGGTAGAGAAAAGAGAGAGAGAGAAAAAGGAATCCCCTTTACACTGTCCTGTTTGCTGAAGTTCATTTTCCAAGTCTGCTGGGCAGCAAGAGAGGGGCTTTCTCTTGAAGTTTTTTGCCATATGTACACAAAATGCATTTCTGGGACTCAGGCACACCCCTAAGTGAAAGCAGGAATATAAAGGGGGGGGGGAAATACAGAAAACCACCACTGTACTAGCTGTCCCCAAGTTTTGACTTGTCTTTATAAATCACCTGCTATTATTTTTGTCAGTTTGCAAGCAGTTTCATTTTGTGTTTTTCCAGAGTTTTTAGTTACCAGTGGGAAGAGGGAGAGGGTGTGGGCTTACTCCACTTTGGCCAGTGTGAGAAAACCAAAATAATGTATTTAAAATTAAAGATTATTTTGCCAATAACAAAATACATGTTATACAAAATTTTGGAAATATAAAATTAGAAGAAGAAAACTATCTGTATTCTTACAACTTAAAACTTAATACTCTTAGCCCTTTAATGTATATCTAGTTCACTTTTTAATGTACAAGTTACTTTTACAGAGGTGACCATATATATACAATTTCGTATATTGCTTTTTTACTGCGAAAATGGGAGCTTTTTTGCTCTTATTAAAATTTTATGTAAAATGAGTTTATAATGAGTATGTAATAGTTCATTGCATAAATTCATTATAGTTTATTCAATTATTTCTCTATTGTTGGATTAAAAATATTTTCTACCATAAAATAACTGTGATTAACATCTTTGTGTATAAACATTTCCATAAGTTTACTTTTGAGGATATTTTTATAGATGTATAGTTACTAAGCCAGAGGGTATGAATGTTAAGGGATCTGTTGCATAATTCTAAACTACATAATACCACCGTCTTACCAAAATACTATTCTACTAGCAATGTGTAAGAGTGCCTAATCCTGGCGATTGAGGTTGCTTCACACATCTTTCAGTAATCCATATCTTAATCAGGGCTCTGTTCATACCCAGAACCCCATGGACTTAATCAGGATTCTACTTATTACCCAGAACACTCACATTGCTGCACCTTGTAAGCTACATACTGTTCTCACCTTCTTTCTCAGATGAAGTTACTCATTGACCTGGTGCAATAATGACTTGTGCAAGAGTTGTACTATTTGAGCCAGTTACCTGGCAAACACAATTAGGACCACCTCACTTCCCTCTTTAAAACCTCTTGTTAGCCCTCCATTCCCTATGGGAAAAAGTCCAAGTGTCTTAACATGCTATGAAGATGCTTCACCATCAGCCTTATCCATTTGTGATGTTCTGTTGCTAGTCTTGCCCCCATGATTTGTGCTTTAGTCACACTAAAACTGTTCATATCATGCTGTTTCTCATCTTCATATCTTTACTATGCCCTTTTTCCCCATGTCCTCCCATCTCCTTCATCCCCCCAACCCATGCCAACCCAGACAGAGGCATAGACACACACTTGCAAACTCCTCATTATCATGCTTCCTTCAGGGTGTTCTTTTCCTTAACAAACCCTTTGTACTACTCCTCTTACCACAGTGGTGTATATGTTTGTTTTAGCTGTATTCAAATAATCTGCATGTGGGTTCCACCCACCTTCAATGGATTATGAATCTGTAAACTAGAAATGTTTTATTTTATAGCCTCAGAGAACAAAACAATGCCTGGTACATGCCAGAAATTTAAGATTGGTTAGTTGAATGAAGGCATATATGCATACATGAATGAATACCTCTGAAATGTCCTTGTTTCAGATCATTCTTAATGTGCAGTAGTGCCTTATGGGAACATTCTATTTTTTATTGTTTTCCCAAGTGCGAATGTCTGTCACTGGTGATGGTGGTCAGATATGTAGAGACAGTTCTCTCAGCTCTGCTTTATTATAAACCACAGTTCTTGATCTACAAGGTTAAAATGGATACAGATTCATGTGGCTTGAACAGTTATTTCTGGCTCTGGAATATGACAACAGAACATAAATTTTTGCATATTTTATGTTAACTGATTTTCTATGCTGCAGAGTCAATGATTTTTGTCTTTCTCTTTATTCCATACTTACTAGTCTTCTACCCTTTGAAGTTCTACGTTTTGTGCCTATGAAAACAGCAATATTTATGATTGAGGTTATCTTATAATTGGCCAGTTGAAAATTCTAAACATGATTTGGCCTCACTCTTATAAAGCAAAAAACAGATTAAAAATGTAAAATACATGAGTGGCCATTTGGAAAAGGGCATTTGAGGCAATGTAATTTTTCAGCTATCAAAATATTGCTTATTTTTTTTTCTCTAGCCCCAATCCACTAGGGGAAAAACAAGGCACATCCAAACTCAGTTAAATACATATTTTAAGAATTTTCAAATAGGAATTCAATTTAAGGTAAACAAGTCATGAAATAAAATGCAGATGAATACATAAAGGAGAAGTAAAGTAGGACAAAATCTCACCAGATTTTCCAGCTGTGTGTTTTCTCTCCAGATCTTAACTCATTAATGTGGACTAAAAGTTATTAGTCAGCATTGTGATCTTCATTCTTTACGCATTTTTCTTCCAGCATTCTTTTCCATAATCATCCTTCCAGAAGTACCATATCTTAGGGCAGACATCTACCTTTTTCTTCTCCTAATTCCTAAAATAGTTGTAGTAGCTTTGAATTGTTTTTAGACGGTCACAGGTTGCTAAGCATCTGATTCCAGCTCATGCTACTTTTGGATTTTGTAGTAGTCTGTTCTCACATGGCTATAAAGAACTACCTGAGCCTGGGTTGTTTATGAAGAAAAGAGGTTTAATAGACTCACAGTCCTGCAGGCTGTACAGAAAGCATGGCTGGGAGGCCTCAGAAAACTTGCAATCATGGAGGAAGGTGATGGGGAAGCAAACATGTCTTACCATGGCAGAGCAGGAGTGAGAGAGTAAGTGAAAAGTGGGAAGTGCCCAAACTTTTAAACCATCAGATCTCATAAGAACTCACTTACTATCACGAGAACAGTAAGGGGGAAATCCACCCCTATGATCCAGTCACCTCCCACCAGGCCCTCCCCACTGACGTGTGGGTATTACATCTCAGTTTGACATGAGATTTGGGTGGGGACACAGAGCCAAACTGTATCAGATGTCAATTTAAGTTTGGGTTTAGAATCTGCTAGGTGATTTGGACTGTAGTATCCATCCAGAAATTATTCAAATACCTATAATATGCCAGCTATAGTACAGGCCTGGAAGATACAGGTGAGAAGACAGTATACGCTCTTTCAAAACTCACATGGGAAGCAGCCCAGTGAGGACATGACCAAGCCAACATGCAGTTGCAAATCACACTATCATGTAAACTGTGCTATAAGGGTGAATGAAAGGCTTTTTCGAGGGCACATAGAGAAAACTTAATGGATCAGGGATGATTTCAGTGGTGAGAACTTCAGATGTTGATGTTACTGACACATAATTTGGGATATTAAAAATCCTATGCTTTTGGATGTGGGTATTCAGTTCTTGGCACTGGGTTTCCAAGTATGTTCTTGCTACCGTATACCTTGCTAATCTAAAATCTGTCCTCTCTTTCTGGCACTGCATCTTCAACATTATAGAGCATCCAAATAACTCTTCTTGGAATCTTTGATGAAATGCATAAGTCACATTTATCCAGGCCAGATAGCTTGGTTCCCCTCTGTCTCTATATTCTCAGGCCAAGAGGGAACAGTATTGCCATCCGTGTTTGCTGAGAGCAATTGCCAGAAGGAGTATTATAGGAGTCATGTTATTAAGGTGCGGTTACATGCAGCCCAGCTAACTCTGGCTATTGACAAATTGTAGTTTAAATTACTCAGGAGTAAAAGAGGGAACTTTTGCCAGCAGTTTTGAATAGGGGAAAAGTGTTATCTCTAGATAAATTAGAATTTAAAGCATGCTGCTTTTCCATTTTAGAACTGATGCTTGTAGCTGTGTACATTTTGTTTCTCTCCTAGCCGGGTGAATGACACTCTGTAGCACTCCAGGAAATTGGGGTGAGTCTCTTGGATCCAGTCCCGTGGTTAACACTGAATAACTGCAAATGCCGTGTTGGTTCCACATTCTCCCCTTGAACCACCCACCTGTAGTAGGAATCACATCTCAAACATGAGTCTGGTTTTATGGATCACTTCTAAGACAGGTTCTTGAGATACAGATTATTTTTTTTCTTTGTTGTGGGGATACATTTAAGCCATATAGCCTATTTATTCTTTGGTGTAGTCAGGAGTAGTGTAGACTTTAAATTCAGAATGTTGGGTTCCAATTCTGGCTCTGTATAACCTTGTTAAGTAACTTAACCTCTCTGTGCCTCATTTTCTTGATGAAGTGGGAATAATCACTAACTGTAAGAATTAAATAAGTTGACATTCACAAAATACATAAAACAGTACCCAACATGAAAAAGTGCTCAAGGACTATTAGAAGTCATCAAAAATTAACTGAACTTGAATTACCTGGCATCAAAGAGAATAACAGACGTAGGTATGATTAGAGTTTTTTTTTTTTTTTTTTTTGATAAAAGTCTGCATAGCTATTGAGAATCGTTTGGCTGGAGACATTGTATATATAAAATTGAGAAAAATGTGATTCTGATTGCAATTTTTGCCCATTTTCCTCCAGACTTTCATCTACACTGTCCCTGCTCCATTTCCAGGGGAGCATTTCTCCCCACTGTGAAATCTCACATTCATTTATCACAGTGAATAATTACATAGGTCAGTTAAGATCACCTTTGAAGTATTCCAGTGGTTGTCTGTGGCAGTTTTTTGAAAAAGTCTCATCTTAAACATGTTTTACAAATAAAACTTGCTTAGCAGAGTCTTGGTTTGTGTGCACTTTATTTCTTCGGAGTGCCTTTTTCTTTTTGCTCGAGATTACCATTTTGTGAATTGAGGCTCTACCTTTGTTTATAAACATTGCTTTGTGATGCTTTTTGCCCTTTCCTTTTTTCTGTGTTTCATGTCTTACCAATTGGAGAGGATAATTTTTCTTGATAATAAAACTAAAGGCTTTAAGCAAGTTTAATGTGGTTTCTACATGGTCTTATCTTGCATTTGCGTATGATCAGGAAGTAAATCTTAGGTCCAAGGGCAATTGTTGCATTGCATACAGTGAGCAGCTTTAAGAGCAATATAAGACTAATTTTCATTTGGTGAAATTTGGCTGATTTTTACCTCTATAATAATTCTTTAAAGTCACTAGATTAGCTTCTTTTCTGAGTGCATTGTTATATATGTGGGTTGTGAATCTATGATAAAGCTTTTTGCGTCAGTCTGTCTCATTGTATAAACTGTTCAAACGAAAAGGAACTTTTCATTATGTCTCATTTTAGTGTCCATTCAGGAAAGCCCAGGAAATATGCCTTTGATTCACTTTAATACATCTTATGTCAGAGTTAATAAGCCATCCCTGTAATGCCCTTCCCACAACATATATGGTAAATCTCACTTAAAAGATCAAAGGATGCTTAGTAGAGAGACAACATTACATAGCAGTTATTCTGAAATTTTCGGCAAGGGGTCACTGTAGTTGCAGTACAATCTCATTCTTTATGCATATATGAAATTCAGTATTTACACATGCATCTTCCCAATGTTTTTAGATACTTTTTACCTAAATTTAAATATATTCTTCTGTGTCTTCTTTAATATGGACTTAATTTCTATTGAGTCCCCTAAATTTTCCACCTGTTTTGCACCTCGCAGCTTTGAACACACTCAGCTTACGTTTGAATGATCCTTGGTTTCTCCAGTTTTTCTTTCCTTCCTATAGAGTATATTGTTAGATAGATATTGTTGCTGAGTTGTTATTCTACTAAATGGGTTAAAGTTGACAGTGTTTTGTTTTGCTGTTTTGTTTACCTCAACATTTACTAAATGTTATTCTGTGCCATGATGAAAACGCACAAAAATATAAGATGGGTCCCTGCTTTTGAGATTCAAAAAAGTGGTTCAGATATCTGTTAAGGTATCATTTCTGTGCATGGTGGTAAGTGTAACGTTGGAGGCATGCGTGGAGTATGCTGTGAGAGGTCACAGCAAGGTCTCAAAGGTGGTCAGGCTAGCCAGTCAGGAAAGCCTCCTGGAAGGAGTTAAGTCTTAAGGGAGAGCTGGAACGAGAGGAGTGAGATGAGCCTAAGGCCTGTTGGAATGTTAGCCAATGGGAACAGTAGTACATGGTAAGATGAAAGAGTACAGATGGGTCATACAGGATGTGGTTAGTTTTGCTATAATGTTCCTAAAAATCACTATTGCAAAATTGTACAAGGTAAAAAGAAACCCACGTGGCATATGGGGAAAAGGGAGTCAAGGGCAAAAACGTTAAAAAGTTGGTCATTGACATGAGAAAACATAATAAACATGATAGCACCGTTTTGCACGTGTGTGTGCTTGTTTTTTTTTTTTTTTTTTCATATTCCTACATGGTTTGCTTCTGCAGGCACAGTTTTCTTTGTTCACCTAGGTGTTTTCCAAAGATGAAATTGCATATGAGCAAGTGCGAAATTTGGTTATGCTTCAATTTGTTGCCTAATATAACAATTGCATTGGAACAAATTCATGTTTTCAAAACAACTGCTATAGCAGAAGTGTCTGCATCTTCTACTGTTGCAAGGTAACAAGGGAGATAGGGAGTGGCAGGAAATGAGTTAGGGCGGAGTTCCAGGCTAGGGCTTCCATTCACATCTCCAATATCTTTTTAATACTTTGTCATTTAAAAAGGACATTAGGGCTGGGCGCGGTGGCTCACGCCTGTAATCCCAGCACTTTGGGAAGCCGAGGCGGGGGGATCACGAGATCAGGAGATTGAGACCATCCTGGCTAACAAGGTGAAACCCCGTCTCTACTAAATATATGAAAAAAATTAGCCAGGCCTGGTGGCACGTGCCTGTAGTCCCAGCTACTCTTGATACTGAGGCAGGAGAATCACTTGAACCTGGGAGACAAAGGTTGCAGTAAGCTGAGATCGCACCACTGCACTCCAGCCTGGGCAACAGAGTGAGACTCTGTCTCAGAAATAAATAAAATAAAAATAAAATAAAATAAGTAAAAATAAAATGGTTATTAGGATTGCTTTAAACCTCTAGCAAGTCCATTTGATCTTTCATGACGATACTGGTTTTCCTGAAGAGAAGAGAAGACTGTTCTCTTCTTTTCAGCATTCTCACATGTACTGCAACGGGAGTTTTTACCATGATCCTAATATCTGTTTCTGACCCTTGTTACTCCTGAGAGTTGCCCTCTGTTGTCTGTAGCCTGGTCTTCCTTTGCTTTTTCATCATTTCCTGTCAGGTATTTTCTGCTTTAATGTGGGGGCTGCTAAGAATTCAGTTCTGTGCTACAACTGCTACCCAAATCCTGATTTACCTTGAGTGGTTACTTTGCTGTCGAATGGTTTCTAAGCAAATTGGTCACTCATACTTCATGTTGCTGCTGGTACGTTTAGATGGAAGAGGTCATACTTTTTGAAAATTTATCCTTCAGTACTCCCTGTTTGAATCTATGTTTAGCAAGTAAAATTAAGTGGACCTGAGAGGAATTAGAAGTTCTTTTAGATCCACTTATCCGTTTAGAAAACTAAGACCTTGCATATCTTAGTTGATGTTCATTTGGTTGTAATAGATAGCTGTTAGTATTTCCTGAACATGTAGCATAATGTCAGGTACAGAGTTACATACTTTACCTGGATTATCTCATTTCTTCCTCATAATGGCCTTAAGAAGTAGGTACTATTATCTTCATTTTACATGAGGCAGCTGAGACTCAGAAAGTTAAGTGACTTGCTGAAGGTTGCATAGATACCTGTTCAAGGTCACATGCTGGAGCATCTGTAAGAACATGCATAGTTTGATCCAGAGAACCCAGGCTTTTACCTATTGCTGCATGATTGAAATAGTGTGCTTCAGACATTATAGGCACCTTGAGCTTGTATTGGGAAGTGGGCACACATCAATGTGAAGGGCCATGATGTTTGGATAATTTTCAAATCAGATCTACTAGCAGCTCAGTGTCTATACTTAGCTACATAAATGTAGCATTCATCACATTATGTGATTGAGCATTCATTCAGAATATTTCAATAGTATTTGAATTGCCATCAGCTAAATTTTCTATTCGTACTTTTGCTAGGCATTTTTGTTAGCTAAACTCTCACTGGTAGTAGCAGCATAGATAAGGAGTGGAGAAGCCTGGCCCCTTCCCTGTTACCGGTTTAGAGTCCTCCCATATATCAGCGTATAAAGTCACACTACACCTGCTAGGGGGAGGATGGGGGGCATTTGTGCAATATAACTATGAGAAATGTGCTCAAAAATGAAACGTGTGACTATAAATAAATAAGTTAGCTACTTGGTTCTGTGGCTAAGAAGCAAAATAATAAAGATGGAAATTGAAAAAGAGAAGGCTCCAGCGCCATCTCTTGGAGCGATCACAGGGATCAGGTTTTGCGCCTTCAGTGTCTATGCTTCTACTGGTGGCACTTGGTAACGGGGCATTATGACATGGATGGGGATGTTGTGATGTGCTGTCTACTAAGTACCTATATTTCTAACCAAAGGTTTGACCTGTAACAGCTAGACATGGGTGAAATTGGATACCAAGCTTAATGGGTAATCTTGACAGTTTACGATGCCTTTCCAGGTGTATTATTTTATTTATTGCAATTCTGTGGGGTAGGCAGGGAAGCTATTATTCTCATTTAATAGGTGAAGAAATGGAGATTGTGAGAGGGTTAATTGACTTGCTGAGGGTCACAACCACTAAGTGATAAAGCTGTGACTTTTGAAATACTATCTTTTATGTCCTAATCCAGGGGATTTTCTTACTCTCCTATGTTCTTCATAATGTGTGAGACAGTTTCATGTACAGGTGGCAGCTGTTTCATCAGACAACTGTTTCTGCAGCCTCTTTATTATTTTGTAGGATTTTGATGCTTCTCATCATTCTCTGTGTGACTGGAGGTCTGGGATATGAGAACTTCAAATTTCCTGTCAAGGATGTCCTAAACCTATTTCCTCTAGAGCTGAATGGATAGAGAATGGCAAATTCTTATGAAGAATCTTTGTTTGAAATTTTCCGTCAAATGATTTTTAGTGGGGAGAGAGCTCTCTGTTTGAAAGGGAGAGAGAGGTTTAATTTTGGCTTTTAACAGAGCAGAGGACTCAGCACGTGATTAAACTATGTTTTGGGCTTAGTGAAAGAAACAAAATTACTTGAATAAATAAAAAGCTCCTAGTTCTGCCTTTGTGGAATTTAGGGACTGATTGGAGTCTGAAGGATTCTCATCATGGAGATTCTCTATCCCCACTGGTTTGTTACTTCTCTGAGACCAAGGCACCTGCCTGTTTTCTTCATTGTTGTGCCCTCAGCTCTTAGAAGGCACTCACGTAATTGAGGGATAAATAAAAGAATGTTGACTTTATTTCTTTTGTGTCAATACCCTGAATCATTAGGTTAGTATGGGAAGGTGCTTAAAGCAAGACTTTGGAGTCAGATGTAACTTGGCTTGGCTCCTGAATTTGGCTCTAATTATTACCTTACCCTTTTGAATCTCAGTTTTCTTAACTGTAAAATTGATAGTTTACAATGACCACATGATATTCTGCATGTAAAGAACTTGCTGTAATATATTCATCTGATCTCACACTGCTAATAGACATACCTGAGGCCAGGCACGGTGGCTCATGCCTGTAATCCCAGCACTTTGGGACGCTGAGGTGGGTAGATCACCTGAGGCGGGAGTTCGAAACAAGCCTGGTCAACATGGTAAAACCCCATCTCTACTAAAAATACAAAAAAAAAAAATTAGCTGGGCGTGGTAGCATACACCTGTAATCCCAGCTACCCAGGAGGCTGAGGTGGGAGAATCACTTGAACTCGGGAGGCGGAGGTTGCATTGAGCTGAGATCACGCCACTGCAGTTCAGCCTGAGTCACACAGCAAGACTCTGTCTCAAAAAAAGAAAAAAAAGAAAGGACATAAAGGACATATCCAAATATCTGAGATTGAGTAATTTATAAAGGAAAGAGGTTTAATAGACTCACCATTTCACATAGCTGGGGAGGCTTCACAATTGTGGAAGATGAAGGAAGAGCAAAGGAACATCTTTTTTTTTTTTTTTTTTTTTTTTTTTTTTTAGACGGAGTCTTGCTCTGTTGCCCAGGCTGGAGTGCAGTGGCGTGATCTCAGCTCACTGCAACCTCCACCTTCCAGGTTCAAACAATTCTGCCTCAGCCTCCTGAGAAGCTGCGATTACAGGCGCCTGCCATCACACTGGCTAATTTTTGTATTTTTAGTAGAGACGGGGTTTCACCATGTTGGCCAGGCTGGTCTTGAACTCCTGACCTCGTGATCCTCCTGCCTTGAGCTCCCAAAGCGCTGGGATTACAGGTGTGAGCCACTGCGCCCAGCCCAAAGGGACATCTTACATGGACATCTTACATCTTACAAGATCTTGTAAGATTTATTCACTACCATGAGAAAAGTGTGGAGGAAACTGCCCCCATGGTTTAATTATTTCCACCTGGCTCTGCCCTTGACACGTGGAGATTATTACAATTCAAGGTGAGATTTGAGTGCGGACACAGCCAAACCATATCACGCGGTATTTAGCACACAGGACGTTTTGAATCAATGCTGGCTGCTATCACCATTCTCAGGATTCACTTGGACCTCCACACTTTTCATAGGATGGGCTGATAATCCTAAGGTTATAATATCTGCTTCTGTTTCATCTCTAAATCAGGATGCAGTTCTTAAGATTTTATTACCTCTCTAACCCAGAACTCTTTATCTTACCACATCTCTTTGCACATTTGGGTGCTAATGCACTGTCTTTTCTCATATTCTTTGGTTAGTTTGGGCTGAAGTCTTGGATATCATTTAAGCACTTCCACACTAGTATCTACATTTGTCTTACCAAATTTTTGGAGAAAACATAGGCCTGATTCTGGGCTATGCAGATTGGAATAAGCAAAATTAGCTCTCTGGAAAATGTTTTTGTACCAGGGAAAAGATTGTTGCTTAATTGCTCCTACAACTATTTGTCATCTTTTATGTAAGTCTAGGCCAGGGTTTCCCAACCTCAGCACTGCTGACATTCTGGGCTGGATAATGCTTTATTCTGGAAGGCTGTCCTGTGCATTGCAGGATGTTTAGCAGTATCACTGGTCCCATCCACTAGACATCAGAAGCATTCTCCTACTCCCAGCAACCAAAAACATCTCCAGATTTGCCAAATGTTCCCTGGAGGACACAATTACTTCTGGTTCAGAATCACTGGTGTAAACCTCCGTCTTTTGTTTCTCTGATGGATACTGCCCCCTTTCAGGTAACAATGGACTTTTCTCATTTATTTGTTCTTTCTTATTGCCATTCATTCTCTCGGCTCCCTCCTTTTCCCTCTTGTACTGAGAACAACCATTTGCTCAGGCTGAAGTAATTACTAAAGTGCTCTCTGTGAGTGCAAAGATCTAGAATAAAAGCTATTTTAAAAGTACTCAATGATTCTAAAAGTCTCAAGGGCCATAACAATCCTCAGAAAGTCAAAGTAGTAAGTATTTTTGCTCTTCTTTAGCTTGTTGAGGGAATGATTAGATGTTGTCAAAATTGTGAGGCAAGTGATATTTAAGACAAATACCACCTTTACTTTTTCTTTACTTCCTCTTGTCTTGTGATGCTTCCTTTCTAAAACTTCAAATTTATTTATCATTTATCCTCTGTATGCACATTTTTCTTTTAGTCCTTATCTCATGAGTCCCACATGTATTGGATCTTGGCTCATTATTAGGAGAAACAGGTGATCAATCTGATTTATTTAAAATTGGAAATAATTCCTAGGATTTACTATATTGCTTCTCTTTGCAGTTGTGTTTTAAGACAAAACTTTTTTTTTTTTTTTTTTTTTTGAGACGGAGCCTTACTCTGTCGCCCAGGCTGGAGTGCAGTGGCGCAATCTCAGCTCACTGCAAGCTCTGCCTCCCAGGTTCATGCCATTCTCCTGCCTCAGCCTCTCACAGTAGCTGGGACTACAGGCGCCCGCCACCACGCCCGGCTAATTTTTTTTGTATTTTTAGTAGAGACGGGGTTTCACGGTGGTCTCCATCTCCTGACCTCGTGATCCGCCCGCCTCGGCCTCCCAAAATGCTGGGATTACAAGCGTGAGCCACCGCGCCCGGCTAAGACAAAACTTTGTAACTTAAAGGAATGAGTCTCATGGACTGTACTGAAGTGAAACGAATTTTCAGCAGATGGGAAAGATAGTTTTAGACATGAGTCTTCCTTTACCTCTTAACTCATGTCTCCCAGACAACTACTTTCTCTATATAGTGATGACCAACATACATTTCAAGAGTTTCAAAATGGAGATTGCCCTACCTTCTTATCATCTTTGTAGTTCTTTGGCATTGTCTCCTGTTGGATGTAACCCTCTCTTCTAAGGAAACTAATTTTCTTGATGATGTGGTTTTTCCATATGAAATAGTCTGTGAGAGAATAAGGAAGTTAAGCAAAGTGACAAATTGTGCATTGATGCAAGCTGCTGGAAGATGGAACTAAGTTTCAAAATTGTGTGTGTAATTTATGTGAGAGGCTTTGGAGAGGGTAGTGGTATAATTCTGGTTGTGGGAGACAGTTAATTTATTGTGAAGATTGAAATAACTTTATAAGAGAAAAGACAGCTAGAGAAACATTTCATGTGGGAGTGATGAGGACATTATAAAGAGGAAGATTTGGGGAAAGATTAGAGAGGCTGTAGGAAAACATTGGAAGCCTTTCATATAAGAAGAAAGCTATGTAGATTGATTTATAATCTGTAAAAACGAGAGTGTTGGCTCAATCCCTTTCAAGGCTAATATTCTTAATATGACATTGTTGAGAATACTTGTTTATATAACATCCAGAAAATAAAACCAAATTCTAAGATATTTGATCAATTATATGGAAATATTTTAAATGATAAATACACTTTTGAATCCAATTCAGATATTAGTAAGTCATAAATCTATGGACATAGAATATACTCAAACATGAAAGAGGAGGAGGTCATATGTCCATGTCTTTGTCTAAAGTAACTCTCATACTCTCTGTGGTTGTTTCTGTTACACAATGTTCACTGTAATGTGGTACAGACAGAAGAGTCCTTCTATTCTTTCTAAATGGCAAACAGTGCTGCATTCTCAGCTTCTCAGGAGTTCAGGGGATCAATATTCCTTTCAATATTTTGAGAGATTGTATGGAATCATCTTTAGGAACATGTCAACAGAGCCAGTACAGATGCAGTCAAAACAGTGTATGGGGACTGTAATCACAAATAGAATGTTACACACAAAAAATTCTCCAACAATCCTTTATTAAGTGCCTGCAATATGTGAGGCACTTTATTGCAGGCACTTAATAAAGGATTGTTGGAGAATTTTTTTTGTGTGTTACATTCTGCTTGTGATTATAATTCCTATACACTTGCTAAGTGCTGGGGCTGTTAAGAAGAAAAAGAGGAAACAGACACCCAAGCGCAACAGCAGCCATTTCCAAATTATAGTTTTTCTCTGTTTGCAAAAGCATGGTGATTAGAATGGAGCCAGTACACAATACGAGAGGCCCACAGGTTTGGAATACAAATGACATGTGAGAGCCCTTTGCTCTGGACATATCTCCACACAGGGTCAGCTGCAGAGAGAGTTAGTGGAGTGGCGGCTAGTACTGAGAAGCAGACTTCCTCCAGCTTTTAGAAATAGTACTTCCATGTAGAGGAGTGACCCAGAAAGCCTCCGGATTCATTTTCTGTTAGGAAAGATTTTTGAAATATTCTGCTCCACTTAAGTTTTTCCGGAAGATTGGCATTGGATTCTGGAAACATCTGGGGTGTACAGAAAACTCCTCTGGAGGTGGTACAGTTCTTGGATCTTCTGTGTAGTTTGGGATTCGACACAAAACAGATTGAAATTCCAGGGCAGGCTCTGTTTTCATGGAGGGTTCTCCAACCTACAACCGGTTCACCTGCATGCTTTTGCTTCTGTGAGTTCTTCAGGCTGAACCTCACCCCCTTCAATCTTCTTTAGGGATGTTCTGGGGATTATAAATGGCTCAAGCTTGGGAGACAGGTACAGGAAAGGAGGGCTGGGGTAGGCTGTTAAGGATGGTTTAATGAAATCCATTTTTATCCAGCTAAAATGCCTAGCGGATAAAGAGACTTAGTTCTACCTCTGGCTTGAATCTCTCTCTGTGACTTTGGGTGAGTCACATTTCCTGTCTGGGGCTTTGTTTCTCCATCCATAAACTGAGGGAATGGACTAGATAATTTCTAAAGTTCTAAGTCGATCAAAGTTGATCTAGGTTTCTAAGTTAGTCAAAGCAGAAATGGTTCCTAATTATATCTCTTCTTGCTATTTATAAGTTCCTTTAACAAAAAGAATAAAGCCATCTCATAAGAACCTAATTAACTGAATTTTGCTTATAAAATTATGTCTTTGCCTTAAAGAGGGTAGCCTTTCAGGACGAAAATGAATACCCACAATCCTTCTTGCAAATGAGATACCCTAATTAGTCCTACTGCAAAGAACAAGATGGATTTTGTTTTTCAGTTTACCTGCAGCATCGTAGGAAAATGGCAATGATAAAATGGGAGAGAATGGATTGATTATTGCTGCTTGAGCCCATACAGAAATAGGGCCTTGGAGTTGCTGGATGCCATTGATTGCTATCTAATCATTCTTACAACAACTTTAAGGAAAATGCAGCCAAGAGGAGATATACTCCCAGGTTAGAGATACAATGGGTCACTTCCAGCAAATATTATTTCTGTGTAGAAATGAAGAAGTAAAAATGAGGGATGATATCCATTTTCAGAAAATGCAAGACTGGTATAAAATTAAAACATTATAATGTCCTGAAAGATGATTATGCATAAATGGCACGTCCTGACTGAATTTGTCATCAGCCACAGTGTTTGATTCATACCTACCTCTTTTACAGGAAAAATAAAAGATAAGTACACATTGCTGCTAGCATCAAAGAAGCAATGCAACTCTAAAGACAGAGCTGGAATCTTTTTCTTGCATTATCTTCAAATCTGTCAGTGATGTAAATCATGATTGCAGAAGTTCTATTATTGTGGCAGTATTATAAGCAGGAAGAATATAGCAGTATTTTCAGATCCCAGGTGGAACATATATGGTTGGCATTTATATCCCAGTTTATGATTTATAAAGCAAGAACAAAATTATGAAGGGAATATAAGTGCTGCCCCACCTAATCTGTCATTTTGTTGCGTTACATCCAATTTCATAACTTCTTTTTCCCTTATTTCTTATTTAGAAAAATGAATGCAATGCTATCATTTTTAGAAGGAAAAGACCAGAGTTTATTGTATTTAGAGACAGTCGTGAATGGTCTATTTATATTAAGTATGAGAGTTTCCAGAACAGCGATTAAAAATGTTTTAAAATTCCAGATTAGAAATGCGGGATTTTCCTTTTGGGCTAAAAAACACTCTTTAAAAAGTTACAATTATACAACTCACAGGAATGAATTAAAATTAGAAGATTTACATTTATTCTCCTCTCTTCATGGCAGTATAAACTTTTTGTGTTAGGGTTTTGATTCTTCTTTTCTTCTTCTTTGCTTGCAATTAGAATTCTGAACATTTATTGGTATTTAAAATGGTAGTTATCCCTGACTTAATGTAGTTGATTCCATTCCTGAGAGACACATCTCTTATCCCCTGATTAAACTCAGTTTTACTTCTACCTCCTTATGTTACTCAAGTAAAAATGACGTTGGTGTGACTTCCACCTTTCTCAGACTACTAACCTGGAAATAGGGATGTTTAAACAGGAATCTAGCACATGGTCATCACGAGGTAATCCTTCTCCAATATTCTTTACTGGAAACATCTGGAACATGATTAATAGTTTGGAAAATAGGTTATGTTAGTAAAAGGTAATAATAATTGAAAATGATTTTTTATGTAGATAAATGTGATTTTAAATACAAAATGTAAGTTCATGAGAAGCAGTTGGAAGAAGGGCAATTACATGTTATTCAATCTTTTGAATATTAAAGAAGAACATATATAATAGCAGGAGAAATTTGTGTTAGGAATAATGATCCAGGTTTGTAGAAGTTGCTCAGAGAGAAGGTAAATTCTATAATGCAAAAGAAAAAAGATAAATAGTTAAATGTCTATGAAGTGTCAGAATTTTGAGCCCAGGACAAAATTGTCTCCATGTTTGTTGCAAGCTTTTTTTTCACTTACCAATGAAGTGGTAAAAATATATATATATTATTTACATTTGTAATCCTTGTATCCATTATTCTGCTAAGGTGTAATGAGCTACGGGTTTTCTTGGAAGCAAATTTAGGATACATAGAATTGATTGTTTTAGAATGCAAATTCCAGTAATCAGGGACTATTCTGGGTTCTGAGTATGTGGAAGTATTCTGGCAAGAAGCAAACTACAATAAGCTGTTTATAACTACAAGGAGTCACCAGCGTCATGAGACATGAAAAAAATGTGATGAGGGAGGCATAATTTGATGTAGAAGAGTCGCAGGCAAAGAGAACCCATTTTAAAACATCTTATTGGAAAATGTGAATTGTTTATTTGTCATCAGACTGCCAATGCTGAAAATACGGCCCAAATTAGGGGCTCAAATTAAAACGTACAGAGCAAGAGCAATACGTTGGACACAGTTTTCATATATTTTTGAGAAAGTATTAAGAAATACAGTGAAGGTATTTCTTGATTCAGTGGTATTTTTCTGTTTATTTCTTAGAACTATATTTTATGCTGCATTCTTTTACTTCATAAGTATCCCCTTTCTTCCTCTATGCTTTTGTCTGGGATTGAAATAAAATAAAACATGTAGGGCTATCCAAGGCTGTCAGGTCCATAATGAAATCTGGCTTTATTTATGTGTGCTTAGAGGGTTCAGAGCAGTCAGAGCTGCTAACTGTGGTGTTAAACATTGGTTGACACGCTCCTTCTTAAAATCCTTTGAAAAGAGCTGATTTTTTATGTTCATGCAAAAGAGTCCTCAGAGGATAGTGAAGGTGGAATGTGGTCGGCTCATACATGAGATTATCATATTATATAACCTGTGCAATTGTTAGAGGAAGAATCATTTGTGGGGTAAAGTAATACGGATCCGTTTCCTGTAGTGTGAAGAACAGGTGTTCTACGGCCTAGGAAATTTAGAGGAAACTTCAATCATGCCTATAGATTTCAGTAATAAAAATGTATGACCAGTGTTTGGCATAAGTGGCATCATAGTATGACAATCAGATCTGGATTGTATATCTTAGTTTATATATCTAACACACATTATTTTGATTTAAATAACTGGGAAAATCAGTATTTTTTTTTAATATCCCAAGTATACATAATGATTAGGATAAGTTTTTTAAATGGGGAATTATGACCTAAAATAATTTTTTCCATGGAGAATGGATGGCTTGGTATTAAGTAATCATAGCTTTATGTTTGTAACAGGATGTTATTGATAACTGTGAGGGAAGTGGTTTGGGCACCTCACCCTTAGCAAGAGCAATATTTACACTGGAAAAACAAGTGAAGTCTAAAAGGAATGTTAAGGTCCAGGAAACTATAGGGTTATTATAGAGATGTGGTATTCAAATTAGCAAGACCTTCAGCATAGGCATCACCTAGAAGCTTGTTAGCAATGCAGAATCTGAGGCAGTGCCATGGACCTGCTGAATCTACAGTTTGGTCAGCTCGTGAGGTTGTTGGTGTGCACGCTAACATTTGAGGAATGCTGGTCAAGAGTCTCAAATGGAATGGAGCCAGTAATTGAAATTGAAAAATAGAGTACAAAGAGTGAGGGATCATGATCCTGGGGTGCTGAAATAAATCAAAGGGATCAGGATCAAAGGAAGGTATGAGTTTTGGTTTGTTTTAATGATAGGAGGGTGGGGTAAGAGAATGGATGGTTGGTATCTTGAGTGATGGCCATAGTTAGAACCACCATTGATGCTTCGAGTTTTATGAAGTGTGCATGAGATTACCTCATTTATGATTATTGGTGGAACAGACACTGGGTACTGTGGAATCTGGCAGCTATTAAACATCGAAATAGATCACAAACTTGGAAGCCTGGTAAGGTGGAAGACTTGAGCTGAGTCAAGTCTGGGGAAGTGATTGTTGTTCTCTGAAGGTGAATCAGTCTCCTGGGGGTGCAAAACCAATCAAACTTTTCCCTAAGAGAAAAGGCATTGTATTGATGGGATAATTATAAAGTTGGGCTTAGCTGTATTCATTTCTGAAGTCAGGTGAGTATTACATGCGAGTGTTCTCTCCAGATGGCAGTGACAGATTATGCAGGCAGGCCTAAAGATGGAAACACTAGTAAAAAGAATGAGATTTTGCTAAGTTGAGATTTGAGGAGCAGTTAGACTCATTCTGTTGGAAATCACTGGGAAGCCCAACCATCTCACAACTGAAGAAATGTCAGTAATTATGTTCTTATTTCTAAAATTTAAATTAACTTTTTTACTAACACTAAATATTTTAACATTAATTTTTATTGATCTTACTTATTTTCCTTTAAAAAACAGAAATACACTCATAAAAAGTTAAAAGAATATAGAACAATGATTAAAATCAATCTACAGTATATAATATACACATATTTAATAGGTTGTAGTGTTTTATGTATACCCTCTCCCCAACTTCATTCCCCTTTCCTCCCGATTGGTAACTGTACTTATGGCTTAGCATGTTGTATTCCATATATTAGGATGAAAAAAGGATTTTTTAGTCATGATAGCATCTGAAATTTTGGAAGAGAAGAAAATTTGTTTTATTACCAACAAATCTTTTGAATACAATTGTATAGGGCTTTTAAAGACTATAATAAGGACCAAAAGACAAGATCTTTCTTTGAACTTACTAGCACTGTAGGCAGGAAATGGGTTGCATTGTATTTTAGTCCCTGCCAATTATGTCAGTGAGATCAGAGGTATATATACAATGTATTTTTAGTGGTTACCAGCACTTAAGCTGTGGCAATCCTCATCCTACACTCTTGTGGCTTAGCTTGGCAGATCTGAGATGGGACAGAAGCCACAAAGTGCTATGGGTCTTAGGACATAATGACGTCATACATTACGGTAAAGGGTGGGGAAGGGGAAGAAACCCCAACATTTTCCAATAGCCAAGCTCTTTGCACATAGATGCTGCACATACATTTTATTATTTCTGTATTTATAGCTACTTAAACTATGTAAAGATTGCCTTAATTTCTTTACCTATAAACTTACAGGACTAAGTGACTTGCCTTTATTTATGCCACAGGGCTATTCAGTGCCATCTAGCAAAGCAAGTATCCCTGGCTCTTCTCCATACACAGTGGGTGTTAAATGATAGAACTCTTTGTTCATGGTTATCTTGTTAGGTGCTATTGGGGCTCAGAAACAGATGCTCCAAACTATGGTGAATTGACATGCGAACTGAAGAAGCCTCAAGGTCTTTTTGATTCCCCATTCCCATCTCTCAATCTTCTGTTCCCCCACGCCCCCAAAACAGGATGAAGTTGTTCTTTGAAGTTTCCTTATCTGCCTAAAGACTGGACCTGCCAAAAAGAAAACAATTACTGCTGGTCCCTTCCCTGAGTTTTCAATAACTGAACTCACATGACAGGAGGAAACACTGAAGTCAGTAAACACACCTGGATAGACATGTCACAAACCATTGTCGGTTCTGTGGGCCCAACAGATTTTGTCCGAGGCCTTTGTATGTTTTTCAAGCCCATTGACTTCCCCTAAAAATCATTTACTATGCCCCTAAAATCATCCAGACTTCCTCATCTCCCTTTTCCCCTAAGAAGGGTATATAACCTGTACTCCATTGCATAGTGGGGTAATCACTCCGTGATCTTCCCTCATGCACATCAATAAATTTATATGATTTTTTCTTTTAATCTGCCTTTATGAGTTGATTTTTTTTTTTCAGCAAACCCTCAGAGAGGGAAGGGAGGACTTCCTACAGTACCCATGGCCCCTACAGTACCCATGGTTAGAACTTCTTGACACTTTACCTTGGCTGCTGAAGTGATTCTGTTAACTGGAGTGTGGTGAGTCTGGGGTGAGAGGTAGATGTGATGAAGTGAGGAGGCAGTGTGAGAAGACTGCAGCTAGACTTGGGAGGACAGCACCTATACCAGCCTTTTGTGACCAGTCAGGTGATGGCTCAACCTCCCTGATCCTCACTCCTTGTGATGCCATCAAATGCAGGGCATGGGACATGACAGCAGGAGCTCCTGGACTGTGAACAACCAGGATGACTAGAAGACCTTTGGTTTAAATTCACACTTCAAATTGGAAATCACCACCAGAGTGTAACTATCCCTAGTAAAAGGGTGCTTTGTTGAAATAAGTTAATTTTGCTTGTATTTTAATTACCTATAAGTGTTAGAATAAGGTCATATGTGATAATATAAAAATGAATGGAATGGTTCTTTTTTTGTTGCTTCCATTGTGTTTTCCATTCAGAACCATAATTATGCCATATTAAAAAGTCTTAATTTGAATTTTTAAGAAAAATGGCCACTTGTAATCCTTTTTAAAATCTGAATGCACATTGGTCTTTCCCAAGGGATAGTTCGGTTGGTCTGGAAAAACATCTTTCCATTTGAGATATTTTCCTCTCATATGTTTCTTATTATTTTAGCTTCATTTGACCCAGTGATATGTGCTCTGCAAATTTATGGATTATTCCTTTTGATTTGGGGCATGTACTCCTAGGCTTAAATCAATCTCAACTGTGCACATTTATTATGGGTTCAGGAAGGGGAGCCGGAAACCATCTTCTGAGTAATCAGAATTTTCTATTGTTTCTTTCTTTCTTTTTTTTTTTTTAAGCCACTAAAGCATTTCCTGAATGATCTCCACTAAGATTGAATTGTTTTTTCTCTGATGGTCATATATAATTGAAAAGTAATACAGTTAATATTTAAAAAGGCATCGTTAATATTCACCTGGAGATATTTTTCTAGGAAAAGCAAGCATTATGATTTGCTCTTCGAGTAGCTATCATAGGATTACACTGCACAGCAAATAATACATATATATATAGTGTTAAAAATTCAGACTACATTTGCGTAGTAAATGTCCAATTATTTCACATTAATACCTCTGATTATTTTTGTTACTCATGCCAGTCACAATGTTTAAATCAGTTGTTCACAGAAAGGGACTTTTTATGAGAAAAAGAGGTAGCTTTTTGTCTTTTGTAAGTGAATTCATGGAAGGCATTTTACAAATGGATTTTCTGCGGCAAGACTTTATCCCAAACATTGTTGAAACTTTTATTAATCAGGTCTTATCAAATTTCCACTTAGCGTATTTCCCCCTCCATTTAAACACCAGGACATGAAGATAATTTAAATGGCCTGGGAAATTTATATATAGCTATTCATAGGATCAAAATACTTTCTTTTAAACTGTTAATTTGGATTCTAATAAAAATTATGTGGTAAAAGACTAATTGTTAGCACGACAATGCAGAGTAATGGTACTGTAAGAGGAACAATTTCAATGTGGATTTTTTAGGAGGGGTAATATTTACGGTTCTATTTTTTAAAGGGCTTGACACGAGTTATTAATTCATTTATGTTTGTGCCTAAAAGCTCTAGGTGTAATAAATAGCAAGCCAAGCCCAGGGAAACATCACCTTATGTAAATACAAAGAGCCTGTGTGCGCATGCGCACGTGCATATATTTTTTGGGGTGGGAGAATAGGATCTTTGCTCCTGAAGATACTCTGTAAATATCTTTTGTTTTCATATGTTTCCCTTTCCCTTTGTCTGCAGCCAGTTGGATTCTCCTCTGCACCAGCACCCTAAGTGACAGCCCCTGGCAGTAATGAGGCTGCACACTCTGCTATAATTGAACCCTGTCAGTGCTGCCCATTAAGGCCGTGGTGTGTATGCCAGCTCATTAATCCAAAGCCCATTTCTTCTCCTCTCTCATTTCTCTTTTATACTATGGCACTGTTTCAAGTCCTGATCCCCTCATTGTGCATATGGAGGTTCAGGAATAGAGAGTAATTGATGTTGTTGCACTCGTCTTGAGGAATAACCCTTTTAATAAAGACATGTTCACATCTGCAAACTAAGACCATTGTGTCATGATTGCATATTGTTTGGACTTCTAGGAGAGTCTATTTGCAGTAGTCTAGATAGTCTATTTGCGGAATTTTTCTTTGTGCATTCAGACCCAGAATCTCAAACTCTCACAATTCCATGATGTAAAGGTACATATTTGTGATTAAAAATACACATGCATTTATACATATGTAATTTGCTTTTATAATAAAATTAATGACATATTTTGACTCTCACTGTGAGTGAGAGTTAATTATCTCCCATGTACCAGCATAAAATACAGTGGGCTTCTGTATAATCATACTCTTGGTTAGTCAAAATTTCGGAGAAAAACTCTCTTACTTTCTTCAGCTATTTTGAAGTGTTATGATATTAACATAAAAATAATAGCATTTTTTTAAAAACAGAGTCTTGCTTTGTCACCCAAGCTGGAGTGCAGCTGGGCAATCTCAGCCCACTGCAACCTCCGCCTCCCGGGTTCAAGCGATTCTCCTGCCCCAGCTTCCCAAGTAGCTGGGATTACAAGCAAGTGCCACCATGCCTGGCTAATTTTTGTATTTTTAGTAGAGATGGGGTTTCTCTATGTTGGCCAGGCTGGTCTCAAACTCCTGGCCTCAGGTGGTCCACTCACTTCAGCCTCCCAAAGTGTTGGGATTACAGGAGCGAGCCACCACGCCTGGCTAAAAATAATACCTGCTTAATACCAGCATGCCTCTATCTTGTTTATTTTTCTGTATGTAAATAATGCATTCAAATTTTATAATTGTTTTCATTGTTGTATTTTGCATATGCAATCCTTTTGGATGTTCAAATTCTGTGATAGAACAAGTAGAGATGACTTAATTATCACTTACATACTAAAATCTTTCTAACACTATTATGTGCAACTTTGCTTAGAGCCTTTCTTTCATTTCATCTTGCTAGAGAAACCATTTTTTTACACTCAAAAAATGTAATTAAATGAAATCCCTTTTTGGATAATTTTGAATCTGTAATCGAATTGAAGCTTATCTTTTAATGTGCCTTCTAAGTAGGAGTCAAAGAAAATATACTTTGGGACTTAGTAGAGAAGGCAATTCAAAGCAAGGTATCATTAAATTGAAATGCAGATGTGAGAAAATGGTCCAGCCTATAGATGGAGAATGTGGGAAGGAGTGTTAAAGGGATGGATGGGAGGAGGTATTGACAAAATTGATCAAAGATTCAGGTGAGTCCTCTAGAAATTAACAGCTCTAAATTGAGTCAAAGTTATTTAACGTTATCACTGGTAAGTTGCAAATCTTGTATAATTTTGAGGTAAGAACACGTAAAAATAAAAAAAAACAAATGAATGGAAATTCTTGATATTTGGTACTTAAATTATTACTTGGTATGATATTATTATTTTAGACAGCCTAATTAGGGTCTAGGAATCCTAGGATTCACTTTCTATACGAGTAAATCACTTTCTAGAAAAGTAAAATCAAGAAAAACAACAATAAAAATAAACAGGAAAAAACAAGTACATTTCAACTTTTTGAGTGTGGATTGTGTTTTATTCGTTGTTATATACTTGTTTGGTTCAATGTGGTGTTCAGTTGCAATCAACATATAGTAGTTTTCAAGCAACATTTAGTACAAAGAATGAACATCGTGTATGAACAGAGATAACTTGTCACTTCTGGTCTGTACAGTACCTGTAGTTCTCAGACTAGTGCTTGGTACAGAGGAAGTGCTCAGTAAGTATTTATTGATTCATTAATTCAGCTTGGAATGTGGAGGAAAAGACTACTGTTAAAACAAGGGTTTTTAACCTAACTTCTTTATGCTATTGAGTATGGTCGAAAGCAAAAAGGAAGCTGTAGTAGAATAACAAAATAAAATATGTTTTTATTATCAAGAACAGTGTATCTAGGTTGAAGCTCAAGTATCCAAAGTAAGACTTTAAACTCTACTCAACAAACAGACTGGAATTTAGTCTCTTTCCTTATACTCACTGTCAACATTTTGGATTTAAACTCTTTACATTTTTCTCATAAGAACTTGTTTTATTAAATGTCAGGAAAGATTATAAAAATTTCATAATGATGTAAGAGCCAAATTAATCTCTATTAAAGGCAACACAACATATATTCCTTTCTTTTTAAAATTTGTTTTTTAGAAAAACAAAGTTAAGAAAAGACTCATTAAAGTTATATAGTGAGTGTGAGCTGTATGGAAATTGGCACAGTTTTTATGACAAACATAACAATTTATATCTCACTTCCAGATTATGAGATCAGAAGATAGTTAAGTTGTTTTTTTTTTTTTTTTTTTTTTCCAGTTCTGTGTGTGTTGGTGGTGGGGAAGGGGAGGGGGATTTGAAGGAAAATGAAAACATGGATAGCTGTCCTAAATAAATCAGTCAAGGAACAAGAGTGCTTAAAGTATTTTTTGTTTGTTTGTTTAAACTCGAAAAATGGATTGAGGTAGGTATGGGTATCAAATGGACCCCGCCCTCTAATTTCATTGATTTTGTTCGTATTAGCAATTTGATTGTTGATTATAACCATGTGGCTGGGAATTTTTATTAAGACAGAGAAGCGGTCCAACAGTTTTTTATGAAAGCCCAATTATAGTGAAAGGAAAATAAACATGTTATGTGTTTTTAAAAATGCTTGAAGAATTTGTAATCATGGACGTTTTTAAATGAAAACTCAGTATTTGAATCTGGTGGTGATTTAAATATTTACGTAAAAGAGGACATTATCAGATTATTTTCCTGCCATTCTTATTCCTCTATAATTTTCCCCAAATTTTTGGTATTGGCCCCTTTGTACCTCCTGCAGATGTCAGCAATACAAGGGTCCTCATGTAAGTGGGTATTTCAGAGACTGAGCCGCTGGAAGCCCTTGGCAGTGTTCTCATAAGGCCTGATGCATTCTCTTATGGGTAGAGGCCATGGCTGTTACAGAAAAGATTATTAGGCTTAAAAAAAATCAACAAAAACAAAAAACCCTGCCAACTGCCCCCTTTTCCTGCCTTCAGTTGGGCTCAAGCCGGATAATACCACCAATCTCTCATTGAATCCCATTTCCTAAACTTATCTAATTTCTCTTAGACCCTTTAAGACCTTGGTGGCCTCCAAATCAGCTAATGGTGGTATCCTTAACAAGTGTGACCTACGCTCTTGGGACCATTAAAAAGATCTGATAAATCAGAAGTAACTGCTTGCTAGTAACTTAGTTGGGGTGGAAGGTGAGAGAGAAGCTAATGCTACCATTACTAGGAGATGACTTACATGAAGTATGGTAGAGACCATGAAATAAACATATGAATAGATGGAAATTTGTGTATCATGCTCTAAAGAGCTATCTTGTCCACTGACATGAATTAGCTCAACATCTATTGCATACATTTGTGATTTAAAATTTTGAAGATCCTTTTCCTCCTGAACTTTCTAGATGCTTGTACCCTTTTGTTTAAGGTGTTAAGATTGATGTTGCCCATTAACTTAATATGATATGACTGTTTTTTAAATTTATCGGCATTCTAATTTTAAAATTTTCTGGAGAATACTTCTAATATTCCATGCTGAGAATATTAGCCACATGTGGTCATGTGGACTCCCTTCATCTCAGAAAATACTGCCCTTTACTCCTAAGCACCTGACCTCTACTCCTTCAAACGTCATGTAGAACCAGACTCCACGTGAGATAAATGCGTACTGTTTCACTGTATTATTATCTTAATACTCTCATTGGCACAACAAATTTTAAAACCCACATTTTACCCAATATAATCCTTTCCTCTACTCAAGTTTTTCACACTATATGAGCTCTGGGATTTTTCACCTCCTGTGTGCTTAAGGACACATCTTTGTTTTATAGTAGTCTTATATGGTTGGTTTCCTGAAAGACAGGTTAGGTTTTTAAGTCTCTTGTAGTGGTTGTCACAGCCACGTTATCATTTGATGGATGCCGTTTGTTGAGGTTGAGGTAGAAGGTGATGAAAGTGGAATTCTTGAGTCATAGCCTCTGAGTTTCAGTTATAGCTTTTTTGAAAAATAGTTTGGAAATTCATAACAAAGACTGAAATTTTGTCCTTTCAGGAATATTACCTAAAACCAACCAACAAACAAAAAGGAAAACAAAAAACTATTAGGGATATGCATGAAGGTTTGACCAAAGGAATATTTCTTTCCAGACAAAAGGGAATAGAAGAGGGGAGGAGTATATTACTTAAGTTTTCAATAGTAGAACATTTCTTAAGTTTTATATATTTGCAAGTGACTATGTAGTCATTTATAATGAAGCTGTGTATTTTTATTTATTACTCAGAACCTTAGCAAAAATGCATTATGGAGTATGGTTTCGCATTTACTGAAAAAAATGTGTCTTTTATATGTACCAAGGTGCAAATGGATGTTAAAGGTAACCTGTGAGGATTATGAGTATTTTTGTTTTTGTCTTTATATTTTGTGTCTTTTCTAATCTTTCTACAACAAATAGATGCTCAATTCATATTACAGTGTTGACGTTCATATAAGAGCCCTGCATATTTATCAAAACATGTTTTGTTGAAGACTTACCATTTGCCAAGTACTGTCCTAGGTCCTAAGCATGTACAGTATTGGTGAAATAATATCCTATCTTCTTGTAAACCTCATAACTATAGTGAACTTGCTGCAGCTATTATCAGTCATATCCTAAAGCACCAGGAAAAACAAACAAGACTATTACTTTTATTGACCTAGCAAAATGAACGTGAATATTTTAATGTTAATTTAGCAAAATTAACACAATTTATTTATTTATTTATTTGGCCAAAGATGGTCCTGCTGCCAGTGGTAGTTAAAAGATGTTGAAGACTATCTTTTGTTTATTATTGTTAGAGCATGCTTCTTTTTTTTGTATAAATTTAATGGGTACAAGTGCAGTTTTGTTACGTATATATTGCATAGTGGTTAAATCTGGGCTTTTAGTGTAGCCATCACATAAATAGTATACATAATATCCATTACGCTTTCAATGTTTTTTTTTTTTTTTGAGAAGGAGTCTCGCTCTTTCACCCTGGCTGGAGTGCAGTGGTGCGATCTCGGCTCACTGCAGGCTCCGCCCCCCAGGGTTCACGCCATTCTCCTGCCTTAGCCTCCCGCGTAGCTGGGACTACAGGCGCCCGCCACCTCGTCCGGCTAATTTTTTGTATTTTTAGTAGAGACGGGGTTTCACTGTGTTAGCCAGGATGGTCTCGATCTCCTGACCCTGTGATCCGCCCGCCTCAGCCTCCCAAAGTGCTGGGATTACAGGCGTGAGCCACTCCGCCCGGCCTATGCTTTCAATGTTTTATCTGTGGTCTTCAGCTTCATTCTATGTTCTCAGAGTCCTTAAGACATGGAGGTAAAATTTGATAAGAAATTGAACAGATATATCACATCCTACTGATTTAGGCACAACTTATATATTAGTCTCTAATTGTTCACAAAGTAAGAAAGTTTGATTTTATAAAAAGAGAACTTAGGCTAATTAAAAACTTGTATACCAATTGGGGTGGTAGTATTTCATTATGGATTTCATTTGTGGGTGAGAAGGAGAGATTCTGCCATTGCAAATGTGTTATCTAAATTAAATTCTAAATTAGCCTTATAATAAAATAATAAATGATAATATGCTAAGACCCTATAATACTGTAGTATCATGTTGGTGTGTGTGTGTTTTTAACAATTATGTTTCATAGTGATATATTTAAATGCACAAAACCATTCTGCTTTTAATAAATCTCATCTTAGAGCATAAATAACATTTTGCAAATTAAAATTTCTTGAACTATTCAGGGTCATGGCAATTAACGTAGCACAGGTTAATTTCAATTAGTTATTGATCAATGTTTCTCAAATAGCTGAAAAAGCAAGATACCTGAAATCATTTAAGAGAGCAATTTCATACACTGGTATGTCACAAACACCATTCCCTGAGATGTGGTAATGGTGGTGGTATACGGTGAAGGGTTTGATACCAAAAACACTTGGGAAATGCTGTATACTGTTTTCTCTTGGATCTACAAAGGCACATGAGCATATTGAAGGCTCTGACCAGTACTGCAGTAAAGAAGCCAATTTAAATCTGTTTCATCTAGTGTTTTTCAAATGTTTACATCAGGAAATTTTCATATTTCCTGATATGACATACTCTGGTATTCTATGAACCTTCTTTGACCAGGATTGTCTACACTCTAGAGCAGTGCTTCTGAAACTACTGTGGTCAAAGATTGAATTTTAAAATTCTAATCTGTCAAAACAGGCCACTAGTGATGACTAATTGCAGCTTGTACCACGTTAAGTCTGACAACATTCACACTGGCCTGTATCCTGTTCAACGTGTGTCCAGTGGTCATGTAGTTGGCTGTTGTAACAATCTTAACGTAGTGTACTAGTTTCTAAATGCTTACCTTGTTTCCTCCATTCTTACCTCTCTCCCTTTGGACCAGCACTGGCAGGAGTAGCTACTTCGAATAGGAGAAGTCCAGAGCCTCACTTACTCACAGTGAGGTCTGCAGACCCGCTGTATCAGGATCACCTGAGAAATTGTTAGAAATGAGGTACCGCAGTCCTTCCCGAGACATGTGGAATTACGAATCTTTATTTTAGCAAGATCCCATGTGACTTCTGTGCACAGAAAATTTTGGGAAACATGAATCCACAACCATGCTGTCCAGCAGAAGTAGAATGCAAGCCAAATATGTAATTTTAAATTTTCTTGTAGACATGTAAAAGTGGAACTAATTTTAATGTATTTTATTTAACTCTATATGTAATTTCAACATACAATTGATATAAAATAATCATAAGACATTTTGCATTTTTTAAGACTTTGAAATTTAATGTTTTTATACTTACAACAGATCTCATTTCTCACTGGCTATATTTCAAGTATGTAGTAGCTGCATGTAGCCATTGGCCATTACGTTGTACCCCTCAGAACCTAGAATGTTATCTGGCACATAGCAAGTGCTTAGCAAATACTTATAGAATTAAAGTAGTTGAGGAAGAGCATTTACTGAAGGCAAGCTATGTATAAGCTACATTGCCTCTTTAAAACTTGAAAGTGTTTGGGTGGAAAAACATTTAAAACCAGGTGTCTGACTCCTTGGTCCATTTTCTTTTTACTTCTTTACTGCTTTTTATTTTTTTGTGAATCTCTTTAAGTGCATTAAGTAGAATTTTTTAGTTAGCTATTTAAAAGCCAGTTTCCTAAATACTCATATATCTGCCTCAACTCCTTTCTGGAAAAAGTTCAACTGTAAGTAGATAAATAATCAAGACTGAGATTCTGGGCTATTTGTTTTTTGTTTCCTCCTCTACTAATTTCCTGACCATTTTTACCTTTTATTCATTTCATTTTATTATTTAAATCTACTTTTAGAAAGTTGCTTAGATATGTATTAAGATATCCTAAAAATTCTTTTTTGATGAGAGAAGGATTAGAAAATTGAAATTTGATTGAAATTTGATGAGAGAAGGAGTAGAAGATTGAGAGCAATTGGTCAAAAACAAATTTCAAATTATAGCACTTGTCTATGTAATATGGGACCTTAAAATAACTATTGATTCCTGGTCTCCAGGAGATCTAGAATCTTGCAGTCCTTGGACAACAGAACAATCACGAGAGGCTGAGGTAACGCTGTACCTAACAGTTTCATTATCATAGGTTGGGGAGGGTAGGAGTTGAGGTCTCCTGGTACAGGAGTGCAAAGGCCAAGTGCTTAGGAGTCATTTGCCCCTAAGTGTGGTGACTAGATTTTTTGAAAGAAGACAGAACACAAAATTTTTTCTTGTACTGTCTCCTAACTTGGTCTCCACTGTTTCTACTACCATTTTTAAGACTAACGAAATCAGAATATTGGTGCTAGGTACCTTATAAATAGAAATACTTTTTATTTCATTTATTTATTTTTTTGAGTTGGAGTCTTGCTCTGTCCCCAAGGCTGGAGTGCAGTGGTGCGATCTTGGCTCACTGCAACCTCTACCTCCTGGGTTCAAGTGATTCTTGTGCCTCAGTCTCCTGAGTAGCAGGAATTATAGGTGCTGCCTGGCTAATTTTCATATTTTTAGTAGAAAAGGGGTTTCATCATGTTGGCCAGGCTGGTCTCGAATTCCTGGCCTCAAGTAATTCACCTGCCTCAGCCTCCCAAAGTGCTGGGATTACAAGCATGAGCCACCCCTTCCTGAATCTAAATAGAAATTCTGAAACTACTATTGTTTTAGTCATCTACTTTGTGACTTGTTCAGTGAAACCTCCCAACATAGCTGGTGGGGCGTTTCAGAATTTTAATTAAGAACTCATTTAATTATGTTAACTCATATGGGAACTAGTAAACTGAGAAGAACATGAATGTAGGAACTGGACACCCCAGTTTTTAATCTTGTTTTTTCCTCAACTTTTCCAAACTTCAGTTTCTTCACCTGTTAAAATGAGGATAACAGGAAAGCCCTAGGATTGTATTGAGAGGAGTAAATAAAACAACATGTTTTAAGATGTTTACATGGAGTTTTGGGCCTACATATATTAGTTATCCACTCTTTCCCCTGAGTGATAAGGGTTTGGGGGAATAGGAATTTCACATGCCAGTCGTTGGTAGAAGCATTAATCAGAACAAGTTTTATGGAGGACAATTTGGCAGTCTTGACATAGCAGTACTACCAATTGTATATTTGTGCAGCCAAAGGATAAATTCCTAAGGAATAGGAACAAGGGTGCTCAGATAAAATTATTTCATAAAATCCAAAACTGCAGACAACTGAAATGCTCATAAATTAGGAGCTGATTAAATTATCATGAATCCATATAATGAAATGTGTAGACATTACAAAGGACGACATAGATATCCTTGGGAAGATGTCCAAGACCCATTAAGTGGGGAAAAAATGCAGGATGCTCTTCTTTGTACAATGTATAAAAGAATATGCAATAAATTATTAAATGGATCAACCTGAGAAGTAGAAACGAGATCTGAGAGAACTTTCCTTTTTTCTCCTTCTCTGTAGTCTGAAATTTTTATTATGAGCAGATATTGCTTTTCCAAAGCATTTATGTCAGTATTTATGATAGGGAATGTATTGCCTTGTGGCTCAGTACTCTAATTCTGGGATACAAAAACCAATTTGGTGGAAGGGGCTCAATATCTTATAGTGTGGTAGTTTTGGAGTTTTGCCAGGCACATAATATAAAATCAATTTAAAAGCCCGTGAATTCTGAATTTGATTCAGTGTGTCAGTTTGGTCTGGAATTGATTGTTCTGGCACTTTTATATTGCACAACCCAGTGTTCTATGTTAGGATTCATAACAAGTTAGTTTACTATTTTGCAAGGATTCAAATGGTTATAGTGTATATGAAAAATGCAGCCTTAAAAAAGTCATATTGACTCAGTTTCTCCCCATCCCCCAACATAATATAAATTGTTATATTGTAGATTAAGTCTGACTTAATCTTCTTGGGGGAGGTCAGTTCGTTATTCATTTTTTTGCACTGCGTTAAAGAACACGAAAGATAAAATAAATTCAAATTGATTTATTATAGGAGGGGCATATTCTGAATGAGCTTAGCTAAGTACATACTAAAACAAAAGTAGCTTATAAAAAATGTGATAATGTAAGGATTTTTTTCTAATCCTGATTAGATTTTAAATTGTCCCTTCAGTAGTTTGCATAATTATAAGGCACTGCTATAGAATGAGTAACAATAGAAAATAACTCATTAATGCCTGTTTCTCTTTGGCATTGTTCCAGGGCATGCAGCTTGATGTTTGCAGAGGAGACAGTCTAGCATTTCCCAGTCTGATATGGAACATCAAAGATTGCTAGGATTTCTCAGTACTCAGACATTCCTCATTTTGTCTGAAGTGGTAATATCCTGAAGAGCCAATAGTTGCGTGGAATTTAAAGTATTTTGGCACTTCTTCTTATAGTATTTTCAAATGTAGTTTATATTAGAGAAGTAGATTGAGATTTCTTGGCTTTTAAGCAAAATTAGTTATTACAAAATCTAGTTTTTGAGCCCAAGGTTATAAGGTAATTGCAATGCTGGTGTGTAAACTGGATTGCTTTTTAGAACTAGGTTTTAAATACCTACCACTTACAAGCCATAGTGTTTGATTATCACTAGTGCATTTTTAGTGTGGTGCCTAGACATTAGATATGAATCCCTAATTAATGAATAATGAGATGTTGACTCTAGAGTACTGGAATTTTATTCTTCAATGTAATATTTTCCAATACAGGTTGTGCTCAGCCATAGCGCATCAGGATTGGCTGTATATACACACAGTTGATGACTTCCAAACACTTACAAAGTAATCAGTTTCTATCTTAATATGGTTAAACTATTTGATAGGCCCTATGGGTTTAGACTGATCAGACCCCTTGATAAAAGGAATTCTTTTGATATATAAACATGAATACAAATGGGACCCTAAAATACATATTCTTCTTCGAACAGACACTGTAGAACAACTCCACTCATCTCCTAGTCATTCAATGTGAAGATATGGAGTAAATACTAAGACAGTCTTAACCAGTTTGCCATGTAATACATAATTCTTCACTGTTATTTCTTATGGATAAATGTTTAATAACTGGTTTATGTTAAAAAATGGTTCATGTTAAAAAATTTTTTTTCCTATCACATGAAGAATTTTGGGCAATCAACAAGGATTGCATGGTTTGATAGTAGATTTTAATAAGATAAAATGATATATCAGGATGTGTGCATATATAGTACCTTCACACAATATTACTAAAATTTATTTTGTTAATATGTTGGTATGGTATTAATATTAAATTGCTATATTAGAAATATATCAATATTATTTTTTATTAAGTATTATTAAATTGGTGTATTAGAAGTTATAATTTAAAGATGCCAGGGCATGAATATTAGTTGAAATTGGTTTTATTGAATTACTGGAAGAAAAAAAAATCTCTTTGGACAGTGAATAGTGGACTTAGATGTTTGTACAATGTATCGTTGAGAACAGAAGAAAACTGCCCTCTACATTTTTCACCCAGATGTGTGCTTTCTCCAAGGCTTCTGACCCTTCCCTGGCCACCACGGTTTGAGCTCTAAGTCATCTGGGTTCTAAGCCATAACTAGCAGAGCCCCTATTTACTGGTGTCTTCCCTAAGATTGGAGATCACCATTTCTGAGGTATGACGAGTGATGCACTTCTTGGCCATACGCAAATACATGGAAAGGTAACAAATTCAGGAAGTATTTTTCCTTATAAGCTTTTTTATTTCTGAATTTTTGACTTACCTTTTTTGCCTGGATGCATGGACTCATCAGCTGTAGTATATATGCTGGCTCCTGAATGGCTTTAGCCCTTAGTTCCTCCTGTGAGGAATCTCATTGTGTGCATTAAAGTGAAAGGAACACAATTGATATGAAGTCATATCTCCTTAAAAAACATATGGACAGTTTTAGTTGCAAATATATAATTGTATTACTTTCATGTCCATATTCAGGTTGGTTTAACATGAGCTGATCTTGACCTAGAACTTCAGAAAGAGACAATTCTATCAGCCTTCTGCATAGCTATATTTTCTGAAATGTCCATTGCAATATGTAAAAAGAAAAATAATTCTTGTAGATAAATTTTCCAAATGAGAGTATCAGGTATAGTATATTCAATTAAAGTGCCATGAGATCATCTCTGTAGAGATTTTTCATTTCAGAGTAATGCTCATTAGACATTGATCTATTTTTCCTTTGATTATCATTTTGAGTCTAGATTTTATCCAAAGGATATGGATTTGCTGAATGAAACTCAAAATTCAACTTGTAAAACAATACATAGATGACCCCATTATGAAAGATGCCATTAAAGAAAATAACTTATTGGCTGGGTGCAGTGGCTTACACCTATAATCCCAACACTTTGGGAGGCTGAGGTAGGAGGATCGCTTCAGCTCAGGAGTTGGCGATCAGCCTGTGCAGCAGGAGTTTGAGGCTGCAGTCAGCTGTAATAGTGCCACTGTACTACAGCCTGGGAGACAGAGCACGACCTTGTTTCAGAAAAAAAATAACTTACTGCTAACCCATTTCGTTATATTAAGCCAGCATATAAAAACGGATATAAAGCATGTGCAGATGTACTATTTGTAAACGTTTCCTAGGCCTGTTATAACAAAGTGCGTATAACTAGGTGGCTTAAGACAACAGAAACCTATGTCCTGGAGGCTGGAAGTCTGAAATCTGGGTGTTGGCAGAGTCATGTTCTCTCTGACAGGCGAGAATCCTTCCTTGCCTTGTTTAGCTGCTGGTGTTTGCTGCAATTCTTGGTTCTTTGGTGTCAATCACATGACCATCTTCTCCCGCTGTGTCTTTGCATCATTGTCCCGCTGTGTGTATCTGTGTCCAGATTTCCTGTTTATAAGCAGATTAGACTATATCCTAGTGACTTTGTTTTAATGTTAATTACAAATAAAGTTACTTTCTGAGGTATTGGCGCTTAGGATTCAACATATAATTTTGGGAGGATACCATTCAGCACATAACACTTCTGATGTTGGGAATATAGAAGATACTTATTCAGTTATTACACATTTACTGAACATCTCCTAGGTCATCGGAATGCAAAATTGAGGAAGACATAGGCAGGGTGTGGTGGCTCCTACCTGTATCCCAGCACTTTGGGAGGCTGAGGTGGGCAGATCACTTGAGGTCAGGAGTTCGAGACCAGCTTTGGCCAACATGGTGAAACCTCCTCTCTACTAAAAATACAAAAATTAGCCAGGCATGGTGGCAGGCGCCTATAGTTCCAGCTACTCAGAAGGCTGATGCAGGAGAATCGCTTGAACCTGAGAGGCAGAGTTGCAGTGAGCTGAGATCATGCCATTGCACTCCAGCCTGGTGACAGAGCAAGATTCCATCTCAAAAAAAAAAAAAAAAGTGAGGAAGTTGTAATCCTCCTCCACAAGGAGCTGGCATTCAAGGTATGGGAGACAAATAAGCCAGCTAGTTACAAACAAACCTCTGAATAATCTCTATTATTATTCATAATCTATTCAATTATTTAAATAATAGAGAAATCTCACGGATTAAAGCAGCAGCAGTTGGGGAAGTATGTGTTTTAGGGACACCTGGGCTATAGGCTATAATCTTATGAAAGAGATATGAGAAAAGGCTTCTATGGCTACTAAATATGCAAAATGCTAGGTTAGATGGATAAACAGGGTTCTTTACTGCAAGTCTTCTCAGAGACTTGAATATGCTATTGTGCTTTGTGAATATAGAGCTGGTGACTATGGTGTTTCCCACACATAGTTGACCACATGATTCTTCTTAATGGATCATTTCAAGTAATTATGTTCCTAGGAAAACACTGGAAACTAGTGTTGAACCATGTGATCTTATTTCAAAAACCACCACAGAGCTAGCGTAATATAATGGTTGCTAAGATTATTCATCACCCTGAGGATGCGAGCAAAGGTTTTCAGAAATTTATAGACCTCTTATGCCGATATAGCCAATCCTTCTCAAGACAGTGTGTTTCTTTCATAATGGTTGCAAGAAAATACTGATCAGTGGATTGAATTCTGTGTTTCATCCAGCAAATTTAGTGACTCTGGAATCTGGTTAAAAGCAAGTGACCTGTTCTTAAAGCAAAGTAGCATGTTTGCGTCACTTCTATGAATGCAGTATTCATTGCCATGTTTGAGACAATAAGCATTCGAACAGCCAGTGTTAAACTGCCTGAAATGCCCTTGGGAAGTTTTATACCCCATCCTGCTGTGGTTAGAAAGTGTGATACACAGAATTTATTCTGGGCCTTGAAAGCGTGTATGTCCTGTATACTTTTGAGACACTACCACGTTAGTGATTATGTATCAACTTGAGGAAACTTGAAGCTATGCATCAAATTCTCCTAGGAAAATCTTACAGTGAATAAATCACTTGTATTAGTAATTTACAGTTTGAATGATATCTGAAGGCCTCTTCACTATGAGAATACTGGAAAATGTGGTGGTAGAGTGGTGGTCTTAATATCATTAAGAGCCACAGATAAGCCAAGAGATACCTACGTGAATAGCCTGGCCCCACCTGGCTCTGATGGATTAACAGGACTGGGGAAGTTCTAGATCCTGCAAAGAAGAGTAGATTATTTATTTATTTTTGAGACAGAGCCTCACTGTGGTGTCCAGGCTAGAGTGCAGTAGCACCATCATAACTCACTCTAACCTTGAATTCCTGGGCGCAAGGAATCATACCACCTCAGCCTTCTGAGTAGCTAGGACTATAGGCATGTGCCACGGCACCTGGCTAATTTTTTTTGTTGTAGAGGTGAGATCTTGCTATGTTGCCCAGGCTGGTCTCAAATTCCTGGTCTCAAGCAATCCTCCTGTTTCAACCTCCCAAAGTGTTGGAATTATGTGCACGGGCCTAACCTACTCCATGCCCAGCCGAATAGTAGTTTTATTATGGTTATTTGTTCACCTTTTGGAAACCCATTTAGAGTGATGAAGTTATAGCTAAACTGAGGCCTTTTAGAAACTCTCAAATCTGTTTACTTTCTCAAAATATGGGAATGAAAGTTAAATTTTTCTGCAGCTTTCCAGTAACAGACTGTCCTGAGAATCACTATATTTCCTTGCATATATGTTCTTAATTATTGGGCCCCTCACCTAATTCCTTTACCTGCAGCGTTCCATACTCAAATAGAGCTTAGTGATGCCCCTCCACCTCAATGGTTCCATGAAAGAGGAGATGACACATGTTCTCTGTAACCATGGGTCAAATAACCGTGCAGGACTAAACATTAGTTCTTTTCACTTCTAAGTCCCAGAATAATGTTTTCTCTAAGCTTCCAGACTCAAATATCTCATTAAAGGTCTGTTTTGAGTTTGGGGAATATTATTGCTATAAAAGAAGAAAAGAGGATCCGCTGTCATTGATATTTGCTCTGCAGTTGACACCACTAGTGCCCAATACATTCTGCATGCCTGCCACAGTGCTTGCTGAATGAAAATTTTCCTAATGTGTAGGTTCATAGGAAAGCTAATGGGACTCTGTGGAGCCAGGAGACAGTTTGAAAGGTTACTAAGTTTTTCAGAAATTGAAAGCCACACCTGTAGACAGTGGTTCTCAGTTGCCTTTTGGGGGCCTCCATTGAGTCCTCCAGACTGTGGTATTATTTGTTTGCAGAGTACATCTATAGGGTTTGATGAGTTCCTCTGTTCTGCCTCAGTAATGGCTCAGTTTCAAAAATGAATGTAGAGACTCCTGTATTTCTTAAAGGTTTTACATTCTTTTCAGATTAACAGCCATACAGAATAGCCGTTATTCCATTATTGTCATTGATTATAACCTTACTCGGGGTTACTCCCTGTTCAGAGAGAAAGCCCAGCACTTTCTATTCAAAAATCTATTAGGAACAAGCAGTGTTGGGCAGTGGGTGGATCTCAGGGATGGATGCAAACTTGCCTCTGCAGTGGTGAGCCCATGCTCTCTTCCAATCCACTAAGCTCAGCCAACAGATGTTCTTAGTATTTGGCTGGTAAAAGGAAATGCAGTTTATCATTTAAAAACTGCACATCGTTGACCAGTGTTCAAGCAATAGTGTCTGGGTGGAATATTTTTTTTTTTTTTTTACAGATTACAAGCATTTCCTGATATTTCACAGGTGAGAAAGAAGGCAGATTTGAGCGCATTTTAAGGAATACCATCGTGGTATATGCTCAGTTTCTTGGAAGAATAACCTTGTAGTTAAGTCAGTCCCAAGCATGAATCCACAAGACACTGTTGTTTTTATTGAGATTATATGCAAGAGCTGTTTTTTACTTAAGTTATCCTTATTTAATTGAAGCATCTGTGAAATGTATTTGGTTCACCCATCCAAGCTTGGAGCAAAATTTTCATTAGAAAATTTCATTGAGGACTAGAGTTGCTGTTTTTCTCTTGAATCAAGGCTTCCAATTTTACATATAAATAAGTGAACGGTGACTTTCAAAGCTGCAGATTTTGTTTTATAGATGTAACCCGTTGTCACCCAAGGTAGTTGTCATCAGACAACTGAATGTTTCTTTGGGCAGCTAATTAAGGTGCTTATTGCAAACAACTTGGTGTGTCTTCTGCCCAAACCAGAATGTCTTAAAGCATTGCAAGATCACTTTCCTGGGGGAGAGTGATACTCTTAAGTCATACCAAATTGGGATAAAGCACTTTTGTTTGGCAGAGCTAAAACCATTTATATGTGTAGAAACTTTTACCAGAAAGAATGTGTCCTAATGTAACCTTTGAATGTATTAAGTGAAGAAAAAAGGGGGAGCTGATCATATTACATTTAAATGATTTGTTTTCACCTCTGGGTCATGAGTTCTTTGAGGACAGGGATGCCAGTTATCAGCTGGTAATGGCTCATGTAGTTCAGCTTGAATAACATTCTCAGCAGTTTTGAGGGGCTTTTTCAATAACCATGAAGTGAAGTTTTACATATGATTTATTACAACTTTAAAACTTTAGTTACAGATTTATAGGATATGAGTATAATTTGGCTGTATGCCTGTCACAACCTTGTGAAGAAGGAAAGACATGTTTTCCTCTTTTTTTTTTTTTTATTTTTTTTATAAGAGGAAGGAAACAGAAACAGGAAGGGTACATGATATTATTAAAGCTGCCACTAAGATTACTTATAAAAGGAGGAATCTAAGATTCTGACTGCCATCAGACACTTTGTCAAAAAGAATAAACTTAAATTGCCTTTAAGTCTTTGGAATTACCTGTGAATTATGGGAAGAAATGAATTCTGATAGGCTTGTCAATCTTAAACTTGCTAAAATTTAGACAAGTAGAATGATGCCAAATTAGAATTTTATAAAGTTCTAATTTTAATATATTGACTTTCAATTATATTTAAGTTCATTATTTTGCTATTTCTGCCTGCTTCTACTTACCAAAGATTTGGATGATAACAATTCTACTTCCCTTGCAGAATTGGAGTAGATTAGGTATAATGCATATGGAAGCAGCTGGAGAAATATAAAGCATGTCAACATTTCTTATTTCTGAGTAGCTGACACAGTGAGGTCACATGTATTAGCCTCAGTATGTTGTTTGGATTTAAACATTTTCTTTTACAGCTGAAAAATAAAAAGTATAGTAATATAAGGCATTATTATGCTAATTTTACTTGGGTATATTGTACATGCACTAAAATTCACTGACTATAGTATATAATGGAATGATTTTGAAAAAATGTATAGAGTTGTGCCACAAACACTATAATTCAGTTTTGGAAAATTTCTACCAACTCCCAAATTTCTCCAAGCATTTTGGTAGTAAGCTTCAGTCTGAACAATCACTGATAGGCTGTCTTGCATTTTCTGGATACTTCGTATGAATGTAATCACATAATATGTTGTCCTTTGTTTATAGGTTCTTTCACCTAACATAACGTTTTTGAAGTTCATCCACACTGTAGCACCTGTCAGTAGTTAATTCAATTTTATTGCTGAATATTCCATTGTGTGGACATGCCACATTTAACTGTTTATGGACATTTGGGTTCTTTCCATTATTTGGCTATCACGAATAATATTGCTATGACTATTAGTGTGCAAGTCTTTTGTGAACGTTTGTTTTTATTTCTCTTAGATTTCTAGAAGTGGAATTGCTGGGTCTTACATCATGTTTATGCGTAATTTTTAATAAACCGCCAATTTGTTACCCAAGGTGGCTATACCAATTTTCAACAGAAATGTATGTGATCTGGTTTCTCCACATCCTCATTAGCATTTGATATTGTCTTTTAATTTTAGTCATTTTAGTGAATGTGTAATGGTATCTCATTGTGGTTCTACTTCACATTCCCTAATGAAAAATGATTACAAGGGCTTATTGGCCATTCTTACTGCTTCTTTGGTAAAATATCTATTAAATTATTTTCCATTATTTGAATTTATTTTTCTACTTATTATTTAGTTGTAAGAGTTCTTTATGTATTCCAAATATAAGTCCTTCATCAGATATGATTTACAAAATAGTATCTTACTGTCCACTGTTTGTCTTTTCATTTTATAATTGGAATCTTTTGAATTGAAAAGTTTTTTAGCTTCAAGTCCAGTTTATCAATTTTTAAATTTCATGATTTGTGATTTTTGGTGTCAAGGCATTATTAAGTGTTTTTCTTACTGTATTTGTTTAGTTCATTCCTACTAACTTCTGTTGTGACAACTGAAAAATGAAACTTAATAAAGTGAGATATGAAAGATGTTCCGGGAGAAACTTTCTTTCTAGAAAATATTAAGAGAAAGAAGCCCAAACTATTAGTTCAAGTGAATGATTGTGAACTCCGTTATCACCTGGGATCAGTGGGCACCTGGGAACATGGTGGTGCCTTAGCACCATGCTGGTTTCTTATAAGGAATAAGTCTTTTTATTAACATTGGCTTACCTGAGAAAAATGATAAAACTTTTGTGGGAAAAAAATTCCACCACATGAAGTCACTCGAATTAACTCATTAACACTCATGTTCTGTTCTATCTAGGTCTAATACATATGAGGTTACTTTTATACAGAGCAAAATACTGAGCTTAACACCTTGCGTAGGTCATTCAATTAGAATGTATTGGCAAGAAGTCTAAAAATCATCAAGCTTTGTATTGTTTGCATAGATATTAAATAAGAAAGAAACATATTAAAGATATTTGAAGCTTTCTTTTCTAAAGTAAGGTATTCTATGATTTGATTTAACTTCACCTCCTGCGTGTCTTACACAAGACTGTAGATTTTTTTTTTTTCTCTTAAAAAGCACCCTGGTATTAATCCCAGCATTGACTTATGCCATGCTAGAGAGGTCAGGAAGGAGGCTGCTACAGAGAAGAGAAAATATATCCTCTCATTGCATCTTCTCCCTTATCCTTCGTATGCCCATGTCACAACTGGTCTGACTCCTTGGTCTTTGGGTGAGGGCGTTGAGCTAACTTTGATTTCATTTCTAGCTCTTCTAGTTACTAGCTGAATGACTTTGGACAGGCTATTCAGTCTTCTTAAGCCTGTCATTTTATTGTCGGCGAAATGTGATACTGATACTTATCAGTACTGGGTTGTTTCAGGAAGGAGAGAAAATATGCATAAATTGCCTAACATCGTGCTTAGCATATGTTAGGTGCTTTATGGGGATTTCTGCTGTTATTATTATTGTTAATGTTATTTTCTAGATTCTTTATGATCCATAGAACTCTTACATATAGAAATAAGAGGAAGAATAATCACATTGTAGCTGGAACAAACAGGCTAAGCATGACAATGAAACTTTAATTTGCAAAAAGGTTTATTTTTCCCTAATGACCAATTAATTCATGCCCTTTCTTGTAATATATATTTTTCTTATAAAATCAGAATAGAAATGAAAAAGTTTAGTTGAAGACAAAAAGACCCTAGTATGAATGTGGCCTATAAATTGAGCAATTTGAGTCTTCTGTAAAAGCTGTAAGGTGTTCTGAGGTCTGCAGAATTCCCATATTTGTGTTATTTTTTTCTACTGAAGGACTCTAAAAAATTCCAGTCAGAAGAGCCAAGACTCAGATGTTTGCTTTTTTTGAAATATCACTTCATTTCTGACATTGAATATGTAGCATTTTAAAGCCTAAACATGAAATTTTATCTCTATTTATTATCAAACGGTACGAAGATCTTGTAGCTTTAACATAAAATCTAGTTAAAATCATATTGTAATAGTCAAAGTTCAAACATCATTAGGTATCCTAGACATGAAGTGAAAAATTTCTCTTGATATCTATGTATCATTCATTATTAAAGCCAGTAATTTAATAACAGCTACTTAAAGGATTGGTTTTTCTGTGTCTTTCAGGTTAATTTTACTGAAAATATAGAAAACTATAAGATAAAATGACTCTGTTCTGTGTGTTCTCATGCTTAAAATTCTTCATTTCTCTCCAACATCTATTTTTCCCCTATAATTACACATCGAAATTTCTGAGCTCAAGTACAGATTCATCCACACTAATGGAAATAGGAATCTCCCCTATAGCTGAACTACTGCCTCGTATTAAATATTATAAGGCATTTAATTAGTTCTTATGTCTACCATTAAAAATACTGCAAAGATATCTTGACAACTAAGCCACTTTATGTGGTTAAAAATTCCCAATTTGAACTTAATGCGTAGGCAGTCTTAAATATTAAAATTAGTTAATGTAACACGTGTTCCACCCAAGCAGGAGCAGGCCTTGTACAGGTGCCACTCTACAGAAGGGTTGCAGGTGTTGCTTACCTGGTCTGCACACTCGAGGCACAGAATCTGAATAGTGATTTCCACTTGGCTCCATCTCCACTTGGCTCAGGTGGCTTTCCTTAAGGATACCTAAAACAGTTACCTTAATACTGAAAAGAATGGGGCCAACATATATTGACTAGCCACAATATACAATGGATGGGAGAATTGTGGTATTTTTCTCTTATTGATAAAAATGACTAAAATTATTACACCTACATTAGATATGGAATGGTAAAGAAGTATGCTAGATAGCTTAAATGTAAAACCATATTTAGAAAATTAAAATGAAAATATAATATGATTTGATTTATATTCAGATCCTTTGTCTAAGAAATGGGTGAGCCTCAGCCTCACTTGGGTTCATCTAGTCTTGATGCTTTTCTTTCCTTATTCACCTGCCTTCACCTGTTTCTCCCTGGCTCTCTCTGTACTATATGATGTTTCGTTCCAGGATGAGGTTTCCTAGATTTTCACTCTCTGATATGGCAGCCACCGGCCCTGTGTGGCTACTAGAATTAGGTTAAAATTAAATAAAATTAAAAATCTAAATCCTCAGTCGCACTAGCCGCATTTAAATTTCTCAACAGCCATGTGGAGCTAGTGTCTACCATATCAGACAGGGCAAAATAGAGCCTTTTCATCATTATAAGAATTTCTACCGGGCAGTGCTTCTCTAGGCCAATTGTGTCTGTATGTTAGAGCTAAGACACTAGCTGCAGAATATTTTTAGATTTTTACTTTCCGAAATCGATCACATTTTAGACACTGGTCCTCATTAACTGCTGTTTTATTGTCTTGCCTGCTGCTCTATGTATTTACTGCACTGCTCTGTGGAATGGTGGAAATTACTGCACTGCTCTGTGGAATTGTGGAAATTACTGCACTGCTCTGTGGAATTGTGGAAATTAAGGTTCTTCATTCTTCTCTATGCAGTGTGATTGCTGCCATATAGCCTGATGTGCCATATAGCCTGATGTGCCATATAGCCTGGCCAAGTCTCCCCCACTGGCCAGAAGAATCTAATCTTTGTTTATTTCCTGTATCCTCAACAAGATATCTTTCCATTGAAGAATACTTCTGATCTTTGATTTTTAAAAATAATATTCTTAATGTGTAGCACTTCAGAAAAAAGACCTAGGTGTCATATTATATATTTTTGCTTGTAATTGAGACAAAGATAGGAGAAATGAAATTTGCTATTGTAAGTGGATAATGGACAATTTTTAAAAATGCCTTAGCAGCAACAATTAAAATAATTTAATATACACAAAACATGAATTGTATAACATGTCTGTTTCAACACCACCTGGTGGATGTCAACAGATCACCAATGTCCGTTGAACATATTTTGATAATCACTGCTTCAGACCATCAAATACCTCAGAAATAGCCCAATTTTATTTAGGTTTAAAAATATTCTAACGAGGCTGGGCGCAGTGGCTCATGCCTGTAATCCCAGCACTTTGGGAGGCTGAGGTGGGCGGATCGCTTGAGCTCAGGAGTTCAAGACCAGCCTGGGAAACATGTCTCATTTTGTAGAGACACACTGTCTCTACAAAAAAGTTAAAAGTTAGCCAGATATGGTGGTGTGCACTTGTGGCCTCAGCTACTCAGAAGGCTAAGGCAGGAGGATGGCTTTAGCCCAGGAGGCAGAAGTTGCAGTCAGCTGAGATTGCACCACTGCACTCCAGCCTGGGAGGTACAGCCAGACCTTGTCTTAAAAAAAAAATCTGTCTGTCTGTCTGTCGGTCTGTCTGTCTGTCTGTCTATCTATCTATTCATATTCTAATTGGTTATATAACTGCCTGCCATATTTGCAAGTTGAATTGATTTCTGGGCTGCTCACAGGAATTATGAAGCCATTCATATTGCATGTTTAATGTTAAATTTTGCCACTCTGATATATTTATTTTTTTGATCTGAGCTAAAAAACTTTCTAGTTTCTTCTGAACAATCCTATATATTTAATTTACTCCATTTTGTCAGTACTGTGTTTGTAAGCTTTCTTAAGTTGACTCCTGAGAAAACACTGTAAACATTATAACATGAAAATGAAACTGAGGACACCATGCAATGAATAACATGGAAGACATAAAATGGTGCCAGGAATGGCTGTGTTTTCTATTTGTTGCTGTGTAGTTGAGATTGAGCTAGATCAAACTGAGTCTAGAATCACTGTTACTTTAACCATTAAGCTTTAATATGTGATGTCACTATATGAAGCATCCTTTCAAGAAGAGACATTTTAGCAAGTTTACACTATCAAGCAATTTGCAGGCACATGGAAGAAAGAGATAACTTGATAATGTTTTTAAGAGTAAGGTATTTTATTAAAAAGGCCATTATGGAGCATACCATAATTCTATAAATTTGGATCTAAAAAAGATGATATAGAAGAGTTAAAATAATTTCCTATGTTAAATTATTTCTGGCAAAGCAAGTCAATGTTTTAGACAGATGAGTACAACCTTTGTCCTGAAAATGAGTATTATAGGATTAACAGAATTGCATAAAAAATGAGGTTTGCGGTTTACTGAGCAGTTAATACTCCTGTCTTGCTTTGGAAGCAGAGCCATAAATTGCTTAGAATTTATCCAGTGGTTTAAAATATATTCTCCAGCAATATTGCCTAAATTTCTTTGTCATTTTGGAGGAAAATGTCAATGTTTTCCTGCAAACAAAATAACCACCTGCATAGGGATGGTGCTTATTAAAATCGTGTTCACAAGATTAAGTAGGTAACCGGAAAGAAGTTTCCTCCAGTAAACTTTGTTCTCTGGGCTATGTACAGAAAGAATGTAAACAAAAGTCCCTTAAGCACCTAAAAGGCATGCTTCAACCCAATTTATCTGCTTTTTCTTTCCCCAGATGTGGGTCTCCTATTAGTTATAGAGTTTTGCTATAAGCACTTTCAAGAAACCATGTCTTAAAACACATTATACTTTTCCAAAGAAACAATGCTTTTGAAATGCATTGCATTTCTAAACAAGAGTAGATAATTGTAACAAGCGGAAAGGTATAAATAACATTGAGGTTCAGCTAAAATTCACTGTCATCCTTTAAAATAATATTCTTCTCAGCCTGTATACTGAATAAAAATATTGTATCTCTTAGTTATATAGAGAGTTTTAATACATTAGAACTTAAATATTCCACTCTCAAAATTTGACATGCTTAAAATAAATATGGTGAGTATGGTTGTTATGATAAACATTTGGTTATTAATACTTTCCTTGCCAGATAATTTAGAAGAATGTTTTCTTTAGGAGTGATTTGAATTGCTCCTCTGAAATTTCTTTCGAAATTGATTATTCTCATGTACTTGCACATATTCACACTATTGAAATCTCACAACAACCAAGTAAAGATGATTTAATCCATTCTGCAGCTTTGACTCAGGGTCAGAGAGAAATTCACTTAAGGTTCACATGTTTTAATATATTTTTATTGCAATTTTTTTTAAAAAGACCTCTCAATCTAGCATAAGTAAAGAGATATTCATTATAATGCAACCTCATAGACATTGAAGGCTTGGAAATGGAGTCTGTTTGTGCTGTGTGGTGCCAGGCCTTGCAGACTGGGAGCTGGTGGTCTGACAATATTTGGTGTAAAGATTGACCATTCACTTGTACAAACATGGCAGCGCTTGAGCAGGGAAGGTAAGATGGAGTCACTTACAAACAAATAACTGGATGTTACTGACATCTCAAAATGTAGCTGCTAGAGAGCAGGACCAAAATGCATATGCAGGTCTTTTGATTCCAAGCCAAGGCCTCTTTCCACTGTATGTATGGTAAAATTTAAGTGATTACTTAATAATTTTAGATAGTTGGAATGAGTTCATCCTATAATTTTAAGTTTTGATCATCCTTTTAAAGCAAATATAGGACCTCAACATTTGGAGACTTCCAAGATTTTTTTTTTTTTTTTTAAGATGGAGTCTCGCTCTGTTGCCCAGGCTGGGGTGCAGTGGCGTGATCTCAGCTCACTGAAAGCTCCACCTCCCAGGTTCACGCTATTCTCCTGCCTCAGCCTCCCTAGTAGCTGGGACTACAGGTGCCTGCCACCATGCCCGTCTAATTTTTTATATTTTTAGTAGAGATGGGGTTTCACCATGTTAGCCAGGATGGTCTCGATCTCCTGACCTCGTGATCCACCCGCCTCAGCCTCCTAAAGGTCTGGGATTACAGGCGTGAGCCACTGTGCCCGGCTGACTTTCAAGATTTTAAGTGTGAAAATTTAAAAGTGGTTTATATCTTCTTTGACTTTATTTTTTTCCCATAAATGACATTAATAAAACTTAAGAAAGTGAAATTAAAAGGGCAGAGAAAAGAGTCAAGGAGTCATATTTCTTTGTCACAGTGATTGTGGCTGTGGTTGTGGAGCATGTGTGTAAGTTAAAGACAATAGCAGGGTTATGCAATGAATATATACTTATTCACCTAGTTTGATGGAAGGACTCCTATATCAGTTAGCATAGGCTAAAGTATGCCGCAATAGCCACCCCAAAATCCACGTTTTCTAAATCTGGATCTAGAACAATATTTTCTTCAATTGATTCTCAGGCTGATAGGTAGTAGAATATTGTTGCTTTTGTGGCAGAAAGAAAAGAGATGATGTGCAATGCATTGGTTCTTAAGACCAGAAATACCATACGTCACTTCTGCCCACATTTCATTGGCCACGTCAAGTCACATAGCTATAGCTCAATTAAATTAGGTGAGATGTAAAATATTCCTGCAGAAAAGGGGCACCATAGAGGGTGCCATAGAATATGAGTGAACAGAAATCTAACCCATCACAACCTCCTTCTAACCTCTTCACTTGTCTCCTGGAATCACCAGAGGGAAGGTGACCTGTATTTTTGTGTTACATTAATTAGTCAAAATGTGTCTGTCACTGACACACACACAGAGTCAGCCCTCTGTAACTGTGGGTTTTGCATCCATTGATTCAACTAATAAAGGCTCAGGATTTTAAGAAAAATCTGTATTGAACATGTACAAACTTGTTCTTGTCATTGCCTAAATAGTAATAACTATTTATATAGCACTTACATTGTTTTAAGTATTACAAGGGACCTAGAGATGACTTAAGGTGTACGAGAGGAGGACGTGCATAGGTTGTATGCAAATACCATGCCATTATAAAGGATTTGAGCATCCTCAGACTTTGGTACCTGTGAAGAGCCCTGGAACAAATCCCCCATGGATGCCAAGGGACATCTGTGTGTATGTATATACATATGCATGTATATGTATATATATCATATGTACATATGTACACACACAGATACACATTTAACAGCTGTCTTTAATTGAATGGCAACTCTGTATTAGTCATTATGCTACATAGTTCATATATATTAGGCCTTGTAACAGACTGAGTTAGGTATTAGTAAACTCATACAAGATGAGAAATTTAAGATCTAGAGCTTAAGCATGACTTCCAACCAAAGTTACATGGTACCAGCAGGAGGTTCTATATCTGCTAGGGAAGAGTGCAGGCTCTAGGACAAGCAGCCTGTGTTTGAATCCAAGCCTTGTCACTTTCTAGCTATGTGGCCTTGGTTATGTAACTCTTAGTTTTCCTCTTGGTATAATGTAGGTAATAATCATGCCTATCTTATATGGGTTTTATAAGAGTTAATGCATATGAAGTGTTTATCGCTGGGCCTAGTGCATATTAATCGCTGAATATACAAGATGTTAAATATCACTCAAACCCAAACATGTCAATTCTTTCCGTCTGGTAGATCATACTAGTCTTGAGAAGTGAAATAGCAGTGACTTAGGCCTTAGTTGTACAGGTGGAGCTGTGAAAGTTGAGAGGAAAATCTGCCCATGTCACATCACAGGAGATGATACTCACTCTCCTCCAAATGGAGGTGTAAAGTAATAAAAGTGGTATATGATATAGTATAACACTTTGAAAATATATGTTGCCACAGTGAAATAATGAAGAAGGAACAGTGAAAACTGCAAATGGAGGATTAAAACTCAAGTCAACATAAGACACATCTGTCCAGATTGTAGTACAACTCTGATTAGCCCATTTATCATAAGAGAACCCTCATCTGCAAGCAATTACTGATCGTTAGTATGCTATTCCACCAAAGCACTTTGTTTCATAATAAACTGACAAAGGTATCTTAATCTAATCTTTTGTTTGAGAACTCTTTTTGAAATAAGACATAAACATAGTGGTTTTACCTGTGGTCAGCCTAGAGAACCTTGAGTAGTGTCTGTTCAAAATAGTAGTTGTAGTAGCTCACCTTTATGGAGGACTTCATAGCTGCTGGATTGATCAAGTGTTGACTCATTTCATCTTCCCAGCAGTCCTACAAGGTAGGTGCTACTAATACTCTCATTTTACGTATAAAGAAACCGAGATACGTGATCATATTGTCCATGATCATATATCTGATATGTGATTGTGGCTGAAATGGATTAATACCAAGATTGTTGAGGCTTCAGAGTCCATGTTTAACCATTCTCTGAGTACATAAATTATTTTTAATCTTTCAAAAACCTTAAGTAACATATTCATTATTATCATCGCTGCATAAACTATTTAAAACGTCCTTTTCTTTGGACTGAAAGGACAACAAATTTTTTAAAATAAAGGTCTGAGAGGGAAATAACAAATTTGAGATCTTTGGTGGGGAACTGAGATAAAACTAATATTTAAAGCAGAACCTAGGAATTGAAACCCATATAGGCTGAATCCAGTTTATTGAGGTGTTAGCTTACACATAACATGGTTAAACAAAATAAAAACAACAAAAAAAAAACTTGAAAGTTGGATATCTTTGGTCAAGATGTGCAGTGGCTAGCCCATTTCAGTTTCCATCTACCTTACTTCCTCCTCATTGAGTGTGTCGCCCCTGGCTTAAAGAGAAGCTCCAAATTAGTTTCCTGAAGTCTTTGTTGCTGTTAGTATTTCATTCAAAATCCAGGTTTTCTTTTGTCCTATTTTCTGTTTACTGCACTTTCTTCCAACAATATAGCTTTAAATACTGTGTATGGTATCTGGTTATTGAGGTTAGGAAGTTGTATTCACCATCTCTTCTGCATTCAATGTGATGAATCAATTATTATCATGACCAGCTAATCCATTCAATAGTAGTTGATCTTGGGTTCTGTAAAAAGTTAGCCTATAAAAGGGTGTTATGATTCTAACAGTTGAAGCTGGATAATGAATTCTTACATTATTTCAAGGAAATGATCTACTGTGCCTTGTTCATCACCAAACTAGTTTAGTAGAATGTAAATACAGTCTTAAAATTCATTAAAACAAATAAAATTTTTATGTAAAAGGAAACTTTTTTTATCACCAAGCATTTTCAGTATCAGTGTCCGTTAAACATATTAATACAATGAGTAGGTAAAACTATAGATGTTAACATGAAATGTATGTTTCACTGCCATAAGTCTGATATATAAAGCAATTGTTGAAAAATTATTTGATCATGCTATAAGATGATAGCTTCTTGTGGCACCATGTTTAAGCTTTGACTTTATTATAGAAATGTTACTAAATAGTTTTGTAGAAGATGTGTTTTCAGGAAAGGTGTTGGGGTAAATACTTAATGATTGTAGTTATAAAGAAACTTTGACCTATAGCATGCTCTCATGTGATTCTTCAATGTACTACATTTGGTGGCATAGGGATGGCATTTAGGGTGCTGTTGAGAGGCGTAGGTGTGGAATTAAGGGCACAGACTCTGGACTCATGTTGTCTGAGATTGAATTCTGGCTTGGCCACTGCCTTGATGTTAATCTCTGTACCTCAGTTTCTTCAACTGCAAAATGGGGATAATAACAGCATCTCTCCACATGTAGTTGTGGTGAATTAAAATGACTTAATCTGTGGAACATGCTTAAAACAATGCCAGGCTCTAACGTGTTAAGCAGATCTGAGTGTGGGTCTTTATCACTAACACGATTCTCATTGAGAACATCCTTGATTCTTCAATACCAGAAAAAAAATTTAAACAAAGCAAGTAGCCATGCAACTGAAAATACTTTATTTATTTATTTTTTTTGGAGACAGTCTCGCTCTGTCTCCCAGGTTGGAGTAAAGTGGTGCGATCTCGTTTGCTGCAACCTCTGCCTCCCGGGTTCAAGCAATTCTCGTGCTTCAGCCTCCCAAGTAGCTGAGACTACAGGCACATGCCACCAGGCCCAGCTAAGTTTTTGTATTTTTAGTAGAGATGGGGTTTCGCCAGGTTGCGCAGGATAGTCTCAAACTCCTGAGCCCAGGCAATCAGCCTGCCTCAGACTCCAAAAGCACAAAGAAAGTATTGGCTACAGGCTTGAGCCACCATGCCGGCCAATACTTCCTTTTCAAACTTTTCATATTGAAGAGTCTTTAGGGAAACAACCTCTGCACAGTGCTTGAGAAGGAGCTTGCATTTAGCCAGTCCCAGTTATTGATGAAGTTTGAGGCTCTCCACATTGAGGTCAAGGTTTTTGACTGCGGGAGTGTTCCCATTCATCACATTCACACAATGTTCAACTCTTGAAGTACTCTGTATGCTGTAGAAATGAATTGAGTCTTTTTATTTTTTTTCCTATCAATTAGCTTTTTCAGAAGCAACATTTGATGGCAAAATACTCTCTATTTGTTAAATGAATGAAGTATGAAGGGAAAGACTTTCACTCCAGGCACATCCTGGACATTGGTACATTAATTGTTCCACAGTAACACAGAGTTGGTGTCATTGCTAAGAGCTGAGGGTAGATCTGAAAAGAGTTAACCATTATACAATTTTGCAGGTGCTCCCTTTGTAATTGATAAGGATTACCTTAAGTTTATAGCAGGCCTGTGATACAATCAATACAGTTGGAGTTGGTGATTGCATTTTCTTACTATAGATTTTAGATAAATGGTAAGACAAGAACACTCTACCTCCTGAAGACTGACAATTGTCATTACACGTTTCTGCAAACTCCCCAACTTCCTGTGTCACTATAATTGACCTTGGCCACAGGAATGCATTGAAGCTCACTGTGAGAGGGATCTCTAAGTCTGTTTTCCTTTGGGCCCTGGCTTGTGTATTAAATGGGAGAAGTAAAACATTTCAGGCCAAAGTCGATTTCTTTCTCTCTCGCTCTCTCTCTTTGTAGCAAAAATCTAAGAGGCCTGCACGGTAGAAAAAAATAGGAGCTCTATTTTTACCTCCAGCTCCTTGTAGGCTCCTTATAGAAACAAGGATACATGGAAAAGGAGCTCATTAAAATTATATATATTATGCTTTTCACTCTCCATCTGCACCCTTAGGTAGAGGAGTTGAGGGACACCCAGCAATGCCATGAAAACAACCGCTATTAGTTCAAATCTTGCATTAATACATATTTATAATAAACTTAGAATGTTCACCTATTCATTCCTACAGTTGGATTGATGACAGGCTATGGATATTCTTTTCAGGTAAAGTTTTTGATATCTTAATTGAGTTTGTGTGAAACCTTGTTAATTGTGGTTAGGTCAGTGTAAACTATGACAACTTTGCAATGCTTGCCCAAAATGGAAGTTAGAATTTTTAGAATAGTTACTGTTTGTGCTGCATTTATTTGCACATCATTACTTATAAAGTTATTCCTTAGTAACTTGTTTCTGGTCTTGTTTTTTCTTGCATTCAGCAAGATATTTGGAAGAAACTTGTTAGTGTCTTGTAGGACAAATAACAAATAACTTTTGACTACAATTTCATTCCTTAAAACACATAGCAGTACTGGGAATTTAGTAGGTATTCAGTAAATACTTGCTGATTAATCAATTATACTTTCCTAGTTTTTTAAAATAAGGGAATAGGGATAACTGTTGCCTAAAATTGTATCCCAAAGAACTGATTATTTCCTTTTTTTAAAAATTTTACTTTAAGTTCTGGGATACATATACTGAAAGTGCAGGTTTGTTACATAGGTATACAAGTGCCATGGTGGTTTGCTGTACCAATCAACCTGTCATCTAGTTTTTAAGCCCTGCATGCATTAGGTATTTGTCCTAATGCTCTCCCTGCCCTTTTTCCCCACCCCCTGACAGGCCCTGGTGTGTAATGTTCCCATCCTTGTGTCCATGTGTTCTCATTGTTCAACTCCCATTTATGACTGAGAACATGTGGTGTTTGGTTTTCTGTTCCTGTGTTAGCTTACTGAGAATGATAGTTTCCAGCTTCATCCATGTCCCTGCAAAGGATATGAACTCATTCTTTTTATGGCTGCATAGTATTCCATGGTGTATGTGCCACATTTTCTTTATCCAGTCTGTCATTAATAAGCATTTGGGTTGGTTCCAAGTCTTTGCTATTGTGAACACTGCTGCAATAAACATACGTGTGCATGTGTCTTTATAGTAGAATGATTTATAATCCTTTGGGTGTATACTCAGTAATGGGACTGCTGGGTCAAATGGTATTTCTGGTTCTAGATCCCTTAGGAATTGCCACACTGTCTTGCACAATGGTTGAACTAATTTGCACTCTCATCAACAGTGTAAAAGTGTTCCTATTTCTTCACATCGTCTCTAGCATCTGTTGATTCCTGACTTTTTAAAAAAATTATTATACTTTAAGTTCTGGGATACATGTGCAGAACAGGCAGGTTTGTTACATAGGTATACACGTGCTATGCTGGTTTGCAGCACCCATCAACACTTCACCTACATTAGGTATTTCTCCTAACACTATCCTTCCTCTAGCCCCCCCATCTCCCGACAGGCCCCAGTGTGTGATGTTCCCCTCGCTGTGTCCATGTGTTCTCATTGTTCAACTCCCGCTTATAAGTGAGAACATGTGGTGTTTGGTTTTCTGTTCTTGTGTTAGTTTGCTGAGAATGATGGTTTCCAGCTCCATCCATGTCCCTACAAAGGACACGAACTCATCCATTTTTATGGCTGCATAGTATTCCATGGTGTTTATGTGCCACATTTTCTTTATCTAGTCTATCACTGAGGGACATTTGGGTTGGTTCCAAGTCTTTGCTATTGTGAATAGTACTGCAGTAAACATATGTGTGCATGTGTCTTTAGAGTAGAATGATTTATAATCCTTTGGGTATATACCCAGTAATGGGATTGCTGGGTCAAATGGTATTTCTAGTTGTAGATCCTTGAGGAATCACCACACTGACTTCCACAATGGTTGAACTAATTTGCACTCCCACCAACAGTGTAAAAGCGTTCCTATTTCTCCATATCCTCTCCAGCATCTGTTGTTTCCTGACTTTTTAATGATCGCCATTCTAACTGGTGTGAGATGGTATCTCATTGTAGTTTTGATTTGCATTTCTCTAATGACCAGTGATGATGAGCTTTTTTTCATGTTTGTTGGCTGCATACATGTCTTCTTTTGAGAAGTGTCTGTTCATATCCTTTGCCCACTTTTTGATGGGGTTGTTTGTTTTTATCTTGTAAATTTGTTTACGTTCTTTGTAGATTCTGGATATTAGCCCTTTGTCAGATGGATAGATTGCAAAAATTTTCTCCCATTCTGTAGGTTGCCTGTTCACTTTGATGATAGTTCTTTTGCTCTGCAGAAGCTCTTCAGTTTAATTGGATTCCATTTGTCTATTTTGGCTCCCTGGGTTCAGCCCATTTCCAGGGGAGTGAACTGTTCTGTTTCGCTGGTGTTCCAGGCGCCACTGGGGTATGGAAAAAACAACAAAACAAAACAAAAAACAACAACAAAAAAGCAAACTCCTGCAGCTAGTTCGGTGTCTGCCCAAATGGCCACCCAGTTTTGTGCTTGAAACTCAGGGCCCTGGTGGTGTATGCACAGGAGGGAATCTCCTGATCTGTGGGTTGCAAAGACAGTGGGAAAAGTGAAGTATCTGAGCCAGAGTGCATGGTTCCTCAGGGTCAGTCCCTCATGCCTTCCCTTGGGTAGGTGAGAGAATTCCCTTACCCCTTGTGCTTCCCAGGTGAGGCGGTACACCACCCTGCTTTGGCTCACCCTCCGTGGGCTGCATCCACTGTCCAACCAGTGCCAATGAGATGAGCTGGGTACCTCAGCTGGAAATATATAAATCACTCTCCTGCTGCTTCGATTTCACTGGGAGCTGCAGACGGGAGCTGTTCCTATTTGACCATCTTGCCAGCAATCCTTCCTGACTTTTTCATGATCACCATCCTAACTGGCTTGAGATGGTATCTCATTGTGGTTTTGATTTGCATTTCTCTAATGACCAGTGATGATGAGCTTTTTTCAATGTCTATTGGCCACAAAAATGTCTTCTTTTGAGAAGTGTCTGTTCATATCCTTCGCCCACTTTTTGATGGTTTTTTTTTTCTTGTAAATTTGTTTAAGTTCTTGTCAATTCTGGATATTAGACCTTTGTCAGATGAAAGGATTGCAAAAATTTTCTCCCATTCTGTAGGTTGCCTGTTCACTCTGATGATACTTTCTTTTGCTGTGCAGAAGCTCTTCAGTTTAATTAGGTCCCATTTGTCAATTTTGGCTTTTGTTGCCATTGCTTTTCATGTTTTAGTCATGAAGTCTTTGTCCATACCTAAGTCCTGAATGATATTGCCTAGGTTTTCTTCTAGGGTTTTTATGGTTTTAGGTTTCAAATCTTTAATCCATCTTGAGTTAATTTTTCTTTAATGTGTAAGGAAGGGGGTCCAGTTTCTCATTTCTGCATATGGCTAGCCAGTTTTCCCAGCACCATTTATCAAATAGGGAATCATATCCCATTGCTTTTTTTTTTTTTGTCAAGTTTGTCAAAGATCAGATGGTTGTAGATATGTGGTGTTATTTCTGAGGCCTCCGTTCTGTTCCATTGGTCTATATATCTGTTTTGGTACCAGTACTGTGCTGTTTTGGTTACTGCAGCCTTGTAGTATAGTTTGAAGTCAGGTAGCATGATGCCTCCAGCTTTATTCTTTTTGCTTAGGATTGTCTTGTCTATATGGGCTTTTTCTTGGTTCCATGTGAAATTTAAAGTAGTTTTTTCTAGTTCTGTGAAGAAACTCAGTGGTAGCTTGATGGGAATAGCATTGAATCTATAAATTACTTTGGGCAGTATGACCACTTTCATGATATTGATTCTTCCTATCCGTGAGCAAGGAATGATTTTCCATTTGTGTTCTCTCTTATTTCCTTGAGCAGAGCAGTGATTTGTAGTTCTCCTTGAAGACGTCCTTCACATTCCTTGTAAGTTGTATTCCTAGGTATTTTATTCTTTTTGTAGCAATTGTGAATGGGAGTTCACTCATGATTTGGCTCTTTGTTTGTCTATTGTTGGTGTACAGGAATGCTTGTGATTTTTTCACATTGGTTTTGTATCCTGAGACTTTACTGAAGTTGCTTATCAGCTTAAGGAGATTTTGCACTGAGACGATGGGGTTTTCTAAATATACAGTCATATCCTGTGCAAACAGAGACATTTTGACTTCCTCTCTTCCTGTTTGAATACCCTTTATTTCTTTCTCTTCCCTGATTGCCCTGGCAAGAACTTCCAATACTATATTGAATAGGAGTGGTGAGAGAGGGCATCCTTGTCTTGTGCTGGTTTTCATAAGGAATGCTTCCAGCTTTTGCCCATTCGGTGTGATACTGGCTCTGGGTTTGTCATAGACAGCTCTTATTATTTTGAGATATGTTCCATCAACACCTAGTTTATTGAGTGTTTTCAGCATGAAGTGGTGTTAAATTTTATCAAAGGCCTTTTCTGCATCTATTGAGATAATCATGTGATTTTTGTCCTTGGTTCTGTTTATATGCTGGATTACATTTGTTGATTTGTGTATGTTGAACCAGCCTTGCATCCCAGGGATGAAGCTGACTTGATCATGGTGGATAAGCTTTTTGTTGTGCTGCTGGATTCAGTTTGCCAGTATTTTATTGAGGATTTTTGCATTAATGTTCATCAGGATATTCGCCTGAATTTTTTTTGTGTGTGTTTGTTTAGTGTCTCTGCCAGGTTTTGGGATCAGGATGATGCTGGCCTCATAAAATCAGTTAGGGAGGAGCCCCTCTTTTTCTATTGTTTGGAACAGTTCCAGAAGGAACGGTACCAGCTCCTCTTTGTACCTCTGGTTGAATTTGGCTGTGAATCCATCTGGTCCTGGGCTTTTTTTGGTTAGTAGGCTATTAATTACTGCCTCAATTTCAGAACTTGTTACTGGTCTATTCAGAGATTCGATTTCTTTCTTGTTTAGTCTTGGGGAGGGTGTATGTGCCAGAAATTTATCCATTTCTTCTAGATTTTCTAGTTTATTTGCATAGTTTATAGTATTCTCTGATGGTAGTTTGTATTTCTGTGGGATCAGTGGTGATATCCCCTTTATCATTTTTTATTGCATCTATTTGATTCTTCTCTCTTTTCTTTATTAGTCTGGCAAGCGGTCTATCAATTTTGTTAATCTTTTCAAAAAAAAAAACTCCTGGATTCATTGATTTTTTGTAGGGCTTTTTGGGTCTCTATCTCCTTTAGTTCTGCTCTGATCTTTGTTATTTCTTGTTTTCTGCTAGCTTTTGAATTTGCTCTTCTTCTCTAGTTCTTTTAATTGTGATGTTAGGGCATTGATTTTAGATCTTTCTCACTTTCTCTTGTGGGCATTTAGTGCTATGAATTTCCCTTTAAACACTGCTTTAGCTATGTCCCAGAGATTCTGGTACATTGTGTCTTTGTTCTCATTGGTTTCTAAGAACTTTGTTATTTCTGCCTTAATTTCGTTATTTACCCAGTAGCCATTCAGAAGCAGGTTGTTCAGTTTCCCTGTAGTTGTGCGGTTTTGAGCGAGTTTCTTAATCCTGAGTTCTAATTTGATTGCACTGTGGTCTGAGAAAATATATGTTATGATTTATGTTCTTTTGCACTTGCTGAGGAGTGTTTTACTTCCAATTATGTGGTCGATTTTAGAAGTGCTATGTGTTGCTGAGAAGAATGTATATTCTGTTGATTTGGGAGGGAGAGTTCTGTAGATGTCTGTTAAGTCTGCTTGGTCCATAGCTGTGTTCAAGTCCTGAATATCTTTGTTAATTTCCTGTCTCATTGATCTAATATTGAAAGTGGGGTATTACAGTCTCCCACTATTATTGTGTGGGAGTCTAAGTCTCTTTGTAGGTCTCTAAGAATTTGTTTTCTGAATCTGGGTGTTCTTGTATTGGGTGCATATATATTTAGTATAGTTAGCTCTTCTTGTTGCATTGATCCCTTTACCATTAGGTAGTTCCTTTCTTCATATTTTCCAATCTTTGTTGGTTTAAAGTCTGTTTTATCAGAAACTAGGATTGTGACCCCTGCTTTTGAACTGATTGTTCCCTAAGGTTCTCATGACAAATGGATTTCACTTCTGCATCTGTTGTTGGGTGTAAACCTTTGCTTGTGGTTATAGTCTTTTCTATTAATAAATTACAAAGACTTGGACCATGTTCTCTCATTACAGTTATGTGGTAGCTTGTCTCAGCAGAGGCAGTATTCAGCAGTGGCTAAGAGCATGGGCTGATTCTGTTTCTGCCACTTAGTAGCTATGTAACCTTGGAGGTTGTAATATTACCTACCTGTTACTGGGAAAGTTAAAAAGATGTAAATAACTTAGAAAAGGGCCTAACATAGTATAAGGGCCCTGTTAGTGACAGCTTTTATTAATAGCTTTAAAAATGTGAGTTTCTGACAGTACTTTCAGAACTATCGAAATATGTGGAATTTGACAAGCTATCTGGAGATGGAACTGCTTATTTTACTTGGAGAAGTTTGTAGCTGTTTGCACTGGGTTTATTTTCTGACCTTGGACTCCTTTCTTCATCATAAGCCTTTTTCCTTAGAGATTTTACTCAAAAAAGACAATCTTTATGTCTAGAGGAGACAGGCAAAATTACAGACAAATACTGCTTATTTTCATGAGGTTTTGTCAGCACTATATTGAATATTTGTAATGGGTGTATTAATGGGTCTAATCAGTGTCTAAAGGTTTGATATGACCCTTGATAATACTAGTATGTAACCAATTAGACTTTAAGATGATGTTTTTTCATGAAAAGGGAGTTCGGGGTATTTCTTTTTAGCTAAAACTATTTTACATATGAAGAACAGTAACTTGCTCTTTAAGTCCTTTTTCATTTTCCTATGTCTTGTATTTATAGATTTAGGGGGAAAAGCAGTCTATTACATGGATATATTGTGTAATGGTCAAGTCTGGGCTTTTAGTGTAGCTATCACCTGAACAGGGGACATCATACCCGGCAGGTAATTTCTCATCATTCACCCCCTCCCACCTTTCCAAGTCTCCAGTGTCTGTTATTTCACTCTCGATTCACATGTATACACATTATTTAGTTCCCAATGACAAGTGAGAATGGGCAGTATTTGACTTTGTTAAGCACTTTTAGACTATTATATATCTTTCTTAATTTTCGATACTAAGATATTATAAAAGAATTCTTGAGACTTTAGCAAATTTGATAACATTCAAGCAAGCACTGTGGAAAGATATTAAACATTACATTTTAAGAGTCTACAAACCACTAGCTAAATATTAAAAATTTGATCTCATAGGTTAAAAAAAGTAACTTTTTTCCCCATTGGGTCTACACAGATTTAAATAACTTGGTTCTCATACCCTGATGTTTTTTGAAATATATTTATTCAAATCCATTATGAGGATAAGGGTTTGTAAGGTCTTTCTCTTTAATTCCAGGGAGATTGGCCTAACTTTACAACTCATCAACAATTCCAAGTTATCAATTAGCTGCCGAGTTTGCTGCTTTGGACATCAAATAGCCTCTAAAATCCAACTCTAAATCTCAGTAGATTTCCTTCTAACCACATCTGAATCATGGTCCACTGTTGTAAAGTGCTGAATTAAATCAACCAGATACTATTTCGGACTCTTCTCCTCACTGTCAAAATGAAACTTCTAGTAGATCAATTAGGGAACATTGATTTTTTTTAAAAAGGCTTTTGTTCTAGATAGAATTTATTAAACCACAAGAGTATCTCTGTATATTTATATACAGACTTGATCTGTAACTCAGATGGTCCCCCTCCCAACTTTTGCCAGTGTGATGTTGGAATACAATTTGCAGTGAACTGTAGTCCATTTTAAAAAATGGGCTTCCATGAGTATTCATTGCTTAATGCAAGCAGAAAATACAAACACCATATTTAGAGTGTGCATTTTTTTTAAAAGATTCATTTCAATATTAGAGACTGCAAAGGGTTTTAAATAAATCTGCTTTGCTTACTTACAATAATCTGCTGTTTTGTCAATTTTTTTGTTTTTGATTTTTGAGATAGGCTCTCACTCTGTCACATAGGCCAGAGGAGTGCAGTGGCTCTATCGCAGCTCATTGTAGCTTTGAACTCCTGGGCTCAAAGCGATCCTTCCACCTCAGTCTCCTGAGTAGCTAGAAACACAGACGTGTGCCACCACTCTTGGCTAATTTGCTTATAGTGTGTCTTGAGTAAATCACCTCAGTGAGAATTTTAGGTTACATATAATCCAAATTAGAGAAAAGCTCCTATGCTCTGTGATAGTATTTGCTTAAAAACTCCTTCAAAAGCATGAACAATCTAATCAGATTTGTAAGTATTTAAAATAGAATTTGCCCAGGAACAAACTTACTACACAAAATGCAGAACACCATTGGCTTGATTCCATATGTTCTATTTCCATTCCAAAAGTGGTGCTTTTTCCCAGGTGAGCTCTGGTTTTATGTAATGACTATTTTTATAATGAACTGTCAAAACTAAACTATACAAGTTAATATTGCTTTAAGATAATCACTACATTAGAGGTTACAGACTTATTCAATAAATGTTGCTACTATTCTAGACATTGTTGTCCTGACTGTTTTTCAATTGCATACAGATTTTGAGTCATACAAGTTAGCTTTGTAGAATTAAGTTTTTACTAAGTGCAGTATTCCCCAAATTGATTACCAGCCACATTCACCAACTACCTGAATGATTTACCTGTGTCCCCAAATTAAATCCATCTCTAAATAATGAAACTAATTCATGTAACAGTGAGTCAGAGCCTACAGGTAGTTCTGCTTTGGAGCCATACTTATTGCTGACTTTGGAGGCTTTTATAAACATAAACATCTTTGCCACTGCCAGATGAGCAGACATCAAAAAGAAAGGCAGAGGTTTGCTGTTTGCTAGATAGGATGGGAGAAGGAGAGATTGCGCTGGTACTTATTCTCTTACCCCAGTCCTGATTGTTTTCACTTTCCTTCTTCCAAATATGTATTAATGCTATTTCCTAAATTCTTGCAATTGGTTTCAGGTTTCCTAATGAAATACCAGCTTTGGGGTGGTAATGAGGTAGTCAAAGTAAGCCTTTGTATCATATGGAACTCTTAGGTGTGAGGAATTGATGACTGTAGGAAGAGATGGAGAATAAGGTTATTTTTTCTTGTGATGACTGTGTGATTAAACAGTTAAATGAAATAACTAAACAAATATTAATGCCAAATTGTTCTGGTTCTTGTTGAAAACTCACAATCTGGGAATCTGTCTTCATATGATAAACTTGAAGATCTGATGGAGATGCAAACATGTAAATCACAGTGCAAGAGATAAATAGCAATAACTATAACAGAAATATCAGAAGGCATTTATGATTTATTGATAATTTCTATATTTGTTTTGTATTCTGCAACTGTTAAAGCATGTCCATGTGCATCATCTTATTTGCCTTTCACAAAAACCAGGTACATGGACTAGATATTATGCTAATTAAACAATGAGAAACAGGCTACAGATTAGGAGACTCATGTGAAGTGAGAATTACTAAATGTAGTACTGGGGCAAAATCAAGATATTTCTAGAAAAAAAACCTAGGATTAAAACTGACATTGTCCAGAAGAAAATTTTAGGTTTTTTTTTTTTTTTTTTTAGGTTTTGAAATAGAAGGTGAATCCTGAAGAAGAAAGATACGGGTAGGATAATCTGGAAAAGTATGAAAATGAGAACCATCAGGCAATAGTCTAGACTGTAACTGAGCAATTGATTTTCCCTGGATCAGAAGCTTTATGTGGGGGTGTGTTGATAGAAGATTCCTGGAAAGATTGTTTGGCGCTAGATCAGTGATTTTTCACCTGGGGGTGATTTTGCCCTTCAGGTGACATTTGGCAATGTCTAGGAGACATTTTTGGTTGTCACAACTGGAAGGTGTGAAGTGGTGCTGCTGGCGTCTAATTGGTAGAAACCACGATGTTCACAAACATTGTATGATACACAGGTCAGTCCTGCACAGCAAAGGATTATCTGGCCCAAAGTGTCAATAGTGCTGAGGTTGAGAAACCCTGGTCTAGGTTAAGGAGGGCCAAAAATGTAGATCCAAGAAATTAGAACTTTAATTGTATACGCATTCAGGAAGCCATTGTAGCTTTTTGTTTTGTTAAGGAGGGAGTGGCTGTGCGCAGTAGAAGTAGGCCAGAGATGACTATCTATAAAATAAATTTGATTTTATAAATTCCTTCACAAAAATAAAACTGGAAAATGTTACCTTGTACATGTAGGAAACTACAAAATCCGTTTAAGTTTTTCGGGAGCATCTCTAAGAGAAGAGGTGAGGCATTTGGAAGATACTGAATGAAACCTTGTAGGCAAATATGACTGAGCACTGTGGCTCATGCCTGTAATCCCAGCACTTTGGTAGGCCAAGGTGGGTGAATCACCTGAGGTCAGGAGTTCGAGACCAGCCTGGCCAGCATGGTGAAACTCCATCTCTACTAAAAATACGAAAATTAGCTGGGCATAATGGCACACGCCTGTAGTCCCAGCTACTCAGAAGGCTGAGGCAGGAGAATCGCTTGAACCCAAGAGGCAGAGGTTGCAGTGAGCTGAGAACGTGCTACTGCACTCCAGCCTAGGCGACAGAGCGAGATTCTCTCTCTCTCTCTCTCTCGCTCACACACACACACACACACACACACACACAAATCTTATAGGCAAATCCTTGCTAGGTGTGTGAGATAATGAGAATTCAGCTGCCAGGAAGATGGAATTGAACAGCAAATGAAAGTTTCTTCCACCTAGATGACTTGGGAGGCCTCCTGTTGCGTGCAGCAGAGCTGAAAGGGCACAGTCAGGCCACCCAAGCCTATAAATCACCAAGATGGTTTACAGCAAGGGCAGTCTGTGCTGATGTGATCGATGCTCTCCAAAGCATCAATGGGACATTTATCACTGTGATGAGATGTGAATGCTGCCAGGGGTCATGAGAATCCTGGATTTATCAGACTGTTTTCAATTCTGAATAGCTTCAACAAGTGAGTTTTCACACCCCCAGCCCCATTTTTAACCTTCAGATGCACGAGATTTCAAGTCTATGAGCTACACATGATGCAATTTAGAGGGGACCATCTGCTACTTTTGCAATGCTCTCCTTCTAATTGCTTTTGCAGCCTTTTACTTTTCACCTGTGCAATGCTTGTTTCATTCTCCCATTGAATTTCATGTAATGAAAAGCTGGTCCTTCTCTTTTTTGCTATTTTGCGTATTTCTCTGTAAGACACTCTCATATGGGAAAGATTATACATTAACAACGTAAGGTGTCTGTTGCTTTAATAGAGTATTGAGAAATGAAAGATAAATGTCGTATTGTTATTTGATGGTGTACTCTATCCCAGGATTAATTAATGCATTACTGTGCTTATGCAATACCTATTTGGGTGTGCTGTCTGGGAAGAATATGATTAACATGATGCAAACATCCCCCCGTCTAAAACCTGTAGGTTTTAAGTTATCTGGAACAGGCTACCATTTGCTCTAAGCAAAGACACACATTTGCTATAGCTGTAAACTGTCTTGAGGGCCAGGAAATATCAAACCTGATAGATTGTTTCAAACTAACTCAATCCTGGAAAAAGGTCAGTCTGCAAAAAAAATTAATTTTTCAAAATCATGTGGCAGAGACTATGTCTTGAGGCATATTCATATTAGCTCCAGGGCCAGGGGATCATCATCTTTTATTAATATTTTTGGTTTTCTGTAGTTTTCTTTCAAGCCTGGCCAGATTCATCTTCTGGACCAATGCCCATTTGCAACGGGGAGGGGGCAGGGAGTGTAAACCTATTTTTAGTTTGTTGCATGGACTCAGAGTCTTTAAGGGAAAAGAATGTGACTATTATTCAGGAAGCTATTTTAAACCTTTTTAGTTGAAGCATTACTCAAGAAAACCACAAATGCAGTTGGAAGATGACTTAGAAAAGCATGGAGTATGGTGGGTGACCTCATTTTATTGATTTGCTGCATCAACTCAGAAGAAATATGTTGTAAATACCAAACATTAAATATGAGATAATGCAGAGTTAAACCTAAACGTAGCTATTAGAATGAGAATACTTCTGAATTTCAGTTACTTTCCTTTCTTATTGAATACATATCTGTCATTACAAAATATCCTTTAAATGTAAATGTACACCACTGGTTGGATGTTTTTCTTAATAATATGGCCATGACATGTCCCTCATATTCTGAACATATACATATCAATACATATACCTGGAATTTTATGGTTAGGTTTACATTTTATTTTATTTGCTACTTTTACTTTCTAATTTTCTAGTTCAATAAATTTAAGTTAATGGTTTAGATAAAACCCAAATGTAACCAGTTAGAAATTTATAGGCCCACAATTACTTGGAAAACTTAAGATGAAAGTTATATACATTGCATAGCCAATTTTGAGAAGATTATTTCTATCTTGAATAGGATTGAAAAAGGCTACACCTTGATTTGGAAAATATAAGTTTGCTATAAGGAAATTTGTCCAAAAAGAAAGTAAACTTGCCTAGGAGAAGTCTTAAAAATTATTAAGAGACCTGGAGTAATTTTGGTATTTTTCAAAATATTGCTGAAGAGTTCTTTCTGAAGAGAAAAATAACAGAAGAACTTTACATAGCACTCAGATCATATTAAATCATATTTAATGTGCTTGGTTACTAAAGTCCTTGGCTTCTATAAACTTTGGAAACTTTGGTGCTACATAGCACTGAAAATGGTTAAATACAGTATTTATGGTAATTTCTATGAAAAATGAGGTATTTGAACCTTGAACTTGAATGCAGTTTGCAATCATCGAATTATCTTCGTCTTGCTTAATTTATGATTATAGGCCCTTCTTTAGAAAAGCAACTAGCCAAAAGAGTGTATACTATGTATTTTTTTATTGACTTTGGTTTGGGGTTCTAAAATCTGGAATCTTGTGAGGGATCAATATACTTAAACTATGTTGGTCTATTTGGTTTAAACTATGATAAGATGATCTAAACCTATTAGGTAACACTGCTGTCTACATAGGCCTTTATGTGTCTTGTAAGAGTCATTAAATGAAAACAAAATTTTAGGCAATTTGTACCTGTAGAGACATGATAACTTAGTTATACAATAAAGTCCAAATTGTCAATATCTCATATTTAACATCCTATCTTTCATAAATAATAGACTTCCCTATCTAATCTCTTGCTAAATCATGTTTGAATGTTTGCCAAAATATAAGTCAGTTTGAATGAATCACTTTGCCCTTAGACTAGCTTGATTTATCTTTGACACATCCTCTCAGTGTTTTTCACTGGGAGAAGATACTATTTTCTTCCCGTGTATTCAGTTTTATAAACCAGTTTGTGTAAAACAGTTATCGGTTTAATTACTATTGATGGTAATATCAGTCTGAGCTCATACTTGTAATGTCTTTCTCTATGGCCAGTCAGCAACTGGAGTGGGCCAACATCACTTTTCACAGGGACGGCTGTATTTGATTTCTGTTGATGACATAACAAATTATGACAAATTTGGTGACTTAAAACAGCATGCTTTAATTACCTCAAAGTTCTGTGGATAGATATCAAGATCTAGCATGGCTCAGCTGGGTTATTTGCTTAGAATCTCCAGAGGCTGAAATCAGGATGTCAGGTGGGCTATGTTCTTTTCTAGAGACTCTGGGGATGAGTCCGTTTCCAAGCTCGTTCTTGGCTGTCAGCTGAATTCAGTTGCTTGCTGTCTGAGGTTGCTTTTTCTTTGCTGGCTGTCAGTTTAGGCCAGTCATTCTGCTGGTGCCTGTCTGCCTTCTTTCATAGGCTTTCCGTGTGTCTTCACCCTCTACCCTCAGCAACACTGGGGTAAGTCCCTCTCACATGCCAATCTCTCCACCTGTGTTTGTTTGTTTGTTTTGCCACAACTCTCTGATTCCGCCTGAGAAAGTTCTCTGCTTTCAAGGGCTTCTGTGAGTAGATTTGATCCGTTTGGGTAATCTGGAATTATGTCCCTATTTTAAGGGTTTTAACTTGAAAGTTCCCTTGGCCATGTAACATATTCATAGTTTCCAAGGATTAGGGCATATGCATCTCTCAATTATCATTCCATCTCTTAGAATGGCAATAAAAACAAACTAAAAAACTAGCATAAATTCTCTTTAGTCTCCTGCAATAGCCATTTGTTTGTCACTGATCTTTATTTGCTCATTGGATATGTTGGACCATGAAATCCTACAGGTCTTCTGGACGTTTACACTATGAAAGCTTGAACCTATCTCTACTTTCTTTCCTTCTCTGCCTCTATCCTTTCATCTTCCCTTCCTTCTATCATTTTATTTTTTCTCACACCTTTTCATTTTCTATATCTACTCACTTTGCTTTTGATTCCTGCAGTGCTCACATGCAACTCAAGTGATTGGTGACTGGTAACAGAAATGTTTTTATATCTCATTTAGTTATAATACTAAAGCCAAACTGACATGAGGTGATTTATAGTCCTTACTTCAGTTAATGAGCGTTGTGTGTTTCACCTGAGGAGTATGAAGTGTCTAATTATAGCAGGATGTGCTAACTCCTCAGAGTTGTGTAATATGTGGTATTTGTACCCTACTACCTTTTTAAGATCTGAAAAATTTTAGGTTTTTGTTGTTGTTGTTGTTGTATTTTAGACAATCTTGCTCTGTCACCCAGGCTGGAGTGCAGTGGCATGATCTCAACTCACTGCAACCTCTGCCTCCCAGGTTCAAGTGATTCTCCTGCTTCACGCTCCTGAGTAGCTGGGATTACAGGTACCCACCACCATGACCAGCTAATTTTGTTGTATTTTTAGTAGAGATGAGGTTTTGCCATGTTGGCCAGGCTGGTTTCGAACTCCTGACCTTAAGGGATCCATCTGCCTTGACCAGCGAAAGTGTTGAGATTACAGGCGTGAGCCATCAAACCCAGGGTGAATAAGTTTTAGTTCTGAAATGATCTGATTTCAGTTGTCTTGGATAATGACAGCTTCCCAAGTGCTAGCATCCTGCATTCCAAGATGTAGTGTATGGTTTTATAATCTTCTTTCCCTCTTTAAGGTGCTAGGTATCAAATAATTATTTGAAATTTAAATGAATCATATTTGACTGTGTTTTGTTCAAAGTACTTGTGAAAATTGCCCACCCGTTATGCTAATAACACACATCACTTTGAGAACCGATGTCACAGAGCCCAACCATAGAATTGCAAACTCTGAAATTTGTTGCCAAAACTATTGAGAAGCAAAACGTGCATTAACTATGGAAGAGGGAGATATCTTTCAGGGATGTGCCTGGTTTTCAGTTAACAAAAAATTCTGGGCAGTGTTCCAGAGTTTAAATTTACAGAGGCATTAACAACACACAAATCTGAAAGTTGGAAGATTATGCTAATTGTGGTGGATTTCCATAAGATACACTGGACTTCTCCCATGTAAGATACAAATTGTAATGGGAAAATTTACTGTGTATATCTAGCAGCCTTGCTAATTTACTAATTTGTTTAATTTGGTGAGAGTAAAAATAATGCTTTTCTTTAACTTATTGTTTTATCTTGTATTTAGCTACTGTTAACACTTCATCTGGTTAATTTCATTTGGTTTTTAGAAGGATAAAGAAAATACTTAAAAAATATACCTATAGTTGACTTAAAAGTGGTTAATTTGAACAAAAGTAACAGCATTTATTTTATGGCAATATTATGCTATTAGTATTTAAACCAAAAATCTCATACATTGGAGGAACTATGAGCGTATTGACATTGAGTTAACTATCTCCCAGAATAAGGGGCTGTTGAGAAAATTCCCTGCTCCCACTCCTGTCCCTTCTGGAGCTTTGTCAGATAAACTCCAGGTTAGTTATGTTAGCATAACATAATTCAGGCACTTACATTTCTATAAGAAGTTATACAGATCTGGCCCAGAGAATGTTGCTTTCCCACCCAGAGGTGTATGCTCAGGGGATGAAGATGAGCTGTGAACTTGTAGCTGTTCTTTATTTGTGGTTCACCATGATTATTGTTATGATTCTTCCTTTACTCCCCTGGGAGTAAAGGGGTGGTGGTAGTGGTGGTGTTATGTTTTTTATATATTCTTATTGATTGATTTCTGGTCTGAAATACTTTTATTTAGATACCAAGCACACATATGAATTAAGATATTTATACTGCGGTAAATGCTTCTTGCCTAAAATATGTCCAATTCAATTTGATCAGAATACCAAATCATTTGCAATTCAGTTGTACAACTTCATGATTTTCCTTCTCTCAATTTTTCTCTTTCAGAGGTGGTAAATAGTAAAAGGAGATATAAATTTCTTTCTACTTATGCAGTACATCTTCACTTCTTTGGGAGGGGAAAACTTCTAAGAATGGAAATTTCATTATATTATTTAGCCATCATGATTTTATTACCAAGTAATATTTAAAAGTTATTGGAATCAAAATTATCTAATTTCTTTTAAAATGTTTATTTATTTACCTTTTTTTATGTTTATCACATGTTTTTGTCCAAAAAAAACATATCTTTTAAGCTGCAAGATGAGTGTGTTTGGGGTGGGTGAAAATTATGATTCTGGCATTCCATAATTTCATTAATCTTGAAATTACCAAATAATTTTAGCCTGTTTTCATGTAATAGATTTTACTTTTGATCAGATTCTTCCTCAGGTTTTGAGAACAAAGCATATTGCCTATATCAGCAGTTCTCACCATTTGGTCTGAGGATCCTTGGAGATCTCCACAATCTTCCTCAGGTCTGTAAGGTCTATGAATCTATGTGAGGCCAGATTATCTTTATTATTCTTCAACCAAAACAATACATTTCAGCAGAATCCAGCTGGCTTTTATGAAGCCAGACAGTAAAGAAATTTACAAAGGTGCAGAACAATGCCACTCTTCTCACTAATTATTTATGGTTTTAAAAATGTTTAAATGTTACATGTTAGAACATATGTACTTATGTTCTAAGATATAATGGCTATGGTAATGTTATTTTAAGTGAACTATCAAATATTTAAAAATGTGTCTGTTTTAAGTCTTAATAGGTGTTGATAGATATGACACATATAGATCACTGTGGTCCTCAGTTTTTGAGGGTTCACAGGAATTCTAAGACCAAAAATCTGAGAAGACCTGCCTTATACCCATTTTATAAGATCTCTTTAACTTTCATGTCAACTATTTTCTTTGCGCTATAGCACCTGAGTATTGGGGGCTTTATAAGGATTTTGTATGTAGATTCTGATACTTATATGAGAAAACAGAGCATTGTGTCTGAATATATTTCCAGCAACGTTTAACTAGCTTAAGGGGTGGCAGTTCTGACGGAGAGATTGATGCAGAATATTGGATCTGAAAGTACTGGAATCATCAATGATTAAAGGAAGTAGAATGGTAAACAACTACATACTTAATCACCTAACTTTATCAAATCTCATTATTTTGTGATATTTGCTTCATATTTTCTTCACACCAGGATGCCCTCTTGTTCTCAGAAATAATCATATGCTGAATTTGGTTTTTTAATCATTCTTATGCATATATTATTTTCTTTCTGTGTATAAATATATTATGCAGACATGCAATATATATAATTAATGTTTTTAATTCTAATTTAAAAGCTAAACTAATTTTTTTGCTAAATGTTATGTTTTAGAGCTATATCCATGTTATTACATGTCGCTCTACCCATTTTCCCTATTGCAGACTGCTCTCTTATATGATTATATCTCAGTGTGCTTTTTCCTGACGATGGACATTTAGGAAGTTCCTAATTTTATCTTTTATAAAAATGCTTCACTAAGCATTTCTGAATAAGTTTTCTTGTGTATATGTGCAAGATTTTTCTCTAGACCCATATATCTAAGAATGAAATTTCCAGGTCAAGTGTAGTGTATTAGTTTTCTATTGCTGCTATAATAAATGACCACAAACTCAGTGGCTTAAAAGAGCACAGATTTGCTGTCTTACAATTTTGAAGGTCAGAAGTCTAAAATTGGTGTCACTGGGCTAAAATCAAGGTATGGGAAGGGCTGTGTTCCTTTTCGAGTCTGTAAAGAATTGATCCTTTGCCGCTTTCAGCTTCTAGAGGCATTCCTTGGCTTGCAGTCCCTCCTCCATTTTCAAAGCCAACAGCATCATGTCTCAAATTTCTCTTTGACTCTGGCCTTCGTACCTTCTGGCTCTAATGAGGACCCTTGTGATTATGTTGGGCCCACCTAGATATTCTTTTCATCTCAGATTCTTAATCAAATCTGCAAAATCCCTTTTGCCAGCTAATGCAATTTACACATAAGTTTCAGGGACTAGGACATGGACAGCTTTGAGAGGCATTTATTCTGCCTATCATGGGTCTAAATATCTTCACCTTCACTGGATATTAACATGTTGTTCTGCAAAGTTGTTTACCAAGATTTTCTCCACTAGCAATGCAAGAATTGGTCAACATCCTTGTCAACATTTGGTGTTCGAAGACTTTAATCTTTTTACTCTTTTTAGGTGTAAAAGGTTTTATGTTTTTCTCATTGTTAGTAATGTTGAGCGTCTTTTCATTGGTATATTGCTCTTTTGCATAATATTTTTCTTCTTACATTCTAAATTACTATCATACAAATATAGTTTGGATTATTTCAGCTAAGAATATTTGCTCATATTTCTGCCCACTCACATAGTTTTGTGTGATCTTTGTACAGTTTATTTCTGAGATTGATATTATACTAGCCAGAAATACCTGGTATCATCTGCAAACTGAAAGACATTTATTAAAATGTAAAATAAAACCAATCATAGATTTAATACTAATTGAAGTTAATTCAGAGATTTATCAGCAAACTAGCTGTGTTTGTAATGCTATTCTTAAGTGTATCCCTGGTTATTAAAATGCATACATATTCTTAGGCCTATTATGGTTATATATAATTATAGTAAGGATATTGTTGCCCATTAGATTTATCCAGTAGGGACTCTTTTGTTGAGTTTCTCAATTTGATGGAAGTGCTGTTTGCATCATTTTTGTGGCACTTTTTATAGTCTCTTACCTGATTTTCTTTTCTTCAGTATCATGTACTGTCTGCCTAATCCATATACAGTCCAGGAGACAGACTCATCTCTTTCAAGCATCCCTTGAGGGAAATTCTCCTATACATGCTCCCAATAGATTTCATAACCTTTCTTCACTCATGAACATTTTTAAGAATTTACAGATGTTTATGAAAATCCTTTCCCAGTGTGTATTACCCTGCAAACACACATGCAATGTAATCATAGTCTCAGAATCTTCGTATTCCACATATGTGGTCTGTTTCACAAATTTAAACATCTGACTTGCTGGATAATAATGAAACAGATTAGCCTATACATCAAATCACTGTGCCCTTTATGCTCTGACCCCGATGTACCTGCTTCTCCAGATTAATTTCCCACTACTATATTCTGTATAAACATTCCACTACTTGAAATTCTTCAAACATACTATGCTCTTCTCCGTCGAAGTTAACTCTGAGATTCTGACTACAGGATTCTGTCATCTATTTCTTGATGTCTGATAAGCATATTAGTACGTAAAATATTGTTTATGTCTTTGCCAAATGCTTTACTTAGCTTTCAATGATTTTAGTTTCTCTTTCTTTGCCCTTAGTAGTTATTTATGTGTATGAGCTTTGAAGCACTTTCATGCCAACAGCTCTGGACAAGTGAAGACTATTTCTTCTGTAACATGTAAAAACTTTGGGACAGTTATTTGCCAGTATTTAAAAATCCCATTTCTTGATTAAGTATTTCACAAATTCGAGCTTTTTAGCTTTGTAACATCTAAAAGTGTTAGGGGTTACAAAGTGTAGTATAGTATAGTATAGTATAGTATAGTATAGTATAGTATAGTATAGTATAGTGTTAGGGGTTATGAAGATGGGCTCTAGAGTTAGATGGACTGTGTTAATCAGCAACTTGTCAGTTGCAAGGTTCAGAAGATGCACTGCTAGTTGGCTTACTTAAGAGTATTTTTAAAATTATGCAACCAAAAGTCCAGCTGTATGTTCCCTTTAGGTATGGTTTGATCTGTGTTCCAGCACCTTTTATTTTGAGACTGAGTTTCACTGTTGCTGCCCAGGCTGGAGTGCAGTGGCACTTGGCTCACTGCAACCTCTGCCTCCTGGGTTCAGTTGATTCTCCTGCTTTAGCCTCCCAAGTAGCTGGGATTACAGGTGTGTGCCACCACACCTGGCTAATTTTAGTATTTTTAGTAGAGATGGGGTTATACCATGTTGGCCAGGCTGGTCTTGAACTCCTGACCTAAGGAGATCTACCTGCCTCAGCCTCCCAAAGTGCTGGGATTACAGGTGTGAGCTACCATGCCCAGTCCAATTATCTTTAAGAAAAAAATAAGTATAGCACATTTAAAGATGACTTTCTGGACAAGAGTATTTAAGATCAAGCCAGGGGCATAGATTCTCCATATATCATTCATACCTGGACTCCTAACATTTAGACATGGCTTGATTGACCAAAAAGGTAAATGAATAATTTGATACCATACTTTATGTGACAAAACCTCAGTTTCTTCATCTGAAAAGTAGACATTGTAATATCTACCCTAGAGGATTATGAATGCCAAGAGATGTGACAAGTCTGATATTTTACCCTACTTGCAAGCTAGTCAGTTAGCCCATCACATATTTGGCAAAAGACGGACTTCTGATTCAGATACAAAGGATTTTTTTTCCACTCAAAACAATAGCAGTAGCAGTAGCAGTTTAGCATCCTCACTAGTTTTCTGAACCCCTATTCCCACACACAATGCAAAGAAGGCCAAATGATACCTGTGCGTGCAGTGGCTTGCATTATAGAAAAGGAGCCTCAGCCAAATTAAGGAAAGGGAATCTTTTATGA